>NC_138548.1:248445297-249122616 GCF_964273705.1 Natrix helvetica
ATACAATTTATACCTAGAGTCTAAAGATGGTGCATCTTATATTTTGTTTGCATCTTTGGCTACATCTGGGATGAAATAGCAGCAAAGATACGGCCGCTAAAAGGCAAGCAACTTCCCTCAAAAAGCTAGGACAATTGTATGGTATGGAAACATGAAATTGTGTAGCAAAGTAATGAGCAAACAGGGGTCTTTCAGCAATTGCTGAAACATTAGACCAGCAATTCTCAACCACATGGTCAGTGGGAGAAAAAGGCTGGGAGTTCCAGTTAAACTATTTTTGAAGGGCCACGGATTTCTCATCTCAGATGTAGAACCTTAAATAGAGACTGTATCTGTGATCAGTCCAGACCAGCAAGCCAAGTAAGTAGCACGATAGTGGGCAAATCAGTCAGTGAACCGACTGAACAGAAATAAAAGTAGCAGGAATGGAAACCCGGGGAACCTAAAACGAAGGTTCATATGAAACAGCTCAGCTCCTCACATCCTCTGCCACTCACTCTGCACTTTGGGGCATAAATAACATTCAATTTAGAATATTCCATTTTTATAAAAACTGATCCAGAATGGTGACATTCCAAATCCAGTCAGTCTAAAATAAACCTGTTTTTCCAATCGGCTTTTTAGTTGAAAGAGCAGTAACCTCGCTGATGAACGGCTGAGCTTGGAAAATAGGCAAAGGAGATTTTGTTTGACCATTTTGATTTTTCTGATGGTCTAAGGGGCTTTGGATACCATTAATCGAGGCCTCCTTCCGTGTCATTTTGCCAAAAGGCAGATTGCCAGCTTGCTGCTGGTTTAGGTACTTGCTATGTATGTTCATTTGATGGTGCTGAAGATGGACTGTCTCATGGGATTTGGTTGATGACAGAGGGTTGCAACAAAGGATTCACATGTGGCTCCAAATCCTTGAGTAGCACTCTCAGTATAATCCTCAATATTGTAAACCACTTAGAGTCACTTGAGTTGGCAGCACACCAGTACTGCTAATGAAGAATTTCATAAGTAAATAATTGGTCGGGCAGAAGTACACCTCCATCTATCAAAAAAATCAAATGCTCCTGAGAAAGAATGCTTTACCTTTGCCTATAATAAAAAGAGACACCCCCTCACTCTTTCTTCTGCAAAAGGAAAGCTTCTCCTCCTTCTCCAACGTTTCATGTGTTTATTTCTTTGCACTCTTATTTTTCCATAAATAAAAGGCAACAAACAGGTTTTTAACACACTCTTTTTTCCTTTAGGAAATAAAGTAATTTTATTTATTCCCTATGAACGTGACCTATCTCCCGGGGGTGGGAGTGGGTGTTTGATACTCTTAGTTCCATTCCTCACACTACAGGCCTAGAAGATGGTATTATCAAGCAACATTTTTATCACATATTTCTTTGAACTTGCAAATAAGGGCATGGATTATATGTGTTATATCTCTCACACATATTGGGTTTAAATGAGAGGTGCCATCTCTCTGGATTGTAAATGGGGACAGGACAGAGGTGGTTATTCAGCAGGTTCTGACCAGTTCTGGAGAACCGGAAGCGGAAATTTTGAATAGTTTGGAGAACTGATAAATGCCACCTCCGACTGGCCCCGCCCCCATCTATTCTCTGCCTCCCGAGTCCCAGCTGATCGGGAGGGAATGGGGATTTTGCAGTAACCTTCCATTGCCACGCCCACCAAGCCACACCATGCCCATCTAGCCACGCCCACAGAACCTGTAATAAAATTTTTTGAATCCCACCTCTGGGACGGGGCAAGGTGTGTAAATTCCACAGAAGTCAATATACCACAATCTAGAACCCCCCCTCCACACACACACATACTTCTCACTCTTTGAGTTCATCCCTGAAGCTTTAGGGGATTTTTCTTTTTTAAAAAAAAAGTAGTGGCAAAAAGATGCAAATGTGTTTCTGATAATTTTTGTACTTTTCAGGCTGTACTTCTTGCCCTTCTGAAATATAGAAACTTTAGCTTTGTTTTGAATGTTCTATCTTGGATATTATTTAGTCAGGAAGGAGGATGGAACAATGATATCAACATATTAAAAAGGCAAGCTTAGTACCCATAATCCAAGCATAAAAAAACAATGGACAATTGGTTAACCCAAAGATGTTTTAAGATTATCCCTTGCAATAATACAGCTTTAGAACTAAAGATTTTTATAACATAGCAGAAGGCCATCTCCTGTGGAACACAAGTTCTATGGATTCCCAGAACTTACATATAAGGTAAAGGTAAAGGTTCCCCTTGCACATATGTGCTGGTCGTTCCCGACTCAAGGGAGCAGTGCTCATCTCTGTTTCAAAGCCGAAGAGCTAGTGCTGTCCGAAGACATCTTCATGATCATGTAGCTGGCATGACTAAACACCGATGGCACACGGAACACTGTTACCTTCCCACCAAAGATGGTTCCTATTTTTCTACTTGCATTTTTACGTGCTTTCGAACTGCTAGGTTGGCAGAAACTGGGGCAAGTAACGGGAGCTCAGTCCGTTAAGCGGCTCTAGGGATTTGAACAGCCGAACTGCCAACCTTTCTAATCGACAAGCTCAGCGTCTTAGCCACTGAGCCCTCGTTAAATGTAAAATGTAAAGAGAGACAAATCTGTTTCTCATCATTTGAATGGCTCAGACTGGTGATGGGCTCAACAGACAGTGGAGATCTTGCCATCTATCAAGGTGAAAGTGGTGTCGTCTAGCCTGCTCCCCCCCCATATGAATCAGTGTTGGAGAATAGATTGACCCATAAAGCATGACAGAAAGAAGGAAATTGGGGGCTAGTTGTGACTTCACAGAAAATGTACCAATTTAGAGTCAACATCCTGATGTCAAGAAAGCATGCTCAACAGGACTCAAAGCCCAAGCTGTATTAAGTGGGTGTATCATGGAAGTCACAACTGTTGATTAAAGTCCCTTAAGGTTTAAATAAAAAGGAATCAGCAGCCAATAGAAAGACTGAGGTAAATTGATGACAGGTGGGCCCTGTATTGATTCTTAGTATCCAGGGAAACAATTACCTTAGAGAGAGTGCTTGCTTCAGAGCTGTGTCTATAAAGGTATTTTAAAATAGATTTTTCCTCTTTTTTTTTTTTGCTTTGGTGTTGCCACCTGTTTTCCTGATGTCTCTTTCTTGCCTTGAACTGAACACAGTCTTCTCTTACTGTTAACCTGTTTTTTTTCTCTCATCTCTCCCTCACAAATGGTTCTTCCCAGTGTGCATAGCAAAGGGACATAATCCATATATCCTATATAATGTGCAATTGTACTATTTTTTTTTCTAACTGAACATAACACACGAGAATTATGATTCAAGACAAGGCAATACAACTACACTTCATAATCACATCCTCCTCATCTGCATATGTTAGCCACACAGTACATTCACAAACATTTACTGTGAAACCATTTAGTCAATTTTTCATGCAAGAAACATTATTTATTAATCAAATTTATATAGCCGCCCAATCTCATCAGAGAAAACTCTGGATGGCAAACAACAGTGTTGTCAATTAGCATTGCGCGAAATGATTTCTAATGATCTTTTGAAATTGTTGGAACATTTCTCTTCTCTAGGGTATAGCTAGAGATGCCACGTGTTATGGGCAAGTTTCTGTAGAATTTGTGGTATTGTGTATTCTTCTTGTTGTATTGTTCACTGCAAGTCAGGCAGATGTTCAGACTGGATTTGGCATTTTTATACACCTATTAAGTCCTTCCCAAGGATCTGGGATAGGCAGATGTTGATGTTTTGTGGTGTTACAGGTATTGTCCCAGGTTGTAAGCTGTTCCAAGTAAAGCTTGCATTTTGCAATTGACTGACGATGAAGTTGTCAATGCTGAACATGTTCAAGAAATGCTCCAGTTGTTTTGATTGTTGTTGTTTGTATTATTATTATTATTATTATTATTATTGTTGTTGTTGTTGTTATTGTTATTATTATTCATAGCCATCCCACTCCACAAGACTCTGAGAGGCTTACAACTTTCAACATACAATAAAAAATATAACAGCAGAGCATAACAAAGGATAGAAGTTTGAAGAGAAACAACACCATAGTGATAAAACCATGCCAGGGGCTCCACTAACACACTGAACCTAGATCTGGGAATGCACCCATGTCTTAAAACTTCTGGAATTCCATAGATTAGGTGTCAGATTAGGCATATCTTGTGGAGAAGGGGAAATGCAGTAGGAGCTGCAACAGAGGAGCCAAGCCAACTCGTGTCAACCCTCCGATTAGTGAACCCAAGAAAAGTAGCACTCTCAGGCATTTTAAAATCCCAAAAGTAAAACTTTATTGGATACACCATTTCGGTACTGAAGAATTAAAACCAGCTCTGAGGTGTTCCCATGAAATGCTACAGAGTTAAAGATTAGTTCCCCCTTCTTCCCACCCGTAGAGATCACACTGTCCAATGAAGAATCAGTCTTCTGTTTTGAGAACAGTTCATTTCTTTGTTGGACACCTGCAGTCATGATCTTGGTGGGTTCTTGGCTCACATGGTCTATTCTAGGATTGTCTGCATTCTTTCTCACCCTCCCCTCCCCTCATTTCTTTGGCAAGTTGAATAGTGATAAATGTTCAAATGGCTCAGAAGTGTTTCACACTTGACACCTTGCTTCCATTAAGACGGTAATATTAAATTAAGAGAACCTCTAATGCAGCATTCCCCAACTTTTCTGGATTGGCCCAGCAGGGGTGGGGGGAGGGGAATAGGGCATGGTTTTGTGCAAGGGGTATGCATGTATGGAAAAAGAAAGAAAAGATAGTACCAATAGTAATAGGTGTCTTGGGTGCAATTCCAAAACATCTGGTGCACCACTTAAATACCACCAGCATTGACAAAATCACCATTAGTCAATTGCAAAAGGCAGCTTTACAAGTCAAAGAATAGCTTACTTCCTCCAACAATACTTTTCACACTGCCAAACAACAACTGTCTATCTCAGGTTCTTGGGAAGGACTTTATAAATGGATAAAAATGGCAAGTCTGAGCATCTGGCTGAATGTATGACCAACCATTATACGAGAAGAAACTAAATTGTGACAAATACAATGTCAAATCATTTTTAAAAGCAAGAATAATAGAATATACTATTAGTTCACTAGTAAAAAAAAAAGGAAACCCAGCGAACTTAGCTAAAGTAATCAAAAGCTTCTTTCATATTAGGCACAGCGGAAAGATGACCAGGGTTGCATCTGAAAAGCCTGCCATAATACAAAATCTTTCATTTTTCTGGCAAAAGAAAGAATCTGTCAAATATCAGCGGGAGAGCATTTTGAAATGGCAGCTGCCGCCCCCACCAAATGACCCTCAATAGCAGTGAGAGAAACCTTTCACATTGATCTTGATGGCCAAAGGCTTGAAAAAGAAGATTGTCAAGAATGGTGCAGAGCTGTAACAGTCTTACCATAATTCCATTGCCAAATTTGCTCATTTTATTATACCTTTATTCAGCGATTTCTTTTGCAGAACTAGCTCCCATCAATTATGGGGAGGTGGCGGGGGATGACGACAACGACGACTGTGCTTTCAGGCTGGCAAAAAAGAGTAGAAGTGCAAGGCGGATGAGATTGGGTGGGGGAGCTGGACAATCAGTTTGACAAGGTCAAAACAAAGTTGTAACCGAGGGTTTCCTTCTAGCTGAACAAAACTTAGGAGTTCTGCTTGAGAACAAAGGATGGAACTCAACTGGTAGTTCCACTAACTGAACTAGTAGAGGGACAAGTCAACTGAGCTCTTCTGAACTCAACTAACACACTTCTGATTGTTCCTCCTGAGCTCTAGCTTGCCTCCTTTAGGGCGGGCACAATGACTGGACGTTCATTTAAGGGCCAGCAAAACGGAGACAGAGACTACCAGGAGAGGTCTCCACCAATAAATATTTTTATGGAAATTTACTGTAATATTTAGCAATAAGACGCTGAGCTTGTTGATCAGAAAGGTCGACAGTTCAGCGGTTCGAATCCCTAGCGCTGCATAATGGAGTGAGCTCCCATTACTTCTCCCAGCTTCTGCCAACCTAGCAGTTCGAAAGCATGTAAAAATGCAAGTAGGAAAAATAGGAACCTCCTTTGGTGGGAAGGTAACAGTGTTCTGAGCACCTTCGGCGTTTAGTCATGCTGGCCACATGATCACAGAGACATCTTCATACAACGCTGGCTCTTCGGCTTTGAAATGGAGATGAGCACCACCCCCTAGAGTTGGGAACGATTAGCACATATGTGCGAGGGGAACCTTTATATTTATTTAACAATAAGGAAATATCATCTCTTCTATTACGTAGTTGATTTACTATTGTTGGCTAGTCTTTCTTATCCCAGTAATAAAAAAAACTAAGAGACAGCTGTGGCAAAAAGATGGAGTCAGATATCAAAGTTCTCATTAATTTTTTATAATGTCAAGCCACATGTCCAAGGAAGCCCCCTGAACTATTTCAAGGAAAATTTCTTTCTGAACTTATTATTTCCCTTTCTCTCTGGTAGAACCTTCAACAGTTCACAATGTTTCTGACGAGCAATTCAATATAAACATATGCAGTAGAAAGACTTTTTTCCTGCCAACTTCGAGAGAATCAGTTTGAGTAAGGACTTTGTGCAGGTGTTCTTTATATTCCAGTGACCCTGTTCTTATGCAAAATATAATTAGTATTTTTATGTATTAGCCAAATCATCCACATTATATTTACTTTCATGGTGGTTCTGATATTCCATTCCCATTGTAGAGACTCAACTCAAGTCATTGAGCTTGTAATTCAAGGCAGCCACGTGGCCTGAAGTATTTTCTGATCTTTTTCACAGTGGTCTTTAAGCAAATAAACAAGTTATTAAGTGAATGTTATGGTCATTTGGCAAAGCCATTCATTTGAATGGCTGGTTTTTGCTGAAAAAATAGCAAAAAAAAGCATAATAAATTGCAATCATGAGACCACATAACATTTGCAACTGGTCATTCAGCTGACTGCCCAACATGCAGTTCTGTGACTGCAGATGGGGGAGGAATGTAGTGTGACAATTTATGATTGTAGGTTACGGTACAGACCATAAAGCACCTATCCCATGGCCATTGTAGCTTTTGAGCAGTCATAAAATGACTGGTTGTTAAGTGAGGACTACCTGTATCAGCTTCTCTTTCTTTTGCCAATAAATTGTCTAGTTCTTTTTAAAGATCCTGACAAGTTAATCCTGAGGAATCCACATATTCCTACTAATATTAACTCTATACTAATGAAAGAGAAGCTAGTCTCATGATGGAGACCGGCAGAGGGTGGAGCTAGCAAGTGTCTTTCAGACTTAGGGCTGATGACCAATAAGGGCCAGAGTAGCATTTTACCTCTGCAGTTTTAAGGCCATGGGCTGGTGAAGGTCATTGGTATTCTCTTTGATGAGGAGTTTTGGAGAAAGAAAGAAAGCTCCTCCTTCAATCAAAGAAAAAAAATGTACCCTGTTAGTACTTACAGAGAAGGCTTTGGCAAATCCCAGGGAAGATGAAGGACAATGGTAAGCAAACTATGTGGAGAGGAGTTGCAGTCTGTCAGGAGACAAACGAGAACTGAGGAAAAAAATGAATTTTCTTTCCTCTTGCCAGCTTTTGCCTTCCCCTCATTCGCAACAAGCGGCTCTTACAAATTCCTTTTTCTGTTAGTAAAGTAGCAGGAGGCTGAAAGGTTTAGGATGCATCTCATTCAAAGCCTTCCCCATCCTGGTCCTTTGTCTGCCCTCTCTCAGTTTTTCCATTTTACACATCTCTGTTCCTCTTCTATCTAATATCAGAGAAGAGAACCCAACAGGAGGCTTTCTCAAGAGCCAGAGGGTTGCAAATAAAGGCCACTGTGCAATTATTTTAAATAAAATAAAGCAGATAATTGGCTGTATTTCTCTATAATAACCATTCCAAAGCTGTATTTTTATATTCAGCTGTCTACATTTCTATAATTATGAGTTCTACTTTGGCAAGTAGAATATGTGTATTGTGGGTATAGTGTGTGTGTGTGTGTGTGTGTTTCCAACTATCCATATATATAACCCTGGATTATACATACATACACACACACAAACACACACACACATTCACACACACAATCATTTTCAGTGCTCCCAGTAGAAATGGATAATCCTTTTACAGTTATCACCTGGTAGAAATAGCGTAAAATGAGCCATTATTATGAATACATGAAAAACAACTCTCAAACATTTTGAGAATCTCTCTCTCTCTTTCTCTCTCTCTCCCTCCCTCTCTCTCTCTCCCTCTCCCCTAACTAGCTGTATTTCCTAGAAGCAGGAAAATGTAGATTTGTTAATCTGATTATTTCAATAAA
Organism: Natrix helvetica; assembly: GCF_964273705.1. Taxonomy (NCBI): domain Eukaryota; kingdom Metazoa; phylum Chordata; class Lepidosauria; order Squamata; family Natricidae; genus Natrix; species Natrix helvetica. Next base: position 248,453,611 of record NC_138548.1, read on the forward strand.
AAGCAAATTGTAGATTATCTTGGTTGTCTACTGCAATGGCATGCATGTGCTAATTACACAAGATTAACCTACACAATAGGAATCCCATTAGGTGGAAATACATGCATTGAGTTCATGCTTGTGCTTATTGTGGGAGTTGCACGCCACTGAGGTGCAACTGTTGAAAAGTTTTATCAACTTATAGTAGACCTTGCTTCTTAAAAGCAGAAGCTCCATCTCATTATGAAACACCAACTTTTTAAAAACCACATTGGAATTGCCCAATCTGAAATGTCACTTAAGTCTTCTTGGCCTCCATTAATTATGGATTGACTCCACCTTAGCTGACTTTGAAAAAAGTTGAGCAGAGATCAAAGTGCCTAATAGTGGAATAGAAGACCATGCTGGGTGGCAAGCTATGGTGAGAATTTAAAAAAAAAAAAGTCATGGAAGAAGGCAATGGAAAAATCATTTCCATATTGTTGATATGCAGGCAGCATGGACGTCTCCATGAAGTTAGAACTAGTGTTTGGTGATGAAGAGGGGAGAAGAAGCTCTGTTTTTCTTCATGTTGTCCATGCAAGCAGCAAACCCATATAAATAGGTGCTGGTAGAGGAGAAAGAACTTTTTCTAGAGAACAATAAATTTGAAAAAAGAATGAAATACGCCTCAGTGACAAATAGGGGGCAAAGATAAATGATAGAACTTGAAGGTAAGTATCCTGAAATTTCAATACATTTAGCATATTTGTTTGTGAATATGTTCCTACTGTAGATGCTCCTATGCAAAGAGAAAAAAGAATGAAGAAATTTGGTGAGTGTGGCAGCATCTGAGTTTAAAGATAATTTTCTGAGCAGAATATAGACCTGAGAGACATACGCAGTCTAGAACAAACCAATTCTAAAATACAGTAGTCATTCTTGTAGCCTGTCATTTTGAAATCCAGATTCAGAGCATACTCAGTCTTGTTGGATAAAACCTTTTCCTCTTCTGTAACAGTTTCTTAAAAACAAAGTCTATCTATAATGGCACTTCTGACTTCATTGTTCACAAATATCCTTCAGTATCTCAAATGTTTAAAAGGTTTTTTTGCTTTATTCTGTATTAGTAGATCCTATTTAAGTGTTTTTCTTCTTTAATTACTGGTATATTCTTAATTTCTTCTGGTTCCATCTAATGTCCATCCTTCAAAGTCTTGAAAATTGAAAACAACATTTTCCCATAGGAATCATTCTTTCAATTAATTTTAAAATCTTATTTCAAATCCTTCTGGATCTTTAGTCCATTTGTAACTTTCCAAAATCAACATTTTAAATCATGCTTTTGTTGTTTATTCCAAAAGTAACGTCTTTATATAAATATTTAAACTTGTATTTAAACTTCTTTCACTAAGGATTGTAGGAAATATGTACACCTAGTGCTCTAAAATCTGCCATTGCAAAGATTCTTAACTAAAAAACAATTAAGGAACAATTTCCAAAAATGATTAAGAAATGATATTCTTTAAACTTTATGTCCATGTAGGCTACCCTACATTGTGGCTATGAGCTTAGTTGGACTCTCTCGAGTTCCAACTGCTCACCTCACCAGCCAAACACAAAATTGTTGATTCACAAAAAACAGATGCCCAGAATACTTGTGGACAATCTTGCAACCTTTCTCTTTTTCTGGAGAGATTTTTAATGACCAGAAGTCACCATTTTTAATGACCAGAAGTCACCAGAAGTCACCAATATGACTATAATGCCATCCCTACTCCTTCAGAGATGTCTAGTTCACCAGGAATCCTCACTAGAAGTCAGGTTTTGCCCTTTCTTGAAAAAGACCCATCTGTTTTCATATACCAGAGCCTGCCTGGAGCAGTTGTTTGGATATTCTCCTGGAACTGTCTTCATACCCAAGTTGGAATTTTTTTTTAAAGTCTTGGCCGAAGTTCTCAGCCCTAAATTAAGTTATCATCTATTATTTGTAGGGCAACCATATCTAGGCAGAGAAAAGTTTGGCATTAAAGAGTTTTAATATTTTGAATCACGAACAATCAACCATATTTTTGTAGCCCAAATAAGGTTACAGACAGTATACTGTATATTTACAATTATCTTCTGACATCCAGTTTTGTTGGTTATTGCCAGCCAGTAAAAAATGTAAAGGTGTGAATTGAGTGTAATGCCCCTTTGCGAATACAATAAAAAGGTGGGGCTAAAAGAAGAAGGAAACACCCATAACAGAGATGGTATGCTGCTAGTTCCCACCTGTTCAAGCCAACCAGTAGGGGCAGTGGTGCGTGGCTCCACCCATCCAACCAGATGTCATCAAGGACCTCTGACATGCACGCACTCATGTTACCGAACCAGTAGTGAAGAAAATATAATACCATTACTGACCCATAACAGGGTGTTATGAATGTATGAATATTCTGTCAGGCCTGCAGCTGATTCCTTTTGGGATCTTTGGCCTGCCACACTAATATTCTATTCTACTAGGCTGTTTCATTAGTGGGGAATTGGGAGGGGGAATAGTAAGGAGTAGAATGTGATGTTGTCAAAATAAAACTCCTTTCTAGAATCCAAGGTCATCCTTTGTCTCTACACCTTTGCACCTGACCGGAACTGGATGGGTGGAACTGCCAGTATGGCAGTGGAAGATTGGACCATATGATGAACTTGTGGGTAGGGGGCAAGATCTTGAGCTCTCAACTGGGTGGGGAAAACCTAGGAAGCTCAGATTCGGGTTTTCCCAGATGTGCCAACATGGCTCTCTTAATAAATTGTAACTTTGAGCAATACTTTGCCTTGGACTCTGATTTAATTTTGGATGTTATTTGGAACCCTGACATGTTCGTTCATGTATGAAATACTTAAGATGAAGAGCAAACCAAAATCTTTAATATTTTATATATAAGAAGTTACATTTCTAAGCCTCTCTTTACTTTGCTCCTGCCATCACACAGAACCTGGACCCTCTATCTAGACCAGAAAACAGAACTACTTTAAAAAATATTCATTCAAATCCAGGAATGATTAGTGTCTGAACCTAAGATGCCATTAAGTACTGATAAATTGCAATATGTGACACTGGAAATACATTAACCAGCATAAGCTCTTCCCATGTTTTCATCCTCTAAGGAAAACAAATACATTTCCCAGAGTTCAGCTGCTTCTTAGGATAAACAGTCTCAGCTAATCTGGGGAGAAATAGGGACAATGGATGCCAAGCCATCACAAAACAACAGCATTGAAATGCAGCTCACCAACCCGGCCATCAATGCTCTCTCCATTGCTTAATATCCAATTACAGGTGGTGGAGAATCAAGCTGCACAGGCTCACTGCCAAATTACTATGCCTTCCCCCTGATGCCATGAAGTTTAATATGCGTACTTTTCCCTTGAACACAGAGCAAAGCACTGGGATTAAATGAGGATCACTAGCCCATCTGCTGCTTCCTGCTATATCGTTCATTCCAAATTGTAGGAAAATCATTTTTCTTCCTGATGCATTCACAAAAAGAGTCTTTCTCCACTATTTTCCGCACTGGGACTTTGCTCAGAGCTGTCTAGAGCAGGGATGTCAAACTCGATTTTATTGAGAGGCGCATCAGAGTTGTGTTTGACCTGGGGGGGGCGTGGCCAGGGTGGGCATGGCCAGCCCAACGTCACTTGTGTTGGGGGTGCCTGTGGTGGCCCAAGTGCTCTTCCAGTTAATGTGGCTCTCTTGAGCTCTGTTTTTGCTGGCATAGGCAACATGGACCGGTCCTTCACTGTTTCCAGGGCTGCTCCACGGACCAGATCTAAGCACCCTGCAGGCCTTGAGTTTGACACCCCTGGTCTAGAGCAAGTATGAAGAGCTTGGGGGTGGGGTGTCCTCCACTTGTTTTAGACATCAGTTTCCATCTGCTGCAGCCAAGAGGGCAAATCAATCAATCAATTAAAAAATCTATAGCCATCAAATTCTCTATATCTCAACAATGTAAAACTAACTTTACGTTGTAAAAGGTTTATTTTGGTTATTCATAAGTTCCAGGTGATCAAAATGTTCCACTCTAAAGGTAAGTAAGTTTTATGTTCAGTTCTGTATTATCTTTTTTTTTTTTAGAATTCCGTATAATAGAATCGCAATGTCAATGTGTTTTAAAAAAGGAGACATTGGACAAATTTTACCCCCTTTTGCCTAGAGCCTTTGGCTTTATACTAACTCATTCTATTTTTATGTTTTAGGCTGGACTTAGATTGGAAGACAATATGGTAGCCGTCATTCCGTTTTAGGCTTATGATGAATATAGTAGTTTATTCTTATTGTTGTAGCTGGGAGAACGCGGGTGGACAGACAGGAGGTGAGCCAGGACTTCAAGCAGCTAACAGCTTTAATGATAACAGGTTGCCAAATGCGGCACTTCACAATTTGTGCGTCTCAGCTAACTGGCAACAGCTGAGCCCTGTTTGGCAGCTCTTTATATATGCCGGCTGCCAAACAGGTAACCAATCAGCGACGAGCACAGCGCCCTCTAGCGGAACAGACCAGAGGGAAAACTATAATACATAACACTCCTTCACACTTAGAACGTGCATGCGTAGTCTTTCAAGTAGCTTGGGTGGTGTCGAATCCGCCCAGACCTTCTTGGAGGAACTTCTACCCCAGCTTCTGGAACTGCGGTCCCTATGGGCCCCGACCCTTCCTCCTCCAACCCAGTCAATGCTGGAGACCCATGGGGAAGAACAGGTGAGTGCCTTGGATTTTTATTGTTACCCTGTGATGGCTCGGGGGAGGTAGACCGGGACGTAGGCAACTGCTCAGAGCTATCCACGGCTTGCCTATTGGATAGGCCCTGCTGCTGTTCCATTGTGTTTGCGTTCCCTTGCCGGCTCCTTAGCTGATTTATGTGTCGCCTCCATACCCAGCCGTCCCCTAACTCTACAAGGTATGAGCATGGGCCCGTGATTTTCCTGACCACCCCTGGGACCCAAAGTGGGTGGCCAGCATAGTTTCTTGCATAGACAGGCGCGCTGACAGCGAATCCCTTTAGATTGTTGAGGGAGTCTAAGGGTTTCACAGGGGCATATTCGGGGTGTAGCCTGTCCAGTGTGGTTCTAATGCACCGACCCATTAATAATTCCGCTGGATTTTTATTAGTTGTGGAGCATGGGGTGGCATGCTGCTATAGCAAGAACTTATCTATATCTTCTTGCCAATTTTGAGGCCCAAACCTTGCTAATGCGTCTTTTGCCATTCTCACCCCGCGTTCTGCCAAACCATTGGCCGCTGGGTTGAAGGGGGCTACAAAAGCGTGTCTAACCCCTAGCTTGGCAAAGAAAGAGCTTAGCACAGCTGCAGTAAATCGGGGCCCATTGTCAGAAATGACCAGATCAGGTAACCCGTGGGTAGCAAACACCCTTCTTAATACCTTAATGATAGCTGGGGCAGTAGTGGAGGATAGCAATGCAATTTCAACCCATTTAGAATAGGCATCAACAATTACAATAAACGTTTGGCCCTTGACTGGGCCTGCCAAGTCCATATGAATCCTGGACCACGGAGCCTTTGGCTGTTCCCAGTTCTGGATAGGTGCTCTGGGACAGGCTGGTTGGGACTCCTGGCACTGCAAACAGCCCGAGACCCACCACACAATGTCCTGGTCCGTGCCCGGCCACCAAGCATAGCTCCGGCCCAGTGACTTCATCCGGACTATGCCTGGGTGGCCGTCGTGAAGAGTTGTCAGCACCGCTTCTCGCAGGGATGCAGGGATGATAACTCGGCCACCCCACAGTAGGCAACCTTGCTGCGATGAGAGTTCGTGCTGCCTGTTGGAGAAAGGTTGCCACTCGGTGCCCAGTGGCTTAGGCGGCCAACTTCGTATAGTCCAACCCAGCACTTTGGTGAGAAGCTTGTCCCGGCTCGTGTGCGCAGCCACATCAGCTGCTGTAATCGGTAGCTGCATCTCGTCGATCAGCAAAACCTCGGAGGCAGGAGCAGGGTCTTTAACCATGATGGGCAGAGGGCATCTGCTCAACGCATCGGCATGGCAAATATGTTTTCCGGGCTGGTGGTGCAATGTATAGTTGTACGCAGCCAGGAGCACAGTCCACCTTGTGAATCTGGGAGACAGAATTTGGGGAGTCTGTCTGTCCCCGGCGATGATGCCCAGCAGGGGCTTGTGATCCGTCACTATATGGAAGTGACGGCCATATAGATAAGAATGAAAACGTTTCACCCCAGCCACTATAGCTAAAGCTTCTCGATCTAGCTGGCTATAGTTCCTTTCAGGGGATGACAAGGTGCGGGCCTCCTTGCCTGAGGGCAGCTGGTGGCTTAGGACAGCCCCGAACCCATAGGGAGACACATCACAAGTCAGTACAACAGGGAGAGATTCGTCGTACTGGAGCAGGACACTCTCAGAAGTTAGAAGGTTTTTTTACAGTCTCAAACGCCGAGGCTTCCCTCTTGCCCCAGATCCACTTCACTGAGCGGTCAAGCAGTCTGTGGAGCAGTTCCACAATGGAAGCCTTGTGTGGGAGGAATATATTATAAAAGTTCAGGAGGCACAGAAAAGCTTGCAGTTCGGTTTTCGTGGTAGGCGTAGGGGCTTGCTTAATGGCCATTACTTTGTCCGGGGTAGGATGAATGCCTTTGCGGTCAATTAAAAACCCTAAAAATTCAACCTGTGGCACAGCAATCTTGCACTTGGTAATTTTGAGTTTCAACCCCACGCTTCGGAAACAATGAAGCACGGTATGCAAACGGGCCAGGAGGTCGGTCAGGGAGCGGGCTGATACCAGGATGTCGTCAAAATAAGACACAACGCCTGGTATACCCTGTAAAAGCCTTTCCATCAAATTTTGGAAAAGTCCTGGTGCCACACTGACTCCAAATTGGAGTCGGTTGCACTTGAACGCACCCCTCTGCGTGACAATTGTTTGGGCTTCAGCAGTTGCCTCATCCACAGGCAACTGCTGATATGCTTGGGCGAGGTCTAGCTTTGCAAATATGGTCCCCTGCCCCAGAGAGTGCAGCAGATGCTGCATCACGGGCACAGAGTATGCGCTCTGCTGAAGGGCACGGTTCAAAGTGCATTTAAAATCAGCGCAGAGGCGCACAGACCCATTGCTCTTCACGGGTGTCACTATTGGGGTTTCCCAACGGGCGTGGTCTATTGGCTCTAACACCCCTTGGGCCAGCAGCTTATCAATTTCTGCCTCTTCCTTGGGTTTCAATGCAAAAGGTACCCTCTGCAGCTTCAGCCGTCGTGGATGAACCTGGGGGTCCAGGTTAAAGGAAATGGGAGTGCCTGTGTACTTTCCCAGACCTTCCCCGAAAACTTCAGGAAATTCCTTAATGAGCATGTCCAAATGTGGATTGCTTTGAATCTGGTTAATGCCTGTAATGGCCAGCCCTAGGGCTTCAAATCACTCTAACCCAAGCAAGCTTGGCCGGGGCCCTTTTACCACAATAATAATAATAATAATAATAATAATAATAATAATAATAATAATAATAATAATAATAATAATAATAATAATAATAATAAATTTTATTTGATTAGCCGCAACCCTCTCCCGAAGGACTCGGGGCGGCGTACAATCAAAAGTCCCTCTCTGTGCGAGCGAATAGGTCGTAGGGATGTGTGGCAACTGTTTGCTATATTGTTTAAAAGCCACCCTGCAAAAATATTTCCCCAGTACAGGAATGGATTTCCCCTGGAAATCCCTCAACCTTAATAGACATGGCGTCAAACTGGCTTGAGATATAGCAGGCCCTATTCTTTTAATTGTTGCCCAAGATATAATAGAGACAGCTGAGTCTGTGTCAATCTCCATTTTGCAGGGTCTGCCTTCCAATTTAACCGTGAGGAATATTTTTCCTCTTGGACTATGGATAATCTGATCCACTTCAGCCTCTTCCCTGGCTTCCTGAACAGAAAAACAGGAATCTCTTTTCCTGAAATTCTGGGGTCTGCTGATCTGAAAAATTTCCTGACGTACTGTGCTGCCTTGCGAGTTGCCTTCCAGCGCACTCGCACAGGGCACAGCAGCCCTGCAGACCTTCGCTAAATGGCCTCTCTTCCCACAATGGAGGCAGGTTGTATTTTTAAAACAGCACTCCACTCTGTCATGCCTACCTCCGCACCCGGGGCAGTTTGTTTGGGGGAGACTGTTACCTTGCCGACCTCTGGCTTGCTCCGCCTTCAAGCGATGTACGTCATCGTTTCCGTCAGCTCCGTCCTCACAGAAAATGTCTTCATGGTGAACCTCGGTGTGTTTGTCCGCTGTTGGCAGCTTTGAAAAACCTTGTATTTTGTCAGTGGATTTGTTTGACAGCTCCACTGCCCTAGCCTCATCCAGCGCCGTCTGCAAGTCCAGCTCAGGTTTGGCTAACAGGCGGTGCTGAATTCGGAGGTCTCTAACCCCCCCCACACACAATTTGGTCTGTCAGTGCCTCCTCCAAATCTTTGAATTTACAATGGAGAGCTGCAGCCCTTAATGCAGCCACATATTCATTAATAGACTCTCCCTCACGTTGGAACCTTCTATAAAACGCAAACCTACGCGTCGTGCGAGACGGGGTAGGGGCATAGTGATTTTTTAATTTGGCCATCAGCTCGTCCAAGGACACCGTATGGACTAAGTGAGGGGCCACTAAGGTTACCGCCAAATTGAACATCTCTGTTCTACATAGGTTTAGGCAGCACGACTTCTTACGCTGTTCAGTCAAATCAGTGTAGTCGTTGGCTTCTAAAAAGCACTCTAAATGGGAAATATAAGAGTCCCAAGTTTCTGTGGCCCCATTAAACATGGCCAGTGTGTTAATTGAAACCACCCTGAGGCAAATCTTCTCCCCATGGGGGGTAATCAGAGGCCCTTTTCGTAGTGAGTGACTCCCTCGACCTCTCGTCAAGTGATTTCCCTGAGGGAAAATTCAGCTCTGTGACTCAGCTCAGCTTAGTGACTTTCAACAGCTCTGCCTGGGCTCCTCCTCTGTGGATCCCACCTTCATCGCCAATGTTCTAGCTGCGAGAACGCGGGTGGACAGACAGAAGATGAGCCAGGACTTCAAGCAGCTAACAGCTTTAATGATAACAGGTTGCCAAACGTGGCACTTCACAATTCGCGCGTCTCAGCTAATTGGCAACAGCTGAGCTCTTTATATATGCCGGCTGCCAAACAGGTAACCAATCAGCGACGAGCACAGCGCCCTCTAGCGGAACGGACCAGAGGGAAAACTATAATACATAACACTTATGCTCCAGTTTATGCTTATGATCCAGTTTAAGTTTTAAAGCATTTCTTGCAAGAACAACTTTGTCTCTCATTGAGATGATGGCAGTGTTGTCTAGTAAAAGCAATTTTAAAACATGCTTTTTAAAATACAAGGTATATTTTAGATCTACATTTTGGACTAGAAGGTTAATAAAAATCACATGATCAGGTTTCCATGTAAACGTTGCCAAAGTGATATGGAGCAGAAGTCCCTTAAAGTGGTGAAAATTGAATGCCCCCAAGGATCAATAGAACTTTTCATTATTGTTGCTTGTTGTTATTGTCGCTATTCATCATACTCCTAGATAAAGTGCTATAGTATTTATTTTTTCCTGCAGAAAAAGCCCCTTCTGAATGCGGTGTCAAGTCATCATATCCTGATTTGAATAGCTATCTTGAGGACTTGTCAGAGTAGAAAACTGGATTAGAAAGGAATGCTAAAGAAATAAGATTATAGATAGATGGATGATAGATGAGGTGAGAGGGAGAGAGAGAGTCGGGCAGACAGATAGACAGACAGACATTGACATTATGTAGTTCCTTATTCAATATAACTGTCTATGGAGATTCTCAGTCATCCAGGTCATGGTTGTCCCAAAAGTGCTTTTTCAAGAGGCAACTGGATTTTTTGTTTTCTAAGAAAAAGCAAAAAAGTCCAGTTGCCTCTTGAAAAATAACCTTTGGGATATTCAATATAACATTTGTGTAGAATGAGCTCCCCAAGAGAAACATAGGAGTATGGCTGTCTTTTATACTATCCTGGAAAGTGAATCTTTAAATAGAGAATATCTGGCAATCCAAAATCACCTTCTTCTCCAATATTTTTTTTTTAAAAAACAAGCTGAACATCTAAAACTAAGCCAAACTTATTAAATAGGCCTGCCTGTAATAAGCAAGGTTAATGCATTGCTCTCCGCTTAGCTTTGCACTGGGTGCTAATGTTCAGGACAGACATTCCCATCAAACTGGTTCATTTGGGGGCAGGAAATGCCATAGAAAACTAAAAAAAAAAAGCAATAAAATAATAAGAAAAAGGCAGGAGGTAAGACAGTGATTGTCAAAGTGGGGGGGTAATTATCCCAAGGAGTACTTTGGATATATCCTGGGGTGGGGGGAGTGGTAATGGAGCAATTTGTAATTGCCTGTTTGTGAGTCAAGGATTCAGTTTGGTTCTGTGGCTGCCAAGGCATCTGTATAACAATAGAACTCGGTTTTTCTGTGGTAGTAATAACATTATTCAAGATTGGGCTAAGAATAATTGAGGTAAGAGGGGGGAAAAGAGGAAATTGACACAATGCTAATGGTTAATTAAAAAAAAAAAGCTAGTGACCTTGAATGGATATATGTTGACTATTCTGAGTCTTTATCAGATCCCAACCTCCACTAAATTTCAAGTCACAAAGGGCGATAATTAAATGTATATTCAGGAGAAAAAATATTTTTCTCGGAAGGCAGAAAGATCCTCAATAACTTGGCTGCTTAGATTAAAAGCCTACCTTAAAAGCCTTCTCTTCACACGATGATAAACTAAGAGAAGCTGCATTGCACACGGCTCCTAAGTGAATGTCCATCCCAGGTCATTTCCTCACCAGTGTTTCCAATCAATGCCAAGCCCTCACTGTGAATAACAACATCAGAATGATTTAGGGATGGTTCTCAACAATTGTATTATCCTTAACATGGTGAGCTGTATCTCACTATATTTTGCCCCATCAAGGGAGGCATTTTCAATGAGGTTTAGATCTCGATTAGTCAGAAAATGAACTATTGAAGGAATTGCAGCAGATTCGGACAGTGAGGAGGTTTGGGAGGAACATGGGCCAGTCCTGGAGTCTGGGAAAGGCTCTGATGAGGGCTCTGTGTCGGAGGCGGGGGGGGGGGGGCAGGGCCATATGATAGTTATCAGCTGCCTTCAGAATCTGACATCAGTGCGGCAGACGAACAGCTGGAGCCTGTTCCTAGTGTGCGCAGCTAAAGAACAAGCGTCGACTTGGGAGTAAGGCCACAGGTGGATGATGAATGGAAGTAAAGAAAGAGGAAATAAAAGAGGAGTGAAAGGGGAGTGGAGTTTGCAGGAGACAATTGGTTGGATTAATTGGCCTGTCACTCTCCAAGACTCCTTGCCAAGTTTTGCAGATATTGGCCTGTCAGCTCTCCAAGTCAGATAAGGTCTGTGACTGTAAATCCTCCCTTGAAAGACTTTGCTGAGTGTGAATGAGCAGAATCCACAGTAAATTAATAAAAGGGTTTTTTGTTGAGACAAGGAGTTTGCTTCATGCTCTTGGGAAGCCTCGGTCAGAACAAGGAACTTTCTGTTTTTCCTGCACAGATTGTCTGTCCTGTCTGTCCAGCTAATCAATTCCAGCAAAAAGTATGTGTAAAAGGACTGAGAAACAGACACGGTGGTTGAGTTTCTGCCCAACAATTTCCTTTCGACAAAAAGAAAACAAGTATTAGTAATTTCTTTATATATCTATATTTGTAGAATGCCCATCCTTGCAATAAAACAATTGTTTACTTCATCAATGCAGTCTATTTCATATTCCATAAAGAAGGTTGCTATCAAGCATACAAGGAGGTTGCATTCAGGAAGATCAACTTAGTGTTCAGGAACACAAATATAATTGCCAGTCCTGCAAATGGATGAACTCCTGCTTCCACCTTTGATCTTAATTCCATTTGTTCATGATGGATGCAGAGAACTAAATTAGCTCTAAGTAGTAATGACCACAGGAGAAATAGAAGTCTTACAGAGAATGGCTATAATTTCAGCAATAATTATACAGTGAAATATTATTTGGGCTGGGTTTTCAAAGATTGCATCCCCAAATACTAAGGACATTTGCTTTATAGCTTTCCCAATCCGAAATGGAGGTGATTATGAAATTATTTTAATTTTAATTTTAAGGTCTATGTATCATGTTACCATGAAATTGTGCCCAAGTAGCAAGAATGCCACCATATTTCTGCAAAATATAATATAGCAATTCAAGTAAACTTCTGTAAACTTTATCATGTTTTAATAAGAAAACAGGCCACAAACAGATAGTATCTGATCAACTGATAGTATTAACACACAGAAAATCAGAAAGGACTTCCTGGGAGAAGACAAACTATTTAGATGCTTTCCTTCTTGCAGGTGATGATTTCATACAAATACATGAACTCTGCTTTGTAATTCCATTAAATAATTAGAAAAACATTGGATGGAGTCTTGGATAATGAGAAATAGAAATTCATAGGTTATTTGGAAGCACTCTTTGTTTTCAAGTGTCCAGACTCCAGACCAGGGGTGGGTTCCTGCCAGTTCTAACCTCTTCTATAGAAGAGGAGGTTCCACAAATCTACCGAACCATTTAGAACCGGTTCCAGCTCCCTCCCCCCGCCTGTCCTCACCACACTTGCCCTGCCCACCGCTCACTGATTGGCTGGCTCACCAATCACCCCGCCCGCCTCTAAGACTCCTATCTAAACCTTAAAGTCTTATAGCTGTCAAGTTTGAACACCCCTGGGTTTTTTTTTCTAAAGCATTAGGGGTGCAAGGGTCTTGTAACTTGACAGCTTTAAAACTTGCGTGCTTCAAATGCCAGAGTTTCTGAGCCAACATTTTGGTTGCTAAGCAAGAGCGTTGTTGAGTTTCAACACATTTTGCAAGTTGGCCATACCCACCTAGTCACATGGCTGCCAAGCCACTCCCACTCGGTCACATGGCTGCCCAGCCACTCCCACCCAGTCACATGGTCAGCAAGCTACTCCCACAAAGCAGGCCACACCTACAGAAGAAGTTCTAAAAAAATTTGAAACCCACCACTGCTCCAGACCTAAATAACAGTAGGCCAATTTGTACTGAAATTTGTTCCATTTAGATTGCATAGTATCATTGGCCTTGTACCAGGGATGGGTTGCTGCCAGCACTCCTGCTGGTTCAGCATGCGTGCTCTTTGCACCTAAAAAGGTCTGTGCATGCGCACAATGTTAGAAAAGGGGGGGAAATTACATTTTTTTGCAATGAAGATAGTTTTACGCATGTGCAGAACCAAAAATGAAGATGGCGGCGCCACCGATAGAACTGGTTCGGGGGCGTGGCAGGCCGAGTTACTATCTACTCGGCTGAACCGGTCTGAACTGGTAGGAACCCACCTCTGCCTTGTACTACAAAGAAAGCAGCAGAATTATCCTGCCAATTATTTCCCTGTGACATAAGACACAGTACTCAATACATCTTTGAGTTGTATTCAGTATAATGAGTGTTACTTGTTAGTGCCTGGCTTGTATTAAGCTCTTCGCAAGACGCATTCCCTGTGCTTGAGTTTGAACATCACAAGTCAAGGCAGAGATGATCTGGGCTATGTGCAAAGCCCAAATTACATTATAGTTTCTAGAATATCAGACCAGAATAGGAAATATTGAGTTTCAATTCTGCCTTTATCCATATTATTCATGTGATGATTTTAGGACCATTCATCTCAGATTATGCAAAATCAAAGGGTTGTTGTTAATGGTGAGTTTCACTTTTTGTTACCAGGGGTTTGCCGCATGCACACGGTCCGTGCATGTGCCTGGCTTTCCGTGCATGCGCTTTGCTCACACACGAACCTTCTACGCATGTGCCCGGCCTAAAAAACATGGCTAAATAGAACGGCATAGCACCAGAGCAGGTGGGCAGGCCCAACCATGATCTTTGCTACCGGTTCACCCTAATCGGCCCAAACGAGCTGAATACCAGCTCCGGTTGTTGTGAAAGTGTCAGGGTTCCAAATAGCATCCAAAGGTAAATCAGAGCCCAAGGCAAAGTATTGCTCAAATTTCCAATTTATTAAGAGAGTCATATTGGCACATCTGGGAAAACCCGAATCTGAAAGCTTCCAGGTTTTCCCCACCTAGTTGAAAGTTCAAGATCTTGCCGCTGCCCCCTCCCCCAATTCCATCACATGGTCCAATCACCCACTGCCATGCTGGCAGTTCCACCCATCCAGTTCCAGTCAGGTGCAGAGGTGGAGAGACAAAGGACCTTGGCTTTCTAGAAAGAATTTTGTTTTGGCTACACAGTAGGTAACTCTGTACAACCCCCCCTCCCATTTTCCCACAATAGAAAAAGGCATAGTAGAATAATAGAAAGTGTGGCAGTCCAAAGATCCAAAAGAAAGCTGCAGGCCTGACAGAAAGTGGGTGCGTGAGAAGTATTTTTACTGCCTTGAACGTTTTGGAAATAAACCTGGAGTTACAAATATAATTTAGTACAGTAAATGTAAACAATGTAGTCTTCTGTTTAAAATGACAATCCTGTGATTAAGCAGAAGAACAGATGTTTTTTTTTTTGCTATTATTAATATCTAGGAGTGCTAGATTTGTTTGATTTTGAACCACTTTGACTTTTTGAAAAACGATTACAAATATTGTACATTAAAAAAGAAGAAGCAGAAGTATTTTGGTGGCTCGGTTATTCCTCACTAGTATCCTTCTGCATTGACTATTTTAATTAAAGAATTGTTTATGAAGCCTATATATATGAAGAAAGAGCCATGGTAGAGAATAAAATACAGGACATCATTTGAAAAACAATAACGCAATGCTTATTTGGTTAGTGTTGCTGAGAATTCAAATCATTGGGGAGGGGGGGCGGAGTGTGCGTGCAGTAAACAAACATGGATTCATCCATTGTCTTTTTCATAATAAATAACTGATGTGGCAGCTGTTGGTATAAAAAACAACCAGGGTATTGGACAGATTTGGAATCCACCCTTGAAAGGGCACTCCTACCAAACTACCGTTATATAGATAATTTTCTCAATGTCTCCTCATTCAGTTGTTATCTGTCCATCTGTCCAAACGGAATAGTGGCAACTTTTCCAGGTATGGTTGGTCAGTCAATATAGATTTCAAGTTAGCCTTGGTGGCTCCTAACTGTGAAATACCACATGTACAGAATGCAACAGTTTTTGTTGGACTACATGCCTATGGTTATAAAAAAAAATGAGCATAAAGGATGTGCAGTGGTCTGGAATTAAGGAGAAACTTCCTAACAGTGAGAATAGCTAACCAGTGGAAGAGCTTGCCTTCACAGGTTGGGGTGCTTCATTGCTGGAGGTTTTTTTGAGAAGAGACTGGACAACCACTTGTCTGAAGTGGTTTAGGGTCTCCTGCTTGAGCAGGGGGTTGGAGTAGAAGACCTTCAAGGTCTCTTCCAGCTCTATTCTGATTGATTGGTAGCCTGTTCAGATGACAGAAGGTTGTACTGGGCCCAAAGATGGTCCATGAAAAGTTAATAACTAAAAAAAAAACAGCTATAAACAGCAAATATGTGTAGAGGGTGGTGTGGGGAGTGAACTTTGCAATGTGAAAATAGATTTTAAAATACCCATGTACATTTATGTAAATGGTTCAAATTTGAAATGTTTTGCACACACTTTGCTATGGTTAGAAAGGCATGGAACAGATTGAGCATGTGATTACATTATATTCTTATGAGATTGTTTCTATCTCAGGTTTTATTTTATAAAGGAGAGAAAATTCTATGATTGCTTGCTGTGTTTTCCAATATATTGATACAACATCTGTGTTTTATGCATGTTTTCTTTCTTTTTCCCCCCTTTAACTCTCATCATAAGACTTTTATAGCTTAATTACTGGGAGCTTTATTGGTCTGGTAAATGTTTTTTTCTTATAAGCATTCCTGATGAGTCACTGGATGCTTTTTAAGTATTTCATTCTTCTTCAGATATTGTTTTGTATTATTAATTTAAGATTTAAAATTGATCATGTAGTATGAAATGTTATTTTGAACATACTTTTTAATAGAGGCAATTATTACATTATCACTGCCTTGCCAAAAAGAACAGAATACATTGTAATGCTACTCTGTGAATCTCCATGTTACTAGGACATTTGGCAATATACTTATTTTCTACCATCTGTAAAAACCAATTTGCAACACTGTCTTAGGCCAATTGAATATACAGGTATAATATGGGTATTTGTATTAATTTGTATTAATTTTACAACATCCATTACTAACCTGGTGCTTTTAAGGTGTACTGGACTACAATTCTGATAATCCTGAATGAAATCAGTAACAATTTTACATCAAGATCTGGAATTGCATTAATGCCTCTTTTCCTGGCAAAAAAGAAATGAAGAGAGCAAGAATCAACATGACTTATCTTTTCCTGTTGCTAGGTAGGGTACATCTTTCCTTTTTTTTTTGAAAATATGTTCAGACTAATAAGTTTCTGATTTCTTGTCCATTGATATAACTTATAGGCGTGTGCAAAATTTAGCCTTGGAAACAGCCAATATAAATGATCTCATTTGGACCTAGAGAATGGCTTTCCTTACATGAGAGTAAAAGGAAATGTGGAGGAGATTCTACAGAAACCCCAAAGTTTACACTTACTTGTGGTTTGAAGCATTGGAATCAGCATTTATTCTTTTTCTTGAGTTATTGAGACCAAGGGTTGAGGGGGCAAGAACATCTCTGATGAGGATGAAACCCCTATTGCATCCTAAACAGAGTTCATTTGATGTCAGTGATGGTTCTGATAATCAAGGTAGAGACAAAGAACTCACATGGCCCTACCCTCCTCTGTAGCAGCTGACCAGGATGATTATTGATTGATTTATTGATTTCATGATTGCTGCCTTTATTATTTTATAATTAAGTCAAGGTGGCCGTCATACTTAATGTTCCTTCCTCCTCCTATTTTCTCCACAGCAACAACACTGCATCGTAGGTTGACAGAGAGAGAGAGAGAGAGAGAGAGAGAGAGAGAGGGAGAGGGAGAGGGAGAGGGAGAGGGAGAGAGAGAGAGAGAGAGAACTGGCCCAGGAGTGGGCTTCAAAATTTTTGGCAAGAGGTTTTCTGCCAAGTTGCTGGCTGGGTGTGGCCATGGTGGGCGTGGCCTACTTGGCCTCCTGCACCATGGGGGGGGGGTCGTTTTTGCCTTCCCTGGGCTCTGGAGACTTTCTTTGAGCCTCCGGGAGGGTGAAAACGGCCTCCCCAGGCTCCGGAGGCCCTCTGGACACCCGAAATAGGCCTGTTTCCAGCCTTCCTGAACTTCCAGTTGGCCTGTTTTTCACCCTCCCTGAGCCTCCGTGCACACCCTCCACTTACCTGCATCCAAAACGGGCCACATGGAGACTCCTAGGAGGGGTGGGGTGGGACGGGGCCAGCCAGGAGTGGGATTTGGGGGTTCTCCGAATCGCACAGAATCTTAACTAGAGGTTTTCCTGAACCCCTGCAAACCCCCAGCAGCCCACCCATGTGGCCCAATGTTACCTAGCTCAGCTGCCCCAATCTTTTTGGCACCATGGATCAGTTTCCTAGAAGACAATTGTTCCTTGGGTGTGTGTGTGTGATGGTTTCAATTTCACTCATTCATCCCCTGCTCACCTCCAATTGTGCGGCTCGGTTCCTAACAGGCCCCGGACCGTGTCCTGGGGATTGGGGACCCCTGACCTAAACGACTGTCATGCCTGAGGCAGGAATAGAATTCATAGTCTCTTTCTTTCTAGCCTGATGCATTAACCGCTAGACCAAACTGGCTCTTGAATTTTACTTCGGTACTAAGGTGACCATCATCCTCTACCATACTTGGTTTAGAGATGGGATTTAACGAGAACTAAATGTGAACATCTTTCTCAGTTTCAAATACAAATGTAGCATATTGTGAGAACCTTTGATCTAAAATGGGAACTTTGTGCTTTGCTTCTAGCAGCCTCACTTCAGATAACCTGGCAAGATTCCTCTGCCTCTTTGGAAGAAAAACTATTTAAATCACTATTTGGTACAAATGCTGTATATCAGACCCACAGAAATGGCAATGGCCCCCTTGTAGTGAATATCACAGTGATTATGTCTAATGTGCTAGATGTGGTATGTATGGTAAAATTTAAATATTTGTAAATTGTCATTAATGAAATACTCTGATCCAAAAGAAAATAGGGGCTTACTATGGGTTTAAATTGCTCCTAGTTCCAATGGGGAATTAAAGAGTGGGGTTTTTTTTGTGGTTGTGTCTCTGTATGTGTTTCTGGGTCTCTGTTTCTCTCTGTCAGTCTCTTCTCTGTCTCTCTCTCTCTTTGACAGAGCTGAAGTCTCATCCATGCAATACTTTTATTGATCTATGCTGAGATTCCTAGCACAATCAACTTATACAATAATACAATAATACAATAGTAGAGTTGGAAGGGACCTTGGAGGTCTTCTAGTCCAACCCCCTGCCTAGGTAACTTGGTCCAACACCCTGCCTAGGTAACTTGGTAATGTCAATATTATAACTTACAAAGAGCATAAATACATCATTAATGGAAGGCTTTGCTGCCTTCAAGCTGGCTAGTAGGCATGGAGGCATGGAGGCATTGCACTTGTACCCAGTTCCCTGGAGTTTCTCTGCTTCCTCAGCTGTAAAGTCACAAATAGCCCTTCATCCGACTCGACAAAGAGAGAAGTTAATATAATTTTCCTTCCTGCATTCCTTGCATTTCGCAATATTGTTTTCATAGTGAGAGATGACCTGTGAGAATTGGTGGCAAGGAATATATTCCGAAGAAATGTAAGGGAGCATCTTGGAGACAACATGTATGTGCTGCAGACGTGCAGCTGAGTTTCCCAAAAATCTAATAATTCCAGTAATTTCATAGAGTTCAAAGGAAAATGGCTTTCCTTGCTTTGAGCAAGTGCTGAGGGAAGGAAGCAACTAGATAGGCGATGAACTCTGTGTCACAAAAATTGTTCATAAATAAGACATTCTGCTGGTAAAATAAAAATCATATCTGAACAACAGAGTACCTTGGGCAATATTTAAAATAATAGCTTTTTTTTCTTTTTGGAACCTTAGTATCTGAAAATCATTCCTTTCCATTCTGTTCCATTCCATTCCATTCCATTCCATTTTGCATTTTATTATGGATTTTCCAAAAGTAAATTCAATGTGTTCGTATAAACAAATGGAAGAAAAATAACCATGGATTATTCTTCCATTAGGACATCTTGAAATACACCATCACATCTGTTCTGGTCCTGAATCAGGTAATGTTTAATTTTTTAAAAAATCCAGTAATTGGGAAGAGACAAGGAAGGCCTAAAACAGTGTGTGCAGCATGAAAATCCAAATATTGTTTAAAAACCATAAAACTTTGCTGTCAAATTGTTTATTTTAATATGACAGAAAGGGAAAATTACACCATGCATGTTAAATTATATTCATTGCATGTCAATTACACTTAGATTACACACACTCCTCATTTAGCAACTTTTCCATTCTCACAATTAGTTCATTAAGTAAAATGGTCACTAAGTGAATCCATGACTGAGAGGGAGAGAGATCCCTGGTTGCTGCTGTCACATTCAGATACAATTTGCTGGTACAGTTATTCCAGTGTTGCCTTCACTACAGCATGCATTGTTGTTAGACACACAGAATTTGATTGTGTTAAATTTATATTTACCACCAAAGAAATAAAGGGAGACTAGTATAGATCTATTTCAAGCTATTTAGTTCTCATCAACTAGCTATACCTTTCTGGGATTCAAAACCAGGCTGCTTACATATTAAGTAGATGTATTAACCTTGAATCCATGGGCTCTCCTACCTCTGTCAGCTATACCAGGGGAGAGTTTAAGTGTTTTTTTATCAGGGCAACTTGGTCTACCCAAATATGGGATGGCGCATATTGCTTCCACTTGTGAAGGCTCCTGGATTGGGACTGAAAGGTGAAAGCGGAAGCAGTATGCTCCATCCCATATTTGGGTAGACCAAGTTGCCCTGATAAAAAACACAAAATGTGATCATAAGTTCATACATTGGTAGCAAAATCTATTTTTATTATAATTTTTTATTTGCAAATGGTTGCTTAACAAGGTAGTTTCTAAATGAGGAGTGGATGCAAAGGGTAACATTATTTTTGTCCTGACTCCACCCACTTCTTTATTTGGGAATCAATTTTTTTATGTCCAGTCCTTGGCACAGCACACGTAACCCACACTTGAACTTGAAAATGTTATATAAGTGTGCTTTGAACAAAAAAGAAGAACATTCTAATCCTACTCCCCTCGTTTTGCATCCTGGAAAATATGTGCAAATCTTTAATTGCAATGGAATGTAAGATATAAAGAAAAGAATAAAAGAGGAATAGAAGAAGACCATTTGCAATAAATTTTATATGTATATAATAATAAATACCAAAAGCACATTTTCTTGCAGTATACAGTTTTTAGCCCCAGATTACACCACATTATTCAGAAAAATGCATAATTTGAAATTCTGATTTGTGTAATCTGGAAAGTGTAGACTGGAAAATGTGAATTAAATGTTTCTATTTTTAATTATTGCTTTTTTTCTTTTGTGTACATCCCATACGTTTTTCCCCAGCATCCATTTCTAGGTGAATTCATTCCTTTCTAACCATTGGATAGTCAACTTTCTTAAAATCTCATCCTCAAACAGCTCTTGTATTAAAAACACCATTGACTTTCCTTCTCCTTCAGAGTATATTGCAAACATATTGGCTCAATAATAATTTATTTTCCCCTGGGGTATTCTTGGAGCTGTACTTTGGACAGAGAAAATGGGCAGAAAACTCATAACAGAAAAATCTTAGGCCCAAATCACTAGCCATGGGAGAAGTAACTATGGCAACTGAGCTTGCCTAAAATTCTGAGTCAATATCTGTCATGCATTTAGACTTCAGTTTATTTTTTCTTCTCTTAACACTAACTTCATCCTAACACCCATGAAAAGATTGTCCATCACTCTTTATCCAGCATACATTGCTAACTCAAAAGGGAGGTCTCATTGCTCATGCAAATTGATCTCCAGTCACACCTTCACTCTTTAATCCTTCTCATGGGTCTAACTTCATCATAATGCCTATAAAGTCATTTTCCCTAATGTCTCCAGGATGGCCAAGCTGGAAAAGGGTGGCTTAAATTTTAACATCCTCAGTGCTGAGAATGGGAAATGTGAGAAGGAAGACTAATATTTTCTCTTAATGAATTATTCAGTCGTGGTATAATGAAAGACTAGCTTGGGATGAGGAGGAATTTCCCTTCAGCACTGTCACTGTGCCCTGGAATTCAGTCTGGACTCCATCCTATACAGTTCAAGAAGCGTAAGTAGCATTAAAATAACAGTGTCCATAATAAGATACATTGGAAGAATGTTCTGTAAGATGACGTAGACATGAGACACATCTATTTCAACACTCTACTTGCAAAAGAGCCAGTTGGTGGTACTGTAGCTGTACCCATTCCCCAGCATTTGATCACAAGATGTCTAATGTTTTAGCAAAGTTACATCCATTGTCACCTTTATATTTGGATAGGATATTATACTTTCTCTCCTATCTTTTAATGCATATTTACAAGATTCCTTGAGAGACAAAACAAACAAAGTGTAGGGGAGAAAATACTTTAGAGTGTATTTGCAAAACTAAGAGTAATGAGCATGATTGTTTTTATTATACTTTATTACAACCAAATGTTAGATTTAGTTGGGGAGTCAAGAAGCTCACATTGGAATCTGCCAGTAGACACCATTGCATGAAACTCCATATAGCTCATAAAAGGAAAACACAACTATAGGGGCACAATCTGGCACAGGTTCCCTGAAGACTAAAATAAGGAATCTATTCAATATTCTTGTGGAAACATTACCACTCATGTTATTGACAATAAAGGACAGTGCTTCCTATTGGTCTCTGTCTGGATAAAAACGTATTAAGAAGATGGCGAAGAGCCTTGCAGACTTCTTCTGGATCAGAAGAGCACTCTGTATCAATTCCTACTAACATGGCTATTTCCCCCCTTTTCAAAATAACAGGGATAATGCAAGACTTAAATAACTTGTAATTATTTTTAACTGTTCTGTGGCAAAGAAATACCGTATTTTTCGGAGTATAAGATGCACCTTTTTACTACAAAAAGAGGGTGAAAATCTGGGTGCGTCTTATATTCGGAATGTAGCTGCCTGGGTCGTCTGAAAACGGGGCAAGTGAAACTGGCGCTGCAGAGATCGTGATGGTTTGAAAGGAGAGAGGTCCTGCTTTCGGGACTCCTGCTCGGCTCGGCTCCCAGGAGGGTTTAGGGGGTGGCGGCAGTGGCAGTGGCTCCTCACATTTCTGGGGAATTAAGTCATTGTGGCCATTGTCTCCCCTGAGCTGCCCGCCGAATCTCTGAGGCACCTTTCGCTTGCAGGAGGAGGAGGGCGAGGGCGGAGTATATCAAAACCTCTGGGAAAGAAAGCCGCGCTTGGAATCTGCCGCCCGAAAAGCACGCCTTTCTTTCCCAGTTACTCAGAGGCTTTGGTTTAAGGAGGCGCCACTTTAAGTCGCCCTCCTCCTCCTCCGGCAAACGAAAGATGCCTCAGAGATGGTAGATTTCTCAGAACGCTAGATTGGGAAGTTAAACACCTGAAATAGGGACAATCAAAGGCCTTGGCTCCTGAGAATCCGGAGAGATTGGGAGGGGGAGGGATGGGAAGAGGAACAATCTCCTTTTTACGAAAACTTTTCTCAGAACGCTAGATTGGGAAGTTAAAAACCTGAAATGGGGTACAATCAAGCTTGATTCAAAGGCTTTGGCTCCTGAGATTGCTGTGTTACCAACCAAAACTCTGGTACCACGATCTCTGCAGCGCCCGCTTTACCTGCCCCTTCTCGGGCGGCTCCAGGCGGCAGAGATCGCGGTAATAGCATTTCTGGGTGGCAGCGCTGCGATTTCGGGAGCCAAAGCCTTTGAATCAAGCTTGATTGTATCCCATTCCAGGTGTTTAACTTCCCAATCTAGTGTTCCTATAAAAGTCTTCATAGAGAGATTGTTCCTCTTCCCTTCCCTTCCTCCCCCCTCCCCAAATCTCTTCAGATCTGCTTATTGCTATTGCGCCCAGCTACCGTATCTCTTTGCTGCACGGCAGATCCGGGCGGCTTGGGGGAGGGGGTGGAAGAAGGAAAGAGAAACAATCTCCACGGAGGCTTTTCTCAGGACCCTAGAAGTCCACTTTCTCTCCGGAAAAAATGCTATTTGCATCGTCGGGATTGTTGCTAATGAAACAAGCACAGGATGGAAAGGGAACTTTGGAATACAGGAGCGCCATATTTCTGGAGCCTGTCAGCTGCCGCATTCCGAAGTTTCCTTTCCATCCCGCGCTTCTTTCACTAGCCAAAATCCCAATGATGCCAATAGCTTTTTCCGGAGAGAAAGTGGAGATCTAGGGACCTGAGAAAAGTCTTCGTGCAGAGGTGATTGGTTCTCTTCCCTTGCTCCAGCCCTCCCCCAATCTCTCCGGATCTGTCATGCAGCCCCCGCAAGGGATCATTAATCCAAATGGAAGGGATCCCCACCCCTCCTCATCCAATGGGCCGTTCCCAGCCAAGCACAGCAGCAGCCATTCAGCAGCCCACGCGTGCCTTTCCCTCCTCGCTGAAGAGAAAGGTGGATTTGAGATCGATAAAAGCCTTACTCTTTAAGAAGATCAAGCCCCTTACACGTCGCATTTTTGCCCTCCCTGGCCCCCAGGAGCACTTTGCAGGCCTCCCAAACTCTCTGCACGCCCCATTTTTCACAAAAACGGGGTGTGCATATGGTTTGGGATGCCTGCAAAGTGCTCCTGGGGACCGAGGAGGGCAAAAACCTTTTTTTTAAAAAAATTTACCTCTTCAAAATCTTGGTGTGTCTTATACTCCCGTGAGTCTTTATACGGTACATAGCATGCACAGAGCTAGCTATGAGCAAATTACCTTAAGAGCTTATTCCAGTACCAATATACACTCCTTTCAGTTATACAGGACTTTCGGACACATTCAGGTGGTATAATTTTCTGAGAAGCAACACACAGGTAGAGGTAGTCCTCAGGTTATGACCAGTTGTTCAGAGACTATTCAGTTTTATAATGGTGCTGAACAAGGGGGACTTATGATGGCTCCTCAGAGTTCTGGACATTGTAGTGTCCTTGCAGCCACATTTCTGATGCTTCTTGCCAGGTTCCCACAAGCAATGGGGAAGCTGGTAGGAAGTCAGAAGTCATGATCACTTGAGTTCCTTGTTTAATGACCCATGTGGTCCTTGTTTAATATCAACCCTGTCTAAGTGGCACAGTCACATGATATTGCAGTTTATGACCACTTCACTTAAGAACAGAGTTTCTGGCCTCAATTGCTGTTGTAATCTGAGGACTATCTGTAGATTGCCATTGGTTTATTTCAACAATCCTTTGAGGTGGGTTGGGCTAAGAGAGAACAATTGGCCCAAAGCCAGAGAGTTTTCATAGCTAAGGCAGGATTAGAACTTCTGGTCTCCAGGTTTCTAGCCTGGTACCTTAACCACTAGACCAAACTGCTTTCCATATGTCATATGGAAGCAGTTAGAACAATTAATCAGTGAACAACTTGCCTCCAGAAGTTGTGAATTCTCCAGCACTGGACATTTTAAAGAAGAGATCAGACAACCTTTTGTCTGAAATGGTATAGAGTTTCCTGCCTGAATAGGGAATTGAACTAGAAGATCTGTTATTCTATTCTATTCCAGTACAGTCCAATCTATTCTAATTTTTCTATATAATCCCAGCCTTTCTACAGTAAACAATCGTAGTTTGAGAATTTTAATAAGAAAATATGCACTTTTCTCATTTGAAAGTGAGAAATTGTTGCTCAACATTCTAGAAGATAACAAAATCGTGAAAAGCAACATTAGCTTTTGCTCATGTCACATTTCTTTCATTAAAGGTTTGATGTAACATGGAGAGTGGGATCCCCTAATGTGGTACTTCACAGTGATGGAAAAACAGAATTTCAACTTGCTCTTCGCATTGACAGCAACTGCAACTTTGACCTCTTCTATTACCCATTAGATATCAGCCAGTGCTTTTTGAGCTTTTTCTCACTGGACAGCAAAGGTAGGCAAAAGTCTGCATACATAAATAACATAAGGAAATTGGTTGTCATGTACTGTACAGAACTCCATTTAAACCTCAAGTCAAATCATCTATAGCAATAGCAATAGCACTCAGACTTATATACCACTCCCCAGTGCTTTAAAGCCCTTCTCTAAGTGGTTTACAGAATCAGCATATTGCCCCCAACAATTTGGACCCTTATTTTACCCACCTTGGAAGGATGGAAGGCTGAATCAACCTTGAGCCGGTGAACTGCCAAACTGCAGCTAGCAGTCAGCAGAAGTAGCCTGCAATACTGCACTCTAATCACTGTGCCACCGTGGCCCATATAGTTTCTTCTTAAATAAATTTTGGGTATAGTTAACAAAGTCCTTTGCAGACTGCATGTTTTATTTCTGCTGGCATCACACATAGTTCTAATTAAAGTTTTTATGTCTGATAGTTGTTGATTTGGGTGAATGTGATATGGCTAGTTATGAAGGCACAATGTACCCCTATGGATAACATCGATAGGATTATTCATGATACGACCTGCTTAATATTGCCAATTGCCACTGAGTTTAAAAATGGGGGATGATAAACATTGCTTGGTTAGTTTGCATGGCTTCTACCTTAAAATGCATAATTTGAATAATATTAAAGTAATATTTACTTATACAAAAATCTGAATACATAACCAGTGAATAAAAACCATCTGACATAGTCCACTAATGTGCCATTAGGCACATTGTCAACATCATTTAGAGCTGCTGTACAAAATGCCCAGTTCCTATTATCAGTTTATGTACAATCTCCACTGACAGGATATTGGGCACAAAGTTTATATCCAGGCGAGAAGAGAGCTAGAAGGAGTCGAATCTCTCTACCCCTAACCTTTGCAACTTGCTCAGCGCATCATATCTGTTCTTAATGAAAGCAAAAACATCAAACAAAAAAAGGCATCAGATAAACTTTAAGGGAAGAAATTGGCACCAGACTTTAGTTGCTAGGTTGTAGTAATTCCAAGTCTCAGCACCTAGTAGTAGCAATTCTGCTCTTCTAAACAATAACCACTTATTCTAACCTCTGCTATTACTCGGCCCTTCTCTCATCTATGGCATTCCCCCCCCCCCCCCGATGGCTTCTATTATGGTTGAGTCATACATGTATTTTGTCTTACTACATACTACAGGGGTGTCCAAACTTGGGAACTTTAAGACTTGTGGACTTCAACTCCCAGATTTCCCCAGCCAGCCATACTGGCTAGGGAATTCTGGGAGTTGAAGTCCACAAGTCTTAAAGTTCCCAAGTTTGGACACCCCTGACATACTACATCAACTTTTTCTTTATAATGAATACAATTGTGATTTTTCAAATTCTTTTTAAATTATTCTTTCAAGTCAGTGAGCTGGAATTCAGCACCTCCATTGCAAATGAAATTCTGAATTTAAAGCGTGAATATCTCATCACAAACGTGAACATTACAACTACAAGCCAAAGGAATATGGCCCAGCCTTATTTTGCGGTCATGGTAAGAATATCACTTGCATTATAATTTTTAAAAAGTACTTTGGTGACATCTTGGTCAGGGCCTATTTTTCTAGCCGATTGGACTGATGATGCATATAGATCAGGGGTGTCCAAACTTGGGAACTTTAAGACTTGTGGACTTTAACTCCCAGAATTCCCCAGCCAGCCATGGCTTGGACACTAAATGATATAGATGTTCTATCTGCCTTTGAAATGGATATTAACAATGGGAATATTTCTGAGAAGTCTCCCTCTCTTCCTCGCTTATAAAAATAGAAACACTATAGTTGGGTGGGTTCATTTCATAAAAAAAACTATAATCCGTGATTTACAACCATAATGGCTGAATTCACATGCTATGTTTAACCAAAGCAAACAAACCATATTTAGACTTAGCTTTATCAATGCACAAGTTTCTGGTGAAACTTGAATTATTTCTTCCTGTTATCATGATGTCTGGCTTCTTTTTCAGATAAATCTAAAAAACACAGGAATACGAGTCTTCCTTTCCTCAATATTGCCAAGCCTTGCTGTGGAGATAGCTGATCTCTGTGGCTTCTTCATCCGTCTCCAAGATAGATTGTCATACATGATCACTTTGCTTTTGGCATACCTAGTCTTCTATTCTTCCTTTATTGGCTCCCTGCCAGAATCATCCTCCTGTAATCCTCTGCTCAGTAAGTGGTACACGCAAAAAGATGTCAAGCAGCAAGTCACCCAAATATATCAAATGGAAGGTTTTGTCCACTTTAATCCAATAGATTAAAATAACATTCAGAAAAAAATATTCATCTAAAGATAAGATTATAATGAATGATAATTATTGTGCAGTGGTCTTCAGTAGGCAAGAACCAAACCAGCATAGCTGCAACAGCATTTATTGACCCAAAAATGGAACTGAGGAACTGCAGGCAATTCCCTATGATTTATACTCTAGGCCAGCGATGGCAAACCTTTTTTGGCTCGCGTGCCATAAGTGGGGGGACTGCAGGGGGGTCATGTGCGGGCATGCCACACCGATAATACAATGCGTGAACCCCTTCCATTGCGCATGCGTGCATGACAGGCACAAACCCCCATTTTTTGCATGCTTTTTTCGCCCTCCCCATGCTCCAGAGGCTTTATAGGAGCCTTTGGAGGGCGAAAACAGCCTCCCCTGCCTCCCCGGAGGCCTTCCGGAGGCTTCAGGAGCTTCCCTGAAGCCTCCAGAGTGTGAAAAACTGGCCCTATCGGCAAACCGGAAGTTCGGGAACGGACGGAAGTGACTTCCGATTTGCTCGTAGGGTCGTTTTTGTCCTCTGGAGCCTTCAGGGGCCTTCTGGAGGCTTCCCTGAAGGCTCTGGAGAACTAAAAACAGCCCCACGAGCAAACCGGAGGGCCTGGTGAGGGAGGCTGTTTTCGCCCTCCCCAGGCTCCTATAAAGCCTCTGGAGCCCGGGGAGGTCGAAAAATGGCTTTAAAAAAGGCTGAACTCAGCAACGTCTCGTGTGCCCTGACAAATGGCTCCGCATGCTACCTGTGGCAGGCGTGCCATAGGTTCGCCATCCTGGCTCTAGGCCCACAGGGCAGGGGTGGGTTCTGGAAGTCACTACTGCTGGTTCACTCATGGGCACTTTGCACACACGTACTTGATGCATACTTTGCGCCCATGCTCAGTACAAAAAAAATTGTTCTGCTCATGCGCAGAAGCAAAAAACAAGATTTCGCCGCCTATGGCTCTGCCCGGAAAACCAGTTCCGGGACATGGCAGGCCAGTTCCAGCGACCCAGGCTGCCAAACCACGACCGAATCAGTCCGAACCAGTAGGAACCCACCACTACTACAGAGTCTTAACCTATCATAGAACTAGTAAAAACCCGCCCAAATATAAATGTTCTGAATTTCCCGCCAAAACAGTTGGTGTCATCTAAAGGTTAGCTCACTTTAGCACGGCTAACACAACTATATACATTCAATACATAGCAATAATAGCAACACCTTTTCAGGGAAGGTGGTAAAAAGCTGGTTGCTTGGCAGTTTCGGAAGGGTCTGTAGGAAACAGATCGTCTGGCGCTCTCTCAGTCAGGATTCAAGCCTGGTTATGGGATGGAAATGGCATTGCTGACACTTGTTGATGATTTCTGGCAAAAGCAGGATGCAAGTAATGCAACCATCCTTGGTTTCCTTGATCTCTCAGTAGCCTTTGATACCATTCACCGTGGCATCCTTTTGAGCCACTGTGGGGTCTGGTGCTGGGCAGCATAGTCTGCACTGGTGTGACTCCTTTCTCCAAGGCAGGTCCCAATAGGCAGTCAGAGATCCAGCCCATCACCGTTTTTCAGTGGTGTACCACAGGGCTTGGTACTCTCCCCACTCCTTTTTAGCATCTACATAAAGCTGCTGGGTGAGATAATCTATCCCCATGGATTGAGGTATCATTAGTGTGCGGATGATATTCAACTTTATATCTCCATCTCTGGTGACTTTAAATCTGCATCCCTGGTGAGCCAAGTGATGTTGTTGCTGCTCTTTCATGGTGCCTGGAGGCTGTTGGGGCCTGGGTGGAGGACAACAGGCTTCAGCTGAACCCTCAGAAGACACAATGGCTGTGGGGGCCTGGAGCTTCAAGGTCCCGGATTTTGACATCTTTAGTTCTGGAAGGGATGGCGCCACCCGAGACAAACGTGGTATTCATCTTGGGGGCTCTCCTGGGCTCACAACTCCTGCTTGAAGAGCAGGTGACAGTCTCAGCTAGTAGAGCTTTTGCACAACTTTGGGTTGTGCACCACTTCCAGCCTTTCCTGTATCAGGAGTTTCTGTGCTCAGCAATTGAAGCCCTGGTCATCTCATGCTTGGATTATTGCAATGTGCTCTAATTGAAGAGCTTTTGGAAGCTTCAACTGGTGGAGAATGTGGGAGCATGGGCAGTTTTGGGGATGGCCCATGTTACGTCAATGTTCTGCGAGCTGCCCTGGCTGCTAGTTTGCTTCTAGGTTCATGTCAAATTGTTGATTATTATCTAAAAAGCCCTGCCTGGCAAAGGTCCAGGTTACCTAAGGAACCATCTCACCTCTATAGGACAGGCCCGCTCCACCCATCTCTATGCTGTGGATCCTGTCAGTCAAGGAATTCCAATTGGCAGAGTCCAGGAGAAAAGCCTTCTCTTCTGGGGCCATGGTCCTTTGGAACATCCTGCCCCCTGAAGTGAGATTGTTTCCCACCCTCCTGACCTTCTACAAGAGCCTGAAGACTTGACTCTGTCAGTTGGTTTGGGGCCTCAGCGGGAAGTATCACAATGGAGGTGGTTGATGGACTAATAGCAGCTCTCACCTCCACCCCCTGTCAGTGGCAAATTAAAGCTCACGGGTGCCTTAAGCACTGACAAATCTTGGTGCCCCCCTCCTTTGTACATACTGTACAAATCTTCATTGGGATTTTTAAAAAGTTTTTAAATTTTTTTTAATGAACACAGACAAAAAAAAAACACAAAACCATCTTTCATTACAAATTGTAGAAAGTGTGACGGGTGGTTTACAAAAACTTCCGTGCGTCCCTTCCACAGTCATCACCTATAATTCATATCGAATCACATATTTTTAAATCAAGTATGCAGTATTTATATACATTGCTTTCATCATACCTCCGCCTTCATTGGACTGTAATTGTTTTTACACCCTTTTATATGAAATATTCCAATTTAAAGCAAAACCACACAATGGCATTCCATTAACTCCTCCCAATATCCTACACTAAAATTGCATCTTTATAACATGTTCTAAATAAAAAATTGATTATGTTTAATTTCTAAACTTCTTTTCATAGTCTCCATTTGCAATTTATATAAAATTTCCTTTTAACAAACCAATGCATATATACACATTATTATCATTATCAATCATTTATTTAACTATAACCATTATCACTTCATTTTATACATAATACTCTAAATTTAACTAAATTTTACTTATCTTTTATTATCAGATTTCATTACTTCAACCTGTGTCTTTCCAGCAATAGTGCAATCTTATGTCTTTTGCCATTTGTAGCATTAGCATTCTGATTAATTTCTTGGTAAGTCTTATATAGACTTCTCTTCGCAAGTTATTGTTCATTTCATTTCTTATGTAAACTCAAAACCCTCCATTTGCTTCTTCAATCATCTTATCGTTAGTTATCACTCGTGCTTCTGATAAAGTTTCTCTCCTTACTTCCATCAATTTTTCTCTCTTTTCTTCTTCTGTACTTTAAAGTCTGGGATAGAGTTCCAGTCCATCTATCTCCCCTTTCCATATTCCACTCTTTTCATTTCCAGCCAGGCTCAGTTTACTATCAATATCAACAATTTTTCTTTGATTATTTTTCCCTTCAATTTTTAGAACTCTGTCCTCCACTTTTTCCATTTGATAAACATCCTCAATTTTTCCATCAAATTTTACTGTGCTGCATTCTATATTCTCCAATCTCTTCTCAATTTTTTCTGTTACTGCTAAGATCTTTTGAATTCCAAACATGATCATTTGCAATGTTAAGGTTTCTTTTTCTTGTTGCGCCATTTTCCAATTTGTAAACACTGCCACTATAACATTCAAAGCTTTTTGTTAGATTTGAAGTGAGTTCATTTATAATCTTTTAAAGTCAAGGTCTCTCCTCTCTCCACTCCAGCTATTGAAAGAGCTCCCAAAGAGCACCTGTATAAACAACCCATGCTCTTCCCACTATCATAAAAAATAGAAGAAGAAAAACTAATCCATTCAGTTTGAAAAATAGGAAATATTTGCAAAAGTTCCATCCATAAAAAAAGATTAAAAATAAACCAAGGATAACACACTGTCTAACGTAGCTTAATTTCACCGCTTACTTTCTTCTGTTTTCAAATTTAATTTAACTTTGATTTTTTGGGGGGTAATCTCTTGTCTAATAATAAAATTTCCTCACCAAACGGCGCACTTTCTCTTTCTGCTTTCCTCCCATTCCAGAGCTGTCCCAACTTCAGCAGCTTCAATGGCTGCGCTTCTTCCAGCAAGAAGAGATTCTCCTGGATCAATCAGGGATTTTGCGGTGTCCCTGAGATCAGCAGGACGTACTCTTCCCTATCACTGTCTCTTCGGGACGGTTAGGTCCAAAAGGACTGTCCAGCGGCAAAAGTATCAACTGCGAACTTGGACCTCCAAGATCGCACGTCGTCTTGTTGTGACGGGAGCGCCTCCTCTCGGGTTTTTTCTTTCTTTCTCAACTTTGTGGTGGCCTCTTTGGGCCTGGTGCCCTAAGCACACTGCTTAATGGTTAATATGCCACTGCCCCCTGTACATTCTTCTCCTATCCTCACCATCCCTTAGTTTTAATTATAATTTGTATTTTATTCTGATTCTACTGTGATTTTACACATTTGTATATAGATATTTATTTTGATGTTGTAAGCTGCCCAGAATCATCTTGCAAGTGAGATGAATGGCAAACAAATTTCACAAGTAAATAATTCTTACCGCTCATCACACTTAACTCTACTATACTTTCAAGGAACCCTAACCCTAACATTCATCGTAATCTGAATTTATCAGCACACACTTTATCAGTAACATAAAGCAAAGGCTAAGGAGACCCATCAATAATGCCTTTAACTTCTTTCTTATTCCAATAATGTCTTAGGTTATTACTACACTGGCCTTCTCATATTACTATTCGTTAGCACAGCTGAAACTATTTTGGTGCAGAAGCTGGTCACTGGTCATGCAAATCTTTGTCTGAATTACGGATTTAAAGCAAAAAAGAAAGGAACGTCTACAGCATCGAATGATCAATTAGAACATACAAAGGATTTTAAGACAAAAGGCAAGTAAATGAGATATATGGGCGGCGGCGGGGGGGGGAGAGACTGTAACATATCATCAAATAAAGTGATGAGGAAGCTTCAGCACAAAGACATAAATCTTGTCAGTAATGAATGGTCTACCATCTACAGACTTTTTAAAACTTGGAAGTTACCAGGGTTTTTAAGGCTGAAATAGTAGTGCTGCTATTTTAATTATCTAAACTAAGAGAATCAGTTATTTTAATACTTTGTGCTTTAAAATTAAGCCATGAAGCTGTAACTGGAATAACAGGGCAGCAATAGGGGTAGATAGTCCATTCCTTTTCCTCAGACTTCACTCAGCTAGTACCAGAGGTGGGTTCCTGCCAGTTCTAACCTCTTCTATAGAAGAGGTACCACAATCTTACTGTGCCGTTTAGAACCGGTTCCAGTTACCTCCCCCCGCCCGCACCATGCTTGCCCTGTCCACTGCTCACTGATTGGCTGACTCACCAATCGCCTCGCCTGCCTCTAAGAGTCCTATCTAAACCTTAAAGTCCTAAAGCTGTCAAGTTTGAATGTCCCTGGGTTTTTTTTTTCTAAAGGGTTAGGGGTGCAAGGGTCTTGTAACTTGACAGCTTTAAGACTTGCATGCTTCAAATGCCAGAGTTTCTGAACCAACATTTTGATTGCTAAGCAAGGGCGTTGTTAAGTGAGTTTCACCACATTTTACAGGTTGGCCACACCCACCCAGTCACATGACTGCCAAGCCACTCCCAACTGGTCACACGGCTGGCAAGCCACTCCCACCCTGGTCACATGGCCAGTAAGCCACTCCCACAAAGCAGGCCACACCTACAGAAGAGGTTCTAAAAACTTTTGAAAGCCACCAATGCCTTGTACCCAGCCAGTATATTCTTTAAACTTCAAAGTAAGTGGGATAGTCTCCCTAACAAGAAGAAACGACAAAGAAAAGACATCTCTCACCAAGTAGATAACTCCTACAACAAGAATTTTGCAAAGCCAACTCTTTTAAAAAAAATATTTCTGATCTTTGTTACTGTTTATTGGACCCAAATGTCTAGGCTTTTAGATCTAAGTAATGGAAATGATGTACATTATAATGAAATGTATGTAATGTGTGTTTTAATTCTGTTCCTGGAATAGCTGTTGTATATTCCCTCATGGTCATTCAGAATACTTCATATAGCTTTTGACTGGATCTCCCATTCTTCTTCTCTGATTTTGAACTGGCAAGCCGCAAATTCACCAAGTGCCTTTTTCTCTTTTGACCAGCAGATTGTGGAACAGATGAAGGCTCTCCACATCTCAAATCTCAAATTTCTAGCACTTTAGACAGGCTCTTCTGCTTCATCTTCTTAGGGTTGGTTCTTCTCTTTCATCTCCTATTAGCAGGGCTCTGGTTTCTATGGAAATGTGCACCCAAGAAGCCTCCTGGAGAAATGTATCTCGATGGACTCAAGTGGGACCATGGAGAATAACATGCTATTTATGCTAAATATCCAGGTGAAATGTTATATATCTATGTGTACACAATTTGCTTGTTTTAAATAAAAAATAGCTTTTACTTTCCAATGACTTACACCTGGTACAAGATAGTCCTCGATTTACGACCACAATTCAGCCTAACATTTCTGTTGTTAAGTGAGACATTTGTTAAGTGAGTTTTGCCCCATTTTACGATTTTTCTTGCTTCAGTTGTTAAGTGACTAACATAATTGTTAAGTGAATCTGGCTTCCTCGTTGACTTCGCTTGCCCGAAGGTTGCAAAAGGGGATCGAATGACCTTGAGACACACCAACAGTCATAAATATGAACCAGTTGCCAAGCGTCTGAATGCCGCAAAGGTCATAACCGTGAAAAACAATCATAAGTCCCTTTTTTCAGTACCATTTTAACTTTGAATGGTCACTAAATGAACTGTTGTAAATCGAGGACTACCTGTACTTAGCAGTACAAGTTACTGCTAATTACATCTAATAGATATTTGGTACTCGAGGAACGCCAGTAACATGTCCAAAGCAGATTTGCTACATCAAATCATTCTCAATCTATTTTTCAAGTTAAAATTAGATTGCTTTATGAACTAGTTTAATTGTACTATTCTGATGTGATGAGGACCTTCTTCTCTACAAGTGTTGAACTGGTATCCTGGTCATGTCTGTTAAAGAGCAAATGTTTCTCACATTTTTATCTCACCAGTATGTTAGATAATTTCTCTTTGCATTCATTTCATAGCTATTAATTTTTATCGTCTGTTTATTTGATGTTAACTTGTAGCTTTAACTTGCAAATGTTAAAAGAATTTTCAGTGTGACATAATGTGTAAATGTTGCGCATAAATAAATACCTCCAGCCATTATGTCATTATTTATTTGTTACTATTATTAACAGCTCAGAATCCTTTGGAGTTGGGTGGTATATGGATGTATTATTATGGTTCATCGCATAGTCAACCAGATGTTCAGACTGAATTTGGCATTTTTTCCATCCATCAAGTCCTTCCCAAGGATCTGGGATAAGCAGATGTGGATTAGTGTTATTATTATTATACACAATTGGGGAATGTTTCTGTGTCTTCTGCTATTTATTTAACATCTAAGTGATGTTAGAAGCTATTGAAAATTTGGGGGTGGGGAGATTAGGTTGGTGTAAGGAATACAGTGCTGACTTTAGGAAACAGCCATTCATATCCTTTTTCCCCCACAGAGAAACCTTTCATGTTAAACAAGAAACTTAAAATAATAATAATGTAAAACTAGCTCTCCAAAACAAAGACTATGATCATTCTGCTTCAAGGATCCAAACACTACTTTGTGCCCAGAGTAAACTACTTGGGCAGTTCATATTATCATAGTTGAAAATAACAGACAAGCAATACTACACATCTATCTCAATTGTTCTGGCTTCTAAATTATAGTTGGATTAATTTCAATGTACTATATTCAGTTTTGTCCTCTTTCCACCCATCTTTTTAAAATAAAAGGTCAGTGCCAATATATTAGAAGAAAGAGGAAAAAAAGAATACCAGTGATAACTTTTATTGACTCAGATAATGAATCAACAAAGGATACAATTTGATCATTGTTCACCTGTCCAAAAGAAGGATTTTCAAAGCTATGATTCAGGAGTTGGCTGGAATAAATATAGAGCTAGAGGTTCTATACAGGTTGAAAGCCAGAACTACTGTGTATTATGTCTCAATTATCTGCAAGGTCTATATAGATGTTAATTTACTGCACTCGCTTGTTGACTTTGGCATAATTGTCTCTGTCGCTAAATTGGGTTTGACATGTCACAGAGGACTTAACATGATTGTCTCTATGGAAGTTCTATTCAACATAATTTATTTTTACTAAGGCTTTCAGTCATTCTTTGTTGAGCACAGCAAAGATGAGCAGGCAATGTGTCAGCTGCTCTTACAGCATCACATTTACAAATAGGAATAAAGATAATGAGACAAGAAGAGACAGGACATTCTCATTAAGAAGCAAAGATGAAGTTTTCCCAAGGAACTGAAAATGGGAGAAATTTCCCGTCTATTTTACCAGGATACAGATAAGGCAGGCTTGAAAGGTCAGTGCCCTCCTAAGCATAACCATGCATTCCAAATCCATTTGTGATGTCACTTTTGCGGTCCAAATTCATGGAGACTTAACTCTAACCCTAACTGGATTTGCTCCCCAAGGAGATTTTCCCATGTATTTTACCAGGAAATGTAGATGAGGCAGGCTCAAAAAGTCAGTGCCCTAAGCATACCCATGCACAGCGAATCTGTTGACAATATCCATTTTACTGCCCAAATTCATGGTGACTTAACACTAAGCCAATTTGCACTCCCCATGGGATTTTCTCATGTATTTTACCAGGAAATGTAGATGAGGCAGGCTCAAAAAGTCCTTGCCCTCCTAAGCATATCCATGTGCTCCGAATCCATCAGCGATATCAATTTTGCGGTCTGAATTCATGGAGACCTAACCCTAACCCTAAGTGGATTTGCCTGCCAATGGGAGTTTCCAATGTATTTTTCCAGTACATGTAGATAAGGCAGGATCAAAAAGGGCATTCCTAAGCATATCTATGCGCTCCAAATGTCTTGACTATGTCCATTTCAATCTCCAAATTCACAGAGACCAAACCCTAACCCTACATGGATTTGGGGGCCCCACATTGGATTTTTTTCCCATGTATTTTACTCCCCATGGGATTGTAAATGTACAGGAAATGTAAAAAAAGCAGGCTCAAAAAGTCAGTGCCCTCCTAAGCATAACCATGTGCTCCAAATCCATTGGTAATGTCCATTTTGTTTTCTGAATTCATGGAGACTAAGTGTATTTGCCCCCAATTTTCCCATGTATTTTGTCAAGAAACATAGATAAGGCAGGCTCAAATCGTTAGTGCTCTTAACGTCTGCTAAGTATACCCATATAAGAAATGGTCAAAATATTTTGATCCCCTGTAGGATTGAAATTACTGCAATTTCCATTTGCCATATCCAAGTTCCAATAGCTGCTTGTTTCATAGTTTTAAAAAGAAAAAGTTATTGTGTACCAGCGCACTTAAGACATATTTTTGCTTGTGGAATCTTGCTCATTTGGACTTTTTTCTTTAAAAAACAACACATAGTTATTTGATTAATTCCTCATAACACAGAGCTAACCTTACTGGGTAGCTTTAAACATTATTTTCAGTTGTTAGCCTTCAAAGTTCAAATAAACTCAAAGGAGAAGCTTCTTTTGCAACCCTAAGTAACCTGAATGACCCAGGCCTCTCATTAGCTATGCAATATAAATGACTTCATTTATCCAAATATGTGATGGGGTTCTCTTCCCATATAATTACCTCTGAATCAGGAGTCCTTGTACATCAATTGATGAGAATACGAGAAGTTCTTTAAAACCAAGACATTACCACCAAGTGCAAAGAACTACATGTAGAAATGGCTGTTGGCTAATTCTTCAGTTGCTTCTTGGGTTGCCTTCCTGGTTAATTTAAATCTTTTTCTAATATCTTCCTTTTCTCTTTTCCCCCCCAATTCTATCTCTCTTGTCTCATTTCCATGGGTTTTGCTTCTTCTCTTCTTATCTCAAATGCATTGTGTCTTTCTGGCAATTTACAAGATTCAGAATAAGAAAACAATATCTACAGCAGCTATGATGTTCGTCCATCCTGTTCAAAGAGGACCTTCACATCTAATTGAGTGGATGTCATGACTTGCACATGAATTGGATTAAAATGAGGCAGAGGTGCGCAGAGTCAGCCTCACTCTCTCTTCCCAGATTCCACTAGCAGGACAAGAGTCAAGACAGTTGGAGAATGGGCTGGGCACAGTGGTTGACCAGGGCGTCTTTCGTGTCTTGCCATGCACTTAGCATACCACATTGCTTGCAGAGATCACCTTCATGACCATTGTCCTATTCTAGTAGGTTTCATCTGTTCAATCCACCGGAATCTGTCTTCACATGGTTGGGATAGACAAGTCGCTATCTCACCGAAGGTCAATGACCCAACGGCTACTCTCAACCTGGTTTGGCCAGCCTGTCGAAGCTGTTGCCTGGGGTGTGGCCCCTCCGCATGCTACAGCTACTAGGAGCCACAGGTGAGAGCTGAGTGACAGGTGGACAAGCTGCCCCAAAAGCTGCCCTAAAATGAGCTGCCCTAAAAGGACATGACATGTCCCCGAACACCCCATACACCCACATCTGCAGCAGCTATAGAAGCTGAAGCTCATGCAATTGTATGAATATTTGTGTTTGTGTGTAGAATATACATACAGATACACCCACACAACATCTCATACAGTTTATTGGAGAGGAAAATTTTAGATTTTAGTTGCAGTCCATGACTTTGAGAAAGTTGGGAAGCTGAACATTAAGTGGGAACTGTTTCAGATTTAAAACCTAAAAGATTCCTTGTGTACACAGGAGCAAGTACACAGAATCTATAACTTCTAAACGCAAATGTGTGTGTTCTTGAGAACAGCTATTGAACAACTGCATAGACTCACGTATTCCCATACTGTACTAAGCACACACACTTCTACCTATAATTTCCAAGTGTTGCACAGCTCTATCATTCCACAGAGCCTTGATTTGTTGTTTATTTTACATCTTGGGACAGATAGACTTAAATTCAGGACTTTACTTTGTTTTGGGTAAATGCACCACTGCAACTATCAAATTCATTTTATCCAGTATGCTTAATTGTTTTGAATGCTCTTAACAAGAAAAAGCAGAAAGATAAAAACATCTATATGGGAGATAATGAGAAACCAGGGAAACATATTGGCAGTTCTCATGACACCTTTCATAACCAATTTTGTTGTCTACATGATGTACAAATGACAATAAAGGCTATACTAGACCCAAGAGCCCACTTTAAATATAATTTGAATCCCTCTCCCTCCTTCATTCTTCCTTCATCCACTTTTTTGTTGAACTTGAACTTATCTTTCCTGACTGCACATACTCAGGCTACTGAACACCAGAACTGGATGTAATGGGCACAGCTGTTGAAATGCCCAAATCAAAATTGTCCTACCATCTTCAGGAATCATAAACTTTCTTCAAATTTTTTAGTTCCAGATGCTTCCCACTCAGTGGTGGGTTTCAAAATTCTTTAGAACCTCTTCTGTAGGTGTGGCCTGCTTTGTGGAAGTGGCTTGCTGGCCATGTGACCGGGTGGGAGTGGCTTGCCAGCTATGTGACTGAGTGGGAGTGGCTTGGCAGTCATGTGACTGGGTGGGCGTGGCCAACTTGTAAAATGTGGTGAAACTCACTTAACAACGCTCTTGCTTAGCAACCAAAATGTTGGCTCAGAAACTCTGGCATTTGAAGCACGCACGTCTTAAAGCTGTCAAGTTACAAGACCCTTGCACCCCTAACCCTTTAAAAAAAAACCCAGGGGTGTTCAAATTGACAGCTTTAAGACTTGTAGACTTCAACTCCCAGAATTCCTCCTCCAGTTATGTTGGCTCAGGAACTCTGGCATTGAAGTGTGCAAGTCTTAAAGCTGTCAATTTGACAGCTTTAAGACTTTAAGGTTTAGATAGGACTCTTAGAGGCTATGTTTAGGCTAAATATTAAGGTTATCGATAAGAGGTATTTCAATCTTTGGCACAGGAACAACCAGTTTCATTTCCAGTAATATGGAAGGTTACTCATATATAGAGACAAAGGTTTTCCAGAACTTTGAAGAAACACAACCAAAGAAGAAAGAACACCATGGGAGAGCAAACAAGGAACCTTGCTAATATATTACTTCAAATCAGTGGTGGGTTTCTAAATTTTTTAGAACCTCTTCTGTAGGTGTGGCCTGCTTTGTGGGAGTGGCTTGCCGACCATGTGACTGGGTGGGTGTGGCTTGCTGGCCATGTGACCAGGTGGGAGTGGCTTGCCATCCATGTGATTGGGTGGGCGTGGCCAACTTGTGAAATGTGGTGAAACTCACTTAACAACGCTCTTGCTTAGCAACCAAAATGTTGGCTCAGAAACTCTGGCATTTGAAACACACAAGTCTTAAAGCTGTCAAATTACAAGACCCTTGCACCCCTAACCCTTTAGGAAAAAAAACCAGGGGTGTTCAAACTTGACAGCTTTAAGACTTGTGGACTTCAATTCCCAGAATTCCTCCTCCAGTCATGTTGGCTCAGGAACTCTGGCTTTGAAGTGTGCAAGTCTTAAAGCTGTCAAGTTACAAGACCTTTGCACCCCTAACCCTTTAGGGAAAAAACCCCCAGGGGTGTTCAAACTTGACAGCTTTAAGACTTTAAGGTTTAGATAGGACTCTTAGAGGTGGGCGGGGCGATTGGTGAGCCAGCGAATCAATGAGCGGTGGGCAGGGCAAGTATGGTGCGGACGGGCGGGGGGGGGGGAGGGAGCTGGAACCGATTCTAAATGTCACAGTAGATTTGTGGAACCTCTTTTATAAAAGAGGTTAGAACTGGCAGGAACTCACCCCTGTTCCCACTCCAATATTCTTCCTTAATATTGCCCCGATTGATGAACCAGGCAGAATAGACATCGCCTTAGGGATATGTGTGTGTGTGTGTGTGTGTGTGGTGGGATGCTGCCGGTTTAACAATGGATTGGGTGAGCACGCACTTTGCCTAAAGTGCTTGCATGCAGCGCTGAAAATGGAGCATTTAGATGCTCAGCTGCTTACCTTCCAAGTCAGTAACAAGAAGTAAAACAGCGAGGGAGGGGGGGGGGAAATAAGCTGTGGCATGCAATTGCTTTAGAAAGCCGGAAATAAAGGACAGGATGGGGCAGGGGCGGGTGGGCAAGGCCAATTGATAATCATAACTACCGGTTCACCCGAACCACTCCAAACCGGCTGAACATCTTTGGAGTGTGTGTGTGTGTGGGTGTATACACACACAGCTGGAGGATTGGGAATTAATCATCCTCATGAAGTTTTCTCATTGTGTCACTTGGTTTTGGTGGTGCAACTTTTACATGACTATATTTGGCCCCCGAGCAGTAGGTTGTCTGTCTTATAATTCCATTGTTTAATTATAATGAAATATGGGGGGATTTTATAAAATCAGTGTTGGTGGAAGACAAAGGGAATAAACGTACTCAAGAATATATGTTGTTTTGGAGGTTATAAGGGCACAATTGGAATATATTGTATATCTAAGATCTAAGGGGGGGGGGAAAGGTCTCCAGATGGTGGGGGCTGCACTGTAATGTGTGTTTTTCTCCTTTTCTTTTTGTCTTTATTTTGTATTCAGTTGTATATGTAATGTATGTGTTATTTGTGTTTTAAAAAATAAATAATAATAATAATTTCATTGTTCTATTTTTAAAAGCAAACTAAAGATATTGGGATATTATGGAGATTATGAGGGGATGGGCATGGAGAAATTCCATTCATTTTGTCGTCGTCCCCAACTTTTCCCCCCACTTGGTCCTTTTTAAGGGAGTTGTTCCCTTTAAGAGAAATGTATCTCCTTCAGCAGGGCACTAAGTGATGTATTAACCAGCTTAGGGCACCAGGCCCAAG
Organism: Natrix helvetica; assembly: GCF_964273705.1. Classification (NCBI taxonomy): domain Eukaryota; kingdom Metazoa; phylum Chordata; class Lepidosauria; order Squamata; family Natricidae; genus Natrix; species Natrix helvetica. The sequence continues at coordinate 248,495,028 of NC_138548.1, forward strand.
AGGGCACCACGAAGTTGAGAAAGTAAAAAAAAAAAAACCAATGAAGATTTGTACAGTATGTACAAAGGAGGGGGGCACCAAGATTTGTCAGTTCTTAGGGCACCAGTGAGCCTTAATCCGCCACTGGATTGAGTTGGTAAACATGCAGAGGAATGGGGCTGCATTCAAAAAAATCAGAAAACAGAAAAAAAAACCTGATGGAAAAGAGATTGAAAGAAGCAAGCTGTAGGAATAAGGAGAGTGAATTGCTAGACCACAATAAACAGAGTTAAAGTCGAGCTGAAACTAGTAAAAATAAAGTAACTATATTAGTGAACCATAGACAGTCAATAAAAACTAGAAGTCAGGTGTTAGAACTTAGAATGCCAGAGAAATAATTATAAAAGAAATGTTAAGTAGAAATAAATAGAAGAGATCTTAGAAGATTGAAATACCCTATAGAAATGATAGGCAAAAGATACATTAAACATAGATTAGAAAGTGTTAGGTAGTATTTCTTTTGTAGCAAAAGCTTTGATAATAAAACTTTTTTCCAACTGGAAATGACATGAGTGAATGCTGCTTGGGATCTGGACCATTCCTGGATCTTAGATGTGAACGGACTGTTTACTTGTTTCTGAGCCTGCAGCCAATCAGAACTTGTTCTTCCTTGACAATAGATTAACACAGAAACATTTCAACCAATTAGTCTTCATTGGGTGCACTAAATGCATGCACCTTCAGTAATATGAGTGATGTTGACAATCAGCAAAACTCCTTATGCTGTAATCTATTTGGCCCTTTTAGCAAATCTAGCCACTACAACAGGAGAACACATAACACAGACACTTCTGCAGCGACACTTGCTACTATGACAATGGGGTTTCTCAAGAAACAAAAGAAAAAAGCCACTTGACCAAGAATATTTATGATTTATCAGAATGTGCTTGGTGACTGACCTACTTAGATCTGTGACTAACCTCTACCCCTCAACGGAAATGGCCCTATGGTATAATTATGCATACAGCATTTGAATGCCAGAATAACTCTACAAGAAGTGGAGATAACCAGAGCAATTCCAGATGGTTTTTTTAAAGTATATTTTGTGAGAAAATTCGGGGTATATGAAACAGTCCAATTACAGTTTGGGGAGATCATCATCAGGTGAAGCCAATGTCACAATGCAGGATCAATGCTTCAATGGGTTTGTACTACTTGAGCCTTGTGAGTGCCGTGTAGGAAATAAAAAACGTGACACGCTTTACTTAAATTCAGGATGCAAGACCACTTTACTGTTAAAAATCCCCTTCAATCTGAGTAGCCTCCGTTGATGCCATTTGGAGAAATCAATCATCTGTATTGTTCTTCTAAAAGCAGGCTTTCATATTCCAGCATGATTCTATTCATTCCCCATACTTATATGAGCTTGCCTCTTGAAGATATATTTCCATTTTCATTGAGAACATTCAACTTTATAGGAAATGCCCAGGAAACATTTTATCGCTTCAATGAATGCTTTTAAATAACCTAACATATAACATTATTTTTGAATGTCTGGAACATCTGGGAATAGATAACTTTAAAAGGCGTACTATTGACTCTCTGTGTTATCTCTTATTCTTTGGGGCAAGAGTTTCAATCAAAGCAGATACTCATATAGCTTCCCTATAAATATACTAAAATATATAATAATACAAATTACTACTATTTAGAGCTGTTGGTTCCAGTTTATGGCATGATCACAGCAGGCACCATTCAGAGTTTCAGCTATTTTTATAAGCACTTAGTGGTATGAGCAATCATGTATCTTGAGTCCAGGCCTTCACATGAATAAAGAGCAGCTCAGAAAAAAAATCCAACTGAAGATGTTACCTAGTTTGGGTAATGAAACCAGAGAGCACCAAGGACTCCTCATAAATTGTTCCAATGTTTCAATGATATACGAGTCACACACTTTCCAGTAATGTGCTAATTTCTGTTAGGAAATTTCCCACAAGGCTACAAGAAGTTTGTAGATAAACTTTCAAATCTTGCTTTAAATAAATGTATAGTTAAAAACATGTATGCAGCTGACCAAACTAAGTTGACTTTCATTTCTTACCCCAGTGCTGGGATAGATATTTAAATTTGACAACTGCTCAGTGCCCAAAGGATGCAGAGGCATTTTTGTCACAGCCCCCAAAAGCAGATGGAAAACTCATTTCCCTCTTCTTTTTTTCTTATTTGCTTTCGAGAAAATCCATCTCGTTTTTGCATCTTTAGTATGGCAACCAAAACGAAGTGCCTCCCTCTCCTTCCTTTCCAGATGTATTCTAAGCAAGTCACAAAATGTAAGAAGTTGTTACTAAGTGTTTCTTGGACTTTCCTTCTTGAACTTGAACAATTACCATTCTTCTGAATCAGAAATGGAAAAAGGCTTTAGAGCAGTGGTTCTCAACCTGTGGGTCGGGACCCCTTTGGGGGTCGAACGACCCTTTCACAGGGGTCGCCCAAGTCCATTGGAAAACACGTATTTTTGACGGTCTTAAGAACCGAGACACCAATTTTATAGTTGGGGGTCACCACAACATGAGAAACTGTATTAAAGGGTCGCAGCATTGGGAAGGTTGAGAACCACTGCTGTAGAGCATGTGTGTAAATTAAAAATGAGAGAGAAAAAGAAAGATGCAGGCACCTGAAGGAATTAGTCTTCCTATAATCTCCAAAGAGGACATACAAACCACAAATCGTGTTCTTAGAAGTTTATACATTTGATAAGTACAAGTTTACTCCATGGCTTTCACAATAAAAGAGGAATAGGAGATCACCAATGTGCAGACGAGCAGATCAGGCTGATGTGTCAAAGAGCTTTTCAATCATCTCACCCACTTGCTCAACTCTGTATTTAATGTATTTCTCAGGATTCTTGGTAAAGGGTACACTGCCGTACCTGCCAGGCAAAAAGCAAAGGTAATATTGTGTAAGCAAAGAGAACATTCTTCATTCTCCAATTGTCGCTTGCTTCCTCATTAGTTAACAGAACGCCACTCATTTTTCTTCTCCGGTTTCCCTCCAGAAAAGTCTTCAGCTAGTCTGGCCAAACGATATTATGGGAATTGAATTCTGAGGGCAGAGGGAAGGCTGACTGAAATCAATGGCCTTAATTCCTGAGCATCCAACTTCACGTGCTCAAAACCAGTTATCAGAAGTTCTGAGCTCTGATAACTCAGTTATCAGAAGACATCAGAGAAACGAAGAATATTGTTTACAAAAAAATGTAAGGAGCACCTCCTAAAACTACTTCAGTGAGCGTTCAACAGGCTCAATAGGTATATAATGCTGACTTAGAACAGGTCAAAAACAACCCATGAAGTGGGAGAAGGAGAAGGAATAGCTGAAATCATAAACACCAGAACTTCAGATGCTATAGTCAGCTACTCTATGCAGCCAATCTATGATCGTGTGCCATATAGAATGATAAAAAACACAAGCACTGTGTTTTGTGAGTATTGAGGGCAACATTATAACTTCATACACACAATGTTCTGGTCCTCTTAAGGGCAAGGGACACCAGAAATGGCTTCAGGAATAGGATCAGGAAACAGCATCCTGTCAAGCCTTGCCCATGTGACAGAACTCTCCCCAAACAGACAAAGAGGCACCTGTTAAGGAAGGTGGCATACGTCTCTTCCACTATGGTTTTCTGGGCGTGCCGAATATTGTCCCTCTGTTCTGTGTCAGGGATGGCCCACGCCTTCTGGATTTTACACAGCTCCTCCAGGCCATCATTGAAACCCTTTCCCATAGAAAAGATTGTATTAAGAAAAGTACAGCATCTAGACCTGAACAGCAAGCAACAAACAAAGGCAAGCAGGTCAGAGGGGGAAAAAGCTGTAAAACCTTTGCAAGCGTATTACCTTGAAACGCTCCTTGATCACTTGCCTCTCCTTGTCTTTTAGCTGCAAACAATTAAGGAAAATGAAAGTTAGTAGTGGCATTCAAATTGCTTCTTGACTTTTTTTGAGAGCACTTACCTCGGTGATAGACTGGATTTAGGGATCAGAGTACAATAGCCTTATTATCCTCAAGAGTTTTAACCTGCCTTTCAAGGCCACATTGCCCTCACACCCTAATTATGGAACACATAAGAATAGCCATGCAAAAAAATTCACAAGCAGATATTTCAAGTCTCAATTAATTGTCGAGAGCAGGGAAGATGGTACAATAAAGAAAGGGACTTATTAACAGGGGCAAGGAGACCGAGCGGTTCTAAGGGAGATCTGCAGTGTCCTTTCAGACAATTACAGTTAGTCCTCAACTTACAATCATTCACTTTGTGACTGTTCAAAGATACAACGGTACTGAAAAAAGTGACATGCGACTGTTTTTCACACTTATGAACACTGCAGCATCCCTATGGTCACGTGATCAAAATTCAGACGCTTGGCAACTGACTCATATTTATGACGGTTGCAGTGTCCCGGGGTCGTGTGATCCCCTTTTGCGCCCTTCTGACAAGCAAAGTTAATGGGGAATCCAGATTCACTTAACAACCGGGTTACTAATTTAGCCATGGCAGTGATTCGCTTAATAAACGTGGCAAGAAAGTTTGTTAAATGGGGCAAAATTCACTTAATAAATTTCTCACTCAGTGACATAATAATAATACTTTATTGATGGTCACAGACCAAAACATGACTACTACAAAAGAGACATAGGAGAATTGATCATAGTATCATAGCAGTCAGTCACCAAAAGCTTAACGAAGGGGAGGTTACAGCTCTTAAGAAAAATTTGGAAACCTGAGAGGTGATGTATGAGGAGACATCTCCAAGGCAATATACAAACAAATTACATCCATTAGGTCTAGGAGGGTCGATTTCAAGAAGAGACAGCAACTTAGATCTGTCTGCGTTATACATGGGGCAAAATAGAAGGACGTGCTCCGCTGTTTCAACCTCGGCTCTGTCACAAGGGCATAGCTGCTCGTTAATCAGGGGCCTCTTAAAACGACCATCCAAAAGTACTGAGGGCAAGACATTAAAGCGAGCTAGGGAAAAAGCTCTTCTATACTTGGGAATGGTTAGAGTATAAAAATAGGAAGCCATCCTCAATCCATAATTATTAAGTTGTTTGAGTCAGGGGGGAACAGGTTTTGTTGGCTCTGGCTTGTAGATATTGTAAATCAATGTCCACAAGCTGTTGGACTATCCTAAACTGGGTGTCCTTGAGGTTGTAGTTTCCCAAGGCATCCTCCGCGAAACCTAACAGATGAAGTTTCTTCAGCAGCTCTTTCTCCCAGCGAGAAATATGGGAGTCCGTGAACACCAGGGAGAGGTAGCTGCCAGGAACTGCCAGAAAGAGCACCCGAAACCACCATTTAAAGGTGTTAATCCAGGCCATACATTCCACCGATCGAATGCCCAGTTCCAGGTATATCGGGGCAAAACCAACACAAGGGGGAAGACCCAGAAGTTTTCTAAGGAAAGCAGCCTGGGTTCTTTCAATGCAGTCCTTGAAGCCCCGTATCCATATGGGAATGCCATAAAGAGTTTGGGCCAGCGTTTTGGCTTTGTAAATACGTAGGGCAGAAGGAATGAACTGGCCACCCTGGGTATAAAAGAATCTTAAAATCTGCTGGTGACTACAGGAGGCCGAGTTCAGCATGGGTGTTCTGAAACTGAATACCTAAATATTCAGTGACATAAATTTTGGGCTCAATTGTGGTCATAAATCAAGGACCACCTGTATTAAGCATATATTTATTCTAGTAGTTAATACAGAGAGTCTTTGACTTATAACCACAAATGGGAACAGAATTTCCACCATTAGACAAGGGGGTTATTAAGTGAGTCGACTTTATTTTTTTTTTTACTACAGTATGTTTGTTACTAAAATCACTGCAGTTGTTAAGCGAATCACATGGTTGTTAAGTGAATCCAGCTTCCCCCATTGGCTTTGCTTGTCAGACAGGCAGGGAAAGTCACAAACAGAGATTGTTTGGCATTGGGAAACTGCAACTGTCAGAAATACATGCCAGTTGCCAAGCCGGCTTCTGACAAGTGAAGATTCACTTAGTGACACATGATTCACTTAACAACTGCAGCAATTTGCTTACAAAGCATGGCAGAAAGATCATAAAATGGGGCAAAACCCATTTAGCAACGGATATTTTGGAGTCAACTGTGGTTGTAAGTCAAGGATTACCTGTCATGTTCTCCAGTTAAAACACCAAAACACGCAAAAACAAGAGCAGAATAAAATGCAACCATAGCGGTAGAATGCTAAGTATGATGAGGAATTTTTAAAACTATTCTTAATAGTTGGGCTAAAATATGATTCCCAGCAAAGGTGATGCTATCTCTAGCAATAAAAATCCCATTAGCACTTGGACTTACATAAACTGTTTTTACTGCAGGTTGGGGTAGAAATGGGGAAGGGACTGTTTTTGCCACAACTACTTCCAAAACAGAAACTACTCTCTCTGTTCAGACAGGGCACAGCAGCCGTGCTTTCAACTGATATTTGAAGAACAAAAGAAGTGCATTTTAAGCAATTAGACACATATATACAGTTTTCCCCAATTTTCTACCGTAATTCATAAACCTTAATTTCAACTATTCTTACCTTGACTCCAGGTTGGAAGACAGGTAGGTTTTTATCCGAGATATAATCTGTTACTTTTAACCAGCTGCAATAGATTTACAGAAGATTCAATAAAGTAGATGTCATTCCAAGGGCACCAAATAAATATGCAAACGAGAAATAACTCTGTGGTGTGTTCCATTATTTGATCAGGAGACTCAAATGATCTAGACCAGGGGTCGGCAACCTTAAACACTCAAAGAGCCACAAACATCCTAAACAGAAGCCCCAGTTCAATTCTGGAACTGACTGGAAGTTCGCTTCCCCCATCATAGAGTCTCCTCCTAGAGTGGCAACTTTTTTCCTCTCCTGACTGGAAGTCCAGTTCCCCCACCATAGAGTCCCCTCCTAGCGCGGCATCCCTTTACCTCTACCTGTCCTAACCGAAAGCCATATCAATTGTAGAGCTGACTGGCGACAGGGAGCTGCAGCAGAGGGATGAAAGAACCACATGCGGCTCCAGAGCGGCCGGTTGCTGACCAATGATCTAGACCTCCTTCTCTCTCAGGGACTCTTCCATGCAGGTATTCAGGGGTGAATGGAACTTTTCTCTTTCGATAGCTTTGGTTAAGCTATGGCTGACATGGCAGGGCAGGTGAACACAAAGGATAAAAGCTAGCTTTTGCCATTTCAAACCCTTAAAACTAAAGTAATGTGGGGTTCAAATCATCCTGCGTACTAATTTGCCCATATCTCAGAAGTGGATGCATTAAGCTAAGACAGGAACTGATGAAGGCAATCATTCATGCTGGTATCCACATTTGGTTACCCCAATTGGATCTGGTAACTCAGTCATTAAAGGAAGCATACTAAGTGAAATTAACTGATGATTTTACAAAGCTGTCCTTTGCTTTGTAGACTGGCAAAGGTCATAAACGCGAGGCTGGGTGCTAAAATTAGTTTCAGTTATTTTTTTTTCATCACTGTTGGAACTGTGAATGATTGCTAAGCGAGGCAGTCACTAAATGATAACTGTTTAGACATTCACAGAAAGAAAATCTACACCTCCAAATACATCCATGGACACAAAGGAATCTAACTCATAATGCAACAGACTTTGACTCAACAGACTCGAGTAAGATCAGTTGCAACTGGTTTTATTTTAACTTCAAGCCATAAAAATAACAGAATTCATTATGAACGAAGGAAAATATACATTTCCCAGGATAATGTTGCAAGAAACTTACTCCAGATGCTGGTGCTATGGCAAAGAAGGTGGGATTCTGTAGTCCCAACAGATGGCATTATTTAATCAAAGGGACCATAAGTGTGCCAATCATACTAGAGGATTTAAAGGGGAGATGGGTGGTCCCTCCAATAGTTAGGCCCTAAGTCATGTAGAGTTTTATAGATAATGACCAGCACCTTGAATAGCACCTGGAAAGAAACTGATAATCAATGCAGCTTGCAGAGCAGGACTTAAAAGTGTCTGTCACTGATCATGCTGCTGTATTCTGGACCAGCTGAAGCTTCCAGTCAGTTTTCAAGGGCAGAGCATAATATAGTAGTCAGGCCATGAGGTGACCAGGGCAAGAGTAAGGACCTCTCAATCTAGGAGAGGGCACAATGGGCACATCAGATGAAGCTATCAAAGGGTTTTCCTAAGTTTAAGGTGGAACCATCCTCAAATCAAGGTGGTTCAATTACCCACAGCCACTGAATCTTGATAGGATTGAGCCAGAGATTGTTTCTCCCCATCCAAACCAGTATAGCATCTAGACCCTGGGAGAGAATGCTGTAGATCTCACTTTGCCAGCCTGGGATCAAAAGATATAATTGGTATCATCAGCACACTGATAATACCAAACTCCAAACTGTCAGGTGAGTCAATGGTTCATATAGATGTTGAACAGGAAGGGGGAGAAAGTAACCTTCCATTCCCAATTAAATAACAAGAATAAGAAGCCAAATGCCATTTATCTTCACATCAGTTTCTGTTTTCATCAACATGTTTTATCTTCAAATATTATCTTAGCATCAGTAATGAATTCTCAATTCTGAATTCTCAAAGGGACAGTATGTCCTTCATAATGCAAGCTGATGGAACTGAATTTGCTTCCTAATAAGTACTAAAATCCAAGGATGCCAATCATTTTACTTGTCCTTTTCAAGAAGAACAACTTGCCTTCTCTTGCTCTATCACAATTTGCTAACAATTCTCTTTGTGTGGGCATGAGAGTTTGATTAAAGCAGTTAAGTTGGAACTCAAATGGAAAATGGCTAGGTAAGTTCTCTTCTCACCTGCACTGATATGTCAGAATTTGCTGCTCAATGAGTTCTCTGTAAGACCTTTCTGCCGTCTTCTGTGTCACAGCTACCAACTGGATTAATTCAGACCTAGGAAAAAGGAAGAGGGCTCAACGAACAGGAATTTGTGAAGCAGCAGCAGCATTTTTTCTGCCTGTAAAGAAGAATTTGTTTCAAACTGGTAAAGGGGGTGGAGGAAACCCTGATCTTTCTGTAATTCTTAAATTGCATGAGTGTTCAACATATTTTAACTGATACTGAAAGCCAAGGAAAAATAATTATGAGAGCAGCAAAGAACCAAGCCTGCCTTTGAGGGTGTGTGTGTGTGTGTGTGTGTGTGTGTGTGTGTGTGTGAAGGTGGGATTGGATGGCATGGGCCACTTGACTATGACATTGTGTTGAGTTGCAGAAGTTCTCCAAATTTTTCCAGGTTATTTGAGCTTCAAAAACCTTTAGAAAACCAAGTTGGTTTCATTTCTTTCCAGGGATCTACAAGGTTCATCACAAGAATAAAGAGCACTTTTGTGTCCTTCAACCATGAAGGAGGGGCAATGAATTTCAAAATTTGCTCTGATTTTTAAAGGCATAACAATATTAAACATTGCTTTCAGGTGCTCTTTAGAATTGCTGCAAGTTCCGGAAATCTTGGTTGTCATCAGGCTAAGGAGAAAGTGAAGAATAAAAAGAAATAAAATTGCATTCACCAACGGGGAGGAGATTTGCAGATCTTTATACTGAAAATCAGTTTAGGCGAAACAATGTAAGTTATTATTCATGTTCATCTTCTCTTTTCAATAGTTGCTTATCATCAGTCAGGATCAAACTGAGCTTGAGTATACTCCAAAAATATTTGCTTCTACTTCTTTTTGTGCACTGACTATCAGATGGGATGTAGCAAGGATTGATGCTGAATTGCTGAGAATATTTTGGTGTTACTTGGATTTTTTAAGAGTTATTTGTGTGTTTTTACCCTTAAGCACTCTAAAACATTTTAAGCAAACAGGGAAACAGTGAAGATAAAGCTGCAGTTTCTAGGGAGGTTAAAAAAAAAACCCGTTAGCATGATTTTTAAAAACATCCTCTATGCTTTGCTCTTAAGAGTCTAGGATTTTATTCCCTGTCTCAAGACATACTGGATTCCAAACAAGAGATGATGAGAAAATGAAAGTGGCAAGAAATAGACACAAAAGCCGTATTTATTGGGTTGTACAACTGGAGAAGCTTCAGTTGATGGGGATTGCAAGCTAGGAAGACAGGGTATTCCAGGGAAAGCACAGATGGCTTCAACTGTACTTGGGAGAACATGGAAATTAAAAAGGCAATTCTTTAGGATTACGAGAACAAAAGACTTTTAAAAAACTGAGATGCATCAATGCCTGGTACAAAGTCACCCAGCTGGCTTTCATAGCTAAGGTGGGACTAGAACTCACTGTCTCCTGGTTTCTAGCCCAGCCCTTCAGCACTGCACCAAAGAGGCTCTCATGTATCAGGCTTAAGGACTATGGTCGTCTCACTGATAGATGAGCAGAAGAACTCCTGATGCCTTTTACATCTTCCTCTGCACTTTCTTTAATTCTATTTCAGCCAGATGGATTTTCTTGCTCAATGCTCAAATGAAAGTATGTATGTACCAGTGGTGGGTTTCTGCCAGTTCGCACCGGCTCCGGAGAACCGGATGGTGAAAGTTACCGATCTGGTGAGAGGAGGTTCGACCGGTGGACCTGGAAGTAACTTCCGGAACGCCTGCCCCTGCCCTGTTGCTCGCTCACTCGCTCCCCCCCCCGCCCATCTGTCAAGTCCAATACCTGGGAGTGGAGGTGGTGAACTTAGAAGCATGGAGAGGTCCAGCGGCACAATCCACCAGACATCAGCGGCAAGCTCAGGAGTTTTCTCCTGGATTCCCCTCTATCTTGCCCCCTCCGATCTCCCAGGGTTCTTTCCCCAGCATGCGGTAGCTTTCTACTGGATTCCTCTCTGTCCTGCCTTCTCCGCTCTCCCTAATTTCGGCCCTTAATCCTCCAGTTGTCTATTTTTGGGAGATTTTCCCTTCTCTCCCCCCCCCCCCCCTTTATAGGAGCCCAAATTTTTTTTGCCACATGGCTTGGGGGTGGTGGTGGTCATGTTACTGAGCGTGCATGAGTGATGTCAAGTTGGCCATACCCGCCCGGTCACATGACTGCCAAGCCACGCCCACAAAATAGGCCACACCCACAGGATAGGTTCTAAAAAAAATTTGAAACCCACCACTGGCATGTACCTATTTCTTATGGCACATTACGTACCTGAATAACCTCAACTCCATTTCATTATTATATGTCTTAGTTAAGTCCAATTGCACTGAGAAACTGCTGCACTAGACAGCGCACAGAATCCACAGAGCTCTACTGTAACTATACAACGCTTATTTGGGACTGATTGTCATGAAAAATGCAAAACTACCAGCAGAAAATTATTATTCCTTGGAAAGTACTCTCCAGAACAAAAAGCCTCTCAGCTGACAAGATGAAAGTCCTTTCCACACTGAAATTATTCTCTTTTTTCCACTGCCATAAATAAGATAATTTTAACAAAAGAGATGAAAGACTTAAAAGGATCTCTCTTTTTTTGAAAGCACATAAAAACAGCAGCAGCAGCAAAAAAAGAAAAAGAAAAATAATTCTGCAGAAGAATGAACAAAAGAAGCTGATGAAGACAACAAAGGAGATAAATGGAAGAATAAACGTACTGGGTTTTCTGCCAATATGTACAAGTGATCATCTTATACTTACTTTTCAAGGGATTTAAGAATGTAATTGTAGTTGTTAAGCAGGAAGATGGCACTTAATGCTGGGTCCTCATAAACTTTGGATTTACTGAGAAGGTTTAGTTGTAAGTTGCCCAGAACTTTGCCTTAATAAAAAAAAAAACATGCATGAGAGGAAAAAAAGACTATCTGCAAAGTTTTCAAGGTTAACAGTGGTTTTAAGCCTATCGTACGTTCTGACTGAACTCATTTGAAAATGTAATTTTAGTTGTTTTTCTTTTGTATAAATCCTTAATGATCTATTTCAAAACTCCTGAATAATAGTTTCTCAAGTGTGAAACATCTTTTTCACCACGTAGTAAGAAAGTAATTATTAATTTTGTCTATTCCTTGATAAAGAGAGTTAAATCTTCATGAAGGACTGAATGGCAGATCTTTCAACTGTAAGACACAAATTAGTAATGCATATCAATATCTTCTCGATTTCTGGACTCCAATAACCAGAATTCTTAAGCACATTTGTACAGGCAGATTGGGAAAGACTTAACAAAATAAATCTAAAGCAGTGTCTAAGTGTATTTTTTAATATTAAAGTTCAGTATCTAACTGAGGAGGAATTCTGGTTTTATCTAAATGAGGATTCAACTGGCATTCTCCTTTTGTTTTATATCAGGAGTGTCAAACTTGATTTTATTGAGGACACCATCAGGGTTGTGTTTGACCTCGGGGGGGACGACAGAGTGGGTGTGGCCAGAGTGGGCATGGCCAGCTCAACATCACTCATTTGGGGACGGCTGTGGTAACCTAAGCTCTCTGCCTGCAAAAACAGGACCCTGAGCTCCATTTTTGGCTGTGACGACTTCCTGCAACTCTCTGCCAGTAAAAATGGAGCTCGAGAGGGCCGCGGGAGGCCTTCCCGAACTCCATTTTTGGTAGCAGAGGCACCTTTGCTGTTTCCAGGGTCCCCCCGCAGGCCAGATCTAAGCATCCCGCAGGTTGGATCCAGCCCCCGGGCCTTGAGTTTGACACTCCTGTTCTAGATAGATAGAGATAACAACATTATCCCATGGAGCTGCCCTTGAAGAGCACCCGGAGACTTCAGCTGATCCAGAATGCGGCCGCGCGGGTTATCATGGAGTACCTAGGTGCTCCCATGTTACACCCCTTTTAGGCAGCCTGCACTGGTTGCCGGTTGTTTTCCGGGTGCGATTCAAGGTACTAATTATGACCTTTAAAGCGCTCCATGGCTTAGGCCCAGGGTACCTGCGAGACCACCTACTGCCACCAGTAGCCTCCCACCGTCCAGTACGATCTCACAGAGTTGGCTTCCTCAGGGTGCCGTCAGCCAGACAGTGTCGGCTAGCGACCCCCAGGGGGAGAGCCTTCTCTGTGGGAGCGCCTTCCCTCTGGAATGAGCTGCCCCTGGAGCTTCACATAATCCCCGACCTCTGGTCCTTCCGACGTGCCCTAAAAAGTTGGCTTTTCCAGCAAGCCGGCCTGGCCTGTTAATTTTATCTAATTTTTAAAATGTTTGTATTATATTAATTGGGTTTGTTTTTTGGATTGTTTCTAATTTCCTTTTAACTTTTGTAATATGTGTTTTTTTAATGCTGTATGCCGCCCTGAGTCCTTTGGGAGAAGGGCGGCATATAAATCCAATAAAACAAACAAACAAACATTTCTCAGTGTCACTGCCACTAAAATCAGTTGTCAGCATAATCTCATGACCTGACTAAACAAGTCAGGTCAAATATGCATGAGCCCGAGAGGGTGAGGGTGTTACACACTTGGAGAAATTACTCACAGATGTAGGTGCTCAGCAACCGTCTACTGAACTCTGAACTGTAGCTGCTGGCTGAGGAGCTAGTCTCTGAAAGGAACAAAAATTAAATTAGTTACTGTATGCCAGTTAGTAATTTAGGTATAGCTGTTTTCTTTCTTCTTCTACTTACTGTTTCTATAAAATCACCTAAAATATTTCTTTTTGGATGTACTAAAACAAAAAATGCCCCCCCCCCCCCCCGAGAGTTTCATCTGAGTCTCAAGTTATTGTTTGCCTGCAGTTTTATTCTCTTCATCACTGACAATCTTGGCTGGAGAGTGTGGGAATGACTGACTTCCTGCAGCCGAGAACTTAAAATTTGGAGTTAAGGGCTACTCTACAAATGTGATTATTTTGCAAAAAATTAAATAAAACAACTTAACATTTACAAATACCCTCATCACTGTGAACTGCATTGAAGACTTCTGCTATTATGAAACATTTCACAGCTCTTTTATTAAGCTGATGAACTTTGCCGTTTCACACTGAATCATCCTCACTCCAAAATTTATTTTGCCACCAGAACAATTAAGGTTGAATTAAAATGCATTTTCATAAAAACTTAACATCTATTATCACGGCAGACAATGCTGAATCTTCTGGGTAACTATGGGAATATCCAAGGTTTCTGAACAGGTCAGGTTATCAATTATAACTGAATAGTAAAATACATGTCATATGCCAATACATGCAACAGAGACACAGCAGCCAATTTAGGTAAACAAAAACTAGCAGTGTGTACGTTGTTACATGGGTGGGGTACAGGAAGAGTAATTAAACCTTTCTTTGTTTATCATTTTCCCAAGGCAAACTTCTCTTACCAAGCTGCCCTCCCATCTCTTATCTTATGATATTTCAGATGTGGAAACAGAAATAAGAGATGCACCTTTAGTCATATCAGGAACAAAAGTATGTGGATGGCATTAGTTTGAACAGAAGAATTGTAACCCAGCAACGATCTTTCTGTTTCTTGTTCAAAAGCAGAGCTTCATCAAAGTTGCTTTTAAAAAAAAAACAAATGACAAAAAGAATGGCTCTGAGTATATTTTATGATATCCAGTATGCGTATAATGTGTTATTTGCTCAGATGGATGACTAAACTCTTCAGATGAAAGGCAAATCACCTGGTACCATCAACAAGAGCTTTGTGCTGCTTTACAGATGTCTAATCCTTATGAAAACAGGCAGTGGCATACCAGCTATATGTGCAGAAAAAACGATTATATTATAGTTATAACCAGACTCAATGATCTGGACATTTTCAGGCAATCAGAGAGGCTTTTTTTTCTGAGAATGATTTTAAAAAACCAAACAGAAATCTGTAAGTAGATAACAAAGAGAGAAAGAGAAATTGAGACAGTAGTATTAGCTATGCATGTGGGTAGTACAAATATTGCTGCTGCTTACCTCTGGGATCTAAAGGTATATTGTATGTGTCCCCAAGAACTATAGCATTTAAGGAAGAATTGAGGTGAAAGGATTGGAAGAAAAAAGAGAAAGAAGGAAATAAAGAAAGGCAAAGTTCAAAAAGACAGGTTAGAAACAATCATACTTTCCAGAATAAAGCAGAAGATACCAACAGACAGTGCTACGGACTCGGAAGGTTGGAGCCACTTCTTTTTAAGAGGATGCATTCTTATCCCCACCTAGTCGGAAACAAGCCACACTGGATTCAGTGGTGCTCACCCTTCAATAAATGGATGAAGGCTGCAGCCTGAACTGCCATGACCCCAGTCTCAGCCATAATATCCTGCCCCATATATGCAAAACTGAAGGGCAGAACCAAGAGAATTTTTCCCTAGCTCCACTTTGTTTTTGTTTTTTAAATTTCAGTACATTCCTATTCTGTGAATTGGCTTCCTGAAATCCAAACAGAAGTTTTAGGAAGTTCGGGATTGATAAATATGATCTCATTCAATTTCTATAATTTTCACATTTCCCTCCATTTCTGCAACAGTTTGAAAAACACAAAACCATGTTGTGTGTGCTGTTTTTAGCTTCATTGATAAGCAGCAGCTACTGAAGAAGTTGGCTCTACAGCTGCCTTTGTCCATAATCGTTTTAGCAAGTAAAGGAGGTAGTATAAAAGTAGCGACTCTGACAGAAATTGATGTTTTAAACATTGTTTGGTAGCTGTTAACATGCAAGATGCAGTTGCACAGTTAAACCTTCTTAGCATGGATCTGACTGGACAAAATGGATGTTCATTTTAAAGACCTCAAGGAAAGTCACAATGAAGGAAACAAAAACTTTATGATAATTAGGCAACACTCCCGAAATCATCAATAGATGAAATGTTACACATCCCAAAAGGTTAATATGAAAGCCATGTCATGTGGTTTTAGTTTTTAACAGAAACAAGGATTTCAAAACTTCTCAACGTCTTCTATCAAAAATCCCCTCAGAATCAAATGAATGTTCTGTGCTACTATGGCTGGGTTATGAAATCCAACTAACAACTTTGCCGCACATTGAGAATGATCTGGGAAACCTTTCACTAAAAGATGCTGGATTTTGGAGATAAAAGGCCAATTTACATTCATCCTTTTACGTTTCAAGGATCTCAAAGCTAACATTTAGGGGCTGATAAGAAAAGCCAGAGCCCCTCTCTATGCTTAATATAATTATTCAGACGGTAGCAGCCTTTACTGTACCAGATCAAAACTAGAATGCTGCGTATGCAAGAAGTGAATAAGCCACATCCATGTAAGGAGGTTTGACTGCAAAGCAAGCAAAGGAAATGATTTGATCAGTGCCAGGAATGCATTCGTGGGTCTTGGCTTAGGTACCTTGGGATGCCAGCATGGCACCTGCAGTCTCTTGAAAATCCAGCAATTGTTGCAGGAAGAGAATGGCCTGTAATGAGAAAGGAAAAGCACTTTAGAATGAAATCTCCGATCCATCCAGCTTGCATGGCTGGGAGCAGCTCACAAGGTTACAGAGAGAATTCTTTTCTAGTCTTGCACAAAGATGACAGTGACTGGAGACATCTGGATGAAAACATGGAAGACTTAGCACATCTCCGCAAAAACAGCGGGGATGACAAAAGCAAAGACTGACAGTTGAGCGATATGCTCAATGGAGCCATGGAGCTTCTGTGGACAAGAAGGAGCCATGAGATCGCCCATATGAGCGTCTGGGGTGCGGGGAGAGCGTCTTCTGAAGAAGCCCATAGGATCCAGAGGGACCCTTGTGGACAATTTGTGAATAAAAGCCAGGAGCTGTGGAAGAAAAACTATGCTCACAGCTTTGCACGAAGCCTGTTTAAAAGACACTGGGTATGCCCAAACCATAGAGACCCTAGTGTAGGGGTGTCCAAACTTGGGAACTTTAAGACTTGTGGACTTCAACTCCCAGAATTCCCCAGCCAGCCATGCTGGCTGGGGAATTCTGGGAGTTGAAGTCCACAAGTCTTAAAGTTCCCAAGTTTGGACACCCCTGCCCTAGTGCAACAGGGTAGCTAAAGCCACCAGGGTAAGTATACCTTCAATCTGGGAAAGACAGGTCAAAAGAATGAAGCCAATTATAAAGATTTAAAGGGGACTAAATGCAAAAAGCTCATCAGAATTTTGGAACAAGGGTTAAATTTGGAGCACTGCCTCATCTGAAGTATGTTTTTAAAAATTAAATAAACAGATAATATATATCTACAGGTATCCTTGACTTACAACCATCTGAAACGGTTCAAAGTTACAATGGCACCTAAAAAAGTGACTCATGACCAATTTCCACACTGGCCATTGCAGCATCCCAGGATCACGTGCACAAAATTCAGGCCCTTGGCAACTCACGTGTATTTATGACAGTTGAGTTGTATTGGAGCTATGTGATCACCATTTGTCACCTTTCCAGCTGACGGCCAACAAGCAAAGTCAATGGGAGAAGCCAGATTCACTTAACAACATGACTCTCTTAACATCTGCAGCGATTCCCTTAACTTGGCCAAAAAAAAAAAAAGGTTGTCAAATGGGACACAACTCACTTAACAACTGTCTTGCTTAGCAGCGGCACAATTGTGACCATAAGTTGAGGGCTACCTAAAAATGTTGACATCTGTTAAGGAAGTTGATTGGCCCATCCACCCCATTAGGGATGTCAAACATGCGGCCATCACGTTGTCATCACATGATGTATTGTGACTTTTCACCCTTTCTCTAAAATGGGGGTGGGCGTGGTCAGCGTGTGACACATCTGGCCCATGGGCTGCGAGTTTGACACCCCTGCTCTAGACTGATTTTTTAAAAATTTACTCCATTTGCTCCATTTTGTTTTTTAAAAATCTGACCTACATCCATTAAGAAAGGGTGGATGTATTCTGGAAAACCCATGCTAAGAAGCCTTTCGTATCAAAATAATATAAAACGCAGGCCTCTACTAAGCACAATCCTAAATGCCATCTAATTCAGACCTTAACATAAAACAGATCTCTTTCTATGGAAAGAATCTGAGGCTGCGAATATTATTTACATTTTTGTTCTGTTGCTCAAGCAATAAATCAATTGTCCATGTGAAAGGATAAGCCACCTGGGTGTGAAATATGCAGCACGTAGGCGCTCCTCACTTACTTACTTACTTAATTTCCAGTAGTGCAAAGCATAAAAGAGAGATCACTGATCAAGAGCACATGTAAACTGAAGCTGAGAATCTCCTTCAGTCATGTTTGTGGATCTCATCATTTAAAAGGGTTTAAAATAAAAATAAAAATAGTGGTAGCAGTTTTGTTTTCCATGTTTAAAAGACTGTATTGAGGGAAGACAATTTTGCAAAGTAAATCCTTGTGAGGAAGATTCTGCTCCAGGCATATTATCTTGATCAGCATCCCTCCCTGTGCTTATATAGTAATAAATAAACGTCCAAAGACCAGCTGCATCCTACATATTTAATGCATTTTGTACTTGAGCTGTAGTGTGTATACAGCTGCTCAGAGATCATCTGTAACTGAGCCTCCACAGGAATTCTACTTCAATGCTGCTTGATTACCCTGTTCCCCACACTATCATCTTTCCTTGAATTGTCAGGACTTTGCTGTTTCCTCTTTTAAAGCCACAGAGCTACTCTTTACCAACCTCTTGGGATCCACCCAGGCCTTCCTATTAGCCCTCCCTGCCGTTTTCCTGAGCAAGCTGAACTCTACTTTTGCTACTCCAGAAGAGAACAGATCACAAAGCAACTCCATATCCTGTCGGAGCCTATGAATTTTTAAATGGACAGACTTCATTTCTGATGAAGGTCTTGGCAATGCTAGAAAAAAAAAACTGGCAGAGGAAGAAGAGAGGGACATTTCCTGCTTGCATGCAAACCCTAGAAAGATATTGTGCCGAGTCTTTGCCAAATTGGAATCCCAAGGGTGGTTCCCCCCCCCCCCCAAATTGGTGGAATATCCTTGACTAATGTCAAAAATAACCAAATACAAGCAGTTTCGTGTCTCTGTGCTGCGCTATTTTCTAACGCAGAAGTGTAGGGGGAGGGGGGTGTTATTGTCCTCCCCAATTGGAAGAGAGACCATGAAAAAAGAACAAAAAAGGCAGACCAGCCAGTTTTCAGCGGAATGAGCTGAAGCAAAGGGACTGAGTATCTCAGCTGTGTACTTCATGGAATCCAGGATTAGAGAGGCTTTTCCAAGATTTAACCTCAGAAGCCAAAATAAAACACTTTTATGAGAGTTAAATTTCTCTCACGATTAGGATATTGGTGTATTTCATGCTCTGGGCTAGGGAAAAGAATAGCATCCCAGTCCCAATTAACTCTTTCTTGTTATTTTACTATTATTTGCAGACAAAAATATTGTCAACAATATTATTGTATTTGTTATGATCTTAACACTTAACATAGTCAAGCAAAATGTTTCCAAACACATCTACATCCTTTTCAGAGAAAAAAAAAATTGCTCTTCTTTGACAGAGTGATTGTGGTAATTAAAATAGGAAATGTTAAGAATGTCTGTACCAGCTCAGCTGTCCATTTCCAGCAACCCATCTTGATTCCTAATCATAGTAGGTTAATGCTGTACAGGTAGTCTTCGACTTATGACCACAATTGAACTCAAAACGCATGTTGCTAAATGAGAAGTTTGTCAAGTCCCCATTTATTACAACTTTTCTTGTCGCATTTATTAAGTGAATCACTGCAGTTGTTAAATTAGTAACACGGTTTACTGAGTGATTCTGATTTCCCCATGTGCTTGTCAGAAGATTGCAAAAGGTCATCACCAGACTCCATGATACTGCAACTGTCATAAGTGTGAATCATTGTCAAGCATCCGAATATAAATCATGTGAGTATGGGGATGCTGCAATGGTCATAAGTCACTTTTTTCAGTGCTGTTGTAACTTTGAACGGTCACTGAAGAACTGTTACATACATAATGACATCTTACTGAGGAATATTTTATCTATCTGTAGTCCTATCCATCTAGAAGACAGACTGAGAAAGGCTGATGTATCCTGATAGATTATATATTTCCCAAAATCACAATACAAGGAGAAGATTTTTAGAAGGAGTGTTAGATTGGTTAATGTAAACTTGAGACTCATTATTGTGACATGGAAGGACAATTTTTTGTGAAGAAATCCTAAAGGTACTTCACTAGATAGATCGGTGTATGTACATTTGAATTCGTTTAACTGATGCTACAACTAAAAGTAAAGATTCCCTCCCACATATGTGCTAGTCGTTCCTGACTCTAGGGGGTGGTGCTTATCTCCATTTCAAAGCCAAAGAGCCAGCACTGTCCAAAGACGTCTCCGTGGTCGTGTTAAATGCTGATGGCGCACGGAACGCTGATACCTTACCACCAAAGGCGGTTCCTATTTTTCTACTTGCATTTTACATGCTTTCGAACTGCTAGGTTGGCAGAAGCTGGGACAAGTAACGGAAGCTCACTCCATTAGGGATTCGAACCGCTGAACTGCTGACCTTTCTGATCGACAAGCTCAGCGTCTTAGCCACTCAGCCATCGCAGCCCTGGATGATACAGGGTATCATGATACAACTGAATGATACAAATGGTGGAAAGTGTGTAAAAGAAAAGCTATAAAAACTTAATGAAACTACAGCAGGTCCGTAATGTGTGGCAAATATTCAGGGTTTGGACCTTAAACTCATAGTCTGTATATAGGACCACATGGAGTAGAAACAAAGAAAGAAACAAGACTAGGGATAAGATGGCTCCCATTTAAGTCACATTTTCTTCTTCAGCATACAACATAGGAAAGAGAAAGAGGAGAGAAGTATGCAAAACTTTTATCCTTGTCCAGCAAAAATGCCACCAAGTTCTATAAACGACATAAAACGAGAGAAGAAAAATGCCTAAGCAGAATTTGTAGGTGTGATACTAATCTCATTAGACTAATCCCAGGCTCTGAAAAAAACAGAAACCTACAACATTAAGTTTCCTCTTCTGTAAAACAAAAGAGAAAAAGGGGGGGAGGGGGAGTTACAGGCTTGATGTTACTAAGGCATTCTGAATTGTTTTCACATACATTGCTGGTGAGTTCATGAACTGTCCCATCTTTTGGCATATTATATTCCTTATCTGGATTGTTCTGGAAAGAAAAGAAATTGATGAAATAGTTAAGAATGGTTTTAAATGATTATCTTTTTTATTTTTTACAAAGAGTCATCTGAACCACGAGACGGGCGGCAAATAAGTTTGATAAATAAATTATATGAATGAGTTGAACCACCCCACTAGCTCCATGGCTCTAAAGTCCAAAGGCACCACCTACTGGTAACTGGGGGGGAAATGCTGGGATAGATGCATATTTTAAGCTCCTTCCATCAGTATGTTTGATTTACCATAATTCATCTTCCCTTTTTCAGTCAGATGAACTTTGGACATTTTAAAAGGGTGAGAACTTTGTTATGTAGTTGGAAATGCCTCTGATTGAGAGGTATTTCCCAATGCATTTTGTTAAAAATGTGCCTTAAATTCAAGGAAACATAGACAGATGTTCTTTCTCTTCTGCAGGATAACTTCTGGAATTTGTGATTATTAGTATCAAATTGACAACTGAAATGTTTCTACAAGTTTCTTGGATTGCTTTTGGTGGCAAAGAGATAATTCACCACCAGAGGGATGATAGTTACCTTGATATTGTCTGCAAAATGTTCCAGGGCCTTGGCTCCTGTGGTCTCCATTGAGGTTATGAGGGTTGGTAACTTGTTCTTAGTACTGGCTGCAGTTCCCTGAAATACAAGTCACAGCATGAAACAATTCAAAATGGGGACAGCAACTAATAACTGACAATGAAGCAAATCACTCACAGTTCTCTTGTGGCATAAGTATCTCATACAAAGTTTATATCACAGTCAGGAAAGCTTAAAACTTTCTTGATTAAATGCTTTGCTAGGTAGAATATATGCTCCTGACAGATTGAATCTTACCTTTTAATATTACTCCATTTCCTGCCTGAGTGGAGTATATGCATTAAAGTATTTCCCATTATGGTACAAGGCAGCTTAATTTATCAGCCTTAATTTGAAAAGCTAAGAGTCCCCAAAAAACACTCCACGCTTTTAGGGGCAAATCTACTTAAAACAACTAGCCTTTTAATAGCATTGGACCTGGTTACCTGAGGGACTGCCTGTATCCCATAACATCTATCAGTCCAATTCAATCCTGCAGGGTTGACACGATCCAGGTTCCTACAAGCAAGCAATGTCATTTCTCAGGACATTGGAAGTGCACCTTCTCTGAGGTATAGCACCTGCCCCCTGGAACAAGATCGGATATCCTCCCCGCTGCTGTTGTTAAGAAAAGTGGTGAAGACCCAGCTCTTTATCTAGGTCTCTCACTTTATCCCAGTGAGAGATCTAGATAATCCAGATAAGGCATTGCTAAATGTTTCCTTCATGTTTTATGTTTTATTGTAATTTCTTCATTACCGTCATTGAGATGCAAGCAACATACATGTTTTAATAATAATAATAATAATAATAATAATAATAATAATAACAACAACAACAACAACAACAACAACAACAACAATAGTAACATCTAACCTGAGTCCTGTAAGAATTGACAGTGTATCTGTGTGAAAGGAACCCTATATATGAAAACTTTCTGGAAGTTTCAGACATTGCAGAATTCATCTGTACACTTCTGGGCAGAAGGAAGGATTCCTATTCCCACTATTCCTTATGCCAATTTCCCTGCTCCTGCAATGCAATTTAACATTTTCTATCCTTATGAAAGCCCATTTTGATCTAGATCCACTATATAGACAGACATTATTTTCCTTTTTGTTTCTCTTAATGATGTGTACAGCTATGAATTTCACACCAGAGAGCCTACTGTGTTTAGGCTTTCAGAGGTGCCCTATTTCCAGTTTCCACCTTTTCACTTGGGTCAGGCTGGGTGAGGTTAACAATAAGATCAGAGTACGGCCACCTTTGCTATGAACCACTGCTTGGAGACTTGGAGACCCTTTCCTTAGTCACAATTTTTTAAAAAAATCAGTTGGTCACATGGGATCCGTTTTACACTGTATGTGGGACACTCATTAATTTTATTGTTATTGATATTGATTGAAATCTAATGATACTGTATATCTCTATCCTGAGCCAAGCAAGAGATGCAGTGGAGGTCCTGACCTGATGCTTGAGAAGGCTGTGAGGGAGAGGATAAAGCAGAACAGAGTAATTTTAGTAAGAGAGAAGCTCTCTGGTTCCAGAACTCTGAATGAAATGGTACTACCATCAAGGAGCAGGTCTGCAATTTGGGGTTGCTCCTAGACTTGTGGCTCCTAATAAAACAGGAACAGCAGGTAGTAGTAGTGGTAACCCACCCGTTTTTGCTTAGCTTGACTCCTGCTTTCTGAGAACTGTTTCCTTTGAACTTTGTAATAGTTCTGCTTACTAATCTGGAGCGTACATTTATTCATTATTTATTTGATTTCTACAGCCTCCCATCTCAACATCTGCATTTGGTATCTATTATTTTTTCATTTGACTTTGGACCTGAGGGTTGTCCATCAAACTCCTACAGTTCCCAACTATTTGCAACCATCACTACTCTGCCATAAAAACGAGACACTGAATTCTGAGTTTACGTGATCTAGTAGGTTCTAGTTTCATTGCTAGCCAATTACCTGCAAAACTTGATCAAACTCTGGCTTTGTCTGCTTTAAGTGCCTTAGGATGGGGAAGATAGTCAACACAGCTGAGTAATCATGACGCATAATGGCCTTCCGGGCTGCAGACACAATGTTTTCTCCCTCAATTATCAAGTTGTCTAAAGACTCCTGTAGAAAAGCAATATCCGTTGAGTTAGAGAAATGAATATGGGATTTTGAGCTATAACCGAAGGAAAGGCATGCTGTGTTTTGAAGAGACCTGAATAAGGGAATCAAATGTCTTCTTCTGGTGATGCTCCGGAATAATTTCAGTTAGTAGCTGGTACTCGCTTTGGGCCAGTTTTATGAAGGCACTCACACAGTGGATGTACGCATCAATCTCCATGTCCAACATGTCATCTCTCCCTATGGGGGTTATAAAACAACGTAAGATGCTAGTTTCCTTTAGCTGATATATAAACATATGAATAAATATAGAACAAATATAACAGAATATGAAAACTAAAGTCTACCAATTGTGTAGGTGATGCAGCTTTGTGCCATTTATCTAATCACAAGGTAAAACTGCCAAGTAAACACATTCACCTGAGATACATATAAAGGATATTGGATATTCCATCTTTTTATCAACAAGTTAAAACTTTTAAGACGTATGTACAAACTTAGAAGAAAGACCAAATGTGAATTGTTCAACATCTTTCTCTTATACATTTTTTAATTACTGTAAAATATAATTGGTGTCTTTACAATAGATTTTTTGCTAAAACCTGCATAGTTCCTTATATATTTCTGACTAGGGATTTTGGAATTAATTTACAACAATTAAGAAGAATCAATTACCATTCATTTAATATTTATCGTTTGTAAATTGTCTACGTATCAGAGCAGCGCTAAGTTATCAAATTTCTAATTTCTTAAATAAACAATGCAATACTTTCAACAGACTAGGTTCAGATATGGTTTTACGGTCTAAAATAACATATCCCATTTTTAAAATGAAGTCTTTAGTTCAAGAATAAAAGCATACTATAGCTAGCAAGAGAATTATTTTTAAAAAATATTCATGCCACAACAATTTGGTATGTCTCCAAAGTGCTTCTATGATCTTCAGTCAAAAGAAGTGGTTTCAAAGGAAATAACTCAGTGACGTGCAGTCAGGGGAGGCAGGGGAGGCAGAGCCTCACCACTCTCATCATGAAAAGAAAAGAAAATTCTCCCCTTTTCTCTTTCATCTCTTTCTTGCACGTGCAAGCAAAATACCCCAGGATCACGGTGGCAGGGACAGCAAGCCCTTCCACTGCGCTGCAGAGAAGAGCCACAGGAAGGAGGGGAATGGGACCACGTGTGCAGGAGGCAGCCCTTCATGTTGGCTCAGGAAGGAGGAGAATGGGACCACGTGTGCAGGAGGCTCCTCAGTGCCAGCCTCAGATCAGCGCAGCCGCTGTCCCCTTCATGTTGGCTCAGAAAGGAGGGGAATGGGACCACGTGTGCAGGGGAAGGGGACCGTAGCTCGCGCTGATCTGAGGCTGGCGCTGAGGAGCCTTCTGCACATGTGGTCCCATTCTCCTCCTTCCTGAGCCAACATGAAGGGCTGCCTCCTGCATGTGTGGTCCCATTCCCCTCCTTCCTGTGGCTTTTCTTCGCAGCGCAGCGGAAGGAGTTGCTGTCCCGGCCACCGTGATCCTGGGGTATTTTGCTTGCACGCTTGCAAAGATCAAAGTTGTCACAGTCCTCCTTTCATGATGATAATTTGATGACATCACCAGCCTCACCATCCATAAACCTCACCGCACGTCACTGAAATAACTAATACGCTTGAAAGGATGTCTGGAACTTTTCATATTTTATTATTAACAACATGAAATTATAGAAGTATTTGGAAATATTATTTCCCTAGAATTCATTCATTAAATAAGTTGATATGTCATGCTCTAACAGTTCCACCATCTGATTCTTCTGCCTCACTTCTTTATGGCTGATGCTTTCTCATCCAATATCCAACAACAGCCAATCCACCCAATTTGCAGAAATTCAATGACGCATCTTTTACCCGGTTGTAGGACAGCAAGCTGGTTGGGCAGTGTTTGATGAGTGTTCCACACTGGCAAAACTATTTGTGTTCTGAAAACCATTTTGTCATATTCTCTTCTCTTCTTTCTTTCTAACTCTATGCAAAATGAGTTTACTTTCCTCCCTATCCAACCTCCCCCCTCCAAGAAGTTTTCAGACACTATATTTTCCCTTCTTCTATTTCAAGTGGCCTAGTCCAGAAAAAGAAATACATTTTTGGAATGAGGATCACATTTTCTGCATTATATTTTGAACTGGAGGGCAATTGGTTTTATCTGGTGCTAGAATTAAGAATGGGGCTTTCAGAACTATCTTTCAATATAATGAGGTTGCAATGTCTGGATTCTGGGACAGAGACAAGGATAAATTTTCATTGAATGCCAAAATAAGATATTTTTTTGAGACTCTTGCTTGAGAATGGTACCTATTGGTCCTGTGAATGCATCACTTACTTTCTGCTAGTCACTAAGATGCATAGCACTGACTATGCAGGTATAGATTTACAACGTGCTACCTGCTGCACTGAATGATTGCATGATATCCTTCATGATGTACAGGGAAAGAAGAGACATCCATTTTGCAATTACACATACCCATGCCATATAAAGTGTATATTCTATTAACTGAGGGGGGAAACGAAAGAAATGCTCCATGTCAAATTAAGGGCTTTGTAAGATGAAAGAGCTAGCAGAATGAAGGTATTTTATTTCACTTTTTATTTGTTCCTTCTGACTCTGTGTGAGGAAACACAATCTGCTCAATTTCATACGCCAAGAGAATCTGCACATCTATCCATTACTCAAATATATGGAACAAGCCTATGATAAGTATATAGAAATGCATGCCAGCAGAATAAAGAGGGTGGGGGGAGATTAATTACCAAGATTCGAAAATAGGCAGGAAGGGGTGAGCAAAGAATCCCGTAATAATGGTCTGACGCAGCAACTTTAAGCTGGGATGGGGATGAGAATAAGAGTGGCAAAGGAGACAGGCGCCTACAGTCAATAGATCTGCTTCTGTGCCTTCCACTATGGCCCTAATTAAATCTTACTTTGCATCTTACATCAATTAAGAATCAGCACAGTAATCAACACAAGCCCTCTACATCTTGCCAATTTCGGCCATTCTAATTCTGAAAAACATTTTCTTGGAAGCATTCTAAGAGAATATTGCAAGAAATGCTAAACAAAAAAAAATTAGTCAAATTAGTCAGCCTTAATGTTTCATATGGTACTTACCAGCAACTGACCCGTGCTTGTCAACCAAGGGATCGGAAAGATGCTTAGCTCGCAAATCATGCTCATGACCTAGTGAGATGTCAGCGGGCATTAAAGGAAGGAGGAGCGGTTTATCCGGGGCCATCACAGCACCAGGGTTTGTCCTTTGAGTTTTATTGGTTCATCAGACATTTAGAAAAAAAAATATTCCTGATAACACAACCTACCACCCTATGCTGGAACACTACAGCAGTAGTAGCAGTTCCAAGCGGGATAAAGTCATGACGCAATGTAGCCTCGGAACAAAAAAAAGCAAGTGCAACCACAATTTTCCACGGCTTTTGGCTTTATTTCAACATGGACTGCCTAGGAGGAGGACGGGACAGCGCGAAGTTGCGCTTCAGTGAAACAATCTTGATCTAATCAAGGTTGAAAGGGCTACTACCTTTGTAGATGAAGTATACAAGGACAGAATGTGAAGGAAAAGGTCCCCAAGCTACCACAGAACTTCTGTTAGCCAATCAAACTGCATCACGGAATCAGTATCCCTAAATTTAGAGGAGTCGACAAGCATTCAAGTTGCATCAACAATTGCCCACTACTCTTTAATATTCACCACTTTTGTTCTTGCTTTTTGATTCTTAAACAAGCTTTGTTATTTCTAGTGTGACCAGAAGACATCCCATCACTGGAGGCTAAAGACTAACAGAAGCCTTGCATATAGAAATCCAAAACCCAAGTTAGAACCAAAGAGTGAGAAAAAGAGAAAGAAGTGATTACCTTCTATAGGAATGAGGTTAGAGGCCCCCTTTTTCCCATCTAGACACTGCTGAGAATATTGTTTCAGAAGGTTCTGAGCCTTACGGATCGTGCCTGTCACCAGAACCATAAGAAAGGAGAGACAAAGAGACCTTGGAAGTGAATGAGAAACAAAAAGCAAGCAATCCTCCACCAGCACCTGGCCTCCAAATCAAGGGTCAGAGCACTAGCCAACCATGAGAATGCTCCACAGTACATATATATGTATACGTGTACCAGAACTCTCTTGCCGTGTGCCCTTGTAATAGAATTGCTGATTTCCTTTGAGAGATTGTTAAAGAGTTTCTCAATATGAATTTGGTTTTAAATGCTGTCCAAGCCACTGAAATCCTCTAGTTCAACTATATACAGTATACTGCATAGTTTGAGAAGGATAAAAGCATGGAACAATCGTTCCAGCAGTCATATTTGAATCCTGATTTGCCACAGAATAGTGATATGACATTTTCATGATAAAGGCATTAACAATAAGGGCATCTAACATACAGTTGTAAATATGATTTTAATCTGCTTCAGGGGTGTGTGTGCATGTCAGTCAAACTCAGCTTCTGGAGAGTACTTGGACATGTACGTATAATTTTGGGGTTTCTTTTAGCAGGAACACAGAAGTCTTCCGCTAGGATATTATTTTCAATTTCCAGTTTACAGCCTTAGGATTTCCTGGTAGTCATCCATCCATATAGAACCCTGCTTAGTTAGCTTTCTTGCAATCAGTCAAGGCTAGTTAGATGTCACCATATGTACAAATGTCTTAAGGGTTATAGTAATATACATAGAGAAGTGTTACAAATAATACACAAATAAATAAATCCTGTTGTCTGAATCAAGGCCCTCTTGGGGCAGCATTTGGCCTTGAAAAACATTATCTGTAGAGTGGATCCTCAGCAGGTTACTGTGGACAGCAGCAGTGTCAGAGCCAGTCTTCAAACTACAGAAACGAAACAGGCGGTTACCATGAACTGAGCCTTCCCGCTTGCTCTGCTTTCACTGGGGCATGCCTTCTCTGTCTATCAGTTGGCCTCTTTATCTTGGTCAGATGCAGCCCTTTAGGGAAGCTTCTGGAGGAGACTGAGAAGGCAAATTTACCCCAGGGTTAAAACTTTGGCTTGTTGCTGATTTTGTAGACGCTGCTTGTCACCTATACTGCATGTTTTACAATAGTTGTTTTATTTGTTGTTTTTTTCCCCATTTTTTGTGTGGATATAATTGTTTCGATTTATTTATTCGTTACTTTGAATCCCAGAGAAAAATAAAGTAGATGCTTTTTTTGTGAAAAGAGGTACTTTGCAGGCATCGAGTGGCATCTAGTCCGCTGTTAGTGAAGCCCCTTATCAGTGACCTATCTTAACTGATGTTTGAGAGCACAAGCATGGGAAACAGACTCCTCATTCCAATGAATGAAGAGGAAGTCACCTAATAGCATTAGGCCTCAAATTAGATACATTTACACTGTACTTTAGGATCCCCTTGCCCATTTTAACTGCAATTATTATGAGAGAAGAACCTGGTAACGTGTGAAATGTTTACAAATAATTGACAGGGAAGTACAGAGGCCAATCACCATCTCTAGCTGATGTTGAATCAGTTTAGAAGAAACGACCAATTTTTTAAGGCTTTATATAACATAAATGGACAGACTTAGAATATTCACTTTCTAAGCCAGGGGTGTCAAACTCGTGCCCGCAGGCCAGATGCGTCACGGGCTGGCCACCCCCACCCCCAGTTTAGCAAAGGGGGGTAAAGTCACGAAATATCACGTGACAACAATTTCGACACTCCTGTTCTAAGCAAATAATTATTTCTAAGCAAAAAAGAGCCTCAGTGGCACAGTGGCTAGAGTGCAGTACTGCAGGCTACTTCTGTTGACTGCTGGCTCCGCAATTTGGCAGTTTGAATCCCACCAGGCTCAAGGTTGACTCAGCCTTCCATCCTTCCAAGGTGGGTAAAATGAGGACCCAGATTGTTGGGGACAAGATGCTGACTCTGTAAACTGCTTAGAGAAGACTGTAAAGCACTGTAAAGTGGTATATGTCTAAGTGCTCTTGCTCTTGCTATTAACAGAGCTGAGATTTCATAGCATTTTACTGGATTCCTCAACAAAAGTTGATTTTCAAGGTCACACACGCACAAAAATCCATTCTTTTCTCCCAGAAACAGTTGACCAAAGAAATAAAACTGGCCTTGTTCCTGAGCATTCTCACCATGGATAGAGCATGATTCTCAGCATGGATAGAGCATGATAAAGAGAAAGTAAAGAGACAGCTTGATCTGTACAAAACAGGGCAAGCACCAAGAAAAGCCAAACACTCATCAGAAACCATGAGGTAATTTAACAGGCCACTTCACATCTCACCCTCTTTCTAGCAATAAAAAATCTAAAATGGGACAAGAGGTTCAGCTGTTTTCCTCCCCAACCCAGGACTTTGATCTTCATTTATTCAAAAGTACAATTACACCAACATATTTTTTTTAAATAACAGAGCATTAAACTGGCTGAAGCAGGATGTTGCAACTTAGAAACACTGAAAAAAGCACAAAAGAGAAAGTATTAACATGTCGCTCTATAAATAAATCTTGTTTAACATGAGAAGTATTAGTAAACATGCAACAAAATAAAAAATGGAAGCAGAGCACAGGCTGGAATACACAAATGCCATACATTTCTCTGGGCTGTAGTTGTTATTTCATAGAAAACTACTATAGATACGACCTCCCAAAATTGAACAAACTGGAAATATTTTTTTATACATATTTAATGGGAGCAGAGAATATTTTAAACACATAATGAAAACAATGCACCTGCGAAAACACAACAAAACATGACAATCCCAACATCCTGACAGTAGAGAGAGACAGAGAGACACTACAGTATTCATATGATTATAGGAGTGGCATAAGGAATCTCCTCACTGTTACAGTACATCTGGTTCAAGTGGAATATGCTACATAGAAAGTGGAAATATTTGGTATCAATGTAAATTTAAAAAAAAAAACCACAGTGGCCAAAAATGGAATGTATATATGAAATATACATCATGGAAAGCAAACGTGTGCTATCTTAATTCGATTCACACATTTCACCTATTCAGGATAATGTGCAAAAGGTGAAAGATTTATATGGTATAAAGACAAATCAGAGTATAAAATACAGTGCTAAGATAATAAAACAAAATAAACAAAATAGGGAGGAAGTATCTCCAACAAAGTTACCAATAGGGCATGAATATGATGTTAGTTAACATCCTTGAAGCTGGTTAACAATAGGAAGAAAATTATGTGACATCTATGTTGAACTTGTGCCTCATTAAATGTTATTTTCTGACAAGAATCCTAAAGAATTCTTTTTAAAAGTATCTCTATCCTAGGGTCGCAATTCATAGTTATTATATTTAGACTATTTCAAACAATGCTCCAAATATTGGGCTTTCTTTACAAAGGACTTACAAAGACTGTCCAAGTCAAAAAGATTAAGATTTGCAATAAATTGTGGGATCATTTATATTAATAAAAGCATGTCTAGTGTTCTTCTAGGTGACTGATGGCATATTAAGATGCACCTGTCTTTAATTCTCCCATAACTGAAAAACTTCCCTTTTTGTGGGTAATCTCAATACAAGTTTAGCTATTATGTATGCAGCCAGCATCACCATGAGCTAATCCCAATGCAAGACTGCAATGTTAGCCCTCCATGCTCTCCCCAGATAAGGACCCTTCATGTCTTAGCATCCTCCTCCAATTTGCATAAGAACAATTAAACATGTTTATCTCCAGACACACTAACTGCTGCTGGGTATTAATTCTGTGCTACCGTAGAGCAGAGTACTTAGCATCCTAATTATGCCTTGATGGATTCTATTGGAAGTCAAATGCCTTTGTTCTAGATTTATTTCTCTTGATTAGGCACTTTTGAACCAAGCGGGACAGCCTGGTGGTTACTAATGAAGGCATCACATTCAAGGTAGAAGCAGTGATCAAACAGGAGAGGAGGAACAAGCTGTTGCTTCTCATCTTACCCAGCTGTCCTCAGAAAACTACTGCCATGCAAGCATCCTGGAAGCATTCAATGATTTTTGTACAGAAGATTAGTTAGCATTCACCAGCAGGAAGGTAAAATTGGAACAAACAGATGACTTGTAGCCAACCTAGAAAGGAGGACTAAACTGGACTACTCTGGGGGAAGAAACATCTTTTAAGAATGAGTCCGCAGAGGTTATTGTACAGAAATCATTCTGATGCAGTAACTTTTCTCTGCTTGGGGTGGAGCTGTCAGTTTTAATTCTGACAAATTTTTGGTTTGATTTGGTTTTTTAACTAACTGATCTTAAAGTTGCAAACAATTATTGAACATAATTTACAATTTCTCAACATTAAACACTTTCTTTAAAGCAGTAGTTCTCAATCTGTGGGTAGGGGGTCGAACGATCCTTTCACAGGGGTCGCCTAAGACCATCGAAAAACACATATTTTTGATGGTCTTAGGAACCAAGACACCAATGTTATGGTTGGGGGTCACCACAACATGAGGAACTGTATTAAAGGGTTGCGGCATTGGGAAGGTTGAGAACCACTGCTTTAAAGGGAAGTTTCCCCTTATCTTACTTTGCACTTTGATTACAAGCATGGACAACCATAATATTAAATATGTAACAGTCGATATCAAAGGCAAGCTCTCCAAAAATCCAGTTACCTTTTGGTGGGAATATTTCACTTGCGTACTAGGATCTTATTTTTCTGCAACACAGCTTTATAGGTTGTCAGTTTATCTTGTTCGCTTTATGATACACTACTATTAAAACCATGGGACGGAACCCAGAAGTTTAAAACTGACTGGGAGGAGAGGATTTAACATTTACAGAAAATGGAATAGTTGTTTCCTTGCCTATCATTCAAGATGGGTAGAAGACAAAATAAGGGATGATTGCATTCCAACAAAAGAAACCAATAACGACAATTTGACAGACATTAGAATTTCCCCTCTGGAACTGCCCTTGAGAGCTGAATCATTTCTGGGAAATAGATTTCTTATCTACCCAAGAATTATGAAGACACAATTATCTTCCATTATTTTGTCAGATTGCTTTGCTGTCAGGCTCTTTTAGATACATAGTTATCCTTCCTGACAGATCAATTCAAAATGCTGCCAGACCTAGCTTGCCCAGCATAGGAGAAGCAATTGTTTCATTATAGGTGTTATGGGCAAGTGGCTTACCACATCTGACAATTTTTTAAAGATGTGTGAATTAGTCCTATCTTGTCCACTGAATTGGCTCTCCGCTTCATGCATGTTCTCCTGACTGGAAATGTCAAAAGGAGAATTCCGTGAATCTACTGTATGACACACCAGAGGAATTAATATGCCTTTCTGATAGCACTTGTCATTTCAGATGGATGCTACTGGGAGAAAGAAGGGGATACTTTTAGCTCAATAAATTTGTCTATAGGTGTGGCAGGAAGCAAGGAGCATTTGATAAATTAACAAAGATGCACTTGTATGAAGTTGATTGTTGTAGATGACTTTGCCCCGTCTTCTTGCCTTGTGAGGGTGAAGGTTCATTCTCCGAGCTTGTGGCTTGGTTTCTGATCGTTTCATTACAAGGCTAGGTAACATCTTCAGTGGAGTTTAGGGGATGTCAGTCAGCATTTTCTTCTGTTTTATAAGGGCTTCGTGTGGTCAGTAGGTCTTGTGATGGGTCAGGTCACCTACTGATCACCTAAATCCCTTATAAACAGAAGAATAGTGACACTGAAATTCCCTAAATTCCACTGAAGATGTTACTTAGCCTGGTAACAAAATGTTCAGAAACGATCCCACAAGAGAATAAACCTTTACCCTCATCCTGCAACCAAGCTACAGATATTCGTCACTTTTTCAGGTCTCTGTACTGGCCAGCTTTCCGGAAAATTTTTTAGGACATGGCATAGTTTGAGAGATCCAACTGGGGTTTACCAATAATTCCCTTTGGTAGCTGAAGTATGAGTCTGAAATTGCAAATATTGCAAAATGCAATAATACATTCTGAGAAGCTGCAAATGGACACACATAATACATACCTGGGGTGTGCGGACTGTCAATGATGTAATGAAACATTTTTAAAAACTTCCCAAAATAATGATTTTTTCATTCCTAACAATTTAACTTGAGTGTTCTATTCATCTATGTTTTCTATAATTCACAGTTTTATTCTGCAGGGCATTCCTCCTGAAACATTATGTTGCAAATTCGTTTTATCAAAGGTAAGAAAGTGTTATTATGGGGGCCTTAATTATTGCCTTCATTTCTATTTAATTATCATTTCTATTTAATTATCAGCTACACTCTAAATTAATTATATGAAGTGATCTGCCCTAGAGTAGCTAAAAGATAAGAGAATCTTAATAAAATTCAACACTCAGAAAAATAGACTTAAAAGAGATTGTTTTTTTTAAATGCATAACTAAAAATAAGTTAAAAGTTAAAAGTTACATTTCAGAAGCTGGTAAAATTAAGGCATTTGCTCCAATGATTAATTACAGAGAAAAAATGTCTTACAAAGAGAATAGATGCCGCTGTACAATGGCTTTAGTTCATCAGAATGATGGGAGAGAGGCCTAATACAGACAGAGCTGAGATAGGAAGATAAAGTAAAGGAGGGCTGGAGAGAATGATTATTTGAGGCGAGAGGGAAGGATATGGGTTTGTACACATCTGTGGGCAACATAATAGGAGAAGAAGTGAAGAGAAGAGTGAAGAAGAGAAGAGTGAGCTTGGCAGAGAGAATTCTAAAAGGAAGAGTGGAATGAGTGAATGAATGAGCAGACTTTGTTGTCAACTGAGAATGTGGATTATGAGAAAGAGTAAGCTACTGGTTCCATAGGATACTTGGTTATATCATAGATCAGATTTAATTTCCATCTTGCATTCAGGCTGTGAATCTGAAAAGTGAAATCTCTTTCAAATGAAGCTTGACTTCTGCTGATACATGCCATTTTCTTGGCCGCAATACAGAAAAGGGTTGCCACTGATTTCTTTGGAGATGTGGATGTTGGGTTTTGTCTGCCTAAAGGTTTGCATGCCCTAGTGGTTG
Organism: Natrix helvetica; assembly: GCF_964273705.1. NCBI lineage: Eukaryota > Metazoa > Chordata > Lepidosauria > Squamata > Natricidae > Natrix > Natrix helvetica. Next base: position 248,529,689 of record NC_138548.1, read on the forward strand.
GTAATGCCAATATAAATCAGGCCTGACTATGTACAGCTTTTGGATGTCAACCAAGGTCACCTAGATACTTCATTCCAGTTGGGCACTTAATATCCAGTTATTTATTTAGCTTCCCGGCTTTGTCTTTCAGTGAAATCAGTGCTTTGTGATTCGTCACATCCATTATGAATCTATGAATCGTCATCTATAGGAGCCATTCTGCAACTAAGCCCCCGGGATAGAGAGATACATGGTCTAAGGAAACTTTGAAGGACAGGACATCACAGGAAAAGATAAAGAAGGTGCTGTTTGGGTTTGGTGCAATGTTTTAGCCTTGGGCCAGCACTATTGCAAGGAAATACATTTCTACCTCCAACCATTTGCCTGTTATTCTTTTTGTAAATGCTCCAGATTTACTTGGTAATTTAAGCAATCTACCAACCCTTTACAAACAGATAACCTGGGATCAAATACTAACCCTAAAACAAAGTGATATTTTTTCCCTCCTCAAACTATACTGATTAAAAAGCAAGTTAAAATGGCCTGGCTTGGATTTTCCAAGACAATTAGAAAAGAAACTTTAATCTGAAATTTCAGACTAACCTGGCCTTTTTATTGGTTTTTTGGTGGGCGTGTCTTTCCTCTTGTTCTGAACTGCAGGAGAATACGGGATGCCCGAGGAAGAACTATTCTTACGAAAATGCTCCTTCAGCCCCTTGATAGAGCGGTCCAACTGGCTGGAACGGATCTGGTAGTAAACATTCATGAAGTCTAGAAAAAAATAATAATGCACATTACAAAGACTTCTTTTTTGTTAGTGCTCCAAAATATCGATAGCACAATAATGTAACAGAAAAATTGCTCCTCAATTTCAGTAAATTGCTTATTGGAAAAAGAAACCACACTGTCAAACTGTTTCATTATATATATATGTGTGTGTGTGTGTGTGTGTGTGTGTGTGTGTGGTGTTTTGTAGATTTTCACGGGTGTAGGTATGCTGGTTTGCTGGGCATACCTACACGGGTGTAGGTATGCCCCTCCCACCAAGATTTACAGAAAGACGGCAGCTCCGTTCCCATTTTAAGCCCAAGCCCGAAGATGGCAGGTGAGATCTTGCCGAAACATTGCAAAGACAATCTCAATCTTACACGGGAAAAGACCCGAATGCAACAAAACCAGCATATATATGTATGTATGTATGTATGTATGTATGTATGTATGTATGTATTTGTGTTACAACCCCTGGTATGCCTAAATATGGGAGGAAGGTCACTACTCCCTTTATTTATTTATCAGTACAAATACAACACACACACACACACACACATATATATATGTATTCATTCACATAAATATAAAATATATAAATGTTTTTTTTTAGGAAACGTCTATTTATTAAAATGCATTGCTTTATAAATAAGAAAAAAAGAAAAGAAAAAAAAGAAAACATCATTACACCCCAATATCCATTTGAAGTAAACTATATCTACGAAGCTTGACTAGAAAATGTAAAGTTAGCAAAAATCAGTTCGTAAAAGGCACTATATTTAAAATTAGATCAATCAGGTCAACTCTAAACATTTTTGCTTTTTTTTTTAAAATAAAAATACTGACTTTAGTACAGTTGCCACGGCCAAAGATGACTTATTCTAGGGTACACGGTGTGCAGCTGTCCAGGTGTTGCTGAACTACAAATCCCAGTAGCCCTAAGCAACATAGCTAACAATCTGGGATGTTGGAAGAAGCAATTCAGCAATCCTTTCCGAAGCCAAAGCCTTGTGCACTCATATGAGAAATACCAACAATTTTCAAAGCATGCAGTTAGTAATTTGGCCTTCTCCAAAATTCCCTTATGCCTTCTAAATTTCAGTCTCCTACCCTTACTAGAGCTGTGCTCTAATTCTCTGAATGCTCGCTCTACAAAGCTCTCCCTAGAAGCTATGCTGGTGTGAGAAGTGGCTCTGTTCCTTAGGCTTCCCTTCTGGACTCCTGCAGGTGGTTGCTTCTCCTCACACAGGCAGTTAAAACCTGTACCGCAAAGAAAATGAAGACAAACCAAGTCACCCAAAACAGGCCCATCACAATATTTAGAGGGGCTCCTTTCAGCTAGGTTGCGAGGGAGGCAGTCAATAATTAGGAACAAAAGGCATGGGGCTATCTCTGGGAATAATATGAATTCAGTTCTTGGTTCAGCTGCGCGACAGAACACCCCAACAATCACCTCCAGCCAAATGAGAGTTTCGTGTTTGAGAACCAAAGTTGGGTTGGTTTTGTAGCAGCAGAAATGTTGGTTTACTGAAATGGGCAGGCTTTTCTGACCCTGTATGGGCCACTAGTCTACTTCATCCAATGCTGTTCCAGGATGGTTAAATGGGTGCCTGAGTTAAATTTAGCCAAATCAATCACAACTTCAAGCATTAGAAGATATGGGAATTGTATACTTAAACCGGTTATTTTTAAAAAAAAACATATTACAAAAACTGAAGACTATAGGGATGAATGTGATGGCAAATTCCCAGATTAAATTATTACAGCTAGTCCTCAATTTATGACTCATCACTTAGTGACTGTTCGAAATTACAACCGACCCTGAAAAAGGACTTTCTACCTAATTTCAAAGTTCTTTCCCCTGCAGTCATGTGACTGGATTTTGGGCATTCAGCAACTTGCCTACTTTTATAGCCATTTGTAGCATTCTGAGGTCACATAATTGTGATTTGTGACATTTTTGCAGGAAAGTGGCATTTAATTCTGGTTTCCAAAAAAGAAAAACGCCCCAGAATGAACAATGGGTTTGCTTAATGACCATGTTCACTTTATGATTGTCACATCTGCTTAATAGCCACTCCAAAAAGTCACAAAATTGTGTGGGATCACATAGCAAACCACTTTAGGATTGTCATGACTTATAATCAAAATTGTGGGTTCAATTATAGGCCGATCTTTGAAAGGATCTTCAATTTTTGAAATGATTTTACAATATTTTAAAGAAAATATACAATTATCCCCTTAGCTTTCCTCTCTGCGACCAAAAACAAATCTAGAAGGCAACTACTTGGGGTACTGTAATGTCATGGCTCTCTTCTCCCCGACATTTAATTCCATTTGCCTCTAGTTTTTTTCTTCTCTGCATTTCAATTCTTGAACCTGCCCACCCCCACCCCCACCCCAAATGCGTCAAACTAAGCATTTTAGGACATGATGTAATTTTTCAAAATAAAAGAATGGAACTCTACGTGCTTTGTTTCACAGTACTCCTGATGTCAAAACAGAATTATAAACAAAAAGATGAGAAACCTGAATTGGGAATAGACTGCTCTACTCACAAGTCTGCTTTATGTGAAATCAATTGGACATTTTTGTGACAATTTAAATTCAATTAATTTCCATGGAAATTAAATCCAATTAACTTAATCTAAATTCAAACTTATGTAATTTGCAACGGATATATACTAGAACGTCTGCTAATTTATATTGAGCCCCATCCTGTTCAAGTCAGAGGCACTGTTTAAGGCGCTTCCGGGTTGAAAGGATTAGCCAATGACATCAGTGTTGCCTGGGGCGGAGAGGGGCATTTATATTACCTAAGTGAAGTAACCCTATGTTATCAACGAGAACCAATCTTAAGAAAAGGATTGTTAATATGAAATAAACTGGGAGGTTTTACAATTTTTCTTATTCTATAGCTTTTCACATGAACGGGGCTCAAACGCCAATTTGGTCAAATAATTTGGACAGTTAACCACATGCAATCAGCCCCTCATCAAATAACACAGAGTAAATATAGTTCACCTGACACACAAAACAGATGAAGATTCCCCAGTGAGAAATAATCTTATCCTTTCATTTTGTATTTTTCCTGTTATAACCAGAACCGTCTAACAGTATTTCTTCCTGTCCCTCACTTCCCAGCTCCATCCATATTTAAGACAACATCCCACAGTTTTGAAGCCCAGATGTGTTGTGGCTGAAATTCCCCCAAAGGCCAAAGCCCCTCTGGGCTGGGAATTTTGAAAACCACATTCACAAAAAGCTGGAGTTCGCATATGTAGAAAACTGCTCTGGAGATCTGAATCCTCTTCCATTTACTCCTCCCTATTTTCTCCAAGAAATTCCCAACTTCCCAAGCTTCCCTCTCTCCTACTCACTCCAGACTGGACTTGAAGATATCAACTGTTCCTGTGGTTCTTGTTGCTGGACTGCTGAGGATAGAGAAAGGTAAGTGCCTGATGTCAAGAAAGCATGCAAAGCTAATGAATGTGCCCAGAAGAAGCAAATAAATTATTTCTGCTAGCAAAAATAATGTATTATTTCAGCTATTATTCTAGGGGGGGAAAGGAAACAATGAATGATTTCTTTGATTTTGATAGGAACTTCTGAACTATACTCATTTCCTCACCTGGCTTAGCGTAGGGGAATGCAAAAGAGGCTAAAGTTGAAATGAGCATATTTTCTTGTATCACATTTTAAATCATCTGCATTTTTGGTATTAGTTTAATTTCTGTTCAATAAATAAATGTCTTGAGCATTTCTTAAAATCTACATTAGAATTTAAAGCAAGCTAAAAATTACATGGAGGGGAATGTTGCACAATTCCAGCAGTTACTAGAGTTGATGCATTTCCAAGCCATAAAGTTCTTTATTTTTAATCTAATTTCTTTTGTGGAGCCAACCATTGCAACTAAGACTTATAATTTAGCGCAGGATTACTCAAACATCTTTGAGACAGTAGAGTTTTGACAGTTATAAAACCCTTTTCAAAATGACTGCTATGTTGAACATGGGTAATTAAAATACATCCATTTCCCAGAAGCACAACAAGGAGCATGTCTAAACAAATTAATATCTTTACAATAATTGTAGGGGCTTGGAAATTCACATTTGTGCTTGAAGCTTATTTCACCATGCTCATTTCCCATTTGCTATTTTAATTAAAATGATTAAAAATACATGCAAGAAAGACAGGAAATTTGATAGATATTGCCAGGCATTTCTGCACATGCAGGTATGATACTGGGGACCAAAATTATGTGTGCATTCAGCCATTGTGTTTATAAAATAAAATATACAAGCCTTAAGAAAGTAAATTTAGAATGGAAAAAGAAGAAACAGTTAAGTATTTTTTACTTATTTGTTAGATCCTCTTCATTCAAGGACTCAAGGAAACAAATTCAGTGCTCTCTTTCTCTCGCTTTTTTTAACCACTTCAACCAGTTCATAAAATAAGTTGGGCTGAGAGAGAGTGACTGGCCCAAAACCATTCAATAAGAATAGGCTAAGGTGGTTTCTTCAGACTAGAATTCATCTTCCAAAATATCTTTTCTTTTGAAAAAAAATATGTTTAAGTTCTGGAACATGTGCTTACATTCGCCAAACAATCTGCCTTTTGAAAATCAGAATTCTTTTACAGTTTTCATCTCTTTTATCCTAGCAATCTTCCGGATAAGTCACTTATATTTTTACCCTGAAAGTGAAAAACAGGCTGACAGTATATAGCCCAGTTCAAACAGTAGATTTTGGTGCCATGCTTAGAACCACAGCAATCTATGTAGACAGCCAATTGCTTTTCTTTTCCAGGCAATGTTAAAAGTCAAAGTAGCTTCAGTTCAGAAAAAAAAAATCCACATGTGGAATCTGAATCAGGTTCAATTCAATTTCTAGATTTCAATAAACGTTAGCATTCTGATAGGTGCATTAAAATTAGATACTTACAGATAAAAGCTTCATTTGCTTTGAACAGAATAAGAGAATCAGCTTTGCCAGATGCCAAAATAGTAATAAGCACTTAACTTCTATACCATGCTTCACAGTGCTTTACGGCTTTCTCTAAGCGGTTTTACAGAGTCAGCCTATTGCCCCCAACAATCTGGGTCCTCATTTTACGCACCTCGAAAGGACGGAAGGCTGAGTCAACCTTGAGCCTGGTGGGATTTGAACTGCCAAATTGCAGTCAGCCAGCAGAAGTAGCCTGCAGTACTGCATTCTAACCACTGCGCCACCACAGCTCTTAAAAGGTAGTATCATATAACAAGCTAATAGTCTCCTGGCTTCAACAGGACTTAGATTGTGTGGGGGGGACGGGACGGGACGGGACTTTTTCTCAGAATTTTACTTGAATTTCTACTTAAAATTCATGAAGCCACACTTTTTTTTTACAAACAGGTATTCTACATATTTAAAAGGCTTAGGACCATAATTCAGAGACATGTTTATATATCTTACAAGCATATGTCAGAATCTTCTGATAAGATCCTTTCGAAGCATTCTCAACTGTATTAATTTTCCAATATTTAAAGTATTGGAAAAATTTGAGAATTTAAAACATCAATTCAGACAGCCACTTGGTGCACGGCTTATGGCACTAGGCTAGAAACTAGGAGACTGAATTATTTTCTCGCCTAGGGAATGAAAGGCAGCTGGGTGACTTTGGGCCAGTTACTCTCAGTTCACAATGTCAGGCTCGGGTGACAAATGCTTTAAAATATTTTAACTACGTCAACTATTTTAAAGAAATCTCAGCAAAAATTACAGATAAGATACCATTTTAGATTATGCCCTTACAATAGTGACCAAAATTGTGGAAACCTTTTGGGAAAAGGGTATTTTTGAGGTTTGATGGCTAATAACACCACTTATTTGGCGTAGTATCATAAAATTATATATCAATGGAAAGATAATTTAATCAAGAATGTAATGCAACAAAGTTTGTTCAATTATCTGCATTCTATGAAAAGGTATAGCCAAATAACCAAAAAGGAAGCACAACTTGCTTAGGTTGATATCAGGTAACTTTCCTTCATCTGATTGTAGCCAATGACATGAGTGTTTAGAGAGCCAATCAGGTGTCATCTTGTTTTGGCAATGAGCCAATCAGATCAAAGTAGGATTCAGTTATTGATGTAATGTATTGAAGCTGAAAGGAGGACATTTGTCAGTGTGTTATGTGATTGCTTTCAAGTTGGTTGGTTTTTTTGTGTTCTTTCATTTAGTGAGCTTGTAAAATGTAATAAAATTAAAATAATGGTGCAAAGAGTTGCCTGGTCACCCAGGAAGCGATGTAATATAGTATTATTTTACAAGGCTACAGTTATAAAGAAATTAGAAGAAAAACTGGTGGAAACTTAACCAAAGGGGGCATTTCTAACTTTTTGAAGAGCTATAAGGAGACCTAGTTACTACAAAACCACATTGGTAAAGGCAGGAAAAGGTGCACAACACCAAGTGATGATAGAAGAATTAAGAGACTGTGCCTTCGTGACAGAAGAAAATCATCTGTGTGTATACAAGATGAAATGACGCAAGGCAATGTGAAGTTGAGTGCAAGGACTGTTCAGCGCAGACTGCAGGAATTTGGCCTAAAATCTAGAAAAAAATTTAACTTTAAATGATCACTAAACAAACTGTTGTAAGTGAAGGACTACCTTTACATTGTACATACGATGTGAGGGGAAGGTGAGACTAGAAAAAATGACTGAGCTTTGCAAAGTTGAACAAAGAAGAAAGGGAAGACAACAGGCAAAGAAGGTAGATAATAACACAGAAATTACGGAGCTGACTTATGGAAGAACTTTAAGCTATTATTAGAAGCTAGTTAAGATGAAGAATATTTGTTCATCTAGTCCCCAACTCTATAATATTTAACTAATATCCCAACTGAGCCCAACAATGATATCTAACTAATATCCTTCAATTTTTGACATGAAACTTTTAGAAAAAATAAAAAATAAAGAAATAATACATTCCATATATATATTCTATATAGAATACATATAGTATATGTACTGTATTATTATATATATAGAATACATGCCACATTCTATTAATTTTTCACACTTTATAATCTAGACTTTTAATTTGCTTCCTATGACTTGCTTGTTACCATACGTTTGAAACATATTTTTGTGCCATAAATTTAAAGATGCATGAGAACTACATTATTCAGGAATCTAATGAGTGCATAGGCAAAAGGGCACTTTTTAAATGTCTCACTGAAGTACATTAGGGCCATTGCTGGCTCAGTGGAAATGTGAATTTCATTTGTTTGTACAGTGTCCCAAAAGCAGTTCATAAACAGCCAAAATGGCAGAATAAAATAATAAAACAAAGTACAAGATAAAATCACTCAACACAGAAATAGGAAGGCAAAACTTAAGTCCCTGATAAAAGCTTTGCAAACTAAAATGTGTCAGGCAGAAGCTTAGAACATAGGCAATTCCTAAAATCAACTTACCATGATTCCTTCCATACTCCACTAGCCAACCAGAAATACGGACAATGTCCTGTAGGACACTCTCAGGAAGGTGTTCTAAGGACACATCTTCTTGAGTCTTTAAGTCATCATCCAAAGTGATAAGATCCAGGATAAGGATTGGTGGAACTGGTTTAGAATTTCGGGTCATAAGGCTACGAAATTCAGATTCCAACGATTCCTTCCCCCTCTCAAAAAGCAATTTCTGGATGAGGCAACACAAATTTTTAAAAAAAGCTATATATTACAGAGTGAAGGTGATAAAATAACAGATTATTTGTATTGTTGCCCAAATCATAAACATGGGCTCAAACCACACAAGCAAGGAAAGGGTATCATTTTTTTTTTTACAAAGCCAAACACTGCATGTAGTTCAGCAATAATTCCTATTAAAAAAGCTTGGGTGTCTCAACTTTAAAACAACATCTTTAAGGTTTGGGGGGGAAAATGAAAGTTGGACAATGACCCCTTTTGTAAAGAACACAAACACTGGATTTGCAGTTATCATGTTCTTTTGGACCATGACATTCAGACATTCTGGCTCACAAATATTTGTTTCCCATTGAAGAAAACATGGCAAGAAATAAAAATGTAACTCCATTTTATCCCTCAATGATTTTACAGTGTCTCAACTAAACATAAACCAGCAAAGGTCACAGGATATCAAGGCAAACCACTAGTAATCTGTTTCAAAACGCAACACTCTAGTTCCTTTCAACCCTTGGAAAGCCAGTTTTCCCCCTCTTCCCTTACTTCAAATACAGATGAAACTTGTGTTTTAAGAAGATCACATCACAGTCATGAATGTTTTCTTTCTCATCGGATTGCCTTCCAGTTGCAATTCCATTTCACTCAATCCAGTTGAGTGCATCTTTGTCAGCATGAGATTCTCACTAAGTTTGAGACTATGGATAATGCACTTGTAAGAAGAATAGGCATCACGCAGAGAAGACTTCTTAGGGAGTTGTTTCTCCCTCAAAACTCTGGTTTGCAAGCCCTCCCCTTCAATATGTACGAATACTTGTGAAGAAATAAATGGCCTGGTGAGAGAGGCAGTGTGTGCGTGTGAGAGAAAGGGGGGGGGGAGTGACTGGCTGTGTTTGGTTGAAATGATTGGCATGTCTCAGAGTCAAAAGCATGGACACTACTACCCTAAACCTGCTTGATTTGAATGTGGTCAGGGGCTGTGGGCAAATATGAGCTGCTTTTAAAGTAGACATGGAACCGTCTGCAGTTGGAACAGATGGTGGTTTGGCAGGACTCATTTATGTTCATATTCAAGTACATACCACTCTATTGAGTTCTGGACTATCAGGATTGTTATCTTGAAAATATTCCACAGCCTTCTGGATTTTAGCCATGCAGCCTAAATATTCTTCCAGTCTCCCTGTAGGACTATAATGAAAAAAAAAGTAGTTCAGGAAGAAAGGTCATCAGACAACTGATTGCTACGAAACTATACAGTATAAAGTTCTTTTCACCATTTTCCCCTGAAGACTAGAAAATAATTATGTTTATTCCCCCTCAGAAAACCCTCTTGTCATTAACCAGAACTGGACCTTTGGTTCACCATCAACTGCTAGTTCAGAAGTTTCAGTTGGCAAGTTCCCTTTGAAACACTGTCATAGTTAACTGGTAGAGATATAAGGAGGGAAGTGGACATTTTTTTGTCAGGGGTAAGTTTTTTTGAAAGTTACTTTGTTCATTTACTCAGTTTATTTGATAGTATGGTATGGGAGCTATCACAAAATGATTGCCACAATGAACATGGCCAGACCCAAGGCTGTCCTCTATCAGAAGGCAAACAGGCAAGACTGCTTATTGTTTACATCCTCAAGATTCCAAAGGTGTTCTGTGCTAAGCAAGTACATTCACTACCAAATACAGTAATTTCTCACAACCTCCCATTGTGATTTTCTAAGAATACTTCTGGAACCTATGCAAAGGCATCCTTGGGGAATAAAAATGATTGCCGAGTATCAGTATTTATTTATTTGTTTATGATTGATCTATCTATCATCTATCTATCATCTATCTATCTATCTATCTATCTATCTATCTATCTATCTATCATCATCTATCTATCTATCTATCATCTATCTATCTATCATCTATCTATCTATCTATCTATCTATCTATCTATCTATCTATCTATCTATCTATCATCTATCTATCTATTCCAGCGATGGCGAACCTTTTTTGGCTCACGTGCCATAAGTGAGGGAGCGCAGGCGGGTCGTATGCAGGCGTGCCGCACCCATAATGCAATGTGCGATCCCCCAGTGCACATGCGTGCACTACAGGCGCTCCCCCCGATTTTTACATGCTTTTTTCACCCTCCCCAGGCTCGAGGCTTTATAGGAGCCTGGGGAGGGCGAAAACAGCCTCCCCCGCCCCCCCGGACGCCCTCTGGAGGCGTCAGGGAAGCCTCTGGATAGTCCCTGAAGCCTTCGGAGCGCTCAAAACGATCCTCCGAGCAAACAGGAAGTCACTTCCGGTTTACTCGGAGGATCATTTTGAGTGCTCTGAAGGCTTCAGGGACCGTCCAGTGGCTTTCCTGACGCCTTCGGAGTGCTCAAAACGATCCTCCGAGCAAACCGGAAGTGACTTCCTGTTTGCTCGGAGGATCGTTTTGAGCGCTCCAAAGGCGTCACGGAAGCTCATGAAGCCTCTGGAGGGCCTCGGGGGGAGGGCTTTTTGCTTTCCCCAGGCTCCTATAAAGCCTCTGGAGCCTGGGGAGGGCGAAAAATGGCTTTAAAAAAGGGTGAACTCAGCTGGCCAGTGCGCGCATGCGCACTGGCCAGCTGACAGGGCGTCTCGTGTGCCATGAGAAATGGCTCCGCGTGCCACCTGTGGCACGCGTGCCATAGGTTCGCCATCACTGATCTATTCCATTTATTTTGTTAGGACTTTTTTGACTTTTTCGCTAAATTTCCACACAATATTGCAGTGTTTTCTCACATTGACAAATTCTAGATATATGGAGTTCAACTTCCAGAATTCTTAAGAACAGATCTGCTAGTTAAAAATCCACACATCAGGGGAGATTACATATTGGAAAGTATTGTTTTGATTCAGCCACTTTTCAAACCAAGTGAAATTATTCTGTTTGGAAGAAAATTGAACTTTTAAAGAAGATCAATGTTATCATGTATCAACTTACCCTTCCTTTATTATCTTCTCTGTGTCGTTTGCTACATGGTAGTAACTTATAATGTGATCCAAACAAAAGAGAGTCTTCTCCACATTCTCCTGAAGACGCTGAAGATTTTCAGTTTGTTTATGTACAGGGATAATTGAGTTCTCCAGCTTCATCAAACGGCTTTCAAAGGACGAAAGTATTGAAACCTAAGCAAAAAAAGTCAGAATAAATCAGTTTTAGGCAACTGAGACCATTTTCTTCAACCATTTTCACTACTATCTTTTAATTTGCAGTTCTATCAAATAAAGCAATAGAATTCAAAATATATAAAGTAGCCGTGCTAGAAAATGTTCAACATGCTTTATGAAAGCAAATGATCTTTATTCTGGAATTATTATCAAGGTTCTGAGACTTTCATCAGACAAGATAATATTCACAGCAAAAACAGGGAAAGATTAAAACTTATATTACATTGAAGCCATTAAATTCTGTCAAGATGAAATGTGAGAGAAGGTTATTGGGATGATTTCAGGTTGCACCAAAAAGCATAAATTATATAAGCTTACCATATTCCTTGTGAGCTGATCACTTTTTTCTAAACTTTCTCTAATGAAAGACAATGTTTCTTCTTCCTAATGTTACAAAAGGGGGGGGGGGACATACAATCACCAAAATAAATAATTTCATTATGTAAAATTAATGTAAGTTCCCAATAATATTTAATTGTCAAACAATGTAACACTATTCAGAGGGAAAGTGGAAATTCTTATCACTTGGCCACCAATCTGGCTGCTGATTTAGCCTGCTTTTACTTTAAATATCACATCAGAGTTTGCTAGCTAAATTATATCCTGAATCTACTGTATATGAATATAATTTTAAAATAATCATTTAGAAACCAACAAGTTCTCTTTATAACTTTGGGAGGGGGAGCAGGTGAATAGAAGAACCAGCAAACTCCTCTATCAAAACAAACTGTTTCTGATACCTGAAGGTATCAGAAAGTGATTTCCAACATTCTGGAGAAATTGGCAAGCTTTTTTTTAAAGTAAAAAAAAGGTAGTACAAATTACAGCTTGGAAGGAAAAGCATTCTATACTTAGGAATTGATACCCTTTTCTATGGATCTCCATAAATAGATCTCTGTAAATGAGTATACTCTCAAAAGCGGCCCTTCCACAAATCAGGCATCTTCGTAAAGAAACAGGTCAATCTTCTTGATAACCCAAGTCCAAATAATTTTTAAGGTTTAAAAATTAAGGCCAACACTTGAACTGAACCTGAAAAACAACTGGAAACCAGGTAAACCAGTTAACAATCTTAGCTGCCACATTTTAAATCAACTGAAATGATTCTCTTCAAAGATAGCCTTGTCAACAATGCGCTTCAATAGTCTTAATGTGGTATATTCACATTGTTTACTGTAGTTGTCACCTTCATAATCACCATCCAAAGATGCTGGGACAGCATTTTTATCAAGAAGTATTGTGCTAATCTGACCTTTCAAGTAGAATGTGATTCCTTCCAAGACATATTGATTCACAATGCCAAATCACACATTCTGTCAACAAACAGTTAGTCAGATTAAAAGTTCATTCACTGTCAGACTAGCAAATTTAAAAATATCAACCACCTCTGAAGTTATGTGATGAAATACAAATGAGTTGTATTTCAACTGCATTTCACTCTAAACAACTTCTGTCGCGGTTTCATTCAATCACTCAGAGGGCAATAAAGAATTTGGTGAGACAGTCAAGGACAAAGACACAGGTGTTGTCAAAATGTTGTTCCACAGCAAAAAATTTCTACATTGTGTATCAATGTTTTTTTCCCCCCATCCACCCTCACATCTTTCTATTTGCATTGTATTTTATTCTATAATCTAATAAAATGTTTAAACACAGCAGCGTAATGCTGCTAACATATTGTCCCACTAGGTTTGCCACCTTTTTGTGATGCAGTGATATTAAAATGGCATTTTGAAAAGCCTTCCATCATGCCAGGACCACAATTTCTTTAAAATCATCCTCTTTTATTTATTTTTATTTGTATCCCATCTTTATTATTTTTACAAATATAGCTCAAGGTGGTGAACATATCCAACGCACATATCCTCCTCCTAGTTTCCCCATAACCACCCTGTGCAGTGAGCTGGGCTGAGAGTGTGTGTGTGTGTGTGTGTGACTGACCCAAAGTCACTCAGCTGGCTCTCATGGCTAAAGGGAGACTTGAAGTCAAAGTCTCCCATTTTCTAGCCTGATGCCTCAACCACTGGACCAAACTGGCTTGGATTTTCCCGTCCCCAACCCTCTACTACATTTTACTTGCAGATTGCAAAGGAAAAAAAAAAAGGGGGGGGAAATGCCCACATTTAAATCATGCCCATAAATCAACCAGTCATAAGTGTCACTTGTCCTATTTCAGTGCATCCTTAAGTGCATCCTCTGCAGGGATGGCTCATATTTAAAGAGAGGCCACTACTGGAAGAACCTGCAAACCCAATTCTTTAACATCATCCTTTTTGGACCAATATTTAATTCACCATTAACTGGACCATGATGTGTTAAGTCCCTTTTCTGAGTGTAGGCAGCACACTGGCACAAACCAGCCCCATAGCCTCCTTCTCCCCAAGCCCTGAGCCAAGAAGTGATTTGATTGGCGAGTTGATGGGTCAGGGGGCTGCTAATTCCGCCACGAGAGGCGGAGGGTTTCCCTACTATTTTAGAGAGACCCCAAGACCCCGGCGCCAGATGTCAAGGCAGCGCCCGGGGGGCGACGGGGAGGTAGGAAAAGACCAAGCCCGGGCGAGGGGAGGGATTTTAAGTCTGATACCGGGGAAGAGCCGGGAGAGGCGGCGTACCACCCGCCCACCTGCTTGAGCTTTCCTTCTATTTCCCTCCTCCGGGCGGACGCCTCCTCCGTGGGAATCATCTTGAAACCCGACCGACCCCGGGAACCTGTGACAGCAAAGGCCGCCGGCGCCGCCTCCTACGCGCTCCTGTCAACTCGTCCACGTCCGCCTCATTCCCCGCCCCTCCGCTACAGAACGGCTGCCATGCTGGGAGCGTCTGTACGGACCTAGGCGAGCATGCGCGGTGTGGTTGGGCGGGGCTGTGGCGTGCGCATGCCCGTGTGCCGGCGTCTCCCCCTCTGAAAGATCGGCCATTTTGGAGAAGCCTTGAAAGCGGCTCTGTTTTGGACGCCACGCAGGCGTCGTCGAGAAGTGGGAGGCGCTCTAGCCGCGTGTCACGCCTGGCTCGTACCGCTTAATTCTAGTGGCTGTCGTTGCTCAAAGTCTATGGAGGTTCCCAGTCATCCAAGTCATGCTTGACCCAAAGGTGCTTTTTCAGGAGGCAACGGGACTATTGTTTTTCCTTTTGAAGACGTTTCATCCAAGAAGCCTTTTCAGCCCTTAGCTGGATGGAGGGGAACAGAATGATTTCTACTCCTTGCGGACAGCTGGCCATTTGCATTCTTTTTAGAGCCGTGAGGCCACCTGGAGGTTTATCTCTGTCCTCAGGATCACCTGAGTGGCGCCCCTGGTTCCTGTAGCCTGCAATTTTTTTCCTTTCTCTCGAAATCCGTTCATACTCCCACACCATTCAAAGGGTATTGTTCCCAAAGTGGATAGCTAAAAGTCTGTAGAGATTCTCAGTCATCCAGGTCATGGTGGATACAGATAAAACCTCCAAGTGCTTCAACGACCCTCTAAAACAGAGATGTCAAACTCACAGCTCACGGACCAGATGCTCACGGGCTGGCCATGCCGGTTTAGCAAGGGGGGGGGAGTCCTGATATGTCACCTGACGATGATGTGACAACATGAGTTTGACACCCATGCTCTAAAAGGATGCAAATGACCAGCTGTCTGCAAGGAATATAAATCCTTCCATTCCCCACTACCCTGTCAGAGCTGAAGAAGCTTCTTGGATGAGAAGCTAAACATCTTCAAAAAGAAAAAATAAGAAAGTCCAGTTGCCTTCTGAAAAAGCAACTTTGCGACAACCTGTCATTGCTTGAAAACTATTCTCGGTGGGAGTTTAGTGAGCGTCTTAGCAATGAATCAATTCTAGCAAATGCTTAAGGGGGTCTATCCAGACGTAATTCCTACTGAATTTAGTGGAAGTCGTTCTCTGATGAATCTGAGCTTGCATTTAGTATGGGTAGTCCTCGACTTACACCAATTCATTTGTGACTGCTCAAAGTTACAATGGCACTGTGGAAATGTGTCTTAATGGCCATGTACAACTTTTGCAGCTTTCCCATAATCATGTGATCAAAATTCAGCTGCTTGACAACTGGTTCATATTCATGACCTTTGTTGTGTCCCAGGGTCATGTGATTCCCCTTTTACGACCTGGCAAAGTCAATGGGGAAGCTGGATTCACTTAGCAACCAGGTTACTAACTTACTGACTGCAGTGATTCACTTAAAAACTGGTAAGAAAACTTGTAAAATGGGCAAACCTCACACAAATGTCTCACTTAACAACATAGATTTTGGGCTCAGTTGTTGTAAATCAACGGCTACCTATATGCCAATGGGTTATAGCCCATTTTAGCTCCTCTGGCAGCTATAAATGATTTATTGAAATAAATATCCTTACCTCCTCACGTACTAGAGTACAACTTGTTACTCTCCTGTTGGAAACAAAATATGAAAGGGGGACCATTTTGCTAAATAGTCATTCTTTTCCCCCAGCTTGGTTCCTTAAGGTGAGTTGTATGTAAACTGAATTATAAAATGTGTAGAAGCAATGCTATGTATCATTAACTATATCAAAATAAAATGTATTTTCTGATGGGGCACAAATAATTAACTTTCAAAAATAAGTCAGTAGTACATATTGCTCTTAACAATAAAGACAGTGGAAAATGGGAAGGTCAAAAAAATGGATGTGAGGGCGATCTGGCTGCGATATCTGTCACACCATTGATCGCCAAGGTTGATTCTGCTGAACTGGCTGGGTAGGCGGGTGTCCCCTTCCTTCCTCACCGTTCCATGTGCGTCCCTCCCGAAGCTGTGCGCTCGGTGGAAGAGGATCACCATCCCAGATAGAAGGAGTATACCGATCTTCGGTCAAGGGTATATGATAGCTGCACTCCCCTGCTAGAACATCCAAACAAGCTCAAGGGCAACAAAATGATTACAATCTGTTACAACTATATAAAGTGCAGTATCTGGATGATTACTTGGTCATGGCCTTTGGACAAATACAGTTTTCTTTCCCTGTCACGACTCCAATTCTGGTTTTCCCCTCTTTCGTCATGCCTTACATTTCTAAATAAACATACTGAGTGTAAATATCACACAATTCAAAGTGATTTATGTTCAGATAAACTTGCAGAGAAGTAGAATGCTTGAATAAAATGGACTTCCTTATTTTGCACTTATATTTTAAACAAATTTCTCTTGACCACATGGACTTATTCCCAAATTCTTAAATCTATGAAAATATTTTCTGAGCAAATAGAAGCAATTAATTAGGTTGCCCCCTTAAAGTTGTAGGGGCAATTAATACTGTCCCTACAACTTAAGGGACTGTATTTTACAGTGCCCACACTTTTCTTTACACATGAAGCATTCTTGAAAGGAAGAAGCATCAGAAGAGAATATCGTACAACTTTATGGCTAGATTCAAACTGAATTCTTAAAAGCCATTTAGATCTGAGACTCACTGTATGTTGACTCGTATGAAGCCCACTACAATAGTACTCAAAGGACCTGAATGCCTTAATCTCTGTATGTGGAAATGGGAATACGTCCCTAGACATTGTTTCTCACTTCTACAGTTCACTTCAGTGTATCTTCCTCAGAAGATTCCTATTGAATTTTTTCTTCATGGTTGTTTCCTTAAGGTCTGGGTACAAAAAAAATATGTGAATGCCTAGTGAGGAAAAAGAGTTTTGTTAGATATTAACATATATCAGGATAAGTCTTCCCTCTGGTCCGCTCCTACCGCGGGAAACAGGTATTCCTCTGATTGGTCGAGGGGCGTGCCCACTCCCTATAAAAGGGGAACCCTCCGACCTCAGAGCAAGCTGGATCACTATTATCACTAATAAAGAGCTGTTAAGTCACTTCGTGTCCACAGTCTGTCTCTCGTTGCCCAGATCTAACATTGGCGACGAGGGTGGGATCGAGAGGCAGATAGGACGAAGAACGCTACCTCCAGAATCTCCGGATTTGATCCAGCCCAGGAATTCGGCAGAAATTCCGACAGCCATCTCAGATCACCGCAGCGCGGCAAATTCAAACTGAGAAAATGGCGATGCATGCTCCCCCCGCTCCTTTCGACCCAGAAAACGACGAATGGGAAGCCTTCATGATTCGTTTCGAGTGTTTCCTCGAAGCGAACGAATACACGGGGATCACCGATGCAAGGAAGAAAAACATCTTCCTCGGCTACTGCGGAAAAGAAGTCTTCAATACGGCCAGAGACCTCACCGCGCCTACTCCAATACAAGCAGTATCGTGGACAACGTTGCAACAGACTCTGCAAACTCACTACGCGCCAAAACCTTCCCGCCATGTCTGCCGCAAAGAATTCAACATGAGGACTCAGAAGGCGGGAGAATCCGTTAATCAATATGTTGCAGCCCTACGAAAAGCAGCAGCTCACTGCGAATACAGGGATCTGGAGGAACACATTTTAGAGCGGCTCATCTGTGGGATAAGAGACATTTCGTTGCAAAAGAAGCTGTTGGCAAACCCGAGTTTAACCCTACAGACAGCGTTAAACGAAGCAAGAGCGTCAGAATCAGCGGAGAAATCATCGGTGACCATACAACGAGGGGCCAGCGTAAACCAGCCAGCACCGAGGCAAACCAGAGTTCACTACGAGGACACAAGCCCCGACTACGAGAATCCCGAGTTCGAGGACAGTCACCAAATGCAGAGCAGTCACGTGAGGCCTGGGGGGAGACCCGGATCCCGTTTGCCGCCCTGCGCAAGCTGCGGAGGGAATCACCCCAGGTCTACTTGCAGGTTCAGGAACGTTGTTTGTTCGCACTGCAACAAACTTGGGCACATCGCACGAGTGTGCCGGAGCGGAGTCCCTGCCTCACGGCAGCCACCCATGTACCGCCAACAGAAGCCCAACCCAGGGGCTTGGCGAAATCAAAAAGGGCGCCCAGAGAGAAATCCACAAGTGTTTACCCAGAGAGAAAATTTCCAAAGAGCTGAACGAGCGTATTCCCAGAGAGATTACTCACAAGGAAGTGAGCGAGCGTATCCCCAGAGAGAATACACACAGAGAGCTGAAAGAGCGTTCTATCAAGACGCTCAACAAGAGTATTTTCAGGATGTGGACGATGAGATAGAGTTGACCCAGAGAGAGGAGTTGCGAACGTATCTCACCACGATACATCAGGTCCGCCCTAAGCGGCCCAAAAGGCTGAAAGTCACAGTCCTCTTGGAGGGCTCACCCTGCGAGCTAGAAGTTGACACAGGATCAACCCTGACGATCATTTCATGGGCATCCATGAAACAGGCTATCCCCAGCCTCAGAAAGAGCCAACTGCGCGCTCCAGACGTCCTACTACGTGACTACCAGGGGAACCAAGTCCCCATCGTGGGCCAAGGCACATTCCGCATCCGTTTCAAGGACATCGAGGCCCAGCTGCCCGTGACCATCGCCAGCGCGCCATTGCAGAACCTTCTGGGGCTTGATTGGTTTGAAGCCCTGGGATTAGAAGTCACCGGAATCAACGCCGTGAGAAACAGCAGCGCTGAAAAGATTTTTAAGGAGTTCGAGGATGTGTTCAGCCCCGGTCTTGGTAAGTATGTGGGCAAACCAATATCATTTAATTTAGACCCAAATGTGGCGCCAATCCGACTTAAACCGAGACGAGTGCCTTTTGCACTCCGCCCAAAAATAGATAAGGAGATAGATAAGTTAGTGGAGCAAGGGATCCTTGAGCCGGTAGATCACGCGCGCTGGGAAACGCCTATCGTGACCCCAGTCAAACCAGACGGATCAGTCCGCATCTGCGCGGACTATAAGTGCACAATTAATGTCGCGCTACAACAGAGCGCATATCCTGTGCCAGTAGTACAGCACTTATTGCACTCGTTGGGGCCAGGAAAGGTATTCGCAAAGTTAGACATGGCACAAGCTTACCAGCAACTGCCAGTTGATAGCGCTACAGCGGAGGCCCAAACGATAGTGACGCATAGAGGAGCATTCAAATGCAACCGGCTACAATTCGGCGTTAGCATTGCCCCAGGATTGTTCCAGAGCGTCATGGAACGACTGTTGCAAGGGATACCAGGAGTCGTCCCCTATTTTGACGACATCTTGGTGTCAGCTGCAAACGAGGAGCAATTAAACAAAAGAGTCAGGTCTGTTTTGGCCAGAATCAGAGAAAAGGGTCTCCGCCTTAAAAAAGAAAAATGCCAAATTAACGTGCCTAGCGTAGAATTCCTGGGTTATAGAATCGATGGTCAGGGAATACACCCCACTTCAAAGAAAATTAAGGCGATCCAGGACGCCCCCACACCACGAAATCAGACCGAGTTGCAGGCCTTCCTCGGATTACTTAACTTCTACAGCGTCTTTCTGAGACAGAAGGCGACCGTTGCTGAGCCTCTACACCGTCTACTCCAGAGGAACGCACCATGGAAATGGGGACGAGCCGAAGCTGCAGCCTTCGCCGGAGTAAAGCGCCTACTCACCGCTGACTCGCTACTTGTTCAATACAGTCAGACTCTACCGCTAGTATTGACCTGCGACGCATCGCCATTCGGAGTTGGAGCAGTCCTCAGCCACAGGATGCCCGACGGAAAAGAAGCACCCATTGCTTTCTACTCCAGAACTCTTTCATCGGCCGAAAGGAACTACAGCCAAATGGACAGAGAAGCGCTGGCTGCCGTAGCTGGTGTAAAACGTTTCCATGAATACCTCTACGGCCGCGACTTTGAACTGATCACAGATCACAAACCGTTGTTGGGACTTTTGGCGGGAAACCGCCCCACTCCGGTCTCCCTTTCTCCACGCATGACCAGGTGGACTGTTTTCCTGGCTGCGTACTCCTACAAGTTAATTCATCGACCGGGCTCCACTCTAGGACACGCAGACGCGCTCAGCCGTTGCCCATTACCAGACATTTTGCCAGACCCCACTCCAGAAGTACCGGTATTGCTCATTGACTGTTTGGATTCGGGACCGGTTTCTTCCTACGATGTTGCAAGGTTCTCCTCTAAAGACACTTTAATAAAGCAAGTGCAAACTTGGGTATGGAGGGGGTGGCCGAAGGGAAATGTGGACCCGAAATTCAAAATGTTTTGGTTGAAACGGGACGAACTCTCAGTTTTACAGGGATGTTTGTTGTGGGGGGATCGAGTTGTTATTCCTTATGCTCTACGAAAAAATGTATTAGATGCTTTGCATATGGGTCACCCGGGGATCGTGAGAATGAAAGCGTTAGCGAGAAGCTACGTGTGGTGGCCAAACATGGACAAAGAAATAGAGGAGTGGGTGGCCACTTGCGACCCATGCCAGGAGTCGAGACCAGCACCCCCGGAAGCGCCCGCCACAGAATGGGAGAAACCCAAGGCGCCCTGGTCACGTATACACATTGACTTTGCAGGGCCATTCCAGGGCCAAACCTTCCTCATAGTTGTAGATGCTTATTCTAAATGGCTAGATGTAGTCTTAATGACGTCAACCACGGCAGAGGCAGTCACAAAGGTTCTTCGGCGGCTTTTCGCCACCCATGGTCTACCAGATCTTTTAGTATCCGATAACGGGCCCCAATTCACGGCCATGCAGTTTGAAACATTTTTAGCAGGGTTGGGAGTCAGGCATGCCCTCATCGCGCCATTCCATCCAGCATCCAACGGTCAGGCAGAGAGAATGGTGCGATTCGCGAAAGAGGCCCTCGCTAGGATGGGTCCAGGTGATTGGCAAACACGCATTGACCATTACCTCCTCATTCAACACATTACCCCGAGCGCAACGACGGGTAGGAGCCCCGCTGAACTACTCATGGGTCGCCGCCTACGGTCTCACCTGGACCAGCTCCACCCGAATTACTCTGCCACGGCTCCCCCAGACTCTACAAGTAAGGTCCGGTCTTTCAGAGTAGGGGACTCAGTATATGCTCACAACTACACAGGGGGGACATTGTGGATGCCAGCAAAGGTCATTGGCATCACGGGTCCTCGATCGTATTTGCTGGAGCTAGAAGATGGGCGAAATTGGAAAAGGCACATCGATCAACTTCGAGGTCGCCTTGCACACTCCAACATCAGGGATGAAGGCGAAAGTTTCCTGTCTACAGAGAGCCAACCGCAGGAAAACTCCATCGCAGGGAACAACGACACCGGCGAGCTAAGCGTGGAACAGGACAACACGCACGCAGCTAAAGAACCCCCAGTCAACGCAGCCGAACTAGCTCCTGAATGCCCAAGCAACGAAAGCGGAAGACCTCCAGAACGGGAAAATGGAAATGCACCCGATCCTGCAACTACTTCGAACCAACATGCACCCGATCCTGCAAACACTTCAACCCAACCTGAACTACGACGTTCCGCCCGAGCAAGACAAACACCCACCTACCTAAAGGACTATGTCACCTACCGTAACGTCCCATCTAGGAGGGGAGGGGTGTTAGATATTAACATATATCAGGATAAGTCTTCCCTCTGGTCCGCTCCTACCGCGGGAAACAGGTATTCCTCTGATTGGTCGAGGGGCGTGCCCACTCCCTATAAAAGGGGAACCCTCCGACCTCAGAGCAAGCTGGATCACTATTATCACTAATAAAGAGCTGTTAAGTCACTTCGTGTCCGCAGTCTGTCTCTCGTTGCCCAGATCTAACAAGTTTTATAAAATAAACCTTAAACATTGAATAAAGCACGATGCAAATTTACTGTTCTTTGCCCAAAAAGATGACATAATTTGGCTGAGTAATTCTATTTAGTGAAGTCAGTCAAACTTGGTCTTTTGGTCATAGAAAGGCACATCCCATTCTATTTTAATGGTTTTACACAAACTTGATGGCAGTTTGTAAAAAGTTTTCTGTAAAATTGTCCGCTAGGTGTCCTCATATACCAGTTTGCAAAAAAAGAATAATAAGGGTTGAATGCTTTGTTTCAAGCAATACAGTATTCAGTCTTACATTTAGGACATGTCATTTGTAATTTAATTGGGACATTCCTTTCAGGTAGGGGGCCAGCTATTCTTGATGCAGCTCAGATAAAAGTAAATACTATGTTCAGAGTCTTAATCCACTTAGCAAACAGCAGTGCACACACCACAAAAATGTGTTGGAGAATGGGGAAATGAAATACCTGGCTGAGAATTCACTGATTCTTTCAGCCAGAGATACTGCAACATAGAAAGATTTTTTACTTTAGGTCTCTGAAATAAATTTATAATTTTTACCATTTTTACATGATTCACACTAACAATGGACATATATTGCAAAGATGGAGCTTACAGTTAACAATTTTTTTGATCAAAGTCCCAGATTCTTAAATTATATTTTACAACATTTTAAAATAATGTTTTTCATTTTCTTCTGATATACATTTTGTCATGGATACTATCTAGGATACTTCATTAACAAAGTGGTTGGCATCATGTTCAGGAGATGCTGTTGGCATCTTCTGAACATGGGTGTACTTTCCTCCCCTCCCTCACTGAGGACCTTCCTGTTGCATCTCCCCATATGCCCTCCTCCATGACCGTGACTCAGTCTACTTTTGCACACACGCTTAATGTTCTTTGAAAAGTTGTTAAACATGTTCAGAAATCACCTGACTCTATGTATCACTTGTCACTCTGGCAACTTGAAAGGTGTCTAAATCCTCCATCCCAGGCACCTGTCCAAGTCTGCCCGTTATATGTTAAGGAAAGCAATTGATTGTTGTTTTTCCTGCCAGTAAATGACATTTAATAGGAGCGAAATCAAAGCCTGGGGAATCACCAATGCCTCACATTAAAACTACAAGGGTAACACGTATTACCTAAGGCAGACTAGAATCCAAAAATATATATGATACACTTCTATTTTACCTTACATAATTCTTGCAACAGCAAAAATGCCTATTCTGAGGCTCTCTTATAAGAATGCTTTGTTCAGTCCTGTTAACCATAATATTTTCAGTATATTATTTCACATCAGAAGAGCGTGTTTTTCTGAAAATAGTAGGAATTTCTTGTAAATATTAATATCAGAAACTCCAAAATCAATGTCAATGTTTCACATTTGTTATATTTTTCTTTTCCATCTTCCTTCTTTCTGTGTATCATGTAATTCTGAATTTATCTGAAAGTATATTTCATTTTAACTGCAATCATACTGTATTATATTATGACAAAAATTATACCATATATTCAGAAGGAATAGAGACCTTTTAAAAATAATACTTGAAATTATCTTGCTAACCTTAGAATAGATTTGGGTTCCTTTTTTGTTAATGTAAACCCATACGTGAGACATGAATCACTTAAAAAAATCCCTGTGCCAAGCTTCCTTCAGGTACTAATTTATCAATGTATAGAAAAATGCCTTTTAGAATCAGTTATCAAGTATCACACATTTTTAAAAGGCAGCAAGAACAAGTTGTTGATTAACCTACAGTCCATTGCTGAAAACAGGGGATAATACAATAATTTAGTCTTATCTAATCTGGAGAACATCTCCAGTACATTATTACACTACAGTCCTGTATTTCCCAACCAACACAGTGATCAGATCTAGAGGAAAGCTGATGAAATAGCTCCTCTTAAGACTCTTCCCTGCATCCTGGAAGATATAATTTCCTTGAGTTTCTAGAGCCATTCCAAGTGTCATTGTGGCAAAATAACAGATGTGGATGGGCTTTATATCACTAAGAAGAGCTTGTGTTTATCTGGTCAGATAACAGTAGCTGTGAAAACTCCCTTTGCCTTGTGGCTCTGATAAATAAAGGCTATTCATTTGTGGGGATTATTCATTGCTTTTGTGGTGCTGTATTCCTCACTAGGCAGTGTTTGCTTGGGCACGTAAATCTGGGGAATGGGTCTGCAGTCTATTCATCTGGCATTGCCTGTGGAGATTCTCAACTATCCAGATCATGGTTTTCCCAAAGATGCGGTTCAAAGGCAACTGGGGTTTCTTGGGTTTTTTTCCTCTTGAAAATGTTTCACTTCACATCCAAGAAGCTTCTTCAGTTCACTTCTTGAATGAGAAGCGAAACATTTTCAAGGGGGAAAAAGCCAAGAAAGTCCAGTTGCCTTTTGAACAGCTACCTTTGGGACATCTGGCATTGCATTTCGTGCTTTCCTCTGCCTGTTTTTCAAAGCCTTCAGAAACAGCAACAACTTCCTGGTTACTATCTGACAATAAGCATTTGAGTGTTTGGAAAGGGTGTGAACTGGACTGGAATAGAGTGGAGAAATAAGAGCTGCAGTTATGCTCCCGCTAACACGTTTTTCCTGGTTGCCGAAAAGTGGTAAAGAGAATGAAAGCTTTTTTTTTTTTCAGAGAAGTCTGAGGATGGGGGTGGAGGGAAGAAAAGCTCCTATACATTTCCTCCTCCTTGAAGAAATACTCTGCAAGATAAAGGTGAAGAGCCAAATTCTTGTCAGACAGAATCCCAGCAACAAAGTCACAGCTGGAAGGAAGAGAAGGAGGGGTACCGGAGAACGGAAATTAGTTATCCCAGTGGTGGCCTCTTAAAGATATACCAAGAAGCTGCTAAATTATTAGGCCAATATTCTATTATAGAATATTGCAGTTGCCCAGTTCTGAAGAAAATGAATTGCTTGTGAAGGAGCATTATCATAATAGTTGATAGTATATAAAGCCTAAATGATAGTATAAAGTAATGCCCAACTTTAGTCATATTGTTATACCAACATTACTTCTCCTGCTGGCAGTTTTCTCTTTCGGGAAGTGAAATAAGCCATAATAGGATCATTTGTTGTTAACCTGGTGTTAATTAATAGGAAGCCTTCACCGAGGAAGTAAAAGCAGCAGGAACACAGAGAGAAAATGATAATGCATGTTGTTGGAATTGTTGATTTAATAGATTACACGTGAGTATAGTTGAATGTGTGTCTTGGACTTTCAAAAAAACAAATTTTAAAAAGCATTAGTAAAGTCACATAGCAAAGAAGCTAATAGGGAAGAAAAACTTAGAGGAGATGGGAATTCCTTAAATAAATCCTCAAAATACAATTTCAATGTGTTAAAATAATGAAAAACAGCACATATATAAGGTAGAAGTTGTTAGATTGGGTAATGGATAGGCACACACAGGCTAACGGTAACAACAGCTCTTTATCAAATACAACAAGTGAGAACAATCCAGCGAAGGTTGAGTCTGACAGCAGCCCTTTTATAGGAAGCTGTCAGACCCTTCGACCAATAGGATTAAACCTCTGTTCCCGCCAGAACAGAGGACCTTGGTGGAAACCCCTGTAGTTAGAACAAGTATCTAACAGAAGTGACCTGTTCTTAGGTCGCTAAGGAAAAAAAAGTGTAGAATTGTAATCTTACGCAAAAGCTTAGAATGAGCTGAGATTAAGGACATTAATAACAAAAAAGTTATATTTGGGTATGTTCAAATTAAAAGAAAGAAAAAGAAAACATCATACATTCAGTGGTGCAATTCAGCCGGTTCTATCCGGTTTGGGCCAATCAGTAGTGGTAGTGGCAGGAGCCCACCCATCCGGATGTCATTGTGTCCCATTTTTGACGCTCTGCGTATACGTGGAAGGTCTGCTCACATTTGTGAACCGGTAGCAAAGGTAAATTGATTTCACCCCTGCATACATTTGTTACTTTTAGTAACAAAAAGTGAATTAATTTAACTCTTATTTTACCTCAGTCTTCTCAGAGAAAAGGGTATGTCTTTAACCAGGCAATTGTAAAACTCAGTGTGAAATGGCAAGGTTGAAGCTTGAGACTGATTTGAAACATGGTACTGATAAAAATATACCTTTAAAAAAAAAATAAAAACCTACATCTCTAGGAGCAAATGAATTGTGTTCTAGAATCGGGGGGGGGGGGGGGCTTTGCTGGTTAACCGGCAAAACCTGTGTGCATGATCTTTGAGAAATTCTAGTGAACAGGTAAAGTGCCACATGCTTGGAGGAATGTAAATTCTCTTCCAAAGAGGAGAAAAAAGAGGGACTTAGAGAATGACAGTCAAACTGAAATCAATATCTGACGAGATTCTAAAACAGATTATAAAATGATTAATAAAACAAGAAAACATTATTTTCAAGGTGCTTAAGCTTAGCTGAATATAACTACATCATTTTCCAAACGTTGAGTCATTGTTAAAATTCAAACAATGCATAAATATCAATGGCAGTATAATTTTCGAATTGCTTCATTTCATTCACCAGTATATCCTCTTGCTTTTTTCATAGCTGTCTTTGATGCCAGAAAGATAAAGGAACTTCTCATAAAAGCTTTGCTGGAGTCCCATAATTTACATACAATGACATAAATTGATTTGGAAGAAGCTCTTTCATACCTGTTGGCATTTCCATATGATACTGTAATGATTCTTGTAATAATAAAAACATGTTGTTAAGTCTCCACTTCTTCAGGCTGCAAATTCCTCAGTTTAACCTTAGAATTATTGATTATGTTCTATATATTAGGCACAATTTCTACATTTATGAGATTGGTTAGCAATTATAAATCTAGCATGTATTCTCAATAGGTTTTATGAACTGAAAAATAATACTGTAAGTATATATTTGTATCTCCACATTGAAAAGAAATAGTAATGACATGTAGTCTTAAAATAATTCAAGAATATTTATATAGTTTCTTCTAGATAAAATGGATTTGTCTGTTTAAAGGGGGAGTTGGAAATCAAGTATTAGAATATCTCCTTCCACAATTTCAAGAAGCAATTGAAACAATCTTACTTGGAAATTTATTTTGTTGTCATTTGAGCCATAAATTGAAGCAATTGTTGTTTTCCAAAAATTCTATTTGAAAACACAGTATTATAGATCTCCCTCATTGTCTTGGATTTCTTTTCCCAGATTCTGTATACTTTTGTTCACATACATAGCTACTTCATTTTCTTCCCTATTTGTCTGAGGCCATAACTTTTGGCATTACATTTGCCTAAGGCAGTGGTTCTCAACCTTCCCAATGCCGTGACCCTTTAATACAGTTTCTCATGTTGTGGTGACCCCCAACCATAAAATTGGTGTCTCAGTTCCTAAGACCATCAAAAATATGTGTTTTCCGATGGTCTTAGGCGACCCCTGTGAAAGGGTCGTTCGACCCCCAAAGGGGTCCCGACCCACAGATTGAGAACCACTGGCCTAAGGCCACAAGATACTAACATTCAATAGATTTATATGCTTGCTTTTAAAATACGGTATGTCACTTGAAGACACATAATATACTGTGTTCTTTTAGCCCATCAATATCAGTTGAGAATGTATTAATTTGATCCACCGTATCAGTTCTCAAATTAATGTAGGTGTCATAGTCGCTTCTCCTAACTCGTACTCCTAACCCCTAATTCAGAAGGTATCAAAAGCTGCTGAAAATCAAGAAAAGCCAGGATGGAGGCACCACCGTATCCCAATCCCGCTAGAGATAATCTACATATATGATCAGTGTCATCACACTACAATACTTTGTGCCAATCTGAAACTTGACTGAAAAGGTCTAGGTAGTCCTTTCTTCCAGGACCTTCTGAAATGGCAAACTGACCATGTTTGAGGAAGGACAGCCAGTTCTGGTCTAGTGTTTAAGGTATGAGGCTAGAAAGTGGGAGACCATGAGTTCTGCATTAGCCATGAAAGCTGACTGGGTGACTTTGAGCAGATCATTCTCTCTCAGTCCAGCCCACCTCAAATGGTTGTTGCTTTGGGAAGGTGAAGGGGTGTGGGTGGGATATTTCACAGCCTTGAGTTATTTGTAGAAATAATAAACACAGTAAGTAGGAAAAATAAGGTTTTCATGCTTTCAAGGTAAATAGATTGGATTTTATATAGATCCAGAACCTGTTCCCACTGAACCTAGAGAACATGGACTCAGATTAGATTTTTAAAAAGTTTCATGGCTTTCCAGATCCAAAAAAAAAGGACACCACAGTAATTATTGCTAACAATTCAACTTGATGAGTGACCCTAGTTCTAGCAGGAATAATTTTGTAAAGCACATGGAAGAGAACAGAATGCCATAGGGGATTATTTTAAATAGTTGGGTTGAAAAAAATGTTGGTCAGCATGTGTTTTTTTTAATTTTCTACAGTACTGTGACTTCTAGAAATGCTTTTCTCAACTGCTTCTTCTCTATAAGTAAGGGAACATATAATTAATATTTACAAAAGATGCCCACAGAATAAACTAAACTGATTTATTCAGCTAGTTTAACTGTATAGTCTGCTTTACCAAATATGGGTTTTTAAAAGTGTCCTTGAAAGCGTGCTTATCCAGAGAGGAAAACAAATCATTTCAATGTGATTTATCAATTCTTATAGTAAAGTAGCATTCTTGTTACTGCCGTGGACAGTTTAAAGGAGAATATGAAGAATGTTTTGCACTGCTTCAGGGAGCCACAGTAGGCATGTCTGAGGAATATCTCTTAGAAAGTACTGCTGCTTTTTATTTCAGTAGGGGCTCAAATGGCATACAGTAGGATCAGCAATGTGACTTAGTGAACATGTTAGTGTGTGCATGAATGTGTGCATTCATGCATACATCAGTATACATATATGTTTCAGGACATGTGTACATCAGTATGAAGACTATGGGAGAGTTGATTTATTTATCCAGAGTTACTGCGTTGTGTAAGAAGAAAACATTTTTTGGAAACGTATTGAGAAAAAGTAGATGTAGTAGTTTGTCATTTGTGAAAATGCTATAGTCAAATCAAGACAGTATAACAAGCTTCCAAAGTTTACATCTTAGGGACTTTTCTAGCTGATATAAATCTACTTTGATCTGATTTTGAGCATAAAAAAATAGTCTCAGTCATTTGATCTTCACAACTCATTGCTTTCTTTCTTTCTGCAAAATGAAATTGGGGCTGCAAAATTTAATCAAGATAATTAGAAGATTCATCAACTAAAACATATAATTACAGATTAAAACTTTTCCCTAGATAATTAACTGGTCTAGGATCGATGAACACACAGTGGTACAGATTGCAGAGACTGAGTTTAAACAAGGCTTTCAAATCTGTGCTTTTTCACATTATTGATGGGACTCTGGGATGTGAATGAGCCTTTGCTCCGGCTTAAAATGCTCACCACAGCCCTCTTGATCTGCTTGTACTTATGGAAGATCATAGGTTTCCATTATTTCATTGTTAGGTTGTTTCCCTGTTTTGGAATTACTGCTACCACAACCACAGATTTGTAATTCCACATCAAGTAAAAAAAAAAAAATCCAACCCAATACAATATAATAGCAGAGTTATATGTTTGAAAACTGCCCTTACTAGAATCCATCAAGTTCTGCAGTAGGTCTTAGAAAGCTTCTTTAATAGTTAAGCCATATTTACATAGATCCGGGAAAGCCTTTTTGATTCGGGATCGTGTCCTGCCCCATACATCCCTGCGGCCCATTCGCTCACACAGAGAGGGTCTCCTCCGGGTGCCGTCCTCTAGAGATTGTCAGAGGGCGGTGCCCAGGAGTAGGTCCTTCTCTGTGGCGGGCCCTACCCTTTGGAACAACCTCCCCCCAGACATTAGAACAACAACCGATCTCCGCTCCTTCCGCAGTAAACTGAAGACCCACCTGTTTCGGCTAGCCGGCCTGGCATAACTCAACAACTTTTCCACCCCTAGGTCATTTTTTAATTGTTAATTTTAGTTTTTAAACTATTAATGTTATTGGGGTTTTAACCTTTTTGAGTATTGTAATTATTTATTTATTTTTTACCTCCTCTGTATGACACTGTGCTGATTGTTGCTTGTGTACGTCGCCCCGAGTCCCTGTGGGGAGAGGGGGCGACTAATAAGTTTAAATAAATAAATAAAATAAATAAATAAATTTGCATCACAGTGATACAACCAGTTGGCAAATCTGGCCAGGGATTTTGTTTTTCAAGCAGAGAGTCCCAAAGAACATAGTATTAATCATAGAACTTTCTTGACAGTGATACAGCTAACATTTTTGGCCTGCCTTTTTTCCCCTCTGAAACTTGGAGTTTTTAAAAAGTAATTAATTACCTGATAATGCTTTTCAGATTCCTAATGCTTACAGACAGGTACAGACTTCAACGAATAGATGGAACTGCAGAAAAAAAACAATTGCAACTAGCTCATCTTCTATAGAAGACCTGAATATTGCATGGATCAGAAGGAGGGCTGAGAAAATTACTACAGATCCTCACATCTTGGAAGTAAACTGTTTCAACTCCTCCCCTCCGGATGCCTCTATACATGCCAAAACAACTAGACACGGGGCCAGTTTTTCCCCCTCATGCCATCACTCTGCTGAACACCTAATCCTCACAGTACTGTTTTGTGTCTAAGGATATTCACCCATGTTGTATGGCTATAGAATTATTATTATTATCTTTCTCATCTTCTATACCACTCACTCTTATTGGTATCTGAATTATGATTATTATTCTGTTGCTTTGCAAGTACACTGAGAGCTCCTGCATCAGAGAAAAATTCCTCGTGTGTCTAATCATGCTTGGCCAAATATTCTATTCTATTCTATTCTATTCTATTCTATTCTATTCCATTCCATTCCATTCCATTCCATTCCATTCTCTTCTATGCAGCCTAGATGTCCTATCCTCCTTTCCTCACCCTCAGAGAAGCAATGATAGAGCACAAAAATCAGCAGTTCAGCCAACACTTTGTCCCCTCCTTTAACTACCTAGCTGCGTTTTGTGGTTAAGGATAGTGGCAAGAGAGGCAACAATTCATCATGGCACCTTGACTTCCAGGCAAAGGAGAAGAAATTCCCAAGAACCAGAAATTAGAATTTCCCACCAATCAGCAATTACTGATCCCACAGCTCCAGAGGAAAGAGTGCAAGCGTATCTTAAGGGGGTTTCCTCTGGAGTAGAAGATGGGCTGATTTAATTTCTGAACCAGATCAGCTTGTAAGGACTGACAGAAACTCTTACGGTTTCATGCAGATATAGAGATGAAATGTCAATTTCAAACTGATGCAACTCTTGCAAATGGAAGTGACTAGGACTGGTCTAGAATAGCAGGAAGCCTCCAGACCCTCTAAGGGTAGTGGATTCTGAGATATTTAGTATTGGGATCAAAGTATCCAGAATTGACTCTTTAACTTTTTTAACGTTTCATGAACTTTCTAACTGCCTAATGTTCTTGTCCTTTTGTTTATTTAGGCACTTCATTCCACATCATATGATACTATTGAAGGGAACATTTTTATCCAAAAGTATCTGAAGAAAAGGAAAAGGTCTTCTGTGTTCTGAAGAATAGATAGATCTTTCTGCTAAAAACATTTGTTTAATTTGTTCTGTCCAGATAGACACAGTGGCTCAGTAGCTAAGACACTGAGCTTGTCGATCAGAAAGGTCGGCAGTTTGGCAGTTTGAATCCCTAGTGTCGCATAACGGGGTAAGCTCCCGTTACTTGTCCCAGTTTCTGCCAACCCAGCAGTTTGAAAGCACATAAAAAATGCAAGTAGAAAAATAGGGACCACCTTTGGTAGAAAGGTAACAGTGTTCCATGCGCCTTCGGCCTTTAATCATGCCGGCCACATGACCATGGAGACATCTTTAGACAGTGCTGGCTCTTCGGCTTTGAAACAGAGATGAGCACCACCCCCTAGAGTTGGGAACGACTAGCCGATATGTGCGAGGGGAACCTTTACCTTTACCTCACTAGATAGATACATAGATAGGTAGATAGGTGGGTGGGTAGGTAGGTAGGTAGGTAGATAGGTAGATGATAGATAGATAGATAGATAGATAGATAGATGATAGATAGATAGATGATAGATAGATAGATAGATGATAGATAGATAGATAGATAGATAGATAGATGATAGATAGATAGATAGATGATAGATAGATAGATGGATAAGAGAGAGAGAGAGATCATACATATATACAATCATACATAGGCCCAGACCCTTACCTATCTGTATAATTTAGGACCTTTCATACACATGGCTTAAAACAGAACTTGCAATTGGGAAAATCTCTATTGAGCAGGGTGCTCATTTGCATTTATAAGAGAGTCTCCAGGGCAATTTAAACCCCACGTATAAACATGCAGTTTGGGTTAACATAAAATTACAAGATTTTCATTATTTGGTTGAAACCAAGGACACTTTAGTCTGGGAACTCCCTTTGTAATTCCCCCCCCCCCCCTTCGTATGACGTTATGATGGTTTCACAATGAAACAATGTGTGAGAACAAGCTTCCAAGTGCCAACTGCACCACTTTCCCATCTCCCAACATGCACTTTAATCTTTTTTATCTCAGCCATCACCTTTGAGCGTGATTACACTTTACCCATAAAATTGTAAGTTCAAGGTTTTCAAAACATTGGGAAATTTCAGTTCTTCTCTCCAAAGTGGTATGTAAGAGAGGCAGGGCTCAGAATCTATCAACATGATGCAGTTTTCTCCCATTGCAGGATTATTTGTTTACTGAAGTTAAAAAGTTTATATCCTGCCTATCCTCTGTAGACTTTTAGGTGGCTCACAATATTCATAAAAACACAGAAATTATTAAAGGGCAAATTGTTGAAAAACACTCCAGCATTTAAATTATTTAAAGCAACAGTTTGATAAAACCAGCAACAAGTGATACTTTAATAAAAAGTTTCCTAAAACATCTTCATTAATTTCTATAAAACTGCTTGTAATGAAATAAGGCTTTCGCCAATGCAGATAGTCAAAATGCTCTTTGAATCATACCATCGAAAAAGATCTTGAGGGTTGTGGTTAGAGCAATCAAAGTCAAACACATTCCTCAGGTGGACCTCAAAAGAAAGAATATTTACAGGCAAAGATAGTTGTTCAGGCATTCGATCCTAAAACCACTCAGGTTTTAAACTTCAGTGCTGGGACTTTTAAGTTGTACCAAAATAAACTTGAACCCAGTGCAGATATTTCAGTAAGGAGTTATATGCTGCTTTATGCAGTTCCTTTTAGCAAATCCAATTCAACATTCTGGACCATTCAGAACTTATCAATATCTTTCAAAGGCAATCTTGAATAATTCACATTGTGACAGTGACGTGCGGTGAGGTTTATAGCTGGTGAGGCTGGTGACGTCATCAGGAAGGCGGGGAATGGGACCACGTGTGCAGGAGGCTGAGGCAGCCTCAGCCTCCTGCACACATGGTTCCATTCCCCGCCTTCCTGAGTCAACATGAAGGGGACCGCAGAGTGTGAGCCGCGGGACTGCGGAGCGCGCTGCACGGTCCCCTTCATGTTGACTCAGGAAGGCAGAGAATCGGACCACGTGTGCCTTTTCCCTTTTCCCTTTTTTTTTTCATGATGAGAGCGGTGAAGCTCTGCCTCCCCTTCCTCCCCTGACCGCATGTCCCTGCATTGTGATCATCCAGAGATGAAGCGAAACCATGACAAAAACCTCCATTTTTGAAGAGTGGACATAGTTGATGCACCTGGCCCTTCTATTACTGATTATCTGATGTTTTCTCTGGGGTCAGGTCTAGGTCCAAAATAACTTGAAAGCTACATCTCTGTGTTTTCAAAGAGAGTGTTACTATCCTCCCTACAGAGTGAACTCCAATTCTTGAATTAACTTTATTGATCAAGAGCACTTTTGTGGTGTTTCCATTTGAGTTTGAATTGCAACCCATATCTACTCTAGTATGTCCACTAGCAACGATGTCCTTTGAGTCAGGAAAGAAAAAATAGAATATTATCTGCCTATTTATTTAAAAGGTTCAGATAGCCATCCATCATCCTATTGGTGACACTAAATTCCAAAGTCCTAGATAGTCTTGTGCAGTAGTTTCCTGCATATATTAAATAGCACGGGGGAGGGGGGCAGTGGTGGGTTACTACCAGTTTGGACTGGTTCGGTAGTGGTTTGGTGGCCTGGGCTGCTGGAACCAGCAGTGACCCAGGCCTGCCACGCCCCCTGCACCTACGGTGCCGCCATCTTGTTTTTTAAAAATTTTTTAATTAAAAATTTAAAAAATGAATGCACAGAGCAATTTGCATATGGGGCACATCCAGGAGTGAACCAGCAGTAGAGACTGCCAGAACCCATCCATGAGGGATGGAGGAGATAGAATCTGGTGGAATCTCACAGACCCATATGTGTGAAGCTGAGGAGATATTTCCTTTCTGTGAAATCAACCTTTCAGAAGGAATTAAGCCATCATCAAACTATATGTGCAACTCCCTTCTCTGAATATCTGTCAAGAAGATACTATGGCCAATTTAACAAGGCCACTAAAAGATCTAGCACGGTGGTTCCCGACCTTTTTTTGGCCATGCCCCACCTAAGCATCTCTAAAATCCTGGTCCCCCCCCCCCCCCCCGGGGACATATCATTCTTACTTTACTCAAAAAGTGAACTCTACTCATGTGGAGGAAGCTTAAAAGGCCATTAACTTGGTTTAAACAAGGTTCAAATTGCCCCCATTAAAAATCAAATTGCCCCCATGGGGCATGGGCCCCACGTTGGGAACCATAGATCTATCAGGACAGACCTTTTTTTCCTTTGATAACTACTAGCAAGTTTGCACATGAGAGGTGTCTTCGGGTTTTTGACTCCTGGTGACTCCCTGAACAAATTCCTGCAGTTTTATTGGCAAGATTTCAGAAATGGTTTTTCCTTGCCTTTTTCTTAGGGCTGAGAGAGAGGGACTGGCTCAAAGTCATTCAGCTGGCTTCATACCTAAGGCAGAATTAAAAGGTTCTCTCATTTTAACCTTCAATAAAATCCCTGTGAAGTCATTTGGGCTGAGTGGAATTCATTATTCAATTCCTTATTGAGGTTTGCAGAGTGCAAAAACTTTTTTTTAAACTTTCCTCTTCAAAACTTTGCTGCATCTTATACTCCGGTGCGTCTTATACTCCAAAAAATACGGTATATAAAACACTTAAATGTACAGCATACATCTTCCCTTTTCAGGCCAGCATAATTGGAAGTCAATCAGATGGTTAAATGATTAAAGAACAACCAAAGACCTCTCTAAATGACCTAGAAAAGTTATGTTGATAGTATTTTAAAATAAGTGATGATGTCATTGATAAATTATAATTTATTATTAAGTGTAATTCCTGCTTGGAATTTCTGTAGGATTTTCTGCAGTAACTAACACACTCCAGACTTCATATAGTCAGAAGTTTCAGATATTTCTGGTGATTGAAGCTACTGCTAATCATATTCTTATATAGTGGAGCCAAATGACCTTTGGATATTTATACATTCTTCCTTGTTAATATGTCTCATAGTGAAAGCTGCCACAGCAAAGCGCTACCTCCTGCAAACCAAGCAAATGAGCCATGCACAACTCCCAGATTCCTTTGGCTAATCCCCCTGTGATCTTCTACTGCACTCTTGCCCTTTACTGACTTTGCTAATGAATAGAATAAAGGATCTGATACATCTACTCATCCATACAATCTCTCTCCAATCCCTTGTTCTGGAAAATTCAAATAGGATGACCCTGTTCTTGAAGACCACCCTTTTTAACACAATCAGTTGAAAAGCAATTTGAAAGTCTCTGGTATAACCTTGGTTTTGATAATCTTATAAAGTTGCCCCACAGACCAATGTCTAATAGGACAGCCTATTAGCTTCTGAGTCAATCTGTCCCATTATCAAATAGCACTTATATACCACTTTACAGTGCTTTTACAGCCCTCTCTAAGCAGTTTTACAGAGTCAGCATATTGTCCCCAACAATTTGTGTCCTCATTTTACCCACCTCGGAAAGATGGAAGGCTGAGTCAACCTTGAGCCTGGTGGGATTTGAACTGCTGAACTGCAGCTAGCAGTCTGCTGAAGTAGCCTGCAGTATTGCACTCTAACCACTGTGCCACCGTGGCTCATAAAATAAAATAGCCTTTATCATTAGATATTTCTCCTCATGGTTTACCAAATCTCTTATGAGATTTATACTGTTTGGCTCTGGATCTATCTGTGAATGTGGAAATTTTTAAAGACAACCTATTTTACTTTTTAAAATTCAAAGAATGGAACATTCCAGCCCATTCCCCCATCAAGCCTGAAAGCTTCTGTGCACTCACCTCAATGAATTTTTAAAAGTGCATCTCTGTTTGAAAAGTTGTACAGACCAAGGATGAATGAAATGGAAGAACCATGAAGAAAAAGGCCAGGAATTGGAAAAATTACCTGTCTTCAGATAGTACTTGGTAGGAAGACAGAGCAAGTAAACAGATGTGTTCAACTTATCACACTCTTTTGGCTAAGTCACAATGTATCTCATTTCTGTTTAAATCGTGGTCATTATTTCTAAAGTTGTAGCTTTCTATATAGCATGCAAATCATTTTGCAGACATGTATTTTGATATGCTTTTTGATATGCTTCTACTTTAAAGGTAAAGGTTCCCCTCTCACATATGGGCTAGTCATTCCTGACTCTAGGGGGCAGTGCTCATCTCTGTTTCAAAGCCAAAGAGGCAGCACTGCCCAAAGACATCTCGGTGGTCATGTGGCCGGCATGACTAAAAGCCGAAGGTGCATGGAACGCTGTTACCTTCCCACCAAAGGTAGTTCCTATTTTTCTACTTGCAGTTTTACATGCTTTTGAACTGCTAAGTTGGCAGAAGCTGAGACAAGTAACGGGAGCTCACTCCCTTACTCGGCACTAGGGATTCGAACCACCGAACTGCTGACCTTTCTGATCGACAAGCTCAGCGTCTTAGCCACTGAGTGGTGTCCCTTTCTATCTTAGCTTGTTTAAAATTCATGAGTGAGTCAAGCTGAACACTTCTTTTGGAGGTAATTTCCACAGTCTAAGCGCCTACAGTAGAAGGCCACCAACCATGCATGAGAAAGTGATGCCAGACCACTGAAAGTGACTCTGAATGAGATCAATGCAGTAGACTTTTATTAGTGTGAATTATGAGACATCCCATTTTTGGATCTGTAGAAGTTAATGCTCTGAATACATTTTATGCCATTCTTCTTTAATCAAAGATTCCCAACCTACTCTTTTCTTATTAATACTGATTTACAGGGATCAAACTGCCACAATCAATCAAATATCGCAACCCATAATTAAAACCAGTCTTTAAAAAAAAAACTCAGCAAAGGGAAAAGTCCTCAAAATGTTTAAATATCAAAAGGCTGCAAATTGTCCACAGGAAAGTCAGCACAACCTTACTGTATGTCCTCCAAGATTCTTTGTTTCTGCCAACAATTCATTTTGTCTCTCTCCATGTCTTTCCCCTAGTATATGAATCCTGGTTTTATGCAAATGAAATGTATGTGTGTGTGTGTGTATATATATATATATATATATATATATATATATATATATATATATATATATATATATATATATATATATATATATATATATATATATATATATATATATATATATATATATATATATATATATATATATATATATATATATATATATGACTATGTGTGGTTTAATATACTTTTTACTCTATTTTAAAACTTGGGATCAATTGAGATGGGATAGGAAGGAGATCATCGACTATAAGTGTGTGTTAAAAATAAAAAGTTAAATAATAATGTAAAAGTAATAATGTTGACATTTAATTTAATTACTGGTATTTGCCACCTTTTAACACCTTTTGCTACCCTTTTCCACTGCATCCATCAACAAGTCAATCAAAACCTGGTGTGGCCCTGGTCCCCAGCAAGTTGCCCATCAACTTAAACAAACAGCACGGAAGATGGAATTCCATCATAGAAATTATATATACAACGTTGTTGTTTTTTATCCTGGTGTATATAATTGTACATGAGCAGAAAACGTCATTACACCATTTTTACTTCCCTCTTCTCTGTTAGCATTTGTCCATATCAAAAAGATTTAGAATGCTTTTGAATTCTACTGTTTTGTAATAAGTACAATCCAATTCATTGCAAGATTAAGCATCTGAAGTATGCCTGTATTAGGAGAGGGGGAGAAGCTGATTTTCAAAGCCAGTGCTTGACAAGCTATTGTAGGTTAAATAAATGCAGCAGCATGGGCTGCAGCAATGTGTAACTGGGGGAGAGCTCAGTCTGTAATCTTTCAACGGAGAATATATGTGTTGTCAACACAGAGAAGTGTGTCTATTTTCTTCTATGGAAAAGGTCAGGGGGTAAAATACACATTTGTTCTGTTAAGCGTACAGATACACAGTGAGAAGGTGTTCCAGAAACATTCCTCTTAAGGAGGAGAATTAATTAGACAACTGAGTTTTACACTTTGAGATTTCTTTGCTTCCATCCCCAAAGGAAGATCCTGAGAAATGTAACGGGTACATATTTTATGAGGAATCTTGTGTCTGTTTGCTACTGACCCAGCCACAATGTAGTGATGGAGACTGAGATGGAATGTTTGTGATGTCAGCTAATGACTGCAAGGGAAGGGGTATTCTGAAAATCCTCCTTTACCATTGCCTGAGCAGAATCAATACTCAGCCTATATTAGATGAGTAGGAATTTATGCATTAGACATGAAGAGGCACAACGTTACTCATTCTGTTGCCCATGCAGTGCCTTTGTTGAAGGCGAAGATTTATGCAGCAATCACTGTCAACTAGAAGATGGAAGTCTTGGTCAAGATCTTTCTGGCAGAATCGCTTTCCCCAGTCTGGTGTTTGCCAATTCATTGCAGGAAATTCATTTCTAGAAATGGTAGTGATTACAGTCACAAGCACCTGGAAGGTGCCTGTTTATGAAAGTCTGCTCTGGAGCAGAGATGGCAGCTTGTATTCTTCCCCATTGGAAGCTCTTGTTTTCTCTAAATCCAGTGAAATGCCATTTTGTTCTTATTCTGGTTCTGTTTTATGGTTGTATCAATAACATGCCACTCAGCAGTAGCCATGGGGAAAATGCTTACGGATCACAGCCCTGCTCTAAAAGCTGGAGATAACTCCAAAGGATCTTCTTCAGAAGCCAAATCTACATTTTGAGGAATCAAGGGCCTTTGGTCACCCTTTGCCCTTACCAGGATGTGAGCTAAGTGAACTGGATTTGACAGGCTATTTTGCTGGTAAACCTGATGTGAAAAGGACAGGCTGCACCTGTGATTTGAGGTCATTGGTCGACTATTCTACCTAGCCCCTTCTTCTTTTCATGGGCATGCCTTGGCTTGCCTGCTGTATTGTGCCACCTCTTTGTCTCAGCTGAGAAGCATGTCATCCAGTAACGGCTGGGTGCCATAGTGGTTGTTTATATTTGTTTACCTCCCTGGCCTCCCTTGGGTGCACAGAAGGAAGGAGGCACTCTAATTACAGAGCAAGGCTGGAGTAAAGAGCTCCCTGGGGCAGGTTGCTCTGCAGGACACACAGCAGAGCTTTACAATACCAAATGCCAAACAGGCCAGCCATGAGTTAGGACCTCTCTTAGTTTGGCTATTCTTATGCCACCTTGATTTGAGAGTGGATTCGTGGCATTTCTCTACTACTAGAGAGTTCCAAGTATTCATAAAGGGACTCAAATGAAGGATTGAAAGGAAGGCATGGGGAAGATGTTTAAAGGAAGGCAACAGGCACCTAGGAAGGAAAAGGGTATCAAGGAAAGGCTACTAGTGCTTAGAAAAATCCTTGTGGTGGATTTTCTTGAAAGTACAGAAAAAGGAGATGGGCTTCCTGAAGCAGGATTCTTTTCCATGAACATTTTTTCAGCACAAACATGAATGTTAGCTAACCAATTGGCTAGGTGACATTGAATTAAGCCTTGATTCCTGGTGACTGCATGAATGGGTAAAGACCAACTTGAATTACAATTTGTAATTCTTCCACAGATATTCCTATACTCTCAGACTCTATCCACCATATCCATTGTCTTCACCTTATCTAATTATGTTGCGTGACAATATCCATAAGTATAGTAGCTGAAAAGGATAGGAACTATATCCCTAAATGTCTATGGCAGGGCTGTCAAACTCCCAGCCCGTGGGCCAGACACGTTACCTGCTGGCCACAGCCACTCCCGGTTTAGTGAAGGGAAAAAAGTCCCGATACATCATGTGACGCCACCATGATGATTTGAGTTTGACACTCCTGGTCTATGGAGATTCTCAGCCATCCAGGTCATGCTTATCCCAAAGGTGCTTTTTCAAGAGGCAGTTGGACTTTCTGGTTTTTCTTTGAAGATGTTTCGCTGTTAAGGTTCTAAGTAACACCCCCAATGAAAGAAGACTCCGAGGGTTGAGTTTCTTCAAAGTTCC
The DNA here is from genome assembly GCF_964273705.1 of Natrix helvetica. Classification (NCBI taxonomy): domain Eukaryota; kingdom Metazoa; phylum Chordata; class Lepidosauria; order Squamata; family Natricidae; genus Natrix; species Natrix helvetica. The sequence goes on from NC_138548.1 coordinate 248,570,354, forward strand.
ATTTTATTAGAGACGTCATATTGGCACATTTGGGGAAACCCAAATCTGAAAGTTTCCAGTTTTTCCCCATCCAAACCAAAGTTCAAGTCCCTGCCCAGCACCCACATGTCCATTACATGATCCAATCAGGCATTTATCCCCACCCTGCCACTGCAGGTGCAGGGCAAGATGTCCTTGACTCGCAGAGAAAGGAATGTTGTTTTGACTACAGCTGAAACTCGAAAAATCAGAATATCGTGCAAAAGTTCATTTATTTCAGTAATGCAACTTAAAAGGTGAAACTAATATATGAAATAGACGCATTACATGCAAAGCAAGATAGTTCAAGCCGTGATTTGTCATAATTGTGATGGTTATGGCTTACAGCTCATGAAAACCCCAAATCCACCATCTCAGAAAATTAGAATATTACGTGCAATCAATAAAACAAGGATTGTACATAGAACAATATCGGACCTCTGCAAAGTATAAGCAGTACTTGGTTTGGGCCCCTTTTGCAGCAATTACTGCCTCAATGCGGCGTGGCATGGAAGCTATCAGCCTGTGGCACTGCTGAGGTGTTATGGAAGACCAGGTTGCTTCAATAGCGGCCTTCAGCTCTTCTGCATTGTTCAGTTTCATGTCTCTCATCTTTCTCTTGACAATGTCCCATTGATTCTCTATGGCAGTGGGTCTCAACCTTCCTAATGCCATGAGCCTTTAATACAGTTCCTCATGTTGTGGTGACCCCCAACTATAAAATTATTTTATGTTTTCCGTATTTTTTGAAAATATGTGTTTTCCGATGGTCTTAAGCGACCCCTGTGAAAGGGTCATTCGACCCCCAAAGTGATCCCGACCCACAGGTTGAGAATCACTGCTCTATGGGGTTCAGGTCAGGCGGGTTTGCTGCCCAATCAAGTACAGTAAGGTGTGCGGCGGCGGAAGCAGGGGCGGGGGGGAGGCTAGCTTACACCAGCTTGCGGCTTTTGTGAGGAAAGGCCTTCAGGCCTTTGCTCACGAAAGCTGCCAGATGGCGTATACCCGTAGCTGAAAGGAGGTGGGCTGTGGCGGCGGGGGAGGAGGCTAGCTGCTCGTGGCTTTCGCAAGGGAAGGCCTTCAGGCCTTGCCTCGCAAAAGTTGCGAGCTGGCGTAAGCCGCATGGCCGAAAGGGGGTTTCCTGTTATCCCCCCTCCCCCTCCTCCCATCTCCCGTCTCGCCTGGCTGGCTAAGCCTGCCTGGCGGCAGGCCTAGCTGACCTGGTTGTCCCTTGTCCCTTCAGTCCAGCTTCCCTGCTGCCTCATCGCCTGCCTGCTTCCTGCAGCATCCATCGCATCAGAGAGCTACTGGTTCTGCCTGCTGGTAAGTGACCCTTTTTTTTTCTTTTATGCTTTTCATGTTTTTTTTAAAGAATATTTTATTTATTGTGTATAGAATTTTTTTAAATCGTTTTATTTAAAAGTATTGAGTATAGAATTTTTTTTTAATGGTTTCTTTCAATTTATTGTTTGTAGAATCTTTTTAAAATGATCTTAGACTATTTAAAAAATATTCTATCAACAATAAATTAAAATAAACCATTTAAAAATATTCTATACTCAATACATTTAAAGTTTATTGTAATGTATTGTGTTTGGAATGTTTTTAATGGTTTTTAAGGACTTTTTAAATTATTTATAGAACTTGCTGTACCCGGCCACGCATTGCTGTGGCCTAGTCTGGTTAAATGGAAAAGAAAGAAAAGAGAAAGCGCAAGTCCCGTGGCAGAGGTGGCCCCGCATGGAAGTGAGCCACCACGGAGGATGTTCCCACAGGCCCCGGCCTGGCCGAGCTGAGGAGGAAAGGAGGAGGAGGTGTCCGCCACCCCTGACCCGGCTTCCCTCAGTGGTGGCGGCGAGAGGAGGCATCCGGCATCCCCTGAGGAGCAGGAGGAGGAGGAGGAGGAGGAGGAGGAAGGAGCCGCCTCTGGCGATGCGGACGTAAGGCAGCCCCTGCTAGCCACGGCCCCATCTAGAGATGCCATTGCGCTGCAGTTGCTGCCTCATGGGGCACCCAGCGGCCGCCCCAGTCCCACTGCACCTCAGGCTGACACCGCCGCCACTCTGTTGGAGCCACCTTGGTGAGGCTGTAGCTGGCTCCCTGTGAGGGGGGTGGAGAGCGCATGCAACTGGCTGGGCTGAGAAGATGTTCCGCCTCCACCTCCTCTGGAGCTCCACTGGGCTGGGCGGGGGGAGGCCGTCTTAAGGGTGGGAGGAGGCGGCCAAGGGATGGGGCAGGCGCCGCCCCGCCGCAGACAGCAAAGGCCTGGCGGGAGGGGAGAAGAGAGAGGGGAGGGAGAGGCCAAAAGGCTTCGGCTCCCCTTGGTGGAAATGGTGAAGCTCGTCGGAGGAGGGGCGGAAAGGGGAAAGGGTGCAGCCGCAGCCCAGCCACACATATAAAGGGACCGTCGGGACGAAGCTGGAGAGAGGCTGAACTGTTCCGAATATACTATACTCAAGAAATGAACACTATGGTATAGCGTGTGTTGCTTTTATGTCCAGCAGATGGTACTGGTTTTCAAAAAAGCATGTTTTTACAAAAAAACATGTTTTTACCTATCACAGGTGTGACATCTATATAATATATGTATATAAAAACATTTGTGTAGTCGAATGCAACGTTGTTTCAAAATTTCAAAGCAATCGGTGAAGAACCTTCAAAGATTTGAGATTTTGAACAAACAAACATTACATTTTTATTTATATTTAAATTATTTTAGGGGAATTTTTATTTATTTATTGTTTATAGAATATGTTTATTACAAGAAATGTTATTCCTTTTTGCAAATGGTTTATTTGTGATGCAATATGTTGCTTTTAAGTGTGCAGGTTGGTGCATGGTTATGTGTCTCAAAGTGGCTGCTTTTCTATGGGCAGGCCAGCTTGGTGCAAGGCAGCTTTGCCAGATTTTGTGTGTTTCTGTGTGATACCTGATTATTTAGATAATTGTGAGGTGGTTGCTGATTCTGTGAGCTTCCTGGCACTGTCCTTTATAATTTCCCACAATGCCTTGATGGTTTTTATTCCAGTGGCTTTGTCTTTCCTGTCCTTAGGGTTAGGGAAAAAAACTGATTTCATCTGCAGTCTTTTGGAGGAAAATTGTTGTTTTTTGGTGTTTTCCTGGGACTGTCATAGTTTGTTGGTGTGTAATGTACCACAGTTATCTACACATTAATAATGATCAAGTACTAATAATATTTCCTTATACATTTTAGTGACCTTTCCTTACATAATTGGTGTTTTCTTTCATACTTTTAGATTTCTAATTTTTGTTTCTGTTAGTTAGCAATTGCTAAAACAAATTCCATGTGAAAAGGTATTCAAAGCCTTCTTGATTTTAATTGTCAATTTATTTATTCCTGCACATTCTAATATTTATTCATTTTCATATCTCTGTTTTTCCACTGTTGTGCAAACACAATTCCAGAAGCTGCGAACATGTGTAAAATTAAATATGTATTGTATTCCCTTTCAAATAGCCAACAAAATATTTCTGGTTTTAAATCCATATCTTGCTTTACCATTGCTTCTAACCACTAACTCTTGAATAGCTACTTGGACCGACCTAAGTACTGAACCTAATTCATATATTCCTGTTTTTTTGAACTGAGAACTAAATTTCAGAACAAGAAATCTGTATTGCTTTGTGAATCTACCTATGACATTCATTCTTGATCTAACTTCTTGGATGAAAGACTATATCTTTCCTGTTTGTTGGGGGACATCCTTCCTGAAAAGACTGTACATTGTTGAGTGAAAACAGAGATGCCTTCTGTTACCTGTAGTGTAGTCCTCAGCTTACAACCACAATTGAGTCCAATATTGTTTTATTTCTTCTGCAGTTAGTATTATTTAACAGGATGAAGAGGCAACAGAGTATGACCGCTAGGACAGTCATCTTTCCTATGTAAGTAGCTGTTTTATTGCTTTGTGTGCTTGTTTCATCCTTAATATAGTAGTGCAAGCAATTAAAGTCTTCCTTTCTGTATCTCTTTGTGCAGGCCATTCATTGAAGCAAGGTGGTCAGTTGGTGACTTCAACACACAAAAGGAGAGTAACCTTCATTTTCTATTATTTTGTGTGCTTGTTTCATCCTAATGCAGTTCATGCGATTAAAGTCCTCCTTTCTGTGTCTCTTCTTTGTGCAGGTTATTGGAGCAAGGTGGTGAGGTGGTGGTGTGCAGAATACCCGGCATGGCAGTAATCTTCCCTCTGTAAGTAGCTGCCTTTATTGTTTTGTGTGCTTGTTTCATCCTAATGCAGTTCATGCAATAGAAGAGTTCATTTCTGTGTCTCTTCTTTGTGCACGCCATTCATTGGAGTCAGTGATACTGAAGACTGGCAAGGACAGTCATCTTCCTTCTGTAAGTCGCTCTTTTATTGTTTTGTGTACTTATTTTAATCTTATTGTAGTTTATCCATTGGGGCAAATAATTCAGTGACATCATCTTGGCCACTCCACCCGGTCACATGGGCGGCAAGCCACTCCCACCCGGTCACATGAGCGGCAAGCCACTCCCACCCAGTCACATGGGCAGGAAGCCACTCCCGCCCGGTCACATGGGCGGCAAGCCACTCCCACCCAGTCACATGGGCAGGAAGCCACTCCCGCCCGGTCACATGAGCGGCAAGCCACTCCCACCCAGTCACATGGGCAGGAAGCCACTCCCGCCCGGTCACATGAGCGGCAAGCCACTCCCACCCAGTCACATGGGCAGGAAGCCACTCCCGCCCGGTCACATGGGCGGCAAGCCACTCCCACCCAGTCACATGGGTGACAAGCCACTCCCACAAAGCAGGCCACACCTACAGAAGAGGTTCCAAAAAAATTTGAAACCCACCACTGAGTCCACTCCTTGTGAAAGTCCCCAACACTTTTGAATGGCCTTTTCCTGACAATCCTCTCCAGGCTGTGGTCATCCCTGCTGCTTGTGCACCTTTTTCGTCCACACTTTTCTCTTCCACATAACTTTCTATTAATGTGCTTTGATACATCACTTTGGGAACATCCAATCTCTTTTGCAATTACCTTTTGAGGCTTTCCTTCCTTATGGAGAGTGTCAATGATGGTTTTCTGCACAATTGTTAGGTGAGCAATCTTTCCCATGATTGTGATTCCTACTGAACCAGACTGAGAGACCATTAAAAGGCTCACAAACCCTTTGCAGGTGTTATGGCTTAATTAGCTGATTAGAGTGGGATACTTTGAGCCTTGGATATTGCACCTTTTGAGATTGTGGATTTGGGGTTTTCATGAGCTGTAAGCCATCATCATCACAATTATGACAAATCACGGCTTGAACTATCTCGCTTTGCATGTAATGAGTCTATCTTATATATTAGTTTCACCTTTTAAGTTGCATTACTGAAATAAATGAACTTTTGCACGGTATTCTAATTTTTCGAGCTCCACCTGTGTATCTACCCCGCTCCATATAATCCCCCCTCCCAGTTTCCCACCGTAATAAATGTGGCAGGCCTGAAGGCCCAATGCGAAAGTTGGTTTCCAGGCCTGACATTCGCTTCTCATCCAAGAAGCTTCTTCAGCTCTGTAAGGCTCTTCATTCTTCAGCTCTCATGAAGCTTCTTGGATGAGAAGCGAAACATCTTCAAGGGAAAACCAGAAAGTCCAGTTGGCTCTTGAAAAAGCATCTTCGGGACAACTGTAGCCCTAGTATAGCAGGTTAAAAATGACTGGTATTAGTTTGCAGTCTTATTTACAGCCTTGCAACCTAGTAAGCAAGTAGGAACATAACTTTCAAACAAATTTTGGCAATTCAGAGCAAATGAGCTCATCTTGAAAGCAATACTGACTGCCTTGTAGTGTGTTGTGCCACCTTTTCTTCTGTTTCAACCAGATTTTCCTTTTGTGCCTTGCTCTATAATGGCAGGTTCATGGTGCTTATCTCCAAGCCAAGGGAACACTTTACCTATTTTGTTTTTATGACTTATTTTGATGTCTGTCGTTCAGGATCAAGACTGCCCATTCCTTCCACCCCCTTTCTACCTGACACAAACCTCCCCTCCAGGCCCTCTCCTGCATCCTAGGAGAGGGGGTTTAGGTAGGTTTTTCAACAAATTGTATTTCTCGAGGAATTACTGCCTACAAAAATTGGCCCTAGCCTGACTGCACAACAGGAGTAGCTGGCTGTGAATTAGGAGTGTTGTAATTCAACACATCCAGGAGTCACTACTACTGTCAGTAAGAGAACACTCCATTTTAGCTTTTTCTGGACAGTTGTTGAGGAATAATTGGGGTTTTTTGTCCGATGAATTGTCAGCATTCAAAAAAAGATGCTGAATTCTTGCATCATGATGATCACTTAAAATTTGAGTTTGTCAAATTTGGGGAAACAATTATGACCTGAAAAGCTTTAAATGACAACAAACTGTTACTCTAGTCAAAATCCAGCTCCTCTTGCCCCTACACCTTCTTGCTTGCTTTAAGCCATTTTCCAGTCCCACGTCATACAAACACAAGTCAACCCATGTTCCCTAATGGGTCTGTTATCTGTTTCAGAGTTATACATACCTGTTACATACAATCCTTTCCAGTTTGGGATATGGAGTTGTCTGGTGCACAAGTAAAGCAGGATAAAATGTGAATTAAAATATAAAAGCGAGACGTGACAGAAGGAAGAGATAAAAGCTGCTTGTAAGACATGTACAAAAAGAGGAAATGTCAAAAGGCCCAAACCACAGAGTTCAGCTAAAGTTCTTACAAAGCCATGTAGTCAGTACCTGTGGCCCGAGACAAAAGGAGAAGCAAGACAATATCTACTTATGAGGCTTCTTTTCTCAACATGACCAATAAGAAATGGGTTAAGTGTTTCAGTGTTGTGCTGCTTTTGAGAACATATAAGAATGTGTGCTTCCACGAGGAGGGTTGTTCAGAAGTTGCATGCTAGCCTTTGACTAGCTTTTCTGAACCTGGCTGCCAATAAACCTCTCCTTGATCCCGAGACGTCTAAGTCCTGTCATTTTCTGCAACACAAGGAGGCCTGTCATTTTCCAAAAGCATGGTTTATTCATGGCTGAACCTTTGCAGTACATTCTCTGTGTAAGCTTCACTGGTACAATTTCAGCCACATTTAACTTTTCAAATCAAAGGCAGTTTAGATTCAGCCCAGCAATTTTGGGAACCTTATAAACCTGAGCACAAAAGATGACACTCTCTCCTTCCATTGCTGAGCTATCATAGATACTCCTTCTGCAATCATCTAAACATCATTAGTTCTGAGCACTCTCTTGGTAGGGAATTTCCATCCCAAGGGATTTTGCTGAAGACGTACTGTGCCAGTGCCTCTGGGTGTTTGGCTTGCCCTTGCAAAGAGCAATTACTTGGGTCAAAAGTATTGTCTGCAGTCTGGGGTGCCTGGATTATAACGCTGGATCAGCAATACTTGCTGTGTTTTGACCTGTAGAGGTTTTTGTTTTAAGTGTATACTAGCTTTGCATAAACCAACCAGTAATTTTTAACTCAATTAAATTATCTGAGCCCAACCAAGAAGGTTAGATTTTGGCTCACAGTGTTGTGTGAACAGCACAAAATGGTAATTATCCATGGATATTTCATGGCATAAAGAACAATAGGAAAGATATTTCTTAAAATGATTAATAGGAAGTTGGCTTATAAAAGAATGATCAGATCTATGATGCAAAAATTCCAGATGACCAAACAACCTCTCTTTGTTACCACCTAGTAACCTAGTGAATATGTGAAATGGCTATTAGTTTGAATAGGAAAGCAAAGCTTGTCTAGTGAATCCTAACATTATTTAGGATGCAGAATTAAAATTCAATGATATCAAGACTGGAGAAAGAAAATTGGATAATAAAACTATCACGCTTTGAATATCCTGCTTGATCCTGGATTAGAATCACTCACACCAGAGGTGGTATTCAGTAGGTTCTGATCAGTTCTGGAGAACCAGTAGCAGAAATTTTGAGTAGTTCGGAGAACCAGTAAATACCACCTCTGACCTCCCCCACCCTCATCTATTCTCTGCCTCCCGAGTCACAGCTGATCAGGAGGAAATGGGGGTTTTGCAGTAACCTTCCTTTGGAGTGGGCAGGGAATGAGATTTTACAGTATCCTTCCCCTGGAGTGGGGGAGGGAATGGAGAGTATCCTTCCCCTGGAGTGGGGCGGAAATGGAGATTTTACAGTATCCTTCCCCTGCACGCCCACCATGCCACGCCCACCAAGCCATGCCATGCCCACCAAGCCATGCCCACAGAACTGGTAATAAATTTTGAATCCCACTGACTCACAAAGACACACACTTTAGAAAGTCCATGCTTGTGATGTCTCATTATGCACAATAAGGAATCAGGTGAACAGAGAGTATTTGAACTTCTGGAACCCTCTTCACACCAGAAGCTGGAAAGTCCTAAACTTTGAAGTCTAGTTTCTTCATTACTATGCGGCATGTGTCCACCCCTTCTGCTCCTCTGCACCATTCCTTACTTTTTTTCCCTAGCAAGAAATGTAAAAAGGCGCTGGATTTTCAGAATGAGAGGGGGGGAAATGTAAACAGAAGAGAGTGGAGGGAAGGTCCGGAGATCCATCAGTTGTGACTTGCTCAGAAGGCAAGGCTTCAAATCCACAGAAGGAAACAAAGACGACTAGATTAGCATTTCCAAACTGAGCAAAGACTGGCCCCATTGCAGAACTGTTTATTCTCGGCGTTGATTTTCAATATTTAGAATGATTAGCAAGTGAAAGCAGATTGTTGCCAAGATGGATTGATGCCAGCCTCTACGCTCAGTGAAAAGGGGGGAGGGGAAAAAAGGACAGCAAGAACCAGAGAGAAAAGAAAGGCTTATGGTATATTTTCTCCCAGTCAATTAAGTGCTTTGAGGTATTCACGTTTGACCAATTGGGAAAGAAGATAGATTGTAGAAGAGCTGGGCAGGGGGGAGGAGAGGAGGAAAAATATTGTAAACAACCAACCAAATCATAAACGTACTGATCCAAACTCCTCTTATGTAGAAACTTTGGTCTTCAATTCCATGCTGTATAGTCACTGCTCAAGATTTTAGGGACTAACTTCAGACAATTCAGTCAATATCTAAATGTAGGAAATTATTTGCTCTTCCAAGAAAAGCCATCATTTGGAACAAGATTAGTTATTTCTACTACCTGCTCACAGTTATCTCTGGACCATTCGCAATATAAAATTGTCTGATGTTAAATTTACTATGGATGGATTCTTGATTTTCATAGTATTTCACAAATACAACAATTTGGGCTAGATGACCTACAAGGTATCTTCCAGCTGTGTTACTCTAAGTGCTAAGTTCTAAAAAAAAGCATAGGTATCTCACTAAAACCTAAATCTGGGAGTAGATCAAGTAATCCCAGGGGATCTGAGGGAAGTAGATGGGGGAGTCCTATCCCAGGTGTCACTTTTCATGCATAAGAAAAACCTTGAGATCCTGGTTCATATTTATAGTGTGTGCCTTGCCATTGAGATTTATTCGGTAAACCAGTAAAGCTGAGCATATGAAAAAACAGTCCAACCTATCAAAAACAGCACCACAAAAATCAGATTAGGAACACGTTAAAATAGGAAAGAAAATGGTAAATGAGCACCTGTCTACCCTAGACATGTTCAAATCACCAGGACCGGATGGATTACACCCCAGGTTTCTGAAGGAACTGGCAGACAAGATCTCAGAACCACTGAACTATATCTTTCAGAGATCTTGGAGCAGCAGGGAACTGCCAGAGGACTGGAAAAGAGCTGATGTGGTTCCCATCTTCAAAAAAGGGGAAAAATAGTTCCGGGAAACTACAGACCTATCAGCCTGATCTCAATACCAGGGAAGATTCTGGAAAAGATAATCAAGCAATGAATCAGTGAATACATAGAAGTAAACAAAGTAATAACCAAAAGCCAACATGGTTTTGTCATAAACAGATCATGTCAGACTAATCTCATTGCATTCTTTGACAAAGTGACAAAATTAGTGAACCAGAGGAATGCTGTCGATATAATTTACTTGGACTTCAGGAAGGCATTTGATAAAGTGATAAAGATCATAAGCTACTAATAGATAAAGTAGAAAAAAGTGGGTTAGACAGCATCACTACCAGATGGATTCGTAACTGGCTGACCAACCGCACTCAACATGTAGTCCTCAATGGAACTGCATCTTCATGGAGGGAAGTATGCAATGGAGAACCCCAAGGCTCTGTTTTGGGCCCAGTACTCTTCAACATCTTCATAAATGATTTGGATGAGGGGATAAATGGGGAACTCATCAAATTTACAGAAGACACCCAGCTGGCAGGAATAGCCAACATTCCAGAAGACAGGCTTAAGATACAGAAGGATCTTGACAAACTTGAACATTGGGCACTATCTAATAAAATGAAATTCAATGGTGAAAAAAGTAAGGTTCTACATTTAGATAAGAAAAACGAAATGCATAGGTACAGTACAGGTGGGTTGCAGGTGGTACCCCCCCGGTGCGGGTGTATCGGTGCCTTCCGGGAGCACCGGGTACCATTCTGGTATGGTGCTCCAGAGGGCCCACCTGCCTGCCCAAGCTCCTTACCTGTATTTGAGCTCTTCCCCACACGTACACGGAGAGTACGGTACCTGCGCGACGCTCCGCCGAGCAGCTGGAGCATCACGGAGGCATCGTGGAGGTAAGGACGCGCGAATGTGTGCATATGGGAGATGCCGGGCCCCGTTGCACCGTACCGGTTGCACCGGGATCCGGAACCCACCACTGCTACAGTATATGTGGTACCTTGCTCAACAGTAGTAACTGTGAAAGGGATCTTGGAGTCCTAGTGGACAACCATTTAAATATGAGCCAGCAGTGTGCAGCAGCAGCTGCCAAAAAGCCATCACAGTTCTAGGCTGCATCAACAGAGGGATACAATCAAGATTACGTGAAGTGTTAATACCACTTTATAATGCCTTGGTAAGGCCACACTTGGAATACTGCATTCAGTTTTGGTCACCACGATGTACAAAAGATGTGGAGACTCTAGAAAGAGTGCAGAGAAGAGCAACAAAGATGATTAGGGGACTGGAGACTAAAACATACGAAGAACAGTTGCAGGAACTGGGTGTGTTTAGTTTAATGAAAAGAAGGACTAGGGGAGACATGTTAGCAGTCTTCCAATATCTCAGGGGTTGCCACAAAGAAGAGGGATTCAAATTATTCTCCAAGGCACCTGAGGGTAGAATAAGAAGCAATGGGTGAAAACTAATCAAGGAGAGAAGCAACTTAGAACTGAGGAGAAACTTCCTGACAGTTAGAACAATTAATCGGTGGAACAGCTTGCCTCCAGAAGTTGTGAATGCCCCAACACTGGAAGTGTTTAAGAAGATGTTGGATAGCATCTGTCTGAAACGGTATAGGGTTTCCTGCCTAGGCAGGGGGTTGGACTAGAAGACCTCCAAGGTCCCTTCCAACTCTGCTATTCTATTCTATGAGCCAGCCAAAGAAGGGGGTGATCAGGGTTTATCAATGAAACTTTACAAACCTTGCAGACACACACACACACACATGCCATTTAAGGCCTGACCCAGGAAGAAACGAAAGTGCATTGTCCTCATTATAAAATGGACTTTACCAGTTCAGGTCCTCCATGCATTTTGGATAATAAAATTCATAGCATGACAAATGACCCTGGCTGATAATACTGAGAATTACAATTCTAGCGTATCTGAAGAGATATAAGCGGGAACTAATTTTGTCACTTATTTGGGAGAAATTCCATTTCTCCTCAGCTTAAGCGCTGGCCTAGAACTAGATGTTTATACTCTATGCCACAGAAATCCTTCCAAGGAGGCATTTATTAGGAACATGCCTGCTAATGTAACCGTATGTGGCAATGACCTTGGGAGACAGAAGGAAGAGTTGCAGACAGTCAGTTAAGAGGCAACTGAGCCTGCAGGAGGAGTGGGTAGTGGGGCAAACATCTCAGAAGGGACCTAGTTTCTTGGATGCTAAATTTGAAGGGGGAGATAAATACATCCAGACTTGCAAGATTATGTTAATGTAACCTTACAATAAAGTGGGATTTGCTATTTTGGGGTGGACGTCTTGCCTGAGCTTCCTCGTAGGGCTGAGAGCCTCCTTCATGGATATCTTGCCATCTTGCACTGGCAACCCTCTCTTCTTCCCCATCGCTTCTTCTCTTTCTTACTTTAGCTTGAAATATCCGTTAAACAGAAACATACGGGATCACTTGATTTGCTGCATTGAGGTGCCCCCAGAATGAGGCCATCCGCAAGGAGCCTATTGTCTAGAAAGACTCTGAACTTTCCTTCTGTGGGATCATATTGCCCTCAGCCAAACGGTGGATTTCGCTCCTTGTGCGGATTTATGGGAAAAGACCAGCAGCGTGATTGCCATTGAATAATACCGTTGCACAATTCTGTTTGAGCAGCCCCGCCAATGGTAATACATTTGCGCGGTTCGCCAAACTCCCTTTTCTAACAATTCCTCCCCTGCTCCCTCCCACAGCTCAAGGAGAATAGTGCTGGGCTCTTTGTGAAACTGACTGGCTTAAACAAATAAATAGATTCCACAATGTCTTTCTCTCCCTCCTTTGCCTCTCCCCCCCCCCCAGCCACGGTTTGCTCATGGTTTAGGAGGAGGGAAGCGCGCTATTTTCCCCAGAATGGAGGGAAGCAAAGAAGGCCAAGGGTGGGGAGCGGTCCTGCTCACAAGCATTGGTGTTTGAAATCATACTTTACCCAGGCAAGCCTGGGCAGGCTCAGTAACCAAGAGGCCATGACCTGCCTTTCTCGTTGATTTCTTTCTCTTTTTTCTTTTTTCCCCTCCTTCTCCTAAGTACACATCGTGCTTTGTGAGAGGCAGGGTAGTCTCCCCAGCTCACATTGGAGGGCAAAGTTTACAACCCAGGGGGAATTTTTATTGTCTCACATTCTTTTGCTCAATCCCTACGTTGGATGTTGGAAAGCCTTACAAGTTATGATGGAAGCAAAAGAGTTTCTTCTCCCATTTCCCTGATCATATGATCTCTTACTCCCCAACAGATATGCAGTTTGGAGGTTCTTGTTTTACAACCATGGAAAGCGGGAGCGCCAAACCCAACCTTGTGCGCTGGGGGGAACACCATTGAGAAGATTGTTTTGCTAGTTTTAATTTGGACAAAAGAAGGTCCTTCTTTCTTCCAAGCCTCATATGACACCGCTTTTATTTCTCTCTCTCCCTCCCAGGGTTTGGCTGACTTTTTCTGCTGCCTGAATGTCACAGGATATTTTTCATTGGTTTCCATGTTTCCTGGACACGTAGGATTTCAAGGGGTGTGTGTGGCTTCTGTTTTGTGGAAGAAGGAGAAGAAGGCATGGTTGAATAGAACCCACTTTTTTGAACTCTCCCAAAAAATATTGAATACCTTGTCATTTATTTTTATTTAAAGTAAAGAAGGTTGATTTGGGGCACTGGTGCTGGATGTGGTAGTGGTGGAGGAGTCTGTATCTTTCTTTCTTTCAATTGGCAGGAGCTCCAGCATCCCCCAGCTATTCTGGGCTTCCCTAGATCACATGACACTGCCCTTATTTTCCTTCCAAGAATTTAAACATGTTTTGTCCTTCTTGTTTTAACAGCAATGATTCTTTTTTCTTGCTGAAGCCAGCAGGGTCCTTCCATCACAACAATAATATAACAAGCATGAAAAACTACAGGGTTTCCCTACCCAGTTTGAGGGAGATAGATCAGGTGACACAGATATGTCCAGAATTCTATCTTGGGCATCTGGGAAAGATATGGTCAACCCCAATCCTTTGGACACTGACTGATTGGATATATTAGCCATGCCATTCATCAGACGATGACCAATCACTAGCCTGGCATGCAAACTGTAAAAATGAGAAATTAGCATGAGAGAAAGCTTTTGGATGGAGATCAAAATCTGGAAGAAAAAAAACTCTTTAAAGGAGGCTGTTCTTTTACCAGTGAAAGCACATTAATTCATCAGCAAGGAAAGGCCTTTATCACATTTCTCGATTGTTTCTTAAACCAAACCTGCTCCTACTTGCTGCAGTACGAAAAATGTTAAGCTTCCTGAATCTACCACTTGCAGGGTAAACTGCAACATCTAAGTTGGAGGTGGTGGAGCTGGTGGTGGTGGAGAAGGTTGCTTTTGGTTGAGAAACCACCCAAGAGAAACAATGGAGCATTTGTTCCTGTGTGTGTTACTCTTGGTACTCTGTTCATTTCCCCCCCCCCCCCCCCCATTCTGCTACTTCACTTGATTGTAAGTACAAAGGGAAAGAAGGAGAAAAATAATGGCCTAGCTAATTATTCTGGATGATGAAGAGTTTGAACTCTATTCAGTAGGAAATTGGTCACTGGAGCTGTTGAACACCTTCAGATGTTTGTGAAATAAAGATCAAGGACATGCTGCATATGTTCTGTGGTCAATTATCAAGTGACAATAATCTTCCCTTTTCTTGTTATCATCTATTTCCAATATCAATACAATTTCAGGAAAACTGAGTAATAGGGTTTTTTTGCAATTTGTTTTCTTTTTATTTAAATTCCAAGCACCAAACAGGGTTTATTTGATCTTGAGCATTGAGGCACATGGAACTGATTGAATGATTGATTGATTGATTGATTGATTATGTGGCATCAAGATATTTTTAACTGCTGGGGGCCACTTAGATTTATTTTATCCATGGAAATATATCCTTAAGATGGATACTCAATTCTTCCAATGCTGCCCTTGGATTGGATGAAATTAAACCATAAAAATGTTTCCTTACTTTAATTCCCAATACAAGGGGAAACAGTGTGCTAAAAATTGATGGCTTTGCTTTTACGTTTTATCCAAGTATTCTAAGGATGCACTAGGAGTCCAGAATGGGGCCTGGGGAAGCACATGTAGCTCTCATATGCTCCATGTCCTCTGTGGCAGGCTCTGTTTTAGAAGATGTTCCCAGGCTTATGCCAAAACAGCAGGAAAGATTGAAAAGAATTATGGCACATGAATGTCATCCATATAGAGCTGCCTTACTATGGGAATGGAGTACCATCTCCCCATGTGTCCTTTACACTGGCTATTTTGACCCAGTGCCTTTGTAACCTGAGCTGCTCTCTCTCTCTCTCTCTCTCTCTCTCTCTCTCTCTCTCTCTCTCTCTCCCTTTGCTCACCCAATGTCTTCAGGGATCATTAACAGGCCATCCTCACTAACCTTTCATGTCCTATTCCCCCCTCCCAGGCTCCCAGAACCAATTGCTTCTGATCATAATTAACCTCAGGTGGTTTCGTTTATTAGCATCCTTTTTGTAGTCTTGCTCTAGTGCTTCATTCATACAGGTACCCAGTTTCTTGTCGTTTACACCCAGCTCTGTACATTGCAGAAAAAACAGGTGTTTTCCTCTGCAGAGATAAATGTAACTGATATATTTTTGGAAAAACTGACCCTTTTCATCCAGTCCTACTTCTGTCCTGTTCCTCTCTTTAGAAAATGTACCAGTGGAAAAAAACCACTGAGATCTTTTGTTCCATTTATGTTAAATGCTATGACCTGGAATCTGTGGATGAATGAATCTGTGGATGGATGAATCTGTGAAATAATTCCTGGATAATTGACAGGATTTTAATCAGGAAAGAGGAGCACTGAGGAGAGAAAAGGAAACAAGCAAGCAAGTGTGTAGGTATCTATACTTAAACCTAACTCCAGCAGATGCCACTGAGAAAGAAGAGCTTGGAGCAAGATCCTTGTACAGGTGGGTCTACTCTTGGCCTACTCTGCCTCTCTTGTGGCTTGGTTGAATGATAGTGCAAAGGTGAGAGGTGAGAGCAAACAACCCCCAATGGAGATGGACTCATTCCAGCAGATGGAGTATAGTGTTCATATTCCTCATGATGAAAAGCATATTTGAGTGTGATGGCCACTTTTTAAATTGACCTCCCACAGCTGGCAAGTGTATAGGGCTCTTTGACTCTGGAACCTTTCCCTTGTACCATTCTGCCACTTGGTGTTTCCCTGAGTCCAGTTTCTTATTTCTTTGTCCCAAAGGCAAAGGATGCTGACATGCCTTATTTTACTCAGAGGCAAATGTTGAGCAAATTTTATCTGACAAGACCCAAGTTAAACTACAAATGACAGGCCAAGAGAATGGTTTGAATAAGGATGCTTTACTGGATGTGCAAAAGAACCTGACTAAAGTTTTAAAAACTAAAAAGGAAATAGCAAATTATATTTGTGGAGAATGACCTGGAAAATGTTTTCCCATTGGATTTAAAAAAGAGGCTTGTTAAAGACTCAGTGGCATCTTGAATAAATCTATACGATGGGATAAAGAAGAATGGAAAAGAAATCAAATTAAATCAGATTAAGACTGTTAGAAGTAAAAAGAAATTGGTTTATTTGATCAGAGTTAAATAATTTTTTGCAAAGTTTTGGCAACTGTTTATGAACTTTTTGCTGACACTAGTTGTTGAACAGTTGATATTTGATGAATTTGTGATGGGATAAGGGATGGGATATGTTTGAAGAGATACCTATTTGTAACCACATAGGGGGTGTAGAGTCACCAAGTTTGTTGATGCTTGTTCTGATGAAGGTTGAAAACCACTTCTTTATGTTTGTTTTCATTCTATTATATTCGTTCTTCTCTTTATATTCTTTCTTTTTCTCTGCACTTTTTATTCTTTTCTATTCTCTTTCTCTTAGTTTAGTTTGTTTTCGTTTTTACTTTTCTAATCAAGATTCTTAATAAAATTATATGTAAAAAAAACAAAAAGAAAATGGAGCTACAATGAAGTAAGACAGATAAGAAATAAGAGGGGGTGGAAGAAATAAGAGATTTCTGAATCTACTCAATCTACTTGGAAAACCTTAAACTTATCAGAAATGCAATAAAAGCTGAAGTTTTGTTTTTAAAATAGAATACAGTAATTTTTCTAAGGATATGCTTATATTGCTAATCATGTTTCCCAGATATATTTCATGAGTTTTAGTTTTGCACTACTTATAAATATTTGAGTTTTAATCTTCTGCTCCATTTTGTGGTTTTATATATATATATATATATATATCTTACAGGGGGTTCCACGGTGCCTTAATGTATGCAATTGAGCTGATTTTAGACAAATATTAGTGCATATTGCTTTGCCAGTTGTGTCCTACGAAGCAAACAATTGCAGAATCTTACCTTTTGAAGGATAATAAGAACTATTCCAATTGAAAAGCATTGGACCTATGTGTGGTGCATCCTTGTTGTAGAATAGTCTTGTTAAATAGATGAGCTGGTAGGGATAGGTATATGAAGTAAAAGCTGGCTCAGATCCATTCTTTGTTGATACATGATAAGCCATATTCTGAAAATCTTTCAACTGATATAGTTACCAGAGAGGGTTTTGATTGGCATATGAAAATCAGAGCATATCGCCCTATTCTTATTCTAAATGTATTGGCTCACTCCCAAGCTTTGCTCAGGATACTAGCTATGACCTTTACAGAATTAAATGGCTTGGAACTGTTTGCTTCCATATGAATTTGACTGGCTTGTAGAAAAATCTATAAAGCTTTTGTATGAAGTGAGTTTCCCACTCCTTCTTAAGCCATTTAAAAAGTTAACCGTTTTAATGACTGATCCCACTTGAGGACTCCATACATCCTGAAGTTGTTTAATGCAACTTTTCACATTACTGCCTTATTTGCAGTCATTTTTACCAGTTGTATATATATATATATTCTTCTCTCTTGTCATGCTTCTACATTGAGATTTTAAATGTGCATTGTTGTATTTTTCAATTGTGATTTTAAAACAATATTGTAATTTGAAATCTAGTTCTGAAATTGTCTTCCTCGGCCCCTTTGAACTTACTCACATTAGGGAAGGATGATTTAGTGCCCTGATGGTGAACTTATCATGGGTATGAAAGGTGATATGCCATGGCATCTTTGGGTGACATGCCAGTGTTCACCAACACCCACCAACAACTATTCTTGAAAGCATGCCTTGTTCTCATATGATTTTTGAAGGCTGTAAAGGTAATGAGAGAATGGGGTGTACTCTGAAACTCACACAAGGCATGCTGCTGTGTGGTTTTTGGAAGCTGCAGAAGCTGTGGAAGAGTATGCTCCAAAGCCAATTCAAGAATGAAGGCCTTGTGCGACCCGAAACAGCCTCACGTAATCCACAGGGGTCTGTCAACAGAAAGAAAGTATTGGCTGAAGGTAAGTGGCATGATAGATTCTGGAGAGCACTGAGCCGCAGGTGCAATTTTCTTGGGGAATGGCACACGGTGGCCTTCTTGAGTAACAAGAGTTGTGCTAGGGCAGAAGTCGAGGCATATACTCTACATCAGACCCAGGCTTAGCGTAACTGCCAAGAGCCTCTGTTCAGGGCGGCCTTGATGGAGGAGAGATAGGGGATTGTTTCTCTTTTATATATGTTTGTGTGTGTTTGTGTGTGTGTGTTTGTTTGTGTGAGAGAGAGAGGGAGAGGGAGAGACAGACATGTCAGCAGAGTCAAGTTTGGCATTTTCTGAATTTTTGACATCCTGAGACCATCCTCGAATCCAAAAATTCCTGAGCTGACTATAATGTATATTACAAAGAAATGCAGTTTGTACATATTTACTTGGTTATTACTGACTGAGTAGTGGAAATGAATAAGCTCGGGATAAAGCTCCGTGCAATTCCCAATCATCAGTTTCTCCATCTCCCTTTCTCTCTCAAAGCTATTTCAGAGTGACCCCCCCCCGTCACTTATACCAACCTTGAAATGATGAAGAGATTATAACTCGGTTGATGCTAACTCCCCTTTTCCTCCATCTGACCAATGGGATCTTATCTGAGCTATAATCAGCTGTGGTATAGCAAATATCTCCTTCATTCCACACAAAATAAGACAACTGAGTGTCCCCTATTCTGTGTCTTTTAGTACAGGAAGTATGCCTTTATTTAATGATTTTCAAAAAAAAAACCTTTGAGAGGTTGCTATGAAGTGAAGCTATCTGAGGTCAAATTGATTATTTAAAAAAAAGGACTAGACAACAGCCCTGAAGGGGTACTGAAAGCTTCCCAAATGCCTCATCCCCATTTCTCTCTTTCGTTTAAAAGCAACTATGAATGGTGAAGGGGAAATGATAGCATCTCATCAGTTGTGCAAGTTGGCACGTTTTCCGGTAGCTGCAGCTACAATTGCATATTGATATAACCGCTGGATTGAGTGATGGGGGAGATAAGCTCTAATAATGAAAGCAGGAAGAGACGAGGTATAGGATAAGATGCTGAACCACTACCAGAGGGAAAGCAAGTGATGGTTAATTTAAGCCCAAGAGGTAGGAAGCACATTAAAGTGAAAATCCTCACCAATGGCAAAATGGATTGCTTTCAAGATATGCAGAGGGAAGTGAACCAACTTGGATATAAATTCCACCGAAGCAGAAATAGGAATGACTCGGCTCGCCCAAAACACTAGCGTGGGATTAGAAAGCTTCAGAATTGACCTTGAAGTGGTGCAAAACCAAGAAGACACTCCCTGGTATTTTCCTGGGTGCATTGTGGGGAAAGGGATTCCATGAGGTCCGCTGCAGCGTATTTCATATCATTTTAAGTTTTTGCAAGAGTGGGGGAGAGAGAGAAAATAAATCTGAGCACCCAGCATAGAAGTAGGTTGTCCTGGTGATAGGAGTAGCTATTTCCGAAGTAGTTAGTAGTAGTGGTCTCCAGGAATATAGAACAATCTCTTGGTAGATCAGATTGCTTTGGCTATATATCACGAGCTGAATAGCCTCAGAGGGCTATTTCAACTATACTGACTCAACGGAGAATCTTGCAACTGCTCCAGAACTAAGAACAACTTTAAGTTGCAGGCTGAAACAAACTTCAAGAGCAAACAAGTGTCTCGGATCCCATATAGAGTGGACATCATTGCATCAGATATACTTCTGCTAATGAGATTGCTGCTGTGTAATGATGCATAATGACCATATTTGGCCTGGTATAATCGGATGGCCTCCGTGTTACTAGTGGAAATGCTGTATTTTGCTCTGCATACTTGCTTTTGACTATCCTCGCAGAGCACTGCCGAGAACAATGAATGTCTTTTAATATATTATAGAGCAGGAAACAAAGTGTACCAATGTTTTGTTTTGTTTTTATTTTTTTTAAATAGCAAACAGCTTTCCATAGTTAAATTGCACACGTACTGTTGCCGTTTTTCATGAGTAGGAAACAAACCCCAATCCAAGCCAATAAAATGGAACAGAAGAGAAATAATTATGTTAAGAAAAAGCAAAAAACCAACCAACGCTCCCCCTCTCCCCCTATGTCTGGTTTGATATCCAGCAATGGTATAATTTCATTGCCAGTAAGTTTCCACAGTCTTGAAGGATGTGCAGTGCACTTCTCTTAAGTTGGATCGTTCAACCTACTCCTGGAGCAATTTCACGAGTGAACGATGACAGAAGAAATAACTAAATCTACAAAGTGAGATAGATTTGAAACCAGACTCAAGTTCTGTCGGTGCTATATTACAGCCACTAGTTTTGACAGAACTTAGTAGCAAATCTATGAATCCAAAGCCTAAAACGAAAGCATGCTACCCATTGCAGTTTGAAATCCTGGATGCAATACAATGTGTAACTTGCTATGGAAAACAGTACATTTACAGCACAAAAGCCCCCTGCATAGAAATTGCTCATTTTCACTCTTCGGTATCCTGTTAGAGTTCTTGTGGAACTGTAGTTCTGTCAGGTGCAGAGATGTAATTGACAGGTTCACTGCCATTAACTTTTAGCGTTCCTTGGTTGGGAATTAAAGAGGCCGAACCATTACAGAGGCTTTACATTTGTACTATAGCCATTCAGAGAGAGCCCTCGACTTGTTCCAATAGCAAACTGGCTTTGCTCCATAGTACTTCACTTAATCTTGACAGCAGCTGGTGGTCCAAAATGCTGACATTATGTTTATTATTACTATTACTTTAAAAAAAATAAAGGAGAATGGAAGCAGAGTTTCCAGCAACAGTCAATCCAGAAACATAGAACCAGTTTCACTGGCATCTGCTTCTGCTGAAAAGAGCTGAGACAAATTCAGGATTCTAAATTTACAAAATAAACATTAGTTCGATTACCTAATTAGAACATTTAAATTAGAATATACAACTGTCACAGGCTTCTAAATTAGGTTGGAGTCATTGTATATACCCTATAGAAATCAATAGCAAAGCTCCAATTAATTTGAATATAAGGACAGCAAATGTACATAAAGTTGCAGCTTTAACCATATTGCTAAATTACATTTCTATGCAATTATTGGTAAGGGAAAGGTAAGCTATTATTCAGATGCCTCAAATTATTTGTTTTATGTGTTCGTGGGTGGGCCTGAATTTTGAAGGGCCATATCCTATGGTAAAAAAAAAAAAAAACATCCATTGGCTGGACCAAGCCACATCCAAATGTGTATTAACTTAACTGACCTCAGTAGAAAAGTGTAGTTAAACCAACAGGATTTTAAAAGACTAAAATCTGTATAGATCACAATTATTATTGAAACTATTTCATATCTGAATTCATGGAATTACAATATTCCTAATTTTAAATGTGACATACTAGTCCTTGGTTGTTTCAAAACTGATGCTGTACAGATGGTCCATTTTGCACATAAATTCCATTTTCACATTACTTTTAAATTCTATGTTATTCCATCACTTACTAAAAATAGAGGTTTTCCAGCAGTTATTCCATTTTTTTAATTTTAAAAAATTCATGTACATGTATCTTCTGATATGGTTAAGACTGCTCATATTGTTTCCAACAGCAAAGCTTCTGTCTCATTCACAGATTCCCCCTTCCCTATTTTTTTAAAAAAATCTAATATTTTAATTACTAGTAAGTTGACTACATTTTGATTAAGAAAGAAGGGGGGTTAGAACCTGAAAATAATAGCTTGAATTCCAGATCAGTTCCCCCTGCCCCAATAATGGGTATACCTCTGATGCTAAAATATCGTACAATTCTTCCACAACAAATAAATTTGTGGGCTGAATCTTATTCAATGCCAGGAAACATAATTGTTTTTACCAACACCATTATTACCAGGAGTCCCACATCTGTTATGAAATAATAGGAATGTACTTCATTCCACAGTGACTGTACTTTTTCAGCTCCTGAAATGGAAGCAATATATTTTAGAATAGGTACAGCCAGGTTCCTAAAACTGCCCATAATCCTTAATGGCCAAATTGTCTTGAAACGTCAGCTACTGGAAGTTGCAAAGAATCAATTTAATGCTGGATAAGGTGAAGGAAAATAGTATTGGTACTATTTTTTTTGTTGCACTACCAATTCCACATGCACATTTATTTCAGGGAATATTTCCAAGATTTTTCCATATGCCTCAAAGTTGTTCAAGAAGAATAATGAGTATGTGTACTTTATTTCCCTTAAATCAGGGGTGTCCAAACTTGGGAACTTTAAGACTTGTGGACTTCAACTCCCAGAATTGGCTGGCTGGGGAATTCTGGGAGTTGAAGTCCACAAGTCTTAAAGTTCCCAAGTTTGGACACCCCTGCCTTAAATAGAGACCTAATTTGGTGTTGCCCAGAACTGCAGGCCAAAAAAACCTGCAGACTCTTGGAGAGTACATCAAATAATCTTTGAGGATGGATGCAATCTAGACTCTGCCAGTTGGTCATCCATTTTCTTCTAGACTGCTCAGTACAGATTGAGGAAAATACTCCATTTCCTCCAAATACAAATTATTGACTTTCATGTTGCATGATCAGAAGCCTCCGGAGAAATCGTCTAGGCAGTACAAACCAAACCAAAATCACATGCACATTTATTGTGCATGCCTCATTCACGCTTACTCTCCAGCTGATTTGGAAAGGCCTTGAAATCTCTCTCTCTCTCTAGAGAGAGAGGGAGACAACTGAAAGCGGGATCACTGTGAGAATAATTGTTAAAAGACTTTTGTAGTGCCAAACTAATAATACATTTTTCTTTGCAGACTAAATGTGAATTCAGCATTACTATTTGTGGCACAGCACAAAGCTCTAAATTTAGATTCTCTCTTTCTGCAGAAGATAAGACATGTATCCATGATGTGGGTAATTTCTAAAATTAAGAGCATGCAAAATATTCAAATTGAGCTCTTTCATTCACATAATCTAAGGGCACGTGTTTTTGTTTTCTCTGTATAGATTTGATCAGAAGAGTGTTTTTTTATCACACACAAATCATTGTATCTGCTGTAGAGTAATGTAGCACCATAACTTTTGCCCTGAGGATGTGACTCTTTCCACACCAGAGGTTTAAGAGTGAGTAAGCGTATGAAAACATACATATTTCAAAATGCTTTTTGTAGCACTTAGGTTAACAGCTTTAAAGATATGTAGGCAAGAAAAAATGGTGCAGAATTTTTCAGTACTGTAAATTCTACTTGGACGCTGAGCCTTAACCCGAATGGACCCATTGAAGAAGCTCCTTTAAAAAGTTAACTTCTATGAAATACCATTGTGGTGTCTCTGATAAGGCTATTATTTTTCAAGACATATTTTACATAACTACCCTAAAGGTCCTCATTTTACTTTATTTGAATACATTCAAAGGCTATTATGACAGCTGATTCTAGGCTAAAAGTGCCTAGTTAGATGAGAAGAAAGTTCAGTTTTAGTTCAAAAGCAAAAGTAACTCATCAGAGTGAAGATTTAAGTTGTTCTTTCTTTAGCATTTTCTGCTGTGTGTATAGTGGTCTATAGTGTTCCGCTGTTGTGTAGAAACACAAAAGAACATGACAATTATGAGTAGTTTTGGTTTGCTTACATTAATCAGTTCTACATTGCTACTGGTTGGTGAGTCACATAAGACAAGGCATAACTTAAAACAGAGAAATGTTTTAGCAATTCTGACCAGAAGACAAGAAAAACAGAGCCCTGCATAATCAGCCAACTGAGCTGATGACTGAGTTGTTGAAGCATGCCACAAATCCCTTCATAAGCTTCTACTTATAAAAAGGTGTAATGTTTTTAAAATAAACTTTAACATCAGAGGGTTTACCTACTTTGACTTTTATGTCTAGGTATTACAGCGTACAGAGTCAGTCAAGAAGTATTTTAGATACAAAAATAAGTAAAAAGGAACATCTAGAGTAAATCAAGTCCCATGTATAGATTTTTTAAAAATCTAGTGGCAGATGTTCCCACATATGTATTATATTTCCCTCTGAATAACAAGCATTTGATACACTTCAATCTGAATTTCCATTATTACAAATAGTCTTCCCTTCCTACCCAACCCAATACTCTACTGATTGTGCCCTCTGTAGCTAAAAATATAACTTTCATTACAGGTCTATAGATAGATAATAGCTTCTGTTTTAAAAGCTGGAAACAACTTGACCTATTGATTTATTTCACAGCATATAAGTTTTAAAATCTAAATTGATCTAGTGTGGTAGACAGATGGTTGCAACTCCTTGAACAGAGATGGAAATTGTACTTGCCTGCTAGATTGTCCCATGTTTTAGCTAGCGATCCTCCCTGGGAAAAACAAATACAAGCACACTTACCCAAGAAAGGAAAGAAAGAAGGAAGAGGAAACGGTCAATGATCTAGTATATGCTAATCATCAGAAAAGGCCTGCTCTTCCAACCTCTTCAAATGTCCTCCCTTCTCCCACAAAGAAATTATCCCCTTTTCATTTCCCTCTAGCCCCAAATAGGGGAAAAAAACCTGTATTTCTTTAAAAGAACACAAATAGACACTGTATTATTATTATTTGTTATCTGTTGGGGTATAGTGTTCCCCATATCAAATGTGTTACTTTGAGATACATCCAGCCCCAATTATCCAGATCTTCTTTTTCCCCCACCCTAACTTTTCAGTGAGACAGCAGGTCCCAATACTAAAGCTGTCTCATTTCTCATGGATTCTTCCTTTTGTCAAGTCCTTCAGCCCTGGTACCATCTTGTTCTTAAGAGTTGGTCAATCTTGAACCTTCCAATCAGGGAACGGTCTTTCATTAAAGACACCCAGCATTGCTCCAGTCATTCATTTCTGTTTGCAAAGAAGGGTCATTGAGTTCAAATAGTGGATCCATGTTGACAGAATTTGAGAGGTAATCATTTCTCCCTTCATCCCAGGGATGCTGAAGAAAAGAAGTGGCAATAAATGTTTCATCAAAGTCCAAGCTACTCTGGTTAGATTCTGTGAGCACGTAATCTTGGCCAGCTGGGCACCACTCCTGTGGGCAATCGATATGTCTTCCATGCACTGTCAAGTCTACATCCCTGGTTATCGGACTGATTGGAGGAGTAATTTCTAGATCCTCAAAGGTAGAGAAATCACCATTTAAGGTGGTATCAAAGATAGCCTCCCAGTCAAAATCACCTTTGAGAGAGCCAAGCTCTGTCTGTTCTTCCTGAGTAAGCATAGGGGAGCTGGAGAAGCGGGCTGCCTTATACATTCGTTTCGGCAGAGGCTGCTTGCGCTTATGGCTCATTTTTCCATCTGCTGGGTTCCAGTTCTGGTCACTGGTCACTTCTTCAAATTCTTTGAGCAGCTGCTGCTGGGACTCTAAATTGATCTTCAGGATGCTGCTGTTTTTCCAAGAGGTTGCCGATTGGTGAGCTGAAGAACTGGAACTTGCATCCTGTTGGATTCTTCCGGTAAAGGCTGGGTGTATCTGCACGGGGGGCATCCTGCGTTTTTTGAAAGCTCCGTTCATCAGTCTGTCCGCGTACTGAGGATCAATCTTCCAGAAGCCACCTTTTCCCGGTTCATCTTTCTCTCGGGGTACCTTGATGAAGCACTTATTCAAGGACAGGTTGTGCCTAATGGAGTTCTGAAATTTAAAAGGCAAAGCTTAATATGAGTTGTTCTGGAAAGGGTGCTAATTTGTAGGGCACCTCTCTCCACTGACATGAATGCAGTTGGGTATATAGACCCTTTGGGATGACTATGTTCTTCCCCCAAAGGAAAGATGGAACCCTGAAATGGTCTACAAGCTAAAACAGATCTGGTTCATCATTTAACAAGTACATTACTCATACCAAACTATAAGGATCTGAAGGTCATTGCCTTTAAGATTAAGCAGCATATCTTTTAATGAATGGATTACATTCATATTGTGTTTTTAGCGGATGCCCTGCAAGTGAACTAGGGTAAAAGCCATTTAGCCGTTGAGTACAATCTCCTGCGTATTGCGGGAGCTGAAATTAAAACATCTCAGGCAGATAAGAGGGTTATTTATCCTCTGATTCCATACTAGAGTGAAGGGGAGTCCATTATCTCTCTGAGGAATTGGTTCCCCTGTTGAATTGCTCTTCTGCTTAGGAAGTTTTTTCAGATGGACTTTGCTTTTCTGTAACTTAATTTTCTAGAAGCTTTATTAAATGAAAAATAATTTTGTATATCACTAGCAACTGTTTTTTAGGTTAAACAAAAAAAAGTCAAACAGAATATTGGTATCCAGGCTTTATCCACTTTCTATTGTACAGGTAGGATGGATTTTCCAGACTGATTATCTTAAAATGCAAGTTAATAATGAACTATGGGAAAAAGACATTTTCCACCTGAGTTATAAGTTTATACCTGTTTTGACTGCTTAAGGAACCTTCAACCTGCAGTTCACTAATGTCTCTAATACTCCAGAATTTTGAAAACCACTCTTCCTAAATTATACATTGTTTAAAAAGATTAAGCAACTAAACAAGTTTTAAAATTCAAATTAATGACTCGAGACAAATACTGAATTATAAACCATAAGGAGGATCACTCTCTTCTCAACCTCATATTTCTAATATTAAACTGATACTAGGATAACGTCATACCGGCAAGTATATAAATTTCAGCTAAATAACCCAGTCCTACATTCATATTTTCTAAATATAATTCTATGGTTGTTGTATATTTCTGTACTCTACTGAAAAGAGGGGTTGTTGTGTTTTTTTTAAATCCCCCTATATTTCATTCCTTACTAAAAAGTAAGAAATGATTTAGTGCACAGAAATAGGAACCACAGCCAGTATTATTTCTTTAAATTAAGGTTATGTTTATGTCTTGTAACTTAAGGAAAATAAAGCATCAGTGAGCTTTTTTTTTTACCTCTAATGGACCCTAAAATTGCATGCAAAAATAAAACTAAACCATGATTTGTTGAATAAGCCAGTGCCAATCTGGCAGAGAAGTAAAATAGTTCTGGTTTGCCTGGCCAATTCTTGCTTTGTTCCCTTTTCTTCTCTTCTGCCAGAATACAGATGCTTCCCTACTTCCCAGCAGCAGTAAAGAACTAATCTGCCAGTCTGTGTGTGAGAGGTGTTTTCTCTTTTTTTTGTATAGTGGGCTCTTTGCTTTTGTGTCTCTGGAGGTTTTGTGTGTGGTTCTCCGTTTAACCTCTCAATATGTGTGAGAATGTTGCTGCCAGAAAGAATGAGAAATTTTGGGGGAGAAACAAGCAGGCTTCCTTTATTCTGAGGAATGGTTTCTCTGCTGGCTAATATGTACTGCCACATACTTCTCTATTTTGATGAGAAACATGGGTAGAAAATGAAAACAATTAATCAGATATTACTTGCTATGATTAAACCAGTCATTCATTCAGTCAATTTCAAGACCAGCTTTGCTGTAAAAAAATAAAATGTGGTTTGTTTTATCACCTAAGGTGGAGTCATTTTTAAAAGTCACATAAAGGTGATTTCGTCACTAGCGCCATAAAGTATCTTCATAGCGTCACCCAAGTGTGGCTGAAGTGATATAATGCCTGTCCTTGCAGTTGTGACTTTGGCACGATGATGTTTGGGAGACCCTAAAAGATCCTGTTAATTGCCAGGGAAGAAAATGTAACTTTAATCAAAACAAATCTTAGATTAGTGCCCAGTGTGAGTCAGGGCTGTCTGTTTTCGGGAGTCACTGGTGAATTCACGGTTCCTATTTCATGGATTTTAGGTATGCATAACCACAGCAATTTACAATGGAATGGAAAACATAACCTTCATTCCATACCTTCAGCTTTGGGGAAAAAGCAACTTCCTTGCTCTCACAACACTAGAGAGTAAAAAGGCTAGCTAAATATCTATTACAATTACATGATGGCCAGAAAGCCAGCATTATCAGATTCCACCCCCACCCCGAAATACATCTGGGCTATTTTTAATGTGCTGTGGCCCTACAGATAAGAATGATGTACTGTTGGATTTAGTTTAATCCAGGACAGATACAGGTAAAAGTAAAGGTTCCCCTTGCACATATGTGCTAGTCGTTCCCAACTCTAGGGGGCGGTGCTCCTCTCCATTTCAAAGCCAAAGAGCCAACGCTGTCCAAAGATGTCTCTGTGGTTGTGTGGCCGGCATGACTAAACGCCGAAGGCGCACGGAACACTGTTACCTTCCCACCAAAGGCGGTTCCTATTTTTCTACTTGCATTTTTACATGCTTTCGAACTGCTAGGTTGGCAGAAGCTGGGACATGTAATGGGAGCTCACCCCATTACACGGCACTGCCAACCTTCTGATCAACAAACACAATATCTTAGCCACTGAGCCACAGATACAGATGGGCCCACATAAAAAACGCTTACTTTACCCACTTGCTTGCCTATTGAATTATATCTGCACCCCTCTGTGCTACATCTCGGGCATCCAAAGATCATCTAATCATTTTGTTGAGCTTTGCACAAAATGGTGCTCGCGTTCACGATCAAAATGCAAAATCATAATGATCAAGAACCTCAATAGAGATTGATCCTCAAAAGAGACATTTCCAATTTTACAAAAGAAAGAATGTGTCTAGAGTGGTGGAGCCCAATCCCCAAAGAAATTCAGTTATCCAGTAAATAACTTGGTCTTTCAGTACACAAAGCCAGGCGGGTGTTAAGAGATTGGATATGGTGAAGGATTGTGTGTGGATTTTTTTTAATGTTGCCTAGATATCTTTATGCTTATTCATCCATAATCCTTATTGCCAAAGAGCAAAAGCAGGACTTGAATGCCTGGAGGGCTAAATAAAAATCTATTCCTCCAGGCTGAATTCCCTGGGTATCTTGGCTCTTTTCCAAAACATACAACTGACTCCCACAGGAATCTCCTTCCATCTCACCACCACCACCCCTCCGCCCGCCCTGCTGATGGGAGGCCTGACATTTTGACTTGGAGTCTGTATTTACAGGAATGGGAGTTAGTGAGACGGGTGAGAATGTGGACACCAGTGGAGGGGGAAAAAGAGAAAGAGAGAGAGAGAGAGAGAGAGAGATAAATTCTTGCAAACAAACTGATCTTGGATGAGTTAGAATTTATTGTATAATGAAATCTTATAAGGGTCAGTGAATACTCTCTTCCCCTGCCTTAGAGTCATTTCAAATTTGCTGGGCCGTTGACAGCTGCTTGTGCCACAGCTAATTAGCATTTTTATAATTTTCCCTGCAACTATCAGCCAAACCACCTGCATCTTTGCAAAGAGATATTGAATGTTATCAGAAAGAAAGGAAAAAGAGAGAAACAGGTGTCTAATCTAACAGGTTGCACATACCCATAAGATCAAGCTTTTCTTTCCCATCTCTCTCTCCAAATGTTAGCGTTCACTTACGTTATTTATTCCTTAAAAAAAACATAGCATCTCTCTGTTCTATAAGAATCTCATGGGAAGCTAGGAGATTTAAACATCTGGCAATATGCTCGAAAACCTGGTACTGTACTTCATGTTCATTAATTTTTCGCTTTGTGCCCTTTACTCATATTCTAGTAATTGTTGTTCTGTAAACAGAATATAAATTTTGATTCTGAAAACTTGTGTCAACCATTAACAAAAATCTGAGTCCCTCATTTAGTCACCTATATAACAACTATGGGAGCTTTAGGTGATGTTTGCATTATTATGATGCTATTCTGCCAAGTTCATGGGTACTTTATAGATTGATTTCCAGTTCTCTACACATCTTTATTTTTTAAATTTTAAATAGATCTATCTATCATCTATCTATATCTATCTATCTATCTATCTATCTATCTATCTATCTATCTATCTATCTATCTATCATCTATCTATCTATCTATCTATCATCTATCTATCATCTATCTATCATCTATCATCTCTATCTATCTATCTATCATCTATATTTATTTATCTATCTATCTATTTGTCTCCCTCCCTCCCTCCCTATCTATCTATCTATCTATCTATCTATCTATCATCTATCTATCTATCTATCATCTATCTATCTATCTATCTATCTATCATCTATCATCTATCTATATCATCTATCTATCATCTATCTATCATTTATCATCTATCTATCTTCTATCTATCTATCTATCTATCTATCATCTATCTATCTATCTATCATCTATCTATCTATCTATCATCTATCTATCTATCTATCTATCTATCTATCTATCATCTAATTTGCACAGCCAACTAACATGCAAAAAGTGGCTATGGACTACATATAACAAAGCTAAAACAATGATAAATAATAGAATGGAATGGAAAGGAATGGAATGGAATAGAATAGAATAGAATAGAATAGAATAGAATAGAATAGAATAGAATAGAATAACAGAGTTGGAAAGAACCTTGGAGGTCTTCTAGTCCAACCCCCCTAGGCAGGAAACCCTACACCACTTCAGACAAATGGTTATACAACATCATCTTAAAAACTTCCATTGTTGGAGCATTCACAACTTCTGGAGGCAAGTTGTTCCACTTATTAATTGTTCTAACTGCGGGAAATTTCTCCTCAGTTCTAAATTGCTTCTCTCCTTGATTGGTTTCTACCCATTGCTTTTTGTTCTACCCTCAGGTGCCTTGGAGAATAGTTTGACTCCCTCTTCTTTGTGGCAACCCCTGAGATATTGGAATACTAGTATTATGTCTCCCCTAGTCCTTCTTTTCATTAAACTAGACATACCCAGTTCCTGCAACTGTTCTTCATTATGTTTTAGCCTCCAGTTCCCTAATCATCTTTGTTGCTCTTCTCTGCACTCATTCTAGAGTCTCAACAGCTTTTCTACATCGTAGTGACCAAAACTGAATGCAATATTCCAAGTGTGGCCTTACCAAGGCATTATAAAGAGGTATTAACTTTTTTCACCATTGAATTTCATTTTGTTAGATAACAGCTAATGTTCAATTTTGTCAAGATCCTTCTGTATCTTAAGCCTATCTTCTGGAGTGTTGGTTATTCCTGCCAGCTTGGTGTCATCTGCAAATTTGATGAATTCCCAATTTATCCCCTCATCCAAATCATTGATGATGTTGAAGAGTATATATAATAATACTTATTATATGTTACATGTAAGTGTTACTTTCAATATTGAAAACAGTAATATTATAAAAAGGCTTTTTCAAGAATATGCCAGATTTCCTTTAAGCCTAAAAATTCATTATCCACAGTATTTGTGCGGGTTTTCCAACAAATTACTGAAAAACCAAATTATGTGACTCCAGAAATTTCATCAGATTAACATTTTTATCACTTAAAGATGTATGGAATTTGTTCAGATTTAATTTAATTTATATTTAATTTAGGACAAATTAAATTAGGACTAGGGAACTGGTACACTACTTTGGGACCAAAGGGAGTCCAATATGGAGGGGAGCCAACATCACCTGGCGGGTGACTTCTTGATATAAGAAGCCCTCTACTTAAGAGATCAAACTTCATTTGATGATTATATATTTTGTTGGGATCTACCTAGAATTACATAAATACATATGTTTGCATATATGGATGAATGACAGTAATAGGAAGCTGCTTATGGCCATATCAGGGTATAGAGAGACATAGAAATGAGCAGAAAGTTCTTTTAAAAACTTTCTCAAAGAAATGCGTCCTCTCAATAGGTCGGAAGTAATGTCAATCAGCTCAAGACATGACATTCCTGTATGTAGATAGATAAAACAAAGAAATTATCATAGATTTATCTTCAAAAACAAACTTACAGGAACACATATCCCAGTAATATCACCGAATAAGAACAATTTACTGACATAAATGTCTTACATGAGGAATCTCTACACCCTTCTTCCATAGTGGGAACTCATGACATGAAGGAAAAGAAGTGCATATATGAAATAGTTGTTTTGTGCTCAGGGTAGGAATTATTCAATATATTACAACGAGGTCATTATTGGCAACATAGTGGCAACCCTGGAATAAAGACTGACCACAGTCAATTGTTAGCACTTCAGAAATTAGGTTGAATTTGAACATCTGTGAGGGGGTTGGAAAGAATTTCAAGTGGTGTTGGTATCTTTGGACAGGCAATAAAATTGTATTACTCACCTTTGGTATCTTCACTATAATATCCAGCAACTGACTTACTACTAATCAGTTACAAAAAGAGAAAATGTTAGCGGTTTTCTCTGCTATGCTGAGATTCAACATTACACCCTAATCTGTAATGTTACAAATATAAGGGAAGTCAGATACAAGAATGCCTGAATGAAATACATTTTATTTTGGTTGAGATTAATTGGGGATGGTGTTAAAAAGATTTTTGCTTGTATTATGTTGGCTTTTAAGTATCCATCTTCTCCTGGGAAATGTGGACAAATCACAGGCAGGAATCATATACACTAAACTAAATTATGTTATCATTTGTTTGGCTTTGCTGTGCATTGTACGAACTTAGCGGCTCGGATTTATAAATTATGTCTTAAAGTAATGTGTAAATCCATAATGACTTACTCAACAAACAGTGAATTTAGTGTGACGCTTGAAATAAGCTACACTTCTACAAGCATTGAAATTACAAATAAACATGAGATATACCATGTCTCCTTATATAGCACTCAGCCAAAATTGAATAAGTGCATTAGAAAAGATCTGGCTATTACCCCTTACTTGGTCTTTTCTGGTTTTCCTATTTACTTCACTTTGACTCAAGTATATTTTAACAAATCACACAGAGTGAAGTATAGGATTAGGTGTGACAGCTATGGTAGTAATTGGAGATTCAAATAAGTATATGGCAGATTCCTATCTGTTCCTTCTGGGCGCTCCTAACTACTGACTCTTTGATTAAAGTGGCTATGACCAGTACTGACATAAGATTCAACTGTAAGTTCAGTTGGCTTCTACATGGAATGAGGGAGGATGCCATCTTGTTTTCTGCTTCAGGAAACAAACTGTTTTGGGCTGTTCTTGTGTCGAATAAAATAGCCCATCGCTTCTGTTCCCTTCTTTTCTCCCATTATCTTTTCTCACATGCTTATTACTAATTCTTTCACATCTTTCTTCGTCTTCAGTCCTGTGGAACACCAGATGGCATCCAGCTCTTTCCCTCGTATATAACTGATATAGCCAGAGCTTTTGATCTTCCCTCTCCGATGG
Organism: Natrix helvetica; assembly: GCF_964273705.1. Lineage (NCBI taxonomy): Eukaryota > Metazoa > Chordata > Lepidosauria > Squamata > Natricidae > Natrix > Natrix helvetica. The sequence continues at coordinate 248,603,661 of NC_138548.1, forward strand.
ATTAAAGGATGGGGGGGGGGGGGTGAAAAAGAATCTTCCTTAGGTCAGGTTACCAGTTAATGTGTGCTTTCCTTTCCCCTGTTCCAACTCACTCCATAATCGGCAAAGGATCGGTTGCTTTAAAGTTTTCTTGACTACAGTGGCATTAACCTGGGTTTTCCTGCTTATGACAAACCAAAATCTGAAGTATAAAAATTGAGCACTAGAAGCTGAATATGGACTGCTTTTTATAGCAAGTTGCCATTTCCAGGTTCTTCTGGAGAATCGAGATATTTCAAGATACAACAGTATGTTAATGGCAAAGCTAACAGCCTTCTCTTTGGGCCAGTGTAATATCAGCATTCAAAAGCCTAAACATTCCAAAAGCATTTTAGTTAGCATTATGGTTCAATAACCCTTCCTAAAAAATATAAATACCCCTGGGGGAAAAAATCGACTGGCCTCTTTTCCCTGTAAATAATTCTCTCATTTTGGGGGGATCTACGTATATTTGTGACTGAATGGAGTAGAGGCATCCAGTGTATGACAGAGAGGTAATAGCTTCCACGCAATTTTTAGATGCACAGTATCTGTGATTAAGTTGACATATTATTCTAAGTCACCGTGTGTATGTTTGGGGTTCAGTGTATTGTGTGAACCCAGCCAACATGGTTATAAATAATAGTTTATGGTGCAATGACTCCAGTAAACTGTACTTTGTTTACTAATCAAAGACAGTTGGAGAAGAAACCCCAGAAGTGTTCCATTGGCTTAAGGCCTACTCCAGTCTGTACAACATACTTTGGATGCCTTTCATCGGAAAGGGAATCAGAACAGAAGTGCTTGAGGTTTGAAAATAATGCTATTAGTCTATGCAAGACTTAAAATCTTGGTTTGCCTCCTATCCCATAGAAGGAAGGGTGACAGGCCACGTTTTTTGTACCCCAATGGTGGCTGAATCAGTGGATGCAGTCTAAGACATATTGGTTTATACAATAAATAGACCTGGCCACTGTGAGAATCACTATCTGATTTCTTATCCTTTTGTATTTTTTTAAAATAAACCACAGTTAAACTACTTAACGCTTGTCTTGTCCACTACATTTCATCTTTCCACTTTTATTTCTTTATTCATCCCTCATTTTCCCCATAGTTTCTGTATATTGTCTACAACAGCCTTCCCAGGTAGCTTGTGGATTATGGGAAATGCAGTTCGACATATGTGGACAACTTGGGGAAGGCTGTACTTGGAGATAATATTTTATATTGGCATTCTGGTTGTGTTTTTCTGTTTTCTATAACTACAACAATTAGCCTCTGAATAATCCACAGTGTTTATCCTTCAGTGGGAAGATAATAGATCACTACTACCTTTAAAGGAAGAACATGCCTGTTTACATTGTTTTGTTTTCTCATTTACAACAATCTCTTGTGCTACTAAGTGCTTACTCCAAGCAAAACACTTCAATAGGAAACACACTGAGCAACAGTAATTGTACTCAAGGGAGAAGGAAGCAGAGAAAGGTTCAGGGCGAACACTAAGTGCCGTTAGTTGCTTTCTAATGTCATGGTGGGTTGTCAACAAATCTATTCTTCTCTCAGAAGTGTCCTACAGGCAGAAAACTTAGCAACATGGTTCTCATATAAAACGGCAAAATTGGAAAAAAAGTTACGTTTTGAGGAAATTTGGTCCAAAAAGTAAAAAGATAACTCTATAACTTAAAAGTGCTAAAACTGTTTGTAGATCTAGCATAATTGTTTCTGAAGTCCCTGAACATGTAATTTTAGAAGTTACTCTTAAGCACCATAAAATGTTAACCTGATTTATCTAGTATGCAAAGGAATTGCACTGAAAGTCGTAGACAAATTGTCAGGACAATTATAATAAGCCATTACTACTGTTGGATGCATTTTGAATGGAAAGCTAGTCATTAATTCAAAACTATTGAAGTACACAGGCACTATACCTTCCCATACATAAGTAGGTGTCTTACTCAAAAGACAGTTGCCAAAACAGAAATTTTCCTAATCACCTACCTGCCATGTGGGGTCAGCATGCCGGAAATAGCAGAAATTATCAGTAATCCATTTATAGATGTCTGAGAGGGTGATTTTTGTTTTCTTGCTTGCTTCCATTGCCATACAGATGAGGGTAGCATAAGAGTAAGGAGGTTTCACATGAGGGTTGGTCTTGTAATCTATGTTTTCTAGCGGCTGGCCTTGTAGATGTGCAGTCCTGGATGTGGAAGAGGAAATTGGCTTGCCAGGGGTATGGGGCATTCCCATGCAAGCTGGATCACCAGCAAGGGGAGAACATGGTGCAGCCGAGCCAGGTATTTTGTGATAACCATGAGGATCTGTGCTGCATAGGGAAGAGGATGACTTGCCCATGTTTGCATTGATGATGGAGAATTCCTGAAGCCACTGTAGACTGGTCAAGCTGTCGTCCAGGTTGCCCGAATCCATCATGCTGTTGTCCTGACTTTTTTCTTCCTCTGACTGCATATTTTGCCAGCCGTCAGTCATGCCAGTGGAAGCCAAAATAGGCAGGTCCAACATTCAGGAATTGTGGGAGAGCAGGAAGGGGGGGGGATTGGAAAAGAACGGGGAGGATGGGTAAGGGAACAATCCTGAAACAATAACATGAAGACGTTCAAGGTCCCTAACCACCACTTGAGCAAGTTGCTTCCCAGCCAAAACATCAAAAAGCACAGGAGCCATATACTGGATGTAACCCTAGAGATTGGAGTCACCCTCTCAAATCAAATCAAATCAAGTCATCCTTCTCAAGTATAGTAGCTAGCTTTATATAGGCCCAGGTGATAATTTGGGTGGAAATCAACCAATCCCATTTGTGGTGAGGTTTTTTTTTCAGAACTGCCAAGAGTATGAACAGCTTTGTTCCTATCAAAACACAGAAAGAAACATACCACTGAAATAATCCCTGATATTTCTCTCAAGAGTTGTAACAATTTCTTTAAGTTCAGAAATTAAAGGTATTCCAAAATTGGCTCCTTCTTTCTATCTTTTACGTTATCACTCAGCATGAGAGATAAAGAGCAACATTTGTTTTTCTTTTTTCCCCCCTGTGGAAATCGTCTTTGAAAAAACAAATGGAGATATGAACACATATATTTAAGGCAGCAATTCTCTATACACTTACCTGGGAATAAGCCCTATTAAATACAGTGATATCTATTTCTAATTAGATATGACCAGGGCTGCCCTACAATAATACTAATAATTGAATGAACATATCTTCCATCATCCCAATTAATAAATACTGGTTGTATAAATTCTTTTCACAATGGATAAAACTGCCAATCCTATCCTGGGCATACAACATTCAGTACAAATGGGGAAGTTTTTTGTTGTTGCTGCTGAAAGTAGCTCAATACAGAACTCGTTATGCGATCAACCTCCGCCTCAGTTGAACAGTTTGAAAATTATTTCCATGGATGATACTTAGACAATTTAAACAAACTAGAAGATCATCTTAGCTGACTCACAGATCCTTATAAATTTTCTGGGCAATTTTAAGGGTGTATAAGTTACAATCATATCATTAACTGGGGAAATCAACCACATAAAACAGCAATAAGTACTTGTATTTAGGTGTACAGTATCCAGAACTAAGAAATGAAAGCCATGCCAAGCACTGTTGTGTTAAAGACACAGGAACCCGATCCCAAATACACGACCAAGATCATTACCTTTAGATAAGGTCTGCTCCACTCCCTTGAAATGAAGGTTTTTGCTCTTTTGATCATTGATTCAGGGATCAACCCACCATCCCAATTTGATGGGAAGGAGAAATTATATTCCTCCCAATGTAATGGGAGGTAAGAAACCTAAACGTCCCTCTTCTTAGCCAGCCTAATAAATAAATAATCTTACCTGCTCCTATGAAAAAATAAAAACCACCGCAGCCAAAGGTTCACTGTTAAACGGGGGCTCTTCGGTGGGGTAACGAAGAAAAAGGGGAGGGGGGAGAGAGGGGGGGTTTCTACTGTTCTCCCGTCGGATAAATTATTAAGGCTGCCAGAGCCCTTTTATCCCAAAGGTACTGTGATTTGTAAGCAACAGAATGACTGTCAATAAGTAGCTGCTCCAAAAGGCTTCTCTGGATGCCATGGAGACGCTCCGCCTCTATAAACAGCTTCTGCCCTTCTCATTGGTCTTCGGGTCTCCATGGAGAGCGCAATCATTGACAGCCCCCCTCCCATTTTTCTGCTCAGTTCTATGAGTTTGCACCAACTTTTTTTTTTTTTAATCCTCCATCAATCTTCCCTTTCCCGGTGGTTTTTTTTTTTAAACTACTAGTTAATTTTTAGTTGCGGGTCAAGACCGGCAACTAAATCGGAGACCGGAGTTTTCCCTACGCTAACACGACACGAACGTCTCTCTCCCCGTTTGGGCGCGCTGGGCAAGGCGGGAGGCGCGGGTTGGCTTCCCGAGGGCGAGGGATTGGTATGTGGTAACTACGCCGAGGGGGCGCTTGAAGCTTTACTGCTGTGAGTTTCATTAAGACAAATTAAAGTCCACTTGAAACGGCTCCCAAATGCCCATTCTTCTTTGGGTGGCGGTGGCGAAGGGGGCCCGTCTGCCAAGAACAAACAGCCCAGCAACCAGAAAGATCCATGCCTTGAAAAGAAAGGGAACCATTTAAAACGCCTGCTCCTTCCTTCCAAAACTTGGCAACCTTGAGTTGCTTTGCCCAGCCTCCTCAGGAACGGGCTGTTGTGGCTTCTCGCTTTCGTTTGCTTGTTTATTTAGATAAACCATCATCATCATCATCATCATGATCTACCAAACAGTGCTTCTGTCTTGAAGTTGTCTTTTCCAGAAGAGACACTGGAGGAAGGGGAGAGGACATTCAGGGGCAAAAGGGACATCCCTGCTCTTGAACTCTTGCCACAGCTGCTTTGACATTCTGCTTTTCATGAGGTTAAAAGACTTCAGGGACCAAATTGTCCCCATGCCTAGAGCTCATGCAGTAAAGGGGCGCTCATGCGCTGAGGCAGAGGCATGGGGAGGGAGGAGTACACCAGCCTCCTTTCTCCTAGCCGCTGAGTTGGTTCTGAAAGTGCCTCCCTGACCTTTATGCAACCTGATCGGTGGGGAGGGGGAGAGGTGGAACCAGAGCTCAGGTAAAATTAGGGGGGGAGACGACAGACCCTCAATCAGATAGATTGCAGCATCTTTCCCCCTTTTTAATTAAGAGGCGGGGGTAGAAAACCTCTTCTTTGTCCATCCGTCCCGTTCTCTCCCTTGAAAAGAAAACATAATTGGGAAGGATATTCAATATTTATCACATTCTTCAAGAAACTGCGGTCAGCTTCTAGCACCAGGCCCTTTTATTCTTCCAACTTCACTAGCCAAGGAAGAAAGTTCTCTGCTTGGAGCAGCCTTCCCAGCACACTGCTTTTACAACACTCTTCTGTTTTTCCTATCCCTCAATTCTCATTTAGTCGCACTTTGCATTTTGCAAAATGCATTCCTGCATGAGACATTGCTCTACAAATGGAAGAATCAACCTACCTTTTCCTGGTTATCCGTTGCTCTGATGAATTTTTGATGGTGAAAAGCCTTTTTGTGTAGAGAGAGACATTGGTGACATCATGAAATCTGACTAGTGGGATCCAGGCACTTCTGTTAATCAATCACCTTTTTTGCATTCTTTGAAAACTCTTGTCAGGGATAAGGATGGAAAATGGAGAAACAGAAGCAGTCCCTCTAGGTAACAAAATAATGAAAATGAAAACCCCATTTTTATTATTAGGTTTTTTTTAACCTCACCTGCATTTTTTTGTTAACATAAGATGGCCTATATACATAATACTCCTTCCTCTTCCTATTTTCCCCACAACAGCCCTGTGAGGAGGGTTGGATTGAGAGAGAGAGAGGGTCTGGCCCAAAATCACCCAGCTGGTTTTCATGCCTTAGAAAGGCTTTAAGGAGGCCTCAATGTCTTCCAATTTCTTACCTGCAACTTAGCAAAATCTTTATTGGCTTCTGATTACCAAAATATGAATTAAGGTACCATAGTTTAGTTGTGATTCAAACAAAAGTCAGGGAGGCCCAGGGTCAAATTCCTAAATAGTTTTTATCAAACCTAACCTACCTCACAAATAATACGAGTGAAAATTACACTCAAGTTCATGGAGGAAATACAAGGAATGAATCCAAAAGTCAGAATTACAAAGCATTGGAAGACTTTCCCTCTGGTACAAGTTCTGCTAACACAAAGACACCCTCCTGCATTAATGTAACTTCTCTGCACTGATATTTGCATACCATCCAGCTTATAAAACTTCAGACAATGCCCCTTTCTGGCGGTTACTGGTTTTGGAACCTGGCCCAGCTCAGCCGGTAAAGGTTGCAGCCCTGCCATTTGGCCACTCCCCAAAACAATGTAAAATGTGAGTGAAAGAATGCTCACCCTCCTGCCTTCCCCATCTAAAACGTGAAAATTATGTGCACTCAAGTCTTTGTTGTCGGAAATGGTGGACTTCATCTCTCATGGGCCAGACTAAATGGAAATTTGGGGATGCAGCATCCTGGAAGGCTGAGCTACTGTCTCAACTGCCACCCAGTTAGAACCTGTCTTGTGCTAAGGCATCCATGGCTTGAGGTTCAGATGAATCTTCTTTTCATTTCATAAATAAAGGCAATGATTGGCACTTGAATTTTACTTCAGTACTGGTATGGGCTCGAAGAGGATACTGTCCCTTCAGGTGTCCTCACTGTTTCCCTCTTTGCGCCCCTTCAAAATTTACTTTTTGCAGTAGCTATCTCATTCTTTTTAATAGTAGGCTAGATTTTTTAACATGGCAAAAAAGCAAAGATGCTGATAATTTAGTTGTCCTTTGAATTAATAAGGCACAGCTCAATTTGCAGACAGAAGTAGGATTGCATGGTAGAAAGGAAAAAGAAAACATGTACTTTTAACGTTGCGGTAGTGTTAATGTTGCTATCTATATTGCGTATAAAAATAAAGAAATCTTTAAGCTGCGCTGCTTGCTAATATGCAATTGAAAACGTTTCTTTTCAGAATTACGGTTATTCCTAAAATGAGAGCAAAATTTATGTTGGCTTGCTTGCTTCCTTGCAGTTTATATCAGGAGGGTCCAACCTTGCCAACTTGGCAACTCCCAGAACTTTTCAGCAAACAAGGTTGGACACCCCTGGTTTATATTATTTTAGGTTAGGGAAATATTCACTTGAGAGTAAAACATGGCTGTCACCTCTTTTTTATTTTGCATTCTTCAGGAAGACTTTATCATGCAACACATAGGCCAGTGGTGGGTTCCGGATTCCGTTCCAACCGCCCCGGCGTCACCCGCACACACACACGCACGGGGCATGCATCCTACTTGTCAGCAAGGCTTCCGCAAGCCTCCATGACGCTCCAGCTACTCAGCGGAGCGTCGCGCATGTGCTGTATGCACTATGCACATGCGCGGAAGCCTTAAAAGACAGGTAAGGAGCGAGGGGGGGCAGGGGGAGCCCTCCGGAGTACCGTACCGGGGCGTACCACCTGCAACTCACCACTGACATAGGCATACCAGTGAAGGCCCCAGATTTTGCTGAACGGTATCTCCACTCCAGTGGTGGGATTCAACCAGTGTAATAACCATTTCGCTGAGTGCGCAGTTTGTTTCAAAACAGCTCTAAAACTTGCCTTCTATTGCAGCTCCGGTGCGTAAAAAAGCTGAGGCGTGGCAATCCGCTCTGCCGTGCCTATCAGCTGGGCTTCAAAGGAAATACAGGACTAGCGCAGCGGGTGGGCAGGGCTAATTGCTGGAATTACAGGTTCACGCGAACCTATCCCACCCCTGCTCCCCTCTCTCTTGACTATATTGACTGGGGATGCTGGGAATCCACTCATCTGGAAGACTGCATGTTTTGGCTTCTTTTTTGGTCAGGAAACTATCATGAAGTCAGTATTATCACCATTACCTTCTTCATTTTCTTTCATGCTACAGGTTTTCAGACTTTGGTCTGCCTGGTTTAACCTAAAAGGTGGTCCTTTTAAAACTTAGCATTACACTGGTTTTTCTCTCTGTTATCCCCAACTGCAACAGGAGAGGGAATGGGGAATAGGGACATTTCATCGGCCTGGCTGAAAGAACAGCTCTTGTCACTGAACTGTACCCAGTTAATCATTGTACAAAGATCACTACAATTGAGGATCATTATTAGGAAATGATGTTAATTGTTTCCACTTTTTCCCTGTCCCTCTTCCCTTCTGTGTCATGTTTTTTCGATTGCAAGTCTGCATGAAGGAACTATGGAAAATAGAAAAATGGCATGGGTACCACTTCAAGCTTCCTTCATCTTTTACAGTGCTGGCAGAGACTTCTGGGAATTGTAGTTTAGCAAAATCTGGCAGGATTTAAAACTGCCCACTTCTAAAATATTGTAAATAAATCTGTATAATGGGGGGGGGGGGGAGTTCCTGAGTACATGGAAAGAAAAGCTCAATTTTTGCAAAGTACTGCCTTAATAGTCCATACTGTTTAAAGACAATCAAAATGCATTGCTTCTGTTAGAGATTGACAATTACTGAAACACATAGTTTTTAATATATTTGTAAAATTAACTGATTAATTCAGCTGGGAATGGGTAGAAGGATTTAAAAATACAAGGTATTGTTGCGGGGAAATAAGGCTTTTTAAAACTTACAATATCCTATAGATTCGGAAATGTCTAAATCTGGCCCGCCTAACCTTTAAATGCCATCACCACTTACATGTAGTACTAGCTTATTTACTTCTCTGTAGTGTCTTTCTAGAAATAATCATAAGCCTAAGGATGCATAAATTCTCTTCCATACATATTGCTTTCTACAAGCTGAAGTTCCAAGACAAGTTGGCTCAGAGTTTGGTTTTTTTAACCTTTAAATCTCCATGGGACCTTCGTTTTGAACATGTCCCTTCATATTTGATTCCCTAGCCAGCTTTCTGTTAATAAGAACAGTCTCTTAAATTCCACATACTGTAGAGAATAAGTTGATTTCTGTTAAAAACATACCTCCCTTGCTGCTGTCCTAATCCTGTGAATTTTTCTTCTGAAGGAGTTTTGTAGTATTATTTCAGAGCAAACGTTATTGTTTTTTTCTCTTAGGGCAACATTCTGATTCTGAAGGAAGTACTTTTACTATTCTTACTATAGTTTAGACCGGTTAAGTCTCTGTGTTGCATTTTATGAATTGTGTAAGTAATTTGAATTAATTCCCCAGAATAGTATGAAGCTGTATTGCAGCAGGCCCCCCCTCCCAAATCTTCATTTAAAAAGAAGAAGAGTCCAGTGGACATTGGGAAAAGGGCTGAATGCAGTACTTCTCTCTTGCATTTGAATGTCCACGCAATTGTGCCAGCGACAAGGAACTTTTCATTTTGAAAATGCAGAAAGTGTGTACCGTTTTGAATGAAAGTTGTTGAATAAACCACAGGATCTCCTCCCACCCACAATCTTTAATCTTTAAAAAGCTTACTTTTGTCTGTGGGGCCTTTTGTGTAAGTCAAACCCCTTTCTCTGGACTAGCAACATTTGGCTCTTGCCTGCCCTCTTCTGGTTTTCAAGCCATATTACCTCTCCTAAATAATTTACTGGTGCCTTATGCTAACAGATAACGAATATTTCCATATTCACCTTTTAATTTACAAAATAAAGATATTAGAAAGTTACTTCTCCTTTAAAAAGGGCTAATTTTCATTCTGCATTAACTGGTTCCAACACATTGATATTAAGTGGCTACTTTTACTACAGGACTTAACAACTTGACTTAACACTTCATTTAGTGACCATTCACTTCAGTGGTGGGTTTCAAAATATTTTACAACCTCTTCTGTAGGTGTGGCCTGCTTTGTGGGAGTGGCTTGCTGGCCATGTGACTGGGTGGGAGTGGCTTGGTAGTCATGTGACTGGGTGGGCGTGGCCAGCTTGTAAAATGTGGTGAAACTCACTTAACAACACTCTTGCTTAGCAACCAAAATGTTGGCTCAGAAACTCTGGCATTTGAAGCACGCAAGTCTTAAAGCTGTCAAGTTACAAGACCCTTGCACCCCTAACTCTTTAGAAAAAAAAAACCAGGGGTATTCAAACTTGACAGCTTTAAGACTTTAAGATTTAGATAGGACTCTTAGAGGCGGGCGGAACAATTGGTGAGCCAGCCAATCAGTGAGCAGCAGGCGGGGCAAGTGTGGTGCGGACAGGCGGGGGGAGGGAGCTGGAACCGGTTCTAAACAGCACGGTAGATTTCTGGAAGCTCTTCTAGAGGTTAGAACTGGCAGGAACCCACCCCTGATTCACTTACAATGGCATTAAAAAAAGTGACTTATGACAGTTTTTCATACGACTGTTGCAGCATTCCCCATGGTCACCTGATCAAAATTCAGATGCTTGCCAGCGTCCTGGATCATGTGCTCACCTTTTACAACAAGCAAGGTCAATGGGGAAGCCAGATTCATTTAACCTGTTACTCATTTAACAGCTATACTTTTCATTTAACAAATGTGGCAAGAAAATTCATAAAGTAGGACAAAGCTCACTTAACAAATGCCTCACTTAGCAACATAAATTTTGGGCTCAATTGTGGTCATACGTCAAGGACTACCTGTATTTCCTTGAAGGCAATGCCACTTCTTAGAGGCTTTAGTGTTATCCAAGTCATAACTGACATGATATGAACATGAGTTGCACAGTACAACGGAGCAACTTCATTGAAGACACAGTTATAATTTAATTTCTGATGCACTATCACATCTTAAATCCCTGTCCAACAATGTCTTGCTTCCTTCATCTTCCAGCCATTGTAAAGGATAACAGATAAGAGTTGGAAGGGACTTTGGAAGTCTTCTAGTCTAACCCCCTGCTCAGGCATACCATTTCAGACAAATGCTTGTTCAATCCAGGGGTGGGTTTCAGCCGGTACGCACTGGTACGCTCGTACTGCTTCGTGAAATTTAGTGTGTCTTCCCGTTACCTGAGCTTCCGGAGGCCCCATACCGGAATGCTCCCTCCCCTGGTAAAAGGGAAAAAAAAGCCATTTGAAATTATCCCTCTGCCGCTGTGCTAAAAAGACGGGAACCAAGGCCAAGAGATAGCAGGATGACTAACCATATTTGGTTAACCCCCATAGCGATAGGAGGCTGAATTGGGAGCTCTGTGAATTGGCTTGTAGGACACAGAATGGTCATAGGATTTATTGGGTACCAGTTTTCGTTCATAGAACATATCTATGAAAATAACAGGAAGGGATGTGTATATGTGAGAGGGGGGGAGAGGGAGAAAAAGAGAGAAAGGAAGAGAGAAAGGAAGGAAGGAGAGATGCACACAAGAAAGGAAGGACGTAAAGAATGGATGGAGAGGGAGAGAAAAGAGAGAGACAAAGAAAGAGAAAGAGAGAAAGAAAAAGGAAAGCGAAAGAAAGGAAGAAAGAAAAAAGAAAGAAAAAGAAAGTGGCAGAGAGATGAAAGAAAGAAAAAGGGAGAGAGACAAAAGGAAGGAAGTAAAGAAAACAAAGAACTTATGACCATAATTGAGCCCAAAATTTTGGTTGCTAAGCAAGAGCGTTAAGTGAGTTTCACCACATTTTCCAACTTGGCCATGCCCACACGGTCACATGACCACCGAGCCACTCCCACAAAACAGGCCACACCTACAGAATAGGTTCTAAAAAAATTTGAAACCCACTAGTTAAATCTCTTCTTTAAAATTCCAGTGTTGGAGCATTCACAACTTCTGGAGGCAAGTTTTTCCACTGATTAATTGTTCTAACTGTCAGCAAATTTCTCATTTCTAGGTTGCTTCTCTTCTTGATTAGTTTCCATCTTGTCCTTCTTTTTGTCCTGCCCTCAAGTGCTTTGGAGAATAGCTTGACTCCCTCTTCTTTGTGGCAGCCCCTGGGATATTGGAACACTGCTATCATGTCTCCCCTAGTCCTTCTTTTCATTAAACTAGACATTTCTAGTTCCAATTCCAGCAACCATTCTTTATATGTTTTAGCCTAAAGAGAAGCAGATTATTTGCTATCTGTGCACTGATGTCAGCTGGAAGGATTCAGATTTCTTGGGCACTAGGAAAAGATTTGGGACAAACAAACCTATGCAAGAGGGAAGGCTCTACTTGAACTGAAATTGAACAAAAACTTACAGATACATAACATCCAATGGCTGATATAAACCATGAAACAAAAGTAATTTGTGTTGGGCAATATCTTGTTTGGAAGAGTGCAGTTATGTCCCCAAAATACTGTTAACTGATAGACCAATGTTAAATATGAGTTAATTGGTGGACATGTTACATGTTAAAAAGAAAATTATTCACTACGGATTTATTTTGAAAGGGACTGCAAATAAAAATGCCAACATTAGAGTTCCTATGTACAAATCCATAGTATGCCTGGATCTGGACTCCCGAATACTCTCTGGTCACCATGTTTGAAAAAGCAATTAAGAGAGTTGAAAGAGAAACAGAAGAATTCAACCAAAATGCTCAGCTTAGTTGCATGTCTTCTCTACAAAAAAAATACTGGAATGTTGGGACTCTTTAGCTTGGGAGAAAAGACAAATTGGGTGGTAAATATAATTTGTGTCAAGTCGTTCTAATAGCTATTAACTTGGATGGCTTTCAAAAGAGATTGGATAAATTCATAATAATCTGTCAAAAGACTTTTGGTCTTTAAATTTGATGCTACTTCAAGACTGGTGATGACATGCTTCAACATATCACCTGCAAAGGGACAACTGCAGTGTGTGTATGTATGTGTGTGTATCTTTTTCCTCCTTGCAAGGACTCCTGAGGCATCTGGTTAGCCATTTGTGAAGAAACAAAATGCTGGACTAAACTGGACTTTGTTCTGACTGGACATACCTGTTCTAGTATTCCTGAATGTTCTCTTTTATATCAAAGCTCATCAAGAAATTCTAGCATGTATGAGTTACTACTCACATGGGAAGAACTGCTCCTGACATGGAAGAATAATCTACAGTATGCATAAACCAAAATGTGGTTTGGAAGCTTGGTCTATACAGAAAACAACACAAAGCTAGTTCACTCAGGATATAGACTGAAATCTGGTTGCTCCATGTGCAACCATGGGGGAGGGTTAAGATGGGGAAAAACCCAGGTGAGTAGCAGCAGCTGAGGGGAAGCATATGGAAAAAATATGGGGCAGGTAGGCCAATGAAATATGCTCTACTGGGCAGGGATTTTTACTGCTGAGATCATCTAGTATACTGCAGATCATGGCTTCAGGAGGGAAGAGAAGGAAAGGCATGCACTGGAAACAGTCACAGTAGAAACACTGTGTTAAAGGAGAAGAAAAGGCATTGAGCATACGGGCAAGTAGCAGACGTGGTACTGGGATATTGGCTGTGGCTGGGACCAAGGAGGAAAAGTTCTGGGATGATCAAGGCATGGCAGAGAAGGAAGATGGAAGTTCTGGGAACATGAGGCCATGTAGGGTAGTAGAAACTGCCATAGTGGGAGAGGCTGAAGGGAGGTGACACACATGGTTCTTGTTCTATTTGCAACATTTTTAAAAATTTTGTTTTCTTTCTGAAACACAGAACCAAAGTCTTTGGGATTTTGTTCCTGATGAACTGTGACCAACCCAAAGTGGTTTGGCAGAACTTTCAGGATGTGGTGGTTTGTTCTGGGTCTCAATCATAACCTATATGTCTTTTGGATTCTTTTTTTTTTTAAACTTTCTAACTCGGACATCCTGCCCAATCTTAAGTCTTTGAGCTTTTTGAACTAAGAGCTCTTGAAATTCTGTATTAATCAATATATAGGATTTCCTTTCTGAGCACAAGCTAATAGCCTTGCAATAGCCATCGGAACTTTTCATTTCTTTGAGAATGTTCAGTACCTGAAACAGTGTGGCTAGAAAGGGCAGTGAGTTTCAGACATGACGCAGGAAGCAGTAAGGTACGCCCTGAGCCCAACATACACCTGATTAACATTCATCTTTAAACTTTGGAGACTTTTCACAGCTGTAAGAGCAGCTGTGAGAAATAAAGCACTGAAAAAATGTGAAGGTAACACACTTTCCTTGCCCCCTCCTAAAAACAGACTCTTCCACTCAACAGCTTTCTTTCCATTGTAAACAGTTTTATTCACTCTTTGAAAGAGTCATGCAATCCTAAATACATATTGCATCATTGTCATTGAGGTGCACACAAGTGTATCCAGAGGGCTTCATCCTTCATTGCCCAGAGTCAAATATAGCTGGAGTCCTGAGTGAGGTTCCACTTGCTTATCTGCTCCCACTCTTTGCTCATTGATGTTTTTCAGGTCGACCCAATCTCTGCATCTGGCAATTTCTGTTTTCACAAAAACAAAAACTGGCTAGGAGGGGTGCATGAAACATGGCCTTCGTCCCTGAGAGAAAAAGGCTACAAGAGAAAGCTACATTTTAGAATGGCCTTGCTGGGCCATTTCTTTTCCCGCCATTCGATTCCCATTATTACAGTCTTTATAGAAAGATGCCTGGAACATTAGGACCACACACATTTCAAGAGTATTGGTGAGAACAGAATAAAGTATATACACATCGCCTAAACCAACCCCACGATCCCTTTTAACATTTGTCCTAATTGCAGGCATTGTCTCAATATATGAACATTTTACAGGCATACTACGTAACAGATGAGGTAAGCTCAAAGAAATGCACTTTTGCCTAGTTTTCTACATGAAGAATGAGAACAGTTGGACAAAGTCATGCTCATAGGACAAAGTAACTTGCATGGGTGTTCACCAGAGGTGGGTTGCTGCCGGTTCGGCCTGGTTCAGCTGAACTGGTAGTGGCGGCAGCGGGAGGTTCCAGCCACCCGCCCGGATGCTTCTGCACATGCGCAAGAGAACCAGTAGTAAACGAGTTAGCAACCAACCATTGGTGTTCACCAGCTGCACCAAATCATGTGAAGACTCCAGATCCACTAAGTCACTTCATGGGGCATTATTCTGAATGCCCCTCAAGTTCGTTCAAGCTGAGCATAATTATCCAAGGTTTTCTGCTAGTTTGTTGCTGCTGTTGTTGGACTTTCAAAATATCAATCTTAACTTTCAACAATATCAATATTGTTCATAAAGTCAAAGAACTAGGAGGGGCCACATTTAGTCCGTCAAATCCAACCTCCTGCTCAGTGCAGGGATTCTTAGCCGATGGCTGTCTGGCATTCACTTTACACATGCAGTAAAGGGGCACTCACCATTTGTTTCAAGCTTTTCCTAACATTCAATTGAACCCTCCCTTAAGTTCATAAGTACATGTCCTGTATTCTAAAAAGATAAAGAACAGAACTTGATCTTCTTCTCTGGGTCATCCTTTCAGGTCTTTGAAGATGCTCTTTTCCTCCTAGTTTTCTGTTCTCAAGGTCACTCATTCTCAGTTCCTCTTTTCACAAGTCTTCATTTCCAGCTTCCCCATCATTCTCATGGCTTTCTCTGAACTTATTGCATTTTATTTTAAATATTTTTACTGTTTGGCATCAAGAACTGGGATTGATGGATAAGATCTCACTATAATAAAATGGAACAAATACTTCCTGCAATTTGATACTTATAGTTACATGGAATCCAAATTTTATTTTGCCTTTTTTTTGCAGCAATGCCACCTGCTGATTAAAAATTGTCAAAATCTTTCTAACCAATATCCAGTTAGATATTCATTCTATACCTGTACAATTGATTTATTTCCTATACAATTTCACATTTATATATTAAATTTCATTTCTATTATTTTTGATCCATTATTATTTTCATTATTATTATTATCTGTTTTTGATCCATTTTTATAACCTGTCAGGATTGTTCTAAGCCTTATTTCTAGCTTTGAAGGTGTTGTCAGTAAATCTGAGAAGTATCGTGTGTCACACTTGGTTAATAAAGAATTCTAATCAAATTTCCTTTTCTCATTCCAGTCACTTACAAAAGTTCATTTGATTTGATGTGGAATTATCGATGGATACTCTTAAATATAATTTTAAAAATCAACTGTTTAATTATTATACAATTCAATCCACAAGTAACCAGCTGGCTAATCAGAACAGCATGGGATATTTTTTTTCAAATTCTTTGCTGAAATAAAAAATACTGAATTACATCTGTGGCATTTCATCCTGTAGCTAGGTTGCTAGGTTAGACTTCTTGACAAATCCAAGCTGGCTTCGGTCAACATTTTGAAAACAAGGTAATTACTAGATCAACTTCTCAGATACTGATATTAGATTGATCTCTAGTTCCTCTGGATCCTTCTTCCCTGTTTGAAGAGGGAAACATTTATTCTCTTCTGCCTTGCACATTCCCTGATCTCCAAGATTTTCCAAAGATCATGCAGCACTGTCAATCAGTTCCTTTGATATCCAAGGATAAAATTCAATTGATAATTGAATTAATTTTCTTATTCAAAAATAAACAGGTATTTCCTGACCATATTTCTTTTGCCCTCAAATCTCAATCCTGTCACTTTATTCTGTTCTTCCCAATTGCTTTTGTAACATCTCATTGTTGGAGAAGATTAAGTCAAAATAAGAGCTGAGTAGTTTTGCTTTTGTTTACTTTTACCATTTTTACCATTTTTTTTTATTGTTTAGTTAATGTGTATTTAAACTCGGCATTTTTCATTAAGCCATCCAAGGATGCAATGGAAATGCTGCCAATGTAGCAATGCACACATTTGTTCTTATGTGACTACACAAAGTAAGTATGATAGTACCTGAGCAGATTTGCATTTTAAACCTTGAAAAGGGGATGAGGAATGACGCAGAACGTGACGAGGTGCACTTTGTCTTCTTCCTTTGGAGGCTACACAAGATCATCATCCAGAAATTATCTCCTGGAAAATAACTACATCTCTGTGAAGAATTGTCAGTTACTATAGCTTATTAACGAAGACCTAGAAGCAAGGATTCAAGGTAAAACCAAGCAGTCCACCACCATTACTCTGATGGAAATTATAAATGAATCCTTCTCATTGAATGATTAATGGAACTAAATTGTCCAGCTGTAAAACTTTATGGTTATTTTATGGTTAATCTCCAATAGGATGGCACCCAAAGACAGGTAAAGCAGCTTTAAGTGGGAAAAAAAACCCCTACACGTCTACAGTGAGTAGTTTTGCTCCCTCCATGTCTTCAAAAAATTGCTTGAATGCCATTTATGTCCATAGCTTCAGTAGTCCAGTAGAGATCGTATCTCCAAAACTTCCATTAGTTTTAATGCATATATTCAAAAATGGTTGGCCCCAAGATACTGGAGATTCACCAGATTGCTAGTAATGTTGGGAAGGGAGGAAAGAGAATTGCAGCGCGATCATTACATAAACAAGCAAATAAATGTTTTTCAGTGTAAAAGAAATCACATTGCTGCCTTGGTATGATTTTCATATACTCGTCACCAAGGGAAATATGTTAATATGATAATTAACAAATGTGTAATGAAAGACATCTTCAAAGAGGCTTTACCCATATAAACAGACTTTAACAACATGCATGTAGTTCAAGTGACATCACCATACAAATAATGTATTTAATATATCTCTCAACAAATTGCTATTTTATGACAGTTCTTTTTGTTTTCCCCAGCCACACCTTCACGTACAGTTAGTTCATTTCCTTTTGCTGAAGGGGAGGGACATCTGTGTGAATTTTCAGAGAAATCTTCATTGAAAAGTTTCAATTAGAGCTAGCTACACTATTTATCTGTCTACTTGGAGAGAACTTATTTCTTTACCAAAGTACTGTTGGTACTAGGTGTGTTAATTCCCCTGAAACCGCATTGTCTCTGTATGTTACATCCCACAATTCAGCCCAGATCTTGAATAATCTATAACTGATATTAGATCTTTGGCATTAACCCCTTAGATGTGGCTCAGAACAGCTAACTGAGCATGTTTGAAGGGTAACTAAAAGGCTACAGGATGAAACTGGAACAGATAAAAAGGCAGATCATTACGTTTCTTCTCAAGTCAGCAGGCATTAGGTGATATCAAATGCATTTATCACTCCGGATGAAGACATGGTGCTCTTCCAATGCATAGGTTTGGAGGTGTGAATTTGTTTCCGCATACATTACGTTTTCACAATCACACATTCAGTATGTACATGCTAAGAACTTAACAGATAACCTGGCATTAATTCATAGCTGCGTAGCAGAAGGAACCCAGTGTTATGACAATCCCCAAACAAGTGTTAGATTAAGAGCATAAAAGGAAACGGTGATTACAAAACAGGTTGAGTTGGCAAAATAAAAATAGGAGGGAAGGGAGAGAAAATTTATGGAGGTACCAACCATCAAATCCATCTCAAGCTCATTCATCTCAAGCTCATTCATCCACCCTCTCCGCAAGTTCATTTTTGCACAAACCACCACCACAAACCATTGAGTTAGTGATTTTTTTGAATGCTTAGTATTATGTATCTATTTAAAATAGGTATCATATGATCTGCAGTACTTGATGAAGTTTGTACCCACGGCTTTGCTGTTCTTCTTTGTTATTGTGAAGAGGTGTTTAGTATCATTATTTTTTCTTCCTGGTATCGATGACACAGAGGTCCCAACATATACTACCTATCTTCAGCAAACTCCAGATCAGCATTATCAGAGAAGGGGTGTTTCAACATTTGGCTGTGGTTTGGAGAGTTGTCAGCTGATGTTGGAAGATCTATGACAAAGAAAAGAGTGGACAATATTTTGGATGTGAACTCAGCCAAGTTCAGAAAGAGCATATCAGCATTCCAGAGAAGGCAATATCCATATTTGCACCTCAACAGGTATCAGGTGAATTACATTATTTACAGGTGAAACTCAAAAAATTAGAATACCATGCAAAAGTTCATTTATTTCAGTGTTGCAACTTAAAAGGTGAAACTAATATATGATAGACTCATTACATGCAAAGCAAGATAGTTCAAGCCGTGATTTGTCATAATTGTGATGATTATGGCGTACAGCTCATGAAAACTCCAAATCCACAATCTCAGAAAATTAGAATATTGTGAAAAGGTGCAATATTCTAGGCTCAAAGTGTCCCACTCTAATCAGCTAATTAAGCCATAACACCTGCAAAGGGTTCCTGAGCCTTTAAATGGTCTCTCGGTCTGGTTCAGTAGGAATCACAATCATGGGAAAGACTGCTGACCTGACAGCTGTGCAGAAAACCATCATTGACACCCTCCATAAGGAAGGAAAGCCTCAAAAGGTAATTGCAAAAGAAGTTGGATGTTCCCAAAGTGATGTATCAAAGCACATTAATAGAAAGTTATGTGGAAGGGAAAAGTGTGGAAGAAAAAGGTGCACAAGGAGCAGGGATGACTGCAGCCTGGAGAGGATTGTCAGGAAAAGGCCATTCAAAAGTGTTGGGGACTTTCACAAGGAGTGGACTGAGGCTGGAGTCAGGGCATCAAGAGCCACCACACACAGACGGATCCTGGACAAGGGTTTCAAATGTCGTATTCCTCAACAAACAACGTCAGAAGCGTCTTACCTGGGCTAAAGAAAACCTGGTCTGTTGCTTGGTGGTCCAAAGTCCTCTTTTCTGATGAGAGCAACTTTTGCATCTCATTTGGAAACCAAGGACCCAGAGTATGGAGAAAGAATGGAGAGGCACACACTGCAAGATGCTTGACATTCAGTGTGAAGTTTCCAGAGTCTGTGTTGATTTGGGGAGCCATGTCATCTGCTGGTGTTGGTCCACTGTGCTTCATTAAGTCCAGGGTCAATGCAGCCTCCTACTAGGAGATTTTGGAGCACTTCATGCTTCCTTCCGCAGACGAGCTTTATGGGGATGCTGACTTCATTTTTCAGCAGGACTTGGCACCTGCCCACACTGCCAAAAGCACCAAAACCTGATTCAATGACCGTGGGATTAGTGTGCTTGATTGGCCAGCAAAGTCGCCTGACCTGAACCCCATAGAGAATCTATGGGGCATTGCCAAGAGAAAGATGAGAGACATGAGACTGAACAATGCAGAAGAGCTGAAGGCCGCTACTGAAGCATCCTGGTCTTCCATAACACCTCAGCAGTTCCACAGGCTGATAGCTTCCATGCCACGCTGCTTTGAGGCAGTAATTGCTGCAAAAGGGGCCCAAACCAAGTACTGAGTACATATGCATGCTTATACTTTTAAGAGATCCGATATTGTTCTATGTACAATCCTTGTTTTGTTGATTGCATGTAATATTCTAATTTTCTGAGATGGTGGATTTGGGGTTTTCATGAGCTGTATGCCATAATCATCACAATTATGACAAATCACTGCTTGAACTATCTTGCTTTGCATGTAATGAGTCTATCTCATATGTTAGTTTCATCTTTTAAGTTGCATTACTGAAATAAATGAACTTTTGCACGATATTCTAATTTTTTGAGTTTCACCTGTAGTATTACTAGTAAGATTAGTATCACTCTATAAAATATTACATTGCTCATATAAATTTATTTAGGCTTTCCTAGGATTCTACATTCCTCTTCTTATGTTGGCATTTATTACAAAACATTCTATTAAATCAAGTGCTTTTTAAAAAGGCACATTTATATTTTGCTACCTCTGAAAGTATTGTCAGATCAACTGCTAATCTTCTATTTTAAAAAAGAAGTCTAAACAGCCTAACATGCTTTTGAGCCTTCCACTCAGTCATGTTTACCAAGACATATTGACAGGTTTGCCAACATAAAATAGCTGGTTGTAGGAACTTTGCTACGGCTTATACTGGTTACTTAATTAATACTGAGGGGTCAATAGATTTGAAAGTGGAAGCTTCTATTATTCCAAAGAAGACAAAGTGCTTTCAAATATTCATGCCCAAATATCTTCTATGCAGTGTTTCTAAACAAAATAGGTGTTAAAGTATTCAGCCCTATTCTGGTTAAATCTCATTTGCGGCAGCCATTCCTAAGAGGT
Source organism: Natrix helvetica (assembly GCF_964273705.1). Lineage (NCBI taxonomy): Eukaryota > Metazoa > Chordata > Lepidosauria > Squamata > Natricidae > Natrix > Natrix helvetica. The sequence continues at coordinate 248,624,552 of NC_138548.1, forward strand.
AGAACTTTGCTTCTGCTTTGGAGAAGAGAAATACTGTTGAGATCCTTGATAGGACTCACTAAGTTAGCCCTTTCCAACTTAGACTTCTCTAGATGGAATAACAACTTCTAGCATTTCCACTAAGGATTAACCAGGACACTGGCTTGGAATGTGGGGAGCTGTATCTCTATCATATTGAGATGACACCAGTTGGGGAAAGGTGAGTTTGCTGAATAGCCCAACAATAAAAAGAGCACAATGGCAACTGTATAGCTTTATACCAATTTACACAATAGCAGATAGACAATACTTGAGAATTTGATAATAAAACAGCCAACATTTTCTGCAAGAACATGAACCTGAGATACTTTAAGCACAAAAATGACTGCTGTTAACCTTGTGACAGCTATTTTGCTACTGACATAGTTAGTATATAAAAAATTGTTTACACTATTTTGTTTGACTAAAACCCAGGGTTACACACTGCAAGATATAAATTTGGCTCTTCACTAAATACAAGAAGCAACTAAGATTGCCTTCTGTGTGTATTAGTTTATTTGAGATGTTCAATTTTTAATCCTCCAAAGCTAGAAAAAAATATCCTGCATTTCTACACATTATATATTATAATGATAAGACACTTCTGCAAAAATGTTTTTGGTCTCACATACTTTTCAAAATATGTTTATTGCAGCATAAACGTATGGCCATTACATTCAACCATGGATTTAAATTTTCTTTTTTTTAATTTTGATCTCTGATGTACAGTACATAAACATCCTTTCAATTGAAGAATATACTTGGAAATTATACCTATACTCCAGCAACACTACTTATAAGAACTTTTAAGTTATATGGATTCCTGGCAATTGATGCAATGCTTAATGACAAGGAAGATTGAGGATAAGGGGGTGAATACCAACAAAGCCTTCTAGGAAAAAAATGGTTAAAAGGAGTTGTCAAGTAGTAGTCCACCAAGTAGAAACCATATTACAGTCAAGTAATATGCAACTATCAAATTTTGAAAATTAAAAATTAAAAATTAAATCACATTACACCGAGGAGAGCCAGCTAAAGAATGTAAAAAGTAACCTGGCCAAATCATGTTTAGTCAATCTGATGTCTTCTATAATTCTTGTAGAAGTCCACTGCTTTTTCTGAGCTGCTTTATCCAGAGATAAACAGTACCTAATCCTAAAAGTAATGTATAGCCATACTGCTACTTCTTCTTTGCCCATTCCTAATCTAGAATGTAAATAGACTGGATTTGTGATAAATCTCATCCATGTCTTATTTTTTCAAATTTAATTTTCTGTAATGGTGTTTTGTTGGGTAATTATTTTGTTTCATCCAGTAAATTATTGGTGCAAAAAGATTATTGTCTGATGGTACTTTCAATATTACTTTATGTTTTTTATGCGCCAGTGTGTTCTCACCATTTTATCACAGGGGGGAAAAATGGTGGTGGAAGGGGCAAGGCCTGCAAAATGCTTTTTTTTTGACAGTCAGTGCTATATATTTCCAGTCTCAAAGTCTCCAGATTCCTATTTGCTTGCATGTTTTTAGCCATCTCCCTTCCACAGCATTCTATCTGGGAAATTCTTGACATGGCCAGAAGAAAGTCCTTTAATGCCCATTATGGATTAATTCTAATGCTCCTTTAAATCTATCCATGTTTTAGATCAGTGGTTCTCAACCTGTGGGTCGGGACCCCTTTGGGGGTCGAACGATCCTTTCACAGGTGTTGCCTAAGACCATCGGAAAACACATATTTTCGATGGTCTTAGGAACTGAGATACCAATGTTATGGTTGGGGGTCACCACATGAGGAACTGTATTAAAGGGTCACGGCATTGGAAAGGTTGAGAACCACTGTTTTAGATGAATAAAAACATAATGACATAATCACCTTCCCTTTGGTCAATTTTGATTCCATTTTTCTCCTTCTCATTCCATGTGGCTGAACAAATCCACCAGGCAGAACTTCTAAATGTCCCTTTTATCTTTGGGACTAGCTGTAACAGTGAACTCTTTGATAATAAGTTTATATTTTCATCTGCGATCTTACTTACATGGATATGTCTCTATCTTCAGCCTGCACACTTCTTTTTATTTGTAAAATGTGCAGTTTCCTAAGCCAGCTGTTTTGGGCAGACAGCAGTAACTTCTCAGTAAAATAAAGTCAGGATTGTCCCAGGAGTGAGGCTACCGACGTTGCTACTGGTTTGCTTCGCGCGCGTTGTGCGCACGTGCACTGAGACCTTAACTAGCCCTATACTACTGGCTTTCGGATCATGGCTATGAGCCCAAATAGCAGCAATTCCTATATTCCTTTTCCTACATTCTTTACATCACCAAATACAATGCAAGTTCTCTAGACATATTTCTATCCAAGTGATAAAAGGAACTGCTTGATCCTGGAGAGAAACAACCCCCACCCACCCCCATTAAGGCTGTGCCTTTGATATTATCAATTGATTTTAGAGAAAACAGAGGGTTTAGCTAAATAATGCAAAAAAAAAATTAATGATAAGTGAAGGCGATGGCAAATGGGATCTGAGAACAATAGCCATAATTATTGTGTGTATAATATTTACTCTCCGTACTTAAAAGAGATTGTACCCAGACAGCACACTGTTATTGTGAATATATAAAGTTTATATACAACCCAAGAAAATTGTACAATATAATAATAATAATAATAATAATAATAATAATAATAATAATAATAATAATAATAATAATAATAATAATAAATCATGTGTTGTCCCAATTGTAATTGGAGCCCTTGGAGCAATACCTAAAGGGCTACCTCGCTATTTGGAAATTCTAAATTTACCTGACTTGAACATTCTGACTCTACAAAAAACCACCCTACTTGGAACAACTTATATCCTCCGACGTTACCTTAACAGTTCCTACCTAGGTCCTTGGTTAGGACTAGAGCTGTTGAGCTACCAACCAGCCCCAATGGCTGTGAATCTCACCAAAGATTAACATAATAATAATAATAATAATAATAATAATAATAATAATAATAATAATAATAATAATAATAATAATAATAATAATAAATCATGTGTTGTCCCAATTGTAATTGGAGCCCTTGGAGCAATACCTAAAGGGCTACCTCGCTATTTGGAAATTCTAAATTTACCTGACTTGAACATTCTGATTCTACAAAAAAACACCCTACTTGGAGCAACTTATATCCTCCGACGTTACCTTAACAGTTCCTACCTAGGTCCTTGGTTAGGACTAGAGCTGTTGAGCTACCAACCAGCCCCAAAGGCTGTGAATCCCACCAAAGATTAACCAAATAATAATAATAATAATAATAATAATAATAATAATAATAATAATAATAATAACAACAACAACAACAACAACAACAACAACAACAACAAAACAAAAAAAACTGTTCCTGTGAAAAGAAGTCTTAAAAAAATAATAATCCTATATTGCAGAATGTGAGTTGTATGTTTTCCAGGTGTGAACAACAAAGGACTTTATGTATCTCATACCTATTCCTCAATGTTTATGGGACAGGATTCCGGAGCTGCAGCTGTTCAGTAAAAAAAGAAAGACCAAAAGCAAATGGTAAACCAGAGAAAAGAGAGACCACACAAATGCACAGACATGAATGGGGCGGAGGGGTGTGTGTATTCCAGAATAGAGAGGGGAAAAGAATGAAACAACACCAGCTTCCTGCATGACATTTATTGCCCCACCCCCCACCCCGCCCCAGAATAACTTTTAAAGAATTTTTGCACAATGTCTCTGGGAGATAACATTCCAACTTGGGAATGTGCCAATCAATGTAAATCCAATCTGCTTTACTGTCCATTTTTCAGAGCATATTTGTGTTTGGAAGTTATTTTTTAAAAATACAGATAAAAGGTCATTCCATTTACCCAAAGAGGGCAAGAGATTTAGTCCTATTTTTTGAAAATGTATGAAATTCAGATTGATTTTTGGCTTCTTCTTTTTTCTACCAACAAAAATGCCTCCTCCGTGTCTAGAGAGGCTGATTCTCAGTGCTTCCTTGAATGGCTAGGTGACCCTGTAGCCACACAGACATTTGGGTCAATACAGGATGTGCTACAAAAGATAAGCAGCATCCACATTATTGTAAGAGCATGTATTTCAAAAAACCTATTTTCAAAACAGGGATGAAGGACCCTGGACCATTGTACCCATGGTATTCCTGCTAATATTGGAAGTACCAAATGCAAATTTGTTTCAGCTGAATTCATACCTGGATTATTTTGCCTTCCTAAACTTGAAGGTGGTAACTCCACATGAAAGATTCCTAGCTTAATACTGTAGCCTGGTCTTTGCCAGTTCTTTATATTACTAGAAAACGTTATGATCCATTCTGTAGCAAGAATTCACTAGAATGTATGGGATGTGTCAGAAAGAAATGGAGATAGTCCTATATAATGCTCCAGACTACTTTCTCTCTAGTTAAGGGCTAAACTAAAAATCGAAACGCAGAACTCCGGGGTCCTAAATCTCTGCCTAAGCTTCTCAGCCTTTTTAATTAAATTATTCCATATTCAACAGAAATGTGCACTCTATCCCACAATAAAAGCACAAAACGGTAAACATTACCAAGTTTTTTTAAAATGACATTTCTGCTTTTTTTTACATACGTTTAAATTTAGGCTATGAAGTAATGACTAGAATGTCTCTCTGTCATTACTGTAAAACACAGACTTGCTTCAGAAATACAAAAGAAAGTAATATACCTTAATAAAGTATCATGTGAAAAGGCTTCTGAACATGTTACATCTCAGAGATCAGTGCAAAATGCCACAAGGTTTTTATACTTGTGGTTGGGAGATAATGAGTCAGGAAAGCAAAGTTAATGCTTGAAATGACCACATAGTTAATTAGAACGTGAATACAGCATTCATTCATCCTTGCTTAATTAAAACTGCTGGATTGGTAACTATTTGTGGCACTAAAACATTTCACTTTCAATAAAAACCACTTTGCAAATTGCCATTAAGGATCCTCTTCGTGCTATTTTTTCATTAGATATTCAAAGATGGGGAACCTGAGAATTAAATATCTCTTGTAAACTTCACACATATATACGGTATCTCCACCCACTACATATATACGGTAGTTCCATCCACTATCGCATATGCTTATGTATTTTGTTCTATAACATGTACACCCAAGACAAAAGTGGTTCCTTTCTTCCCATCCATCTTCTTTCTAAGTGGGGCTTCCTATCTCCACCATTCTACTCGGAATGTGGATTAGCAGCACTTACCTGTATCTGCTTTTTTTTAAAAAAAGAGAAGAGGATCCAGAGACTAAAAGACCCATAAGCCAAGGTGTGAAGTTTACCCAGAAGATGTTAACTGGAATAAGAGTTCAAACTTCGGAGGGAAGAAAATGGAGTGTGAGGGAAACTCAAGGACAACTTCAAAACCTCTCCTTTGCCAACAGATCAGCCCAACCATCTTCAAACTCTACATGCTAAAGGGCTTAAAGCCACATGCATCTCTGCACAGCAGCTCAGGAAGCCATTCTAAGTTCTGCTTGAGTGCAACTTCTGTGACACTGAGGCAAGTCCATGTTGTTTCTCGAGCACCTGAGAAGCAGCAGCATGGCTTTGCTCAAAGACTCAAGAGTTAGTCAGCAGGCGGGCGGGGTGGGGTGGGGTGGGGGCAGAACGTTTGGCTCCGTACACAAACAGTGAGGGGAAGGGATCAGCAGAAAAATCTTGCAAGCAGCAAAGCCACCCAAAGGTATGCAAGCCAGAAAAACTGAAGCCGCATCTTGTGGCAGCAGAGTCGTTAATTAAATTTATTCCACAAGGTCCCAAGGTCCTAGCCTCCCTTTTTGAATCACCATAAATACTTCAGGTGATACTGCAGAAGAAACACCTCAAGTGCCCTCAGGTACAGCCTGGATACTAGGAGAGATGGACGTGATCCTTATTCGCTACAGTTCCCAAGTTAAGGTCCCATTTCAAGCTCTGACTAAGGTCGACTGGGCAAAGCTATAAGGAAATTCTAGTGCATGTTCTTCAGGAAATCCCTCCAATCCCTTTCTCATTTCTAGGGATCTCTAAGGAAAGAAGGGGTCCATAGTATTTGATAGAAACATGCACCCAGTATATTGGATTGGTCACGCACAAGGCAGAGAGCGTGGGGAAAATGAATAAAAAGTTGATGCCCACCAGGTGATTTCTCCTCATACTCCCATTGTCTCAGAGAACACCCAGAGGCTCTTGTTTGGCATTTCTGATTATTGTCCGCCATCTTGTTTTTGTGTGTGGGTAGAGAGGGGGAGGGGGGAGCCCTGACATTCAGTGATAAGAATATTTATCCAAAATTTTAGATTGAAGTAATTTAAGTACAGGTAGCCCTTGACTTAGTGACCATTTGAAGTTACAACGGCACTGAAAAAAGTGACTTTGTGACAATTTTTCACACTTGTGACCATTGTAGTACTTCTGTGGTTACATGATTTACATTCAAATGCTTGGCAATGGGTTCATATTTATGACAGTTGCAGTGCCCCAGGATCATGTGACCATATTTTGACAAGCAAAGTCGGTGGCGAAACTGGATTCATTTAACAACCTAATTTAATAAAGTGATTCACTTAACAAATGTGGCAAGAGAAGTGGTAAAGTGGGACAAAACTCAACCAATTTCTCATTTAACAACATAAATCCTGGGCTCCATTGTGGTCATAAGTCTAGGATTACCTGCAATTCGAGAAGGATTTTTCTTTACATTTTGACAAAGAGAGGATTTTCTAAAATGCTGTATTGAAGGTCTGCTCATATTCAAGAATTTTCTTTTCCCCCCAGTTGAAAGCCCAATTGCTTTTTTTAATCAGTTTGCTTTGCTCGAAACAAAGGGACAAGCTGTTGCTCTCCATCCTTATTTGTTCAATGTGCTGGTTGACAAGCTTGGCATGGACCCAGTGCCATATTTTGTGAAACAGACTCATGAGCTTACTGATCACTGTTTTTCACCCCTCCTTTCGTAGACCATGGTTAGGTATTTCAAATTTCATTTCGGAGGAATTATATAGTAAGTCTAGTATATAGTTCTCATCTTGGGAAGTTAAAATTGAGAGTATCTAATCTATTGAATAAAAAAGGAAAAGCAGCACAAAATAAGATGCACTTTTCCCTCAAGCTTTCAGATTTCTTTTGGCCTCTTCAAGACCTTTAGAAAACTGTAATAAGCATTTTTCCCCATCTGTTTTCCAGCAAATTTGGTTCAGAGACAGTCTTTGAAAAGCCAAGTACTTTACTACTGATTATTAATAGCTGATATTAAGCTGCTCAACTATCTGTGCAACTCAAGCAGGATTGCAACCATTTAAAAAAAATTACAACTGGAAGGGTCATGAGTTCATATTAAATTGTATTTACCTTGACATTTGGTTAGGATTTACTCAGTTCTAAACGTGTTTGTGTGTATGTGTGTGTGTGAGAGAGAGAGGGAGGGAGGGAGAGAGGGAGAAAGAGAGGGGGAGATATGGAGGAAGGGAGGGAGAGAAAGAGGAGGGAGAGAAGAGGGAAGGAGAGGCAGGGAGGAAGGGAGAGAAAGAGGGGGGAGAGGCAGGGAGGAGGAGAGAGGAGGCAGAGACACACAGCGAGAGAGAATGTGTGTGGTTCTGTATGCAGGTATGTAATTAATATATCTTTACAAGTAATATTCCAAAGAACATCTTTTTTTCATCTTGAATTGATCTTGCATATGCCTGTGTTTAAGTGATTCCTGCTCTAGTAGATAGAGGATATTGTAACTATTGTTGCAGGTCTCTTATCAGCGGGCACATATGTAGTTGGCACAGCAAACCCTGGATTGCCCACAAAGTTTCCCAAATGGAATAAATTAGGAAGAGAGACAAGATGACAATAGGAAAAGAGATTTAGCTCGCTAGTAGCTATGTAAGGAAATCAAGGATGAAGAAAGCACTCCTTTCAACCGCATTGAATTATTATACCAACCAAGAAAGAGGAAGCCTTGAAACTTTGGGGAAGGCGAAATAAGCAAGGAATAGGTTGCCATGGTTTTTGAAATGATGGCAATTTTACTGAACTGATGGAAAGGGTCTGGTGCAACTCTGTTTTAAAAATGTGAGGTACACACCAAAGAAAGTTTAGGTATATTTATCTAATTGAAATCTAAGGAAGTTACGAATGCAAAATTGGGCAGTGTTAAAAACCAAAAATGCTTTTTAAAAAAAAAAAAGGGGGGGGGAACTAACCAGTCCTTGACAGTGGCATTGTTAACATATCAATTCAATCCACATTTCAGTTTCTTCCAGACCCATAAAAGGACAGTCAGTAAAGTTTATAACCATTCAACAACATAGAGAAAATGAAGGAATGGGAGCATGGGCTAAGGAAAAAGAAAAACTGGTACTGTGTTGGCACAGAGTGAACATGAACTTTCACACTGATGAAATCCAACGAAAGAGGAAAGAGAAGAAACAAAACATACCGAGAATTAGTAACCAACTAAAGTTGGGGTTATGATGTTGGGGCTTCACCAAAGGATACTAAACAGGTCTCTGAGGAAATTTTGCTCATGTCTGCTCATTATCTGTCATTATTGAGCTTCCTATGCGTAAGGATAAAAAGAAATCTAAGGACTTCTAGACAGACATAAAATAAGCTGGGGAGATGGCAGTAATCAGTTCTTCTTATGCTAGGAAAGTAAAAATTGGTCATTTCATTGACTGAATGAAATAGACACTATCAAATGGATTTCCCTTCCCTTCAAATTTTCAGCTATACTTCCGTAGCTCGTACTCGTATGGTTATGGTATGGGGATTACTGGAGCTGAAATTACTTCCAAAGGATTCCAGGATGGGAAAGCTGAACTAGGTTTTCTAAAATAAGAACCCAAGAAGTTCCTTTTCTACCTACTGGAACTATCTGCCTGTAGAAGACTTTGTCTTCTATTTCTATAGACCTCGCTAGATTGCTTCTTAACCTTTAACCTTTAGCCTTTAACTCTTGCTGGGAAGAACTTTGACTTTGATCAGGCTTGGGCTCAAATCTAACTACCCAACCTATTTCTTATAGCAAATGGGTGTAGTCATCTTCAAACGACACACTTAAATTGCTTCTAAATTTGTGTCTTCCCTCCAAAGTATTCTGAAAACTGTAACTATGTGAAAGTGCCAGGCAAACTGAGATTGGGTAGTTTATAGCCTGATCCAAAACCAGCTGTGACGCTAGTATCACCCTTTTTATTTTCTTGGATTTAAAGAAGTTTAAGAGAGAGAAATGATTGTGAAAAGAATGAGAGAAGGGAAAAGCAGGACAAGGGGCAAACAGCAGGAAGTAAAAAAGGATACCACCAATGATGCAATTTATTAAACATGGCTCTCACAGTCTGCAAAAACTAGAGACTGAAGGGTTAAGGTATTCTAAGCAGTTTCCCAGAAGGTACTGAAACTGCAATTATCAGCATTCATTGAAGAAAGCCACCTTAGAAATTTGCATTATATTTAGGAAATCTGACCTTTATCTTTATGATCTAGGTGTGACGTAGGCAGAGTTGGGCAGGGGAGGGAGACAAGAGAGAGTGGTTTTAAGTATCAGGAAGATGCCACACAAAATAGCATTCTCCTTCCTATCCATTTCCCTACACTGTATGACTCATATACTGTGATTAAAGGCTGACATCTCTCAGGTGGTGGCGGGATTTAAAGCAGAGGAGGGATATATGAGAAACTGTCCTCCCACCTCCCTTCAAAGTTCATGTTCAGCAGACAGCCACTCACCAGGTAAGCGGGCCTCAGAGCACACCTTATTATCCAGACCTTTCACGCTTGCGTTGCCAATGTCATTGTTATTGTCACACTCCATACCTAGGTATGCGCCTGTCCTTTGGCCTGCAAAGGAGTTAATGCAGTTAGAGAGGGGGTGAGGCTTTGGTTTAATTCTGCTCCTCTTTAAGGCAGCAGAAAACATCACACACTTCAGAAATGAAGAAAACCTCAACAGTGGCCAAAAAGGTAGAGCAGCCTTCTCCAACCTGCTACCTCCAGGTCTGTTGAAATTTCAAATCCCCAAATCCCCAATTACAGTCTCCGCTAGTTGGGAATTCTGAGGACTGAAGTCTCTACATATCTGGAAGACCTCAGGTCAAGGGGGACTAAGGTAGAGAGTGGACAATAAGAGATGGGGATGCAGCGGCCAAAAGCTATTGTGGCTGGTTTCCTCCACCACCTCCATTTTCACTTCCTGTTTCAAGGACACTCTTGCCAATATGGAAATATAAATGGCACAGAGGGAGATATTTGATCTTGTATGTAAAGGTATCAAATAAACCAGTCATAGCACCAGAGAAAGCTCAAGGAAAGCATCTATTTCGTGGTTTAAGTTGTCTCTGGCTGGCGTCTATGGAATATTCTGAACAATCAAAACATACTCTTGTTGTAACAAGATGGCAGAGCCAGATAGGATACAATCCTTTCTCCAGGAAGGTTTATTCAAACGGCTCTGAGAAATCACAGCATCTTCCCCAAGGCTATGGGTTTCATTATTCTGGGCAAGACGCCAAGAGAAAAATAAAACTCATGGTAAGGGTCTATTTGTGTACACCACTGTTGTTGAAGGTTTGGACAAATTTTAAAAATAAAACAAAACCTATGCTTAAAAAAATAAAAGGGGGATTCCCCATTTGTATACTGCCCGATAACATTCATCAATGTGAAGCATTTCTGACTTTGCTGACAACGAGCAGGGATCTAATCAACCTTAGAGTTCATTTTAATATGATTTACCTTCATAAGAATTTAGATAACCTGAAAATGTTTCTTGCTAATATTCAGATCTAATTTAGACTACAGAATGAAACCAAAGCTGAAACACGTAGGGGGGATTGCCTCAAAAGGAAACACCAAATTATTTTAAATAATATTAACAGCAACAATAACTTTCCCAACTTTTAAATAGTCTCAAGAAAATCTGAGAATATAGTCATTGAATTTCAGCAATGAAATGTCGAATGGGGATATTATTCCAACCCTGGTAACTTTCAGACAATTGGAGTCAAAAATAATTTGCTGATTTATTGCCAGTAAGAAACAACTTCATTTGCCCATTTTTCCTGATAATTAAACAAGGAGAACTGGCACAACTCTTTAAATTTTCCATGTATTCAAATTTCTTCTACCTGCTCATTTTAAGAAAGGCCTTTCGCTTCAAACTATAGCAATTCAGTTAGCAAACTGAAATTGCCCCAAAGCAATGTTGCCTCAGCTCTGCTCTTTCCTCATGAAAATGTGCCTCAGCTCTGTCTTCTTTCCCTGGCTGTGCTAGATGTGAAAGAGAACCAACATGGGGCATGAAGCAATGCTGTATTCTGTGTTACCATCTTCCTGTGTGGGAGAGGCATCCTCTTCTTCCCTGACATCATTCCCCTGCCAAAAAAAAAAACACACACACACATATATAAGGTGTGAATATACAAATCAATGATTCACCATGTAGTAAAGATGATATTTCCTGGAAAGCTATGGCAAATCTAGACAGCATATTAAAAAGCAGAGACATATTAAAAAGCAGAGACATAACAAAAGTGCGTATAGTCAAGGCTATGGTTTTCCCAGTTGCAATGTATGGCTGTGAAGGTTGGACCATAAGAAAGGCTGAGCGCCAAAGAATTGAGGCCTTTGAACTATGGTGCTGGAGAAGACTCCTGAGAGTCCCTTGGACTGCTAGGCAATCACACCAGTCAGTCCTAGAGGAGATCAACCCTGACTGCTCTTTAGAAGGCCAGATCCTGAAGATGAAACTCAAGTACTTTGGCCATCTAATGAGAAAAAAGGTCTGAATGGAGGAGAGTCTAATGCTGGGAAAGACTGAGGGCAAAAGAAGAAGGGGACGACAGAGAATGAGGATGGAGTCACTGAAGCAGTAGGCGTGAGCTTAAATGGACTCCAGAGGATGGTAGAGGGCAGGAAGGCCTGGAGGAACGTTGTCCATGGGGTTGCGATGGGTCAGACACGACTTCACAACTAACAACAAAGGATGATATTAATATTTCCACAGCATTCTGTCCTCTGAAGGTGATTGGGGAAGCTATAATGTGGCTAATCCTTTTGCAAGTACCTCCTTTAAAAAGCATACAGAACATTTTCTGAGTCGGATGTACAATTCCAAATGATAAAGTTTGAAATAACAGATCAAATGCTGGCCTGTAGATAGTCTTTTTTTTTTTTTTTTGCACAAAGCACAATGCAAACTTTTAGTAGTGTGAGGCAGTAATTTAGACTAGGCCAAAAGGAACAGTTCGATAAAACACCCACGGGCAAGAAATTATCTTGCTTGTTTGAATGAATACAATATAAAAATAATAGTTAATAAAAAGAAAAGACAAAAAACAAAGGGCAGACTCAATGGACCACTAGGTCTTTTTCTGCCATCAGTTTTCTCTGTTTCTATAATAGGCTCAGCTAAGCACTCTGGCCACAGTAATCCAGTCTAAGTATATCGAGTTTCTCCATACTAGCTTGTTTGTTTGCTTGCTTCCTAATTTATCTACACAATTTATATGGCTGCCCATCCTATAACTCTGAGCAGTATATAAAAATTAAAAACAAAAAAATTATTTTAACAATCCAAATGTCCAAGATGGTAAAAATCATTTCCCAGAACAATTACAACTAACCTGCCAGCAGAGTTCACAACTTCCCAGCCTAAATGCTTTGGGAAACAGCCAAATCTTTAGTGCCTAACAAAAAGCTAGCAGGAGCCATCTGGATCTCTGGTGGGATGCTATGTACTTCTTCCAAACAAACAGAGATTACAACTTCCAGAATTTAAAATCAGTATGAATAACAGACTTGCTACCTGGGAATTCTCAGAATCATAGTCATAACATATTTGGAGAAATGAAATTGAGAATGCCTGAGTCAGGCCAAGGTAAAGGTAAAGGTTCCCCTCACACATATATGCTAGTCATTCTCGACTCTAGGGGGCAATGCTCATTCCGTTTCAAAGCCAAAGAGCCAGCGCTGTCCGAAGACGTCTCCATGGTCATGTGGCCGGCATGACTAAATGCCGAAGGTGCATGGAATGCTGTTACCTTCCCACCAAAGGTGGTCCCTATTTTTCTACTTGCATTTTTTACATGCTTTCAAACTTCTAGGTTGGCAGAAGCTGGGACAAGTAACGGGAACTCACTCCGTTACGTGGCTCTAGGGATTCGAACTGCTGAACTGCTGACCTTTCTGATCGACAAGCTCAGCGTCTTAGTCACTGAGCCACCGCGGCGCTGAGTCGGGCCAAACTGTTCTTTTATTGATCCAGAGTATTTCCTGCATCTTGTTGTTCTGTGAATGACTCACATTATTTAGATCAACTCCTCGTTGCTTTAACCTGGAATACCATCTGGGTCCTAGTCCTAAGAATGATTCCTAGCTATCTAATCTACATTTTTGTGGGCTTTACTGTTTTACTTTGCCCCATGGTTTCCACTTGCTTTGTGTTTTGCCTTGTAGTATGTTGTTAAAAAAGATTTTGCATACAAATAAAAACTATGGCTCAGAGACAGACCTCACTATCCAAGCTCTCACATATAGAACTTTACCTCCGCATCTCGTTCCTCTGCTGAGATACTGACAAAATTTCCATCAGGAGAAGACTCAACAGGAGTTGACTAAGAAAAAAGAAGAGAAAACTGAAAAATGTTTATGGGCAAATAGTATCCTATATGGACAAAACATAATCTACCAAATCACACCAGTAGGACCAACCCAAACATAACCAAACATTGTTTGTCTTTCTGAAATGCTAATTTACTTCTTTACTTCCTCCCTGAATGAAAAGGAGGCATTTGAAAAGATACGGAGATGATTTTCCAGGAATCAAGTTTGTGCTGTTCCCAGGGCAAATGACATGGTGGCTACAGACACCTTTTGGGCAACTGTCTTGAATGTTAGATGTGGCCACTCAAACTCCATTCAAAACATGTACCGGACTATTAAAAAAAGAAACCCACTATGTGGGGATTTCTTTTAAAAGTGACAAGCATTATGAAGTAATTTGCCTGAATATGTTTGCTTGCATCAAATCAGGAGCATTTTTTTCATCCCCCTGTATTGCAGCTTCTGCTGCTGCTCGTCCCTTGATTAGTCTGGAGTTTGATCTACTTACATCTCCTTCTGAAGGTACCTCACTGACAACAGCAGGGGATGCAGCCATGTCTCCATCTTCTTCCGTGCCGGGGGCTACGTAGGAACCTGACATGGAAGACATGGTATCTGTGCTGATTTCGGAGTGCTGACTTTGGGAGGAGGCCATAGACATGACTGACTGAGCGAGACTGCTACTAACAGGATCTAAGGGAAGAAGGGAGGTGGCAGATAAGGCAGAGTTAGAGAGAGATGTTAGAGGAGCCACCCTTGCTACAGTAGTATTTGCATTTCACTATGTGCAAACTTGAGCATCATTTGCTGGAATGGTGGGGTGAACTTTAAGAAAAAACCACTCAGCCAGAAGTATTTATGAGTGCCCACGTTTCAGTGGTGGTTTTGCTCTAAACAATTGCATTTCTTGTGCTGCTGGTCTCAGAATATAGTCAATAAGATAAGATATTATATCTAGCTTCTGCTGAATTGTCTCTGGACAGTTCATAAAAAAGTTTGTCCACCTCAAAATCTTACAGATGAAGTGACCCGCAAACTTCTTAACAAATGCAATAGCATAGCTTTTCATCAGTCAATGAACATAATATCCTGGATTACGGGACATATAGGCAGCACATATGCAAAATCATTTATTTGGAAGTAGGTTATAGAGTGGATGTGAGGCAGGTCCTTTAGCTTGTTAAGAAAACTGCAAGGACTAGTAAGGCAGTCTCCAAAAATCAACACTGAGTCAAAGGCAGAAAAATTCAACTTGCATTAAACTGGAGGAAAGAAAAAAGATTAGAAACACCTTTTCTACTATACCTTCTGGAGAAGAAATGGTAGAGGAAAGGGGTGTTCCTGTGCATGAAGATGGATCTATTGCTCCTGAGGAGGATAGGGTGAGATTTTCGCTTTCAGGTGTCACACCACAATCCTGAAAAACAGGGAAACCATAATCTATAATGAAAAACTATTATGAAGTAAGTATTACAAACTGGATCCAACTCAGTCACTCAGTTTGACCACTATATTAGTTTACGCTAACTAGGACACTTTCATTATACATGGTTTTCTCTTCTAGAACTAACCAGCCAACATGGGCATTACTGAGAATTCTGAAGGACATAAAGGGAAACTGGTAGATTTCCCCAAGATAGCTTTAAATTAAGAAAGATGTGAGGACAAGAAGAAAATTTGGAAGATCTTGAGTCATTTTCCCAAACCAACTGAAGCACTGGAAAATGTCACCTTTTCAAGATCAGTCTTATAAAATGTTACACTCTAACCCAAATCTATTTCATTAGAGTAGAACAATTTTAAGAGGGGTGTTATGTGCTACCGCCTGTGGGTACAGAGAGTAACCAAAGTCCTATCACTTTCAGATAGCAAATCTTCATTACCCCTAACCAACAAAGGTTTTACTCAGCATTTTTGTATCTGGCAAAACAATTTTAACTGAGGTGAGAGGAATTCCAGAGCTTGTAAAGTTCAGTTCTCTTTCAAGGTAGATATTTGCAAGCACCTCTGATTCTTTTCCAAGTTTAAATTCACTAACATGCTTGCAGATTTAACTCCTTTATATGCAAAGGGAAAAATCTTCCTTTCCCTAATGTATCTTCTATACTGTAGGTCTGCAGGAGGAAAAAAGTGAGCAGCAGTTAGGCTCAAGTAATATTGAATAATATTAATAATAGGAATTTTAAAAGAATCACCTCTCCACGAGGACAGGGAGACTTCCTTTGGGAAATCCTGACTTCAGATTCACTACAAGCCTTATCCTCTTCTTCATGTAATACGGAGGAATTTTGTGAGATTGACCTGGTGAAAACACACAAACTAAATGTAACTCCTTTGTAGAAAACACACAAATTAGAATGAGGGAATGGGGGTCTTCAAAAATGCTACAGAAGACTCCATTAAGAGCTAGTTAGATACATTAATAAATCTAGTGGATAGGCTTCACAGGCACCTGTGAATGATACTTGCATCTACAACAATACTCAATGACATTCATGGGTCCTCACCATTTTTTAAATTATTACTTCTTTAAGAAAACTGAAATGCCTAGACATTCATGCAGGGATGGGCTTTTGGGAATTTGCAGGGGTTCAGGAGAACCTCTAGCTAAGATTCTGTGCAATCCGGAGAACTCCCAAATCCCACTCTTGGCTGACCCTGCCCACCCCAACCCGCCCCTCCCAAGAGTCTTCACACAGCCCTTTTTGGATGCAGGTAAGTGCAGGGCACACGCAGAGGCACAGGGGGTGTTAGATATTAGCATATATCGTAGTAAGTCTCCCCTCTGGTCCGCTGCTACAGCGGGAAACAGGTATCGTTCTGATTGGTCGAGGGGCGTACCCGATCCCTATAAAAGGGGAACCCTCCGACCACAGAGCAAGCTGGATCATTACTACTATTAATAAAGAGCTGTTAAGTCACTTCGTGTCCGCAGTCTGTCTCTCGTTGCCCAGATCTAACATTGGCGACGAAGGTGGGATCGAGAGGCAGATAGGACGAAGAACGCTACCTCCAGAATCTCCGGATTTGATCCAGCCCAGGAATTCGGCAGAAATTCCGGCCGCCATATCAGATCACCGCAGCGCGGCAAATTCAAACAGAGAAGATGGCGATGCATGCTCCCCCCGCTCCTTTCGACCCAGAAAACGACGAATGGGAAGCCTTCATGATTCGTTTCGAGTGTTTCCTCGAAGCGAACGAATACACGGGGATCACCGACGCAAGGAAGAAAAACATTTTCCTCGGCTACTGCGGAAAGGAAGTCTTCAATACGGCCAGAGACCTCACCGCGCCTACTCCAATACAGGCAGTATCATGGGCGACGTTGCAACAGGCCCTACAGACTCATTACGCGCCAAAACCTTCCCGCCATGTTTGCCGCCAAGCGTTCAACACGAGGAACCAGAAGGCGGGAGAATCTATCAACCAATATGTTGCAGCCCTACGTAAAGCAGCCACACATTGTGGATTCAGAGACCTGGATGAGCAGATTATGGATCGACTCGTTAGCGGGCTGAGAGACATTTCCCTACAAAAGCGGCTGTTAGCAAAAACCAATTTAAGCCTACAGATTGTACTCGAGGAGGCAAGAGCTTCAGAAGCAGCAGACAGATCAGCGGAGACAATTCAACGCGGGTTCAACACTGACCAGCCAGCGTCAAGACACACCAAAGTTCACTACGAGGACACAAGCCCCGCCTACGAGGATCCCGAGTTCGAGGACAGTCACCTGATGCGGAGCAGTCACATGAGGCCTGGGGGGAGACCCGGATCCCGCTTGCCGCCCTGCGCAAGTTGCGGAGGGAATCACCCCAGGTCTACTTGTAGGTTCAGGAACGTTGTTTGTTCGCACTGCAACAAACTTGGGCACATCACACGAGTGTGCCGGAGCGGAGTCCCTGCCTCATGGCAGCCACCCATGTACCGCCAACAGAAGCCCAACCCAGGGGCTTGGCGGGATCAGAAAGGGCGCCCAGAGAGAAATCCACAAGTGTATACCCAGAGAGAAAATTCCCAAAGAGCTGAGCGAGCGTATCCCCAGAGAGATTACTCACAAGGAGCTGAGCGAGCGCATCCCCAGAGAGAATACACACAAAGAGCTGAAAGAGCGTTCTATCAAGACGCTCAACGAGAGTATTTTCAGGATGTAGACGATGAGATAGAGTTGACCCAGAGAGAGGAGTTGCGAACGTATCTCACCACAATACATCAGGTCCGCCCTAAGCGGCCAAAAAGGCTGAGAGTCACAGTCCTCTTGGAGGGCTCACCCTGCGAGCTAGAAGTTGACACAGGATCGACCCTGACGATCATTTCATGGGCATCCATGAAACAGGCTATCCCTAGCCTCAGAAAGAGCCAACTACGCGCTCCAGACGTCCTGCTGCGAGACTACCAGGGGAACCAAGTCCCCATCGTGGGCCAAGGCACATTCCACATCCGTTTCAAGGACATCGAAGCCCAGCTGCCCGTGACCATCGCCAGCGCACCATTACAGAACCTTCTGGGGCTTGATTGGTTTGAAGCCCTGGGGTTAGAAGTCACTGGAATTAACGCCGTGAGAAACAGCAGTGCTGAACAGATTTTTAAGGAGTTCGAGGATGTGTTCAGCCCCGGTCTTGGTAAGTATGTGGGTAAACCAATATCATTCAATTTAGACCCTAAAGTGGCGCCAATCCGAATTAAACCGAGACGAGTGCCTTTTGCACTCCGCCCAAAAATAGATAAGGAAATAGATAAGTTAGTGGAGCAAGGAATCCTTGAGCCGGTAGATCACACGCGCTGGGAAACACCCATCGTGACCCCAGTCAAACCAGACGGATCAGTCCGCATCTGCGCGGACTATAAATGCACAATTAATGTCGCGCTACAACAGAGCGCATATCCTGTGCCTGTAGTACAGCACTTATTGCACTCGTTGGGGCCAGGAAAGGTATTTGCTAAGTTAGACATGGCACAAGCTTACCAGCAACTGCCAGTTGATAGCGCCACAGCGGAGGCCCAAACTATAGTGACGCATAGAGGAGCATTCAAATGCAACCGGCTACAATTCGGCGTGAGCATTGCCCCAGGATTGTTCCAGAGCGTCATGGAACGACTTTTGCAAGGGATACCGGGAGTCGTCCCCTATTTTGATGACATCTTGGTGTCCGCTGCAAACGAGGAGCAATTAAATAAAAGAGTCAGAACTGTTTTGGCCAGAATCAGAGAAAAGGGTCTCCGCCTTAAAAAGGAAAAATGCCAAATTAACGTGCCTAGCGTAGAATTCCTGGGTTATAGAATCGATGGTCAGGGAATATACCCCACTTCAAAGAAAATTAAGGCGATCCAGGATGCCCCCACACCACGAAATCAGACCGAGTTGCAGGCCTTCCTCGGATTACTTAACTTCTACAGCGTTTTTCTGAGGCAGAAGGCGACCGTTGCTGAGCCACTACACCGTCTACTCCAGAGGAACGCACCATGGAAATGGGGACGATCCGAAGCTGCAGCTTTCGCCGGGGTAAAGCGCCTGCTCACCACTGACTCACTGCTTGTTCAATACAGCCAGACCCTACCGCTGGTATTGACCTGCGACGCATCACCCTTCGGAGTTGGAGCAGTCCTCAGCCACAGGATGCCCGACGGAAAAGAAGCACCCATCGCCTTCTACTCCAGAACTCTTTCATCGGCCGAAAGGAATTACAGCCAAATGGACAGGGAAGCGCTGGCTGCTGTAGCTGGAGTAAAGCGTTTCCACGAATACCTCTACGGCCGCGATTTTGAACTAATTACAGATCACAAACCGTTGTTGGGACTTTTGGCGGGAAACCGCCCCACCCCGGTCTCCCTTTCTCCACGCATGACCAGGTGGACTGTTTTCCTGGCTGCGTATTCATACAAATTGATTCATCGACTGGGCTCCACTCTCGGACACGCAGACGCACTCAGCTGTTGCCCATTACCTGACATTCTGCCAGACCCCACTCCAGAAGTACCGGTATTGCTCATTGACTGTTTGGACTCTGGACCGGTTTCTTCATATGACGTTGCAAGGTTCTCCTCTAAAGACAATGTAATAAAGCAAGTTCAAACTTGGGTTTGGAGGGGGTGGCCGAAAGGAAACGTGGGCCCGGAATTCAAAATGTTTTGGTCAAAACGGGACGAACTCTCAGTGTTACAAGGTTGTTTATTGTGGGGGGATCGAGTTGTTATTCCGTATGTTTTACGTAGGAATGTATTAGATGCTTTACATGTGGGTCATCCGGGGATTGTTAGAATGAAGGCGTTAGCAAGAAGTTACGTTTGGTGGCCAAACATGGACAAAGAAATAGAGGAGTGGGTGGCCACTTGCGACCCATGCCAGGAATCGAGACCAGCACCCCCGGAAGCGCCCGCCACAGAATGGGAGAAACCTAAAGCACCCTGGTCGCGAATACACATCGACTTCGCAGGGCCATTCCAAGGTCAGACTTTCCTTATAGTTGTGGATGCATACTCAAAATGGCTAGATGTAGTCCTAATGACTTCAACCACGGCAGAGGCAGTCATTAAGGTTCTACGGCGACTTTTCGCCACTCATGGCCTGCCCGACCTCCTAGTCTCCGATAACGGGCCCCAATTCACGGCCATGCATTTCGAAACGTTTTTAGCAGGTCAGGGAATTCGGCATGCCCTAGTCGCGCCATTCCATCCGGCATCAAACGGACAGGCGGAGAGAATGGTGCGATTCGCAAAAGAGGCCCTCGCTAGGATGGGTCCAGGTGATTGGCAAACACGCATTGACCATTACCTCCTAATTCAGCATATTACCCCAAGCGCAACGACGGGTAGGAGTCCCGCTGAACTACTCATGGGCCGCCGTCTACGGTCTCACCTGGACCGTCTTCACCCAAATTACTCTGCCACAGCTCCCCCAGACTCCACAAGCAAAATTCGGTCTTTCAGCATAGGGGATTCAGTATACGCCCACAACTATGCAGGGGGAACATTGTGGATGCCGGCAAAGGTCATTGGCATCACGGGTCCACGATCGTATCTGCTGGAACTAGAAGATGGGCGGAACTGGAAAAGGCACATCGATCAACTTCGGGGTCGCCTAGCACACTCAGACCTTCGAAACGAAGACGAGATTTCCCTGCCTACAGAAAGTCAGCCACGCGAGAGCCCCATCATAGAAAACTACGACACCTGCGAACCAAGCTTGGAACAGGAAAACACGCACGAAGCAGAGCAAGCCCCAGACAACGCAACCGAGCAGACTCCAGAACGCCTTAGCAACGAAGGCACAAAACCTCCCGAACGTGAAACAGGAAAAGCACCCGATCCTGCAACCACTTCTAACCAACCCGAACTACGACACTCCTCCCGAGCAAGACAAACACCCACATACCTAAAAGACTATGTTACCTACCGCAACGTTCCATCTAGGAGGGGAGGGGTGTTAGATATTAGCATATATCGTAGTAAGTCTCCCCTCTGGTCCGCTGCTACAGCGGGAAACAGGTATCGTTCTGATTGGTCGAGGGGCGTACCCGATCCCTATAAAAGGGGAACCCTCCGACCACAGAGCAAGCTGGATCATTACTACTATTAATAAAGAGCTGTTAAGTCACTTCGTGTCCGCAGTCTGTCTCTCGTTGCCCAGATCTAACAGGGAGAGCAAATAAGAGGCCTCTGGAATCTGGGGAGGCTGTTTTCGCCCTCCTGGAGGCTCAAGGAAAACCTCTGGAACCCGGGGAGGGCAAAAACTCCCCCCCCCACACATTGTGGTACAGGAGGCTGACTAGGCCACGCCCACCATGGCCACGCCCACCCAGCAACCAGGCAGAGAACCCCTTGCTAAAATTTTTGAAGCCCACCCCTGCATTCATGAGATCTATGTTCTCCAATGAGAACCTAGCCTTTTAAAAATTACAATAATAATCAAATAATTGTCTGAGGGACACCAAGCAAAACCATATGAATCTGAATCTGGAAAGATTGTTGACCAAAGGATTGACCAAACAGACTTAAGGAATAGGGTATTGGCCATAAGGTTCTACTGCCTGCAGCTCATTTACTCTTGTACAAGAGGGAAATGACAAGAGGTCACTTACTTGGACAGGCTCTTCTTTAATGTATGTCCTTGACTGCCACAATCTGATAAGCGTTCAAGGGAAGGCAGTGTCTGGATGGGAGGCAAGTGGCTGTCACTGCCATATGTGGGTAGCATGCCTGACACATGGTTGTCCCCAAGCACACGGACTGGAAGGGCTGCTGGGGATGGAGTGAGAGGCCCATTAAGGGCTTCCAGCAAGGAGACCACCTCATAGCCAGGAGGGATGTTTTCTGAAGACTTGAGGGACAGAGAAAGGTATGAGAAAGAGAGGTTATTCTTAAGCAGCAGGAACTGTTTACCAGGAAGCTCAAGACAGAACAGAAAGCTCAGAAAACTCTCAAAGAGTACACAAAATAGAAAGAGAGACCAGGATCCCTGATGGAAGAGGAGTGGCCCTGCCACTCTGGAACAGAGTTCTCTTCAGCACGGTAGAAATCGGATTGCTTTTAAAGGGAAGTTAAAAATCTTTAATCTGCACTAGCTGATAACCTAGTGTTGCCCAGATATTTATTTATAGGGGGGAAATGTCCAGACCAAACATAATTTCTAATGTTGGATTTTCCCCCTTACCAGAGGGAGCCCCCTTGTGGAGTACTGTGAAGCCATTACCCTAGCAACTCCACTGTGCTGTACAGTAGAAGCCATTTATAGTACAGTAGAAGCCATTTTAAGGCACAACAGGCTGTATCTTAACAGAACACACACACTGAGGGGTATTAGGGGTATCTTACCCCCCACATTATTTGTTTCCAGAGAGTAAGTCATCTGTGTATCAAGTTTGGTTGAAATTGCTCGAAGTGTTCCAGAGTTATGCTGGAACATACACACAAACACACATATAGCCATTTTTATATAGAGAGATTACTGGGTTAGTAAAGGCTTTAGCTTTTCAACCCTATTCTTTTTTTAGCTGAGAGTTCTGTGTCAGTAAATTCACATTCTCATTCTCTCTCTCTCTCTCTCTCTCTCTCCCTCCCTCCCTCCCTCCCTCCCTCTCTCTCTCTCTCTTTCATAACTGGTTACTGGGGCTTGAGCTATCTTTACTGAATTGATTTGCAATTATTATCTTTTTTGATGTTTTTTTTGCTGTGCCTTGGTCATGGCATGTAATAATTAATTAATAGTTGCCTAGTTTAAGCTCTTTATTCTAAGCCAAGTAATTTGGATTTCTTAGCTTGAAATATTTTAGCTGGTAGAAAAGATTATGACCTGAAAAAGGATAAACACTCAGGAAGAAAAACACATGCACACAAAACACAGTCTTTCTGAACATAAATAAAAAAGATCTTTGTGGTCACACTCTTCTATACTTTTGCCATAAAAATAAAGACTTAGCTCACTCCTTCTGCAGAAAAATTCTTGACTCATATTTCTACAGATGATACAAGCCACTTCTGTAGAAATGTTCTATGCATTTCCCCAAAAGTGGATTGAATAAGATTAGGCTAGAATTCTCTTTCCCAGCATCAAGTTTTTTTAAATGCACATTTGTTTAAAGACGAATCAGTAAATAAGGAGGATCACTGAACAATATCATTTGCAGGCTGAATCACTATAATTTAAAATGCCTTACCGGCTGGCTTTCAATATTGCAACTTAGTTATTGAGATATTCTAGTTCTCCCCTAAACTTCATACTGGATCTGTGCTTAAGTGTGGATGCACATTAAAATATGGCGCAAGCAATTGCCTTAATCATCTCATCTGCCAAGATGCCGGCAAGTTCTCTAGCTCCTGGGTTCCCGCTTCTGGCGCATCATGTTTACTAGCTTGATTCTGCTTGGGGAATGACTGTTACGCTCCCTGAGCAACCTGGAGAAAAGATGGTATTTTTTTTTCATATTTATTTTTAGAAAATATATTTTGCCTTTTCACTGTTTTAAAAATCCCAAGGAGGATTTTTTTTGCTTCTTTTTTCTTTAGCACTTGTACAAATTAAAATGTTTAAACAAACATTTTTTCTTCCATAGTTGTGAAAAATACTATGCCTCTGAAATTTGCTACTACTCTATTGTCTCTCATACTTTGGTATAATTAATTTGGTAGGATAGTACAGTTGTGCAATTGATTCTCGTTCTGCACAATGAAGGTATCTTAAGTCTATTCTTTTTTCACACTTTTACACATGCAATGGACATGGACTGGAAAGGAAATACAGAAAAGTCCATTCAAATATGGTCCTTCTTCTCAAACACAAGCAGGTCACAATAAATACTGCTTGAATTGGTTCTTATTTGTTTTCAGAGTTTTTCGGCGGATTTGGATAAGATCTGGGCTTGCCATTTCCAGTTCTAATGTCATTACAACTTCATTGTCAGTGGCATTTCTTTCTGGATTACTCCTCTACAGAAAAGGTGGAAGTGGGGGGAAAAGGCTTCATGGTGCTCAACTCTTCTCCCAAAAAGAATGAGCAGCCCAGAAGACCATCTCAGCCAAGACGGAATAAGATCAGCATCTGAACAATCAATCCACCCATACTCACTGAATGTTCCTCTGAATCGGATGTCTGAGATGCAATGATGGGGTTGAAGTTGGTGGGGGAGAGGGGTCCCATTTTTTTCCTCATGGCTCTGATCTGTAGCAAGGCCCGAAATGCTGTGAGGAAGAAATGGGAGAAGGATGGAGAAGGACATTTTAAATTCAGTTAAAAATCTCTCTGAAAAACCACCCAAGATAATAGGTGACTGTGACCACTAAAATACTAGTCAAATATGATCACAGTTGGCTGCATTATCCTTCTGATACCCTGTTTCCCTGGGATAATAAGGCAATGGAGCTTTTGAGTGCATGCGCTAAAATAAGCCCTCCCCAAAAATATTGCAACACAACAGCAGCCATGAGATGACCATGCTCGCCGCCTCCTGCACCTCAAAAATAATAAGACCTCCCCAAAAATATTGCAACACAGCAGCAGCCAGTGAATATTTTGGGGGTCAAAAGAAAATAAGATCCTATTTTCGGGGAAACACGGTAGTTGGTTGTTAAAAATTAAATAATCTCAGCCTATCTCGGGTGTAGGCAATTGCTCATTTCTCAAAGTGAGAGGATCAAACATACATCTGATCTTCCAGAGAGGACCCAATCTTAATATAAAAAAAAAAGATTAGGACTTACGTAATCTGCAGATGGGACAATTGTTAGCTTGATAGCGCAAAGTGTCAGCACAAGTGTTGCAGAGACAGAGATGGCGGCAAGGTAAGATCAAGGTGTCTCGGACGTCGGAGAGGCAGACTACACACTCTGCACTATTGTCACTCACCTCATCCTCTGCCACCTGGATTAGAAAAGCTTGCTGGTATGCATGTCCTTACAAACATGTGTCCATAGTGAATTCATGGGAGGGAGGGAGGGAGGATAGGGAGGAAGAAAGGAAGGGAGGGAGGGAAGAAAAGAGAGGGAGGGAGGAAAGGGAGGGAGGGAGGGAAGGGAGGAAGAAAGGAAGGGAGGAAGAAAAGAGAGGGAGGGAGGAAAGGGAGGGAGGAAGGGAAGGGAAGGAGGGAGGGAGGGAGAGAAGGGTTTTAACATGGAAACTTCCAGACAATCTGGTTGAGACTTTGTACAACATGTACATTATTCTCCACATTTAGCTCTAGTTCTCACCTTTGAATCCTGTGTGTTATATTTGTTTTCTATCCCATAAATTTCCTGAAGGAGATAGCTCACTCCATCCACCTAGAAAAAGCACCAACACTGAAATTACGTGGGAAAATAAGGGTCAAAAGGGGATACGAAACTCCAGAAAGAAAGACTGCGAAACAATTTTCTTCTTTCTGTTTCTTTCCCAGTGATAAACTGCATTAATCTAACTTGAACAGGCACCTTTCCATAATAGGAGAAAACTGCTTACAATGAATTGATGACCATCTTTGGTTTCTATCCACTGGTTGGTTAAAAGCTCATTGCAACCAATGCTGTTGGAAATGGGCTGGATGGCCATCAAATTCCTTGCCACTGCACAAGGAGCTTTCCCTAAAAAGGAACAGGAACTAGTACGTGGGGGAAAACAGAGAACCTGATCCCACCGGCCCCACACTCACCACTTGCTTCTGTTTGAGGGGTTTCACACAAAAGCCGCCATCCGCATGCTGAGAGGAAGAAATACAAATGTTCAGGTGGACTTCAACGTCACAGTCCATCAAAAGAAATCCCAGAGGACAGGTGTGATGAAACTCACTCCCTAAAACACAATTGTACTCCACAAAGAAAATGTCTCCCATTCATATCATCCCTGCCTTTTTCTTCAAAAATTTAACAATCGCTCTCCTTTTAACTCAGACCGTTTTTACTCACCCAGCATTATTCTACAAAATTACCACTGCTCAAAAAGACCCCTGTAGTTGTGTTATCTTCCTGTTCTTCATTATATATCTTTAACCTTGTAACTATGTATTTTACTTCATTTATTACATTGATTCAACCTGCATACATTCAACATGGGAATTTGGATTCATGCATTTTGCACATTGGATCAGCAAGAGCCCAATGTTTACCTTCTCAAAAGTGGCCAGCAATACATGGCAGTGACCCATATGCTCTGCAAGACAAGATCAAAATTGAGGTTCAGGATGATACATAACTTTTGCAGAAATCGACGTGGACTGCTACATTTTCCCCCTGCGGTTGTCCTTAATAGTAGTAGTCTTAATTGACCGCAATTATAACCTGGGTAATTAAATATACATATATGGTTCATTACAGATTCCTTTCTAAAGGTTTCAGTTACTAATGATATTCAACAGGACAGAGAATCAATTTAATCGGCAGTAATTTTTAGAATGTACAGTGGCAACTTGCAAGACATGTCAATTCAGCTTCCTATCGCGATGCAATCACCATCTGGAGGATGCTGGTTATTTGCACCCATTCCACTTTAGCTTTCAATGGGGATATGGTACTGAAATTGCTTTATTCATCTTAATGAAAGGTCTATACTTGAAACTGTCTGAGAAGACTGATCCCATTAATTCTCCTGGATCTGTAACCAATTTTTGATACATTGACCATGGTATTCTTTCTGAGCTTTCAGAGAAGATTGGGCTCTATAGTGGTTCCAGTGATGCTGAGGGTTTATCATCTTGTACTTTGACTGAGAGGATGGCAGCATCTTACAGGATCCAATCTCGAACACATCCTATTCAACAACTACATGAAACCACTGGAGGAAGTCATTTGCAGCATGACAAATGGGTTGTAGCATGCTTAGCGGGCATGAAATGCTATCATCTTCAATACCAGTTCGGAAACGAGAGCACACAGGGGACGCTTCTGCGCATAGCATCCGTGATAACGTCTGGGCAGGAGCCTCCCGCCACTACTGGTTCCTCCGAACTGGGGCGAATCGGCAGAATATCACCTCTGATGCTTGGCCATTTTATCAGTGAGAGGGACAGCATATAAGTTTAATAAACTTAATAATTTGACACTTTTTTCTCTTGCTCCTTTCAGCAAGCTCCGAGTAAGCAACCAAAGCTGGTTCAGTTCAGTAACAGTCTGCTGAAGGAGAACATTCTAAAATTAAATCCAGACAAAATGGTGGTATCGTTGGTAAAGTACGAAACTGAATAAGGAATTGAGATACACCCTAGTTCAGATAGGAGTGCAAACCCTCTGATAGAGCAGGTTCACAGTTGGGAGAACTTCTTCATCTCCACTGGATTTGTGGGTGATGTCTATGGCAGGGAGCACATTTGCACAGCCAAGATTAGTGTGCTAGGACAATCTTTTTTAAGACAGAGTTTCAGAAATGCTATTACCTGCTTTGATTTACTCCTGTTTTGATTACTGCAATCTAGTTACTTGGAGCTTTCTTTGGAAAATTCCTAGAAGTGCAATTGATGCAAAATGCAACAGCTAATCTGCTAGCCTGCAGAAAATACAGAAATCCTATTATGTCTGTACTTTTAAAATTCCACTGAATATCAGAGGCAACTACGACAAGTTGTGATAAATTTAAAAATCCAAAATGATTTTCTTGCCATTAAGACCCTCAGGAGGTGTGTGTGTGTGTGTGTGTGTGTGTGTGTGTGTGTGTGTGTACACGCTCTAGTGGTACAAAATTGTCTACCCCAGAATATTTTGATCCATTTCAGGGGTTGCAGAAGAGATCTCATATGTTGCAACAGGCAAATTAGTGGATTGAGCTACCCCAAAACATGAGGACTGGACAGAAAGTTCTGGGATAAAACACACTGCATTCCTTGGTCTTATTTTTCATGCTCCCAGGCAACGAAACACATCCATAGGAAATACATCCCTTGTCCAACATCTCCCAAAATTAAGACAGTGTGTAAAGATGTAGCTTCTTTACCAGGCTATTGCTCAGCCTGATTAAATTTTCAATTTTAATTTTCTAATTTTTTTTTAAACCTTGCTTGCCACAATTTCTTTGAACAGAAAGTAAACTGTTTACCAAATAGAATAAACAAATAAATAAAGCATGAACGTAAACCTTAAGAGCATCCTTACCATCTCCCTCATCTACCACTGCAAGAACCACCATGGGATAAATTTCGCGGTCCAGATCAAAGCTCAGCTGCAAAGAATGAGAGGCCTGAAGTAAAAAGGCAAGTGATCTTAGAGAGTAAAATACTGGTAGCATCAGTAGAATTATAGTAATCCACTCATGTGCCCAGCAAGCATTACCACAGGTGTGCAATACTATAAATGCAGGCAACCTGGGGAGTCCTCATTTAGCACAAACTGTCTGGAAACACTCTGCTTTTTAAAAAGACAAACATACAGTACATGTGTTACTCCATTAATGTAAAACAGTACATTTTGTTCCCCCGATAAAGATCTCTATTTTGTACAGCATGCACGGGCCCTGATGGAATATGAATCTAATAGGATGAATTGCTCAAAAAAGTAATTTCTCACTATTAATTTCTTTGAAGCATGCTTCTTCCTTACCTCTTCTTCAGCCCATTCTGAGGGATCAATGCTATGGGAAGGCAAACAGAACTGCTGGCATACACCTCGTTTATAATGGACAGTCTCGGAGTGTAAACTGCTCTCCTTGGGGATATAACTATAAGAAAAAAAGTGGATAACCCAGAGTGAACAATCCCACACAATGCTCTTATCTTCCCAACCTAGTAGGGGGTCTTCCAAGATATGGAACATCATCTTCAGAGAGCATTTAAAGCCACCTTCTGACTGACCCAATTTTTTTCTTGTTGTAGCAATAAAGTTATATATCATTTCTGCTCGTCTGTAATATATTTTATTGATACAGTTGTTTTATCACTTTAATTGCAATGCTGCTCTGAAGAATCACTAAGCCACTGAAAGATTTGTAAAAAAATTCACCCCTAAACAATTAATGTTGTTATTGGCCTATCAGTTAATTTGATTCTTGGTGGTTACAAAAACAAGTCTCTGGAATTTTCTTAGCAACATTTTTCAGAAATAGCTTGCCAATTCTTTCTTCCGAGGGCTGAGAGAGAATGTCTGGCCCAAAGTCACTCAGCCATCTTCTGGGCCTAAGACGAGACTAGAACTTAAGTCTCACAACTTCTAACCAGCACTTTTAACCACTCCACCGAACTGGCTATCATAAACTAATATAACTAATGCAGATATCACCCAGAAAACAGCTCTTCTTTCAGGCATGATATCAATATCACATTTTCATTTTTGTGTTACTCCCCCTTTAACTTGCTATTATCATGCTTATTAGACTATCAATTTCTCAAATGGAAAATAGTCATATGAGGTCCTATTTTCAAGGCCATACAACCTGCAGCCTTCGTTTGTTTTCCAGCTATGCTGATTGATTAGGAGGCCCTTATTTGCATCTTTGTAACATCAGTATATTTAAGGTAGCTTCCATGAACACTTCCATAATAGCACTGTTTTCAGAATCTGCAGTGATGCATCACAAACCAATTCACGGGGCATAGGGTCCTCAAAAGCCATTTTAAGCTAAATTCTGCCACACCACAAGGCAGGAAAGCACGAAGCTACGATTCAGGCACATATTTGTTGCAAGAACCTTGGAGATCACCTTTTCAAATGGGGCCATTAACCTCTGCTTGGCTGATTTCTTCTCCAGCATTCCAACTTCCCAAAGAGATACGGCAATAAGCAATAACTAGGCTGTGTGCAGTTGCTCCTTCAGCTGTATAAACTTTTCTATTTCTGAGCCTGATGCCTGTCTCCGCTTTCTCCATGTATGTTAGCTGCCCATGTAAGTCACTTGTGTGAATTTTGTGCCCAGTTCCCTATCAAAGATCCAGGGAGGGTGGCGCCAAGTCCCTTGCTGAAGCCCTTAATTATAGTAGAAGTAACACAGAAAAACACAGAATAGAAACAAAAGAGAGAGATAAACTGACTTAATTTTTGTAGGATTTTTTTTAAAAAAGGATAAATCTAAATGTGAAGTCCTTTTGAGCCTGGGCTTCCTAGCCTCCCTCTCTGATGAGTCTGTATCTCATTTCTTCACCCAATACTGGAACACAACGTTAATGCCCCAGGCTTTGTTAGTCAGTTACCTACCAGCTGTGTGCAAGTGGTAATTAAGTACCAACGGTGGAATATTTTGGTTGCTGTACACTGCTGGATTTTGTATACTATAACTGCCTTTATTTTCCACACTGTACTTTTCAGTATCTTATTTTTGGGGGAGAGGAGTGTCCTTAGCAGTATTATTTTCCTTCTGAAATTATTTTCATTTTTCTTTATATGTCTGGTGTGCATAGTACAAGTATGTATATGTATGTGCACAGATAGGTAAGAGTAAAGGTTCCCTTCACACATATGTGTTAATTGTTTCCAACTCTAGGGGGCGGTGCTCATCTCCGTTTCAAAGCCAAAGAGCCAGCGCTATCCGAAGATACATCCGTGGTCATGTGGCTGGCATGACTAAATGCCGAAGGCGCAAGGAGCCCTGTTACCTTCCCACCAAGGTGGTTTCTATTTTTCTACTTGCATTTTAACGAGCTTTCGAACTGCTAGGTTGGCAGAAGCTGGGACAAGTAACGGGAGCTCACTCCGTTATGCGGTGCTAGGGATTCAAACCACCAAACTGCCGATCTTTCTGATCAACAAGCTCAGAGTCTTAGCCATTGAGCCATCGTGTTTGTATCTGTGCCCAGATACAAACAAGCAAATGCACACTTGCCATTCTGATTAGGTAAAGTTAATTCTAATTTTTTATATATAATTGTTGATTTAAAATATTATAGGGCTGCTTTATTTTATGCCATATATCCAAAACATATTGGGAAATTTTAAAACCTTCTATACTCTGGTTCTTGGCACATGGATTAATGTTCCCTAATGTGCAGCTGCTCGTCATGAGTTAAAATGTGCTGCTCAAAGGAGTGCTCTTAGAAAATAATATCATTTTCACTTTTACTCAATCTGCAGTATTTTAGTGCTGAGAAAAATGCAATTCTTTTACAAGAAAATGCCATCATTGTGAGTGGAAGTGCTAGGCTTCATAGAATGGCAGATTCCATTGACAGCTATAATTTCATGTTATATCAAAGCAAGACTTTTTCTTTCTTTTTTCTTTCTTTCTTTTTTTGGCAATGATGATCAGCAGACTAGAGAGAACTCGTTTCTCAGAACTCTGTAAGGGAACATACTTCTAAGGGATAAAAGACAACAAGGAGCATTCAGGCAACTTCCATGAGTTTAGCCAGCACGTAAATTTAAGAGGATGATAGTGCCTATCCATTCTGCTGCCAATTTTTACATTTTTCAAACTTCATTCATTCAGCACAATTTCTGAACCTAGACTCTCCCTATAAATATGGCCAAAAGAAAAATGTTGCTGTGATCGCATATAAGACACTCTTTTCAAATATCGCACACCAAAATGGAAGTTAATAGGACCGGGCTTCTTACCTCACATACATCAATCTACTTGAACCGTATTTGGTGGAAAGCTACCTAGATTGTGAACCTAACAGGCGTGATCAAACTCTATTACATACTTAGGAGGAAGTTGCTTGAAGCAGTTAGTTGCTCTTTATCAACACATGGGTACAGTCCTTTCTTATATCCAATGAAATTTAAATCTGGCACCTCTATCCAGGGGTGGGATTGAAACTTTTTAGCAACGGTTGCTGGGTGGGCGTGGCCATGGTGGGCATGGCCTACTCAGCCTCCTGGACCGGGGGGGGGGGGCGTTTTTGCCCTCTCCAGGCTCCGGAGGCTTTTCTCAAACCTCCGGGAGTATGAAAATGGCCTCTCCCAGGCTCCGAATGCCAGAAACAGGCCCGTTTCCAAACTTCCGGAACTTCTAGGAGGCCCGTTTTTTGCCTTCCCAGAGCCTCCACATAGGACCTGCACTTACCTGGCATCCAAAATGGGCCATATGGAAAATCCTGTGAGGAGCGGGATGGGGTGGCGGGGCCAGCCAGTCCTTGCAACTACTGGTTTGGCAAACCAGATGTAAAATTAGCATCTGGTTCGCCCAAACCGATCCGAACCGGCTGAATCCCACCCCTGCCTCTATCCCCTTTCCTACAACTTGATGCTAGGAGGCAATTAGCTGTGGACTTACCAGCTTTCCTACAGTAGATACTCCAGCCCTTTACTTAATATAAAACAGCAGAGGTCATCAGAGCATTTTGCGTGGATATATCTTGGATACAAATTTGCAGTTCCCTGAACAGACAGCCCTGTCCACGTTTCCTCTAACAATGAGCAACGATAGCTATGAGGTGATACCTTTCCTCAGCTCTCCTTTGATTTACCTCACCACTCCATTCTGAAATTCTTCAGTGGCCTGATAATAAATGGTTATGGCCACCCGTGCATCCGTATCGAACGTGAACTCTACGTTGTACTGGACTTTCGCTTTGCTGACTTCTTCGCCTGGAGTCTTCACTTCCTCTGTGCATCTAACAGAGCAGAACAAAGTAACCATACATTTGGTACAAATGCTGAAGATCCAACTTTTTAAGGAGTGATTTGGGGACTTCTAGGAGTAATCATCCCAATAAATCTGGAAGGCACCAGGCTGAAAGTTGCTACAGTATGATTGTGCATGTTAGAATGCAGTATTGCAGGCTAATTCAGCTCACTGCCAGGAGTTCGATCCTGACTGGCTCAAAGCTGGTTCAGCCTTCCATCCTTCTGAGGTGGGTAAAATGAGGAGCCAGACTGTTGGGGGCAATAGGCTGACTATGTCAACCGCTTAGAGAAGGCTGTAAAGCACTGGGAAGCGGTATGTAAATCTATGTGCTATTACTACTGTCAACAATTGCCTCTGGTTTCTTAGAAATACAAGACCAGCATTTTTTTTCAGTTATGTTCCTTGGAACCCTAGGGTTACATAAGAACTTGATGAGGTTTCGTAAGAGACTGAAGTTCATTCAAATCTAGCCAATTTTCCCTAACTACAGCTACAGGTTCCATGTCATGAAAATGTCTTAACCAGTGGTGGGATTCAAATAATTTAACAACCGGTTCTCTGCCCTAATGATTTCTTCCAACAATCACCAAACTGCTCAGAAAATTAACAACCGGCTCTCCTGAAGTGGTGCGAACTGGCTGAATCCCACCACTGGTCTTAACCCTTGTTCGGTCCCCAACTCTGGTCCATGGACCAGCATCAATCCGCAGCATGCCAGAAACCGGGCCACCCAAACAAGCAAAGTCCCATCTGTGGGATGCAGGCAACACATGAAACCACATCCCTTCTGGTTCACGGAAAAACCTCTCTCCACGGAACTTGTCCCTGGAGCTCAAAAGGTTGTGGGCCGCTGCTCTAGACCATAACCAGAAGAGTGGTATTACCTTTTCTTGAACTACTATCTCACTATCTTCACTGGGGCATACTTAGAGTAAAGGGTTCTTGAATCCAGGATTGGCACAGGTTTTGGGTGATTACACCAAGTTTCTGTACCCAAAGCTTTTGTAGGTATTTTTCCCCTTATACATTCCAGAAAGTTTGTCCATTTGTTTGTTACAGAAGAAATATCTAGTGGTAGTTTAAGAGGCTGCTCTCTGACAGTGAGCTCATAGATCAGCAGCAGAGCATATTATTTTGTATGCAGAAAGTACAAGGAGTTCAAGGTTCATAATCTCCTAGTAGACCTAAGAAGCTTCCCAATAAAAACTGAAAATAGCTTGCTACGCCTGTTGCAAATATAAGAAGGCCTTTAATACGGCTATGTGCTGTTTCCATACTTCTGGAAGCATGTGTTTATTTTATTATTTTATTTATTTTTATTTAATTTAAAATGGATTAATAAATAAATAAAATGTGTTGAAATCACAATACTGAGATTTGGCACGAGAATATGTCTCTATATTGCTTACTTCAGCTAATATTTATACCTATTGGCTACATTTATTTATTTATTTATTTATTATCCCACCTTTATTATTTTTATAAATAATTCAAGGCGGCAAACATACCTAATACTCCTTCCTCCTCCTCTTTTCCCCACAACTACAATCTCGTCAGATGGATTGGGCTGAGATAGAACGATTGGCCCAAAGTCACCCAGCCAGTTTTCATGCCCTTCTGCCTTCTAGCAAAGTACTGCATGCATCCCTCTTCCACTTTTTCAATAGTTCTTTCTCAATAAATAATCCAAATGTTTTATTGTATCCTTTTTATCTACACATTAATCTGCTATTTGTCAGTATGAGACAACACCAGCGTTACCTATGATTACCGACTTTCTGCCAGGAGCTTTCCAAATTTCCTTTTCTTAAGGACAATATTACGTGTTTTCCTCCTTTGCTGGGCTCTACTATGATTGGAGTGGATGGGAGTGAGGAACATCAACACATCAGTCATTTCCTATGAAGACTGAACTACCTGCAACCAGATTGTTCATATTGCCACCAATGATTATAAGGGAACGGAATCATACCATAAGCGCTAAACCAGGCCTGTCAAACTTGTGGCCTGCGGCCGGATGTGTCACGCACAGACCACACCCACCCCAGCTCGGCAAAGGCAAAAAAAAAAATGTCATGATACATCATGTGACACGATCAAGTCAGTGACGTGTGGTGAGGTTTATGGCTGGTGAGGCTGATGACATCATCAGGAAGGCGGGGAATTCTTAACAAGGCGCCAGCCACAACTCGGTTTCCAGGATCCTTTCGCGAGCGAGCTGGCAGGGAAATGGTAGCCAACGGTCCGAAAAGTCCGTCACACTTTCTGCTTTCGCGAGCAACTTCCCGTAAACCTGCCATTGCTCAGTGCGAGGAAGGGAGCCGCTCGCGCATGCGCATTCGCCCTGGAACATGAGCTCCAGCGTCAGAACCCGACAGAAGGCGGGGAATGGGACCACATGTGTAGAGGAGCCTCCTGCACCTCCCTCTGTTCTGCACACGTGGTCCCATTCCCCGCCTTCCTGAGTCAACATGAAGGGGACCGCGGCTCGCGCAGTCCCATTCCCGGAGGCTCCTCAGCGCCTTTTCCCTTTTCCCTTTTTTTTTTCATGATGAGAGCGGTGAGGCTCTGCCTCCCCTGCCTCCCCTGACCGCACGTCCCTGGATCAAGTTTGACACCCATGTGCTAAACCATTTCTGCAAAAATATTGAAGTCCCAGGTTATTGCACGGACAGCTTTTGCCTAGAATCACTGACTCTCGAGTATGAGTATGAGAACAGAAGAGATAAAGGACAAGAATATGAAACCAGAAAGCTAGTCCATTAGCATAATACAATTCTTCCAGGTTGTTGCCGAGAAAGTGACAGTTGAAGATTATCCACCTGATTTAATGAAAACTGACACTGCTGAATTGCAGGATGAAAACAACAAGTACCAACTAAGGCCTTGCTCGCATGTTTTACATCTTTGCCTATTGTTTGGATTCTCAGGAGACAAACACAGACTTGTTACCTTTGCAAAAACAGAGTAAACCCAAAGGAATACACGGCAGTGCATTTACAGAGAAACATTATAAATGACTTCCAGTGCAAGGATGCCTGTTTTAAGCCATACTTCAAACACACTTAATTTCTGAATCCACTTGCATGTAGAACCATATGCAAGTTTTAGATCGGGGATGGGGGTGGAGAAGCTTATAGAGAGCAGTTAGAAATCAAAATCAAGGCATATTAACTTGGTGGAAAAATATCTTATACTGAGACCTGTTCATAATTGCTCTTATGCTGTCCAGAATCCAACTATTTAGTGAGGAGCATTGACCACTAAGGAAGTTCTCCCTTCCTCCATGCAGATCTACACTGTAAGCAATTATTCCCCTCTAATCCCAGCCTAGCAACAAAAATGAATTCAACTTCATTTAAATCCTATTGTCACCTGTAGTTATCCTGAAAGCCAGACGGGGAAGATAAAGACCAAAAAGAGACAAGAAGCTGATCAAATCATTTTACACAACACTTGGAGAAATTCTTCCCCAGAATTGTTCACACTTAATCCCCGTGTTAATCTTGAGGAGCTGCACACGGATACGCCCTGCTGCACAAGAGCGGTTGGACTGCTTCCAACAGGCAACATCTGTACATAATACGGTAGCTGTTCAGAGCTAATTCTCACTTTACTTTTTGAAGTCAAGTTCAAAAAATACCACCCAGCTTTCATGAGTCCTAAAGCACAGGACACTGTCAATAAGCAGCTGGCCTATGAGATTGAGTAGCTAGACCTCCCAATTAAAGAAATCCACAAAGATGGGGATTTCTGCTGATTGATCTTCATGTCGGATGAGAGCTAGGAAGCTTCAGCTTTTAAATCACAACTACGATGTGAAGAAGACAAGAACTGCTTCACATAAATATGTGTCAGAGGGAAGCTTGCCTCTGCTGACATATTTGTGTTTTGCGCTTTTGATGTAATTGCATCTAAAAGCTGCAAAGATGTTGTTGTCATACTGTATGTAAAGAATTACTATATTTTTACAGAAATACACAATATCACAGATGAAAGCCTTCTTGAAAGTATTTGGGGGAATATTGGAAGAAAAAGAAATGACATTGCTATACGTATATTTGGCTAAGTACGGCTGAGATGTGCAAGAAACACACCAATGAAGTAATGGGGGACTTTTAACTATCCTGATATCAACTGGGAAACAAACTTTGCAGCAGCAAGTGGGAGATCAAAGAGGTTCCTCAGATGTCTACCTGACAATTTTGTCATCCAAAAGTGGAGGAGGGAACTAGAAGGTCAACTACATTGGAGTTAATTCTTATTAGTAAGAATGAAGTGGTTGAGAGAGTAGAGTTGTGGGAACTTTGGAGGAGAGTGACCATGTCATACTAGAATTCACCATAATGCAGGCATAGGCAACTGAACAATTTCAGATTGCTGGCAAAGGACTGGAAAAAATGTAGTTCCAATATTTTTTTTTTAAAAAGGAGGGGGAATGGATCCAGGAAACCAGCTTGACATAAACACCTGGGGAAATCCTGGAAAAGATAATCAAGCAGTGGATGAACAAGACAAGAATGAACTAAAAATAAAAAAGGTGATTACTAGAAGCCAACATGGGTTTGTTAAAAGCAGATCATGCCAAACAAACCGTATTGCCTTTTTTGATAAAGTGACTAAATTAGTGGATACAGTACACTTAGGCTTCAGTAAATGTCTATGGAGATTCTCCGTCATCCAAGTCGTGGTTGTCCCAAAGATGCTGTTTCAAAAGGCAACTGGACTTTCTTGCTTTTCTTTGAAGACGTTTCACTTCTCATCTAAGAAGCTTCTTCAGCTCTGTAAGACTCTGTAAAGGCTTCAGTAAGGCATATGATAAAGTAGACCATAGCCTACTTGTTAGCTAGAACAATGTGGGCTAGACAGTACCACCAGCAGATGGGTTTGCAGTTGGTTCACCAACTGCACTCAACGTATAGTCCTCAATGGAACTATGTCTCATGGAAGGAAGCATGCAGTGGGGTACCTCAAAGTTCTGAATTTGGCTCAGTACTCTTCAACATTTTCATAAATTAGCAAAATGAGGCGACTGAAGGAGTGCTCATCAAGTTTGCAGATGACACCAAGCTGAGGGGAATTACTAATACGTTGGAAGATGACTCAAGATTCAGAAGGTTCTTGACAGCTTTGAGCATTGGGTCCTATCCAACAAGATGCAATTCAGTGGTGAGAAAAAGAAGATCCTTCACTTAGGCAGGAAAAACCAAATGCACAGGTACAAAATAGGCAATACTTGGCTCAACGATAGTAACTGTGAGAGGGATCTAGGTGTCCTAGTGGACCCCCACTTAAGTATGAGCCAGCAGTGTGCTGCAGCTGGCAAAAAAGCCAATGCAGCCCTAGATTGCATCAACAGAGCCTTAGTATCAAGATCACAAGAAGTGATAGTACTGCTCTACATTGCACTAATAAGGCCTTGCTTGGAATATTTCATACAGTTCTGATCACCACAATACAAAAAAGATGCTGAGGCACTAGAAAGAATGCAGAGAAGAACAACAAAGATGACAAGAGGGTCTGGAGGCTAAATCATGCAATGAACATCTAAGAGAATTGGGAAGGCTTATCCTAACAAAGAGGTGTCATGGTAGCCATTTAGTTGAAGGGTTGTAACAGGAAAGAGGGGGTTGATTTATTCTCCAAAACACCCAAGGGCAGGACAAGGAGCAATGGGTGGAATGTTATCAGCAGGAGAACCAACCTGAAACTCCCTCTGGACAGTGAGAACAACTGGTCAGTGAAATAGCTTGTCTCACAGAGTTATGGATACTCCATCACAGGAGGATTTCAAAAAAGATTGGACAACTATTAGTCTGAAATGGGCAGGGGTTGGACTAGAAGACCTCCAAGGTCCCTTCTGGCCCTATAATTCTATGGGTTTTTTTTCTTAACCCAAATTTGGAAAGTAAAAACAAAACAAAACAGCCCCAAGTCATCTAAACCAGCCATGCTACTGTACTAGACAAGAGAATTTGGTACAGCAATGTATTTAAATTTATACACATATCAAAGTTTACAGTCAATTAGGCCAAGAAATCTTTGGTCTATTTATGTTCTGTTTTTCCTGTAGAAGGTCATTTCCTTGTGATTCTACCCACAGAGGCTTTAGAAAGCTGAGTTGGGGAGATAAAATCCTTGGAAAGCCCATTTTGACCTGGAGTAGCTTTTCCAGCTTGGGCCTTTGAGAAGTGCTGAGGTGATAATTCTTTGAATTCCCAGCTAGCACAAATAAGGTGGCTTGGAATGATGGGATTTACATCTGGGGGGGGGGGGAAAGGTTGAGGAAGGCTGGACTGGAGAGTAGCAAATCTGTAGTTACCCCATCACACCTCTGTCTGGTCTAACTTTGTATTCTCTTCCGTGGCTCCTAGGCAAGCCCATTCAAGCAAACAAGTTCCCTTCAAAAAGCCTTAAGCCACAGGAAGTCCCATTCACTAAGTCATCTTAATGCGAGGCAGTTCTCTTTGTTGGGGTATTTTTTCCTGCTTTGATTGAGTTAAAGGTTCAAAGTGCAGAACAAATCCCTGTTCTGAAATCACCGACTTACTTGACTAAACGCAGTGTGTCTTTGCGGATGTTGATCAGGCTCCTCAAAGTTTTCACTGGCTCCTGGGGAGGAGGTGCTGCATATGGAAACTAAACAGAAAAACAAAAGGAAATGCAAGGTTTAGATGTTGGAATATAAGTCAGACTATGAGACTGGAACTGCAGTGAATAAACAAATCTCCATGCCTAAGCAAAACATGTAGTCCTCAACTTAGTGATTGTTTGAAGTTACAACAGCACTGAAAAAAAGTGACTTATGACCATTTTTGACTCTTATGACCATTGCAGCATCTTTATGGTCATGTGATCAAAATTCAGCCGCTTGACGACTGATTCATGTTTATGATGGTTGCGGTGTCCCCAGGTCATGTGATCACTTTTTGTAACCTTCTGACAAGCAAAATCAAAGGAGTAAGTGTTGAGTTCACTTAACAACCGTGTTACTAACTTGACAACTATGGCAAAGAAGGTCATAAAATGGGGTAAAACTCACTTAACAAATGTCTCCCTTAGCAACAGAAATTTGTGGCTCAATTGTGGCTATAGATTGAGGACTACTTGTGTAGCCTAGACATCTGTTCCTGACT
This sequence comes from Natrix helvetica, assembly GCF_964273705.1. NCBI lineage: Eukaryota > Metazoa > Chordata > Lepidosauria > Squamata > Natricidae > Natrix > Natrix helvetica. The sequence goes on from NC_138548.1 coordinate 248,664,264, forward strand.
TTTGGGAGCGAATGAAGATGAGACCTCCCCAAAGATCTCAATACCCTGTTTCCCCGAAAATAAGACCTCCCCAGATAACAAGCCCAATTGTGCTTTTGAGTGCATGCGCTAAAATAAGCCCTCCCCCCAAAATATTGCAACACAGCAGCAGCCATGAGGTGACCACGCTCACCATCTCCTGCACCTCAAAAATAATAAGATCTCCCCGAAAATAAGACCAAGTGCTTATTTCAGGGGTCAAAAAATAAAGACCTTGTCTTATTTTCAGGGAAACACAGTATGTACTGCATTATGCCCCACAGCTCAATTAGCTTTGGTTTTTTTTTTTCTGAATTTTGCAATTCAGCATGCAGGTAGGATCAGGTAAAATGACAAAAACAGCACTGTATCATCCACAACGTAACTTTTACCCATGAGAGTTGTTTTCCAAGGACTAGACACAATCACAATCCTTGGGTGTATAAACACAAGCATAGAATCCAAATCATGTGAAGTATTAGTACCGCTTTATAGAGACTTAGTAAGGCCACACCTGGAATACCGCATCCAGTTTTCGCTACCATATTACAAAAAAGATGTTGAGAAGAGCAACCAAGATGATTAAAGGCCTGGAGACTAAAACAAATGAAGAATGATTACAGGATTTGGGTTTGGCCAGTGTAGAGAAAAGAAGGACTAGGGGGGACATGATAGCAGTATTTCAGTATTTGAGAGGCTGCCACAAAGAGGAAGGGGTCAATTTATTTTCCAACAAACCAGAGGGCAGAACAAGAAACAATGGATGTGAGATGGGCGGTGCTTGATGTCGCAACGAGACGACATGCAATCTTGGGTCTCCAGGATTGCTGTCGATATCTCTGTTTCTGGATGGTCCTTTTGGACCTAAACTGTTCTGAAGGAACAGTGATAGAGAAGCGCATGTCCTGCTGATCTCAGGGGCATTGCAAAGCCCTGATTAATCCAGGAGAAAGCTCTTTTTGCCAGCTCCAAGAGAAGCAACCAAAATGGCTGCCAAAGGTTGGGACAAGCCTCTGAAACAGAAGCAGTACAGGAGTGTGTCGAATTGGTGAGAAAAAATGTTATTATTAGATAAGGAAAAACCCCAAAAAAATGGAATTTAAAGAAGAAAAACAAGCGGCGAATCAACTCTGGTTTAAGACGATCGTGTTATCTTTTCTACCTTAACTTTGTTTGTTTTCTATGGATGGATTCTCTACATACACCTCTTACTTTTAAACTGGACTAGTCCCTTTTTTCCCCTTTCTTCCTCTATACTTTCTCCATTTTTTGTAATAATGATAACAAACCATTTATATGTACTAGATTGATAATGTGAAATTTTATACAATACTGTAAGTAAGGATATGGAGATGACGTTGAAAAGCCTTTTTATAAAAGTTAAACAATTTTATATAGAATAGAATATAAAGATGCAATATCATTGGATGATTTCAGGATGATGTAATAAAATGTCATAATAGAAATTTACTTTAAATTTAATATGATTTATGTTGAAAGGATGCAATAATAGCTAGGCTTAATGGATCTTTAATAATTATATCAATTTGTATACGTATATTAGATTGATGATACTAATAATGGGAGGAAAAACAGGGAATTGAAAATTATTAGAGAATGTTATCAATGCTAAAATAATAGAATGATGCCACAATAAATTTAGTTAAATATAGTTAAATTCTGAGTGCAATGTACAACGTAATAACAGCTATAGTCAAATAAATGATTAATAATGATAACAAAGCATTTATATATACTAGATTGATAATATGAAATCTTATATAAACCGTAAGTGAGGATCATGGAGATGATGTTGAAAAGACTTTTTATAAAAGATAAACAATTCTATATAGAATAAATTATAAAGATATAATATCATTGGATGATTTCAGGATGATGTAATAAAATGTTACAATATAAATTTACTTCAAATTTAATATGCCTTATGTTGAAAGGATGTAGTAATAGCTGGGCTTAATAATTATAACAATTTGTATACATGTACAGTGGGGCAAAAAAGTATTTAGTCAGCGACCAATTGTGCAAGTTCTCCCACTTAAAAAGATGAGAGAGGCCTGTAATTGGCATCATAGGTAGACCTCAACCATGAGAGACAAAATGTAAAAAAAAAACCAAACTATCACATTGGCTGATTTGGAAATAATTTATTTGTAAATTATGGTGGAAAATAAGTATTTGGTCAATATCAAAAGTTCATCTCAATATTTCGTTATATATCCTTTGTTGGCAATGACAGAGGTCAAACGTTTTCTGTAAGTCTTCACAAGGTTGGCACACACTGTTGCTGGTATGTTGGCCCATTCCTCCATGCAGATCTCCTCTAGAGCAGTGATGTTTTGGGGCTGTCGCTGGGCAACACGGACTTTCAACTCCCTCCAAAGGTTTTCTATGGGGTTGAGATCTGGAGACTGGCTAGGCCACTCCAGGACCTTGAAATGCTTCTTACGAAGCCACTCCTTCGTTGCCCGGGCGGTATGTTTGGAATCATTGTCATGTTGAAAGACCCAGCCACGTTTCATCTTCAATGCCCTTGCTGATGGAAGGAGGTTTGCACTCAAAATCTCATGATACATGGCCCCATTCATTCTGTCCTGTACACGGATCAGTCGTCCTGGTCCCTTTGCAGAGAAACAGTCCCAAAGCATGATGTTGCCACTCCCATGCTTCACAGTAGGTATGGTGTTCTTTGGATGCAACTCAGCATTCTCTCTCCTCCAAACACGACGAGTTGTGTTTCTACCAAACAGTTCTATTTTAGTTTCATCTGATCATATCACATTCTCCCAATCCTCTTCTGGATCATCCAAATTCTCTCTAGCAAACTTCAGATGGGCCTGGACATAGACTGGCTTAAGCAGGGGGACACGTCTGGCACTGCAGGATCTGAGTCCCTGGCGGCGTAGTGTGTTACTGATGGTAGCCTTTGTTACATTGGTCCCAGCTCTCTGCAGGTCATTCACTAGGTCCCCCCGTGTGATCCTGGGATTTTTGCTCACCGTTCTTGGGATCATTTTGACCCCAAGAATGGTGAGATCTTGCGTGGAGCCCCAGATCGAGGGAGATTATCAGTGGTCTTGTATGTCTTCCATTTTCTAATTATTGCTCCCACAGTTGATTTGTTCACACCAAGCTGCTTGCCTATTGCAGATTCAGTCTTCCCAGCCTGGTGCAGGTCTACAATTTTGTTTCTGGTGTCCTTTGACAGCTCTTTGGTCTTCACCATAGTGGAGTTTGGAGTGTGACTGTTTGAGGTTGTGGACAGGTGTCTTTTATACTGATAACAAGTTCAAACAGTTGCCATTGATACAGGTAATGAGTGCAGGACAGAGGAGCCTCCTAAAGAAGAAGGTACAGGTCTGGGAGAGCCAGAAATCTTGCTTGTTTGTAGGTGACCAAATACTTATTTTCCACCATAATTTACAAATAAATTCTTTCCAAATCAGCCAATGTGATTGTTTGGTCTTTTTTTTATATTTTGTCTCATATAGTTGAGGTCTACCTATGATGCCAATTACAGGCCTCTCTCATCTTTTTAAGTGGGAGAACTTGCACAATTAGGAGTTGACTAAATACTTTTTTGCCCCACTGTATATTAGATTGATGATACTAATAATGGGGGGAGAATATGGAATTGGAAATTTATTAGAGAATGTTATCAATGCTAAAATGATTGAATGACTTAGAATAGGAGGAAGCATAATAACAATGTATACAAAGATATCTTGATTGTTAATATGTGAATTTTGATAAAATTCAAGTGAGGACTACGGAAAGGACACAGAAAGACTTTGTAACCAATCGACGCACTGTGTGAAATTGAAGAGGGTTTTATGTTATATGTGTTGTGTGTTTGTGTTTGTCTGAAAATTTAAAAAAATATTTTTTAAAAAAGAAACAATGGATGGAAACTAATCAAGGAAAGAAGCAACCTGGAATTAAGGAGAAACTTCCTAACAGTGAGAACAATTAACCAGTGGAACAGTTTTTCTTCAAAAGTTGTGGGTGCTTCATCACTGGAGGCTTTTAAGAAGAGACTGGACAGCCAGTTGTCTTAAATGATAGGGTCTCCTGCTTGAGCAGGGGGCTGGACTAGAAGCCCTCCAAGGTCCTTTCCACTTCTATTCTGGTTGACACAACACAGCAGAGCAAATCTGTAAACAATACTTTATTGCAGCACACACCTTCCCCAGCAATAAGCTATTGCTTTGGGTCAACTCCATTTTTCTAGGACTTTGCAAGGTGATGTTGCCAAATAAATATGTTTCCAGTCCTCTGTACTTAGAATAACAGTATAACAGAGTTGGAAGAGACCTTCCAAATGAACTGTTCTTTGACGTAATCTTTCTGGGACGCCTTTTCTCCCACCTGTCCTTTGACTTAGTCTCAACGAAGGCCAAAGTTCCTTGGGTGTGTATGTACATATCTGTCAGTATGCATTTACATCCATGAATACACATGTCATCTCCCAGCCCAAAGATCTTAAAGCAAAGATTCACCACTAGGTTCTCCCTGGATCATGCACAGCCCCCAAACCTTTTGCTGTGACTGTCAAGAGATTTCCAGAAGTTGCTATTGAATTTTTAAAAATACTTCGAACAGGATAATTATAAAAAATAAGCCTGGATTGAAATCATTATTAAATTTAATCAAAAGTAAATGTAAATTGAATAGAATTCCTGTACTGGCACCATCCTCTTTTTATGGTTCATCTCAGCATCCAAAGGCCAAGAGTGACCCCCAAGCTTTACAAAATTGTGCTCTTCCAATCCTTGGAAGCACTTCTCAGTGCAGTATCCCCCCCCCCCCCTCTGGTTGTTGGTAAGGATCCGGGAGCAGGGGCTGAGAGCATGCACAATGACTTGCACTGTAGTTCCAGTTGGGACTGCTGGATACCCCAGGCCCCTCGTAGAGAAGGAAGCAGGGAAGGGAAAAGGGGCAAGAGAGATTTACTTTCACTAATAGAGCTACAGAGTCAAGAAAATCAAGATGGCGGTCACTCTGTAGAGATTTAGGATGAGCCAAGATAAAAAGGAGACAAATTAAGGCAAAGGTGGAAACCTAGCTTTAATATCAGAATACAGGTAGTCCTTGACTTACGACCACAATTGAGTCTTAAATTTCTGTGGTCAAATGAGACATTTGTTAAGTGAGTTTTGCCCCGTTTTACAACATTTCATGCCACAGTTGTTAAGTGAATCACTGAAGTTATTAAGTTAGTAACTCGTTGTTAAATGAATCAGGATTCCCCCCCATTGGGGGAATCGACCCTCTGGAACGACCTCCCCCCGATATTAGAACTACCTTGGACCTCCGCTCCTTCCGTCAGAAACTCAAGACCCACCTGTTTCGACTAGCCGGCCTGGCCTAATTGTAATTATAAGTAACACTCACTACTGACCTTCCTGGATGGCTTTTTAAATTTTAAATTTTGGGGTTTTAAATTGGTTTTAGAATTGTTTTAATTATTTAATTAGTTTGGGTTATATTTACAGACTGTATGTTTGCGTTGTTATGTCTGGCGTTTTATGTCATGTTTTGTTGTTTTTATATATGAACGGTCTGTACACCGCCCCGAGTCCCTGGGGGGAGAGGGGGCGGTCTATAAATTTAATAAACCTAAACCTAAACCTATTGACTTTGCTTGTCAGAAGGTTGCAAAAGGTGATCGCATGACCTGCAGACACTGCAACCATCATAAATATGAATCAGTTGTCAAGCGTCTAAATTTTGATCACATGACCATGGGGATGCTGCAAAGTAATAACAGTGAAAAATGCTCATAAGTCACTTTGTTCAGTGCCATTGTAACTTTGAACGGTCACTAAATGAGTCGAGGACAACTTATAATTATCAACAGCAGATGAGCTACGAAAGTAAGGAACCATTCTCTTTCCCCTTGTATCTCACATCCCCTTTCTTTCCCTTAATTTCCTATATTTTTCTTCTCTTCTTTCTATTTTATATAATTAAAAAATAAAAATATTTTGCAAGAGAAAGTAACCATTTGTTTCTTTGAAAGCCCTAGACCTGGGATGGCAAACCTATAGCACGCGTGCCACAGATGGCACGCGGAGCCACTTGTCAGGGCACACGAAGTCACTTCCAGTTTGCTCGTGGGGTCGTTTTTTGCCCTCCAGAGCCTTCAGGGAAGCCTCTGGAAGGCCCCTGAAGGCTCCAGAGGGCTTAAATCAACCCTACAAGCAAACCGGAAGGCTGTTCCTGAACTTCCAGTTTGCCCGTAGGATGGTTTTTTGCGCTCCAGAGGGGCAGGGGAGGGTGTTTTCACCCTCCCCAGGCTCCTATAAAGCCTCTGGAGCCTGGGGAGGGTGAAAAAAGGCTTGCAAAAAATGGGGGGTCACGCCTGGTATGCACGCATGTGGGCTGGGGGGGTCGCACATTGCATTATGGGTGCGGCACACCCACACAGGACCCCCCCTGCACTCCCCCTGCTTATGGCACGCGAGCCAAAAAAGGTTCGCCATCGCTGCCCTAGACCAAGACTCTAAAATGTGCCTTTCAAGATGGAATGGTAAAAACAGGTAGAGGACTCCTTTTTAGATGAGACTCTCATTTTCTTTCCATTCTCTGTGACTTTGTAGACATGCCTTTTTGGACACGTTAGAGCAGCCTTGATAATTTCAACCCCCACTTGTGGGCACATGCATGTCTGTCCAGGATGCTTCCACTATGGCCTGTAACTGAGAGAAATGCAAACCACATCTGTACCTAGATTCAGCACATTGTAAAGAGAAAGGGCAAGTTGCCAGCAATCCCTTTATGTTCTTATATTCCCCCCTCACCAACCCCTTTGACAATTGCTTTTATAATAGTCTAAAGTGCCCAGCGGAGTGAGAGGGAGTATTTTTAGCTTGCTGATCCAGCAAATGTTAATTTCGATCAGTATCTGGCAGTGCATCCTGTGATGATTCTTTGCTGGCTGTCTCAGATCTCCCTATTTAGCCAGCTGTACTCCAGAGTTGTACTCCAAAAAAGAAAAAAAGATTTCTGCTTCGTGCTAGTCACCTGCAGTGTCTTGTAGCAAGAAACAAAGCAGAGAGATATTTTTTTCAGGTGTATGGTTTGCTTGGAAGGAAAGGAAGCAAGCAAACTACACAGAATCAGGACTGTGGAGACAAGAGGGATGTGGTGACTTTAGTCATTCACGTGAGTGGCCAAAACCTTCTGATTTTTCAATTGAATTTACTAAAACCCACACGAAGTCAAAATTAAGAACACCTGCCTTTTATCCATTACCCTTTCTTATCATGTTTGTTGGCTTGCTCTGTTCTTTCTTTTCCACAGCACATCAGAAAGGAACGCTTACTCATGAAACTTTAATGTGGGTTGCAAGGTGTGTGTCTTTTCCCTCCTGACCACCAGCATCCTGCCCCACAGTACCATCACATGCTATCTTTCAAGTGAATTTATGCAAGCCTATATATGTTTTATTACTCCAACTTCTGGAGTGTACGTTTATTTTTAGTTTTTATTACTGTTATATGGGGTTCTATTTTCTATTACTTTATTACTAGGATTGTTCTTTTTATAAGTTACATATACAGTAGTTTCTACATATTGTATTATTACTGCATTTTATTATATACATTATAAATTGCTTAGACACCCCCCCCCCAAGGGTTTGAAGTGGTTTATAAGTGCCTTTGATTTGTAAATGCATTTATTCTTCTAGAAAATCAAAAGTCACAGAAGATCTAACAAGCCAGGTTCTACAAGATTGGGAAGAAAAAGGCCGCACAAATCCACAAGAGTCACTAGATGGCAGCAACAAGTTAGTGTTTTCTGTACTCCACAGCCACCTCTAGTGGTCATTCTGCATTTATGCAATTCAGATATGGTAGCCTTAAGAAAGTCTCTCCAGAATACAGGAGCATGCTTTCTGCAATCACATTTTACATGGAGAATACAGTGAGATATTTTTAAACATAGTGAAAACTGTATTTTCCAAGTATTGCAGTTATTCATCAGGCAGAGAAAGAACATTGTAAAATGGGACTACTAATTCAGAACTGGATTTCTCAATCACAAGGTTTTATTAAACTCTAACTGGCATTCCCATCCATAGCTATATTATGTTATGTGACCATCACTTATCTTACACTAGCAAGAAGCTGAATATTACTGTCAGCTTGCCAACAAACCAATCTGGCATTTATCAATTCATAAGGAGGTTAGGGTATGAACAAAGAAAGAACAATATCCACATTTATTGATGATAGGAAACCTCTTATAGACTTTTTCTGTAAAAATAAAAATGATTTGTGATTCATGGTTTTGATGATTAGACAGGGAGATTATATTATTTTTAGAAAGAAGATATAATGTAACTTTGAAGAAAGGTTAAAATATTTTTATTTTTTTATAATTTATATATAATTATTATAATTTATAATAAGATTTTATAATTGCTGTGAAGAATATCGGAGGCCTTTTAATCTTTATATCCTTTTTTTTAGTTTCTTTTCTATTCTTATGCCACTTTTAGCTTTTTATTGTTTTTCTCTCTTCACTTTCTCCATTCTGTTTTAGTGTGCATTGGTTCTTATTGCTGTTAAAACTTTCAATAACAATTGTTTCAAAAAAGAAGCCAGGGTAAATAGTGCTACCCTTCATGTCAAGTGTTTTAGTGCCTCCAAGTGGTAACACACTAAAAGACTTTAACGCAACACACAGAAGGTAATAGGTATAATTACTAAACTAGGACACGATTATCTAACAGCTGCTTTCATTTCTGAGGTATAATTATTATAATTCAAATACAATGGTTACTATAGTGGGTCTGATGGTACATTTTAATCTATTGCTGTATCTGTTGTATTATTTTTGGTACCAGGGTTTATGGTATAGAGCAGCAGAAAAAGAAGGAAGTCTAAAGTGATTACAATCTGCCTTTGCAGTCAAATGACTTCTGTAGGATCATATCACAGATACTGCAATAGATTCATTAATATATGCCACCAACCTCTGCATCTGAAAAATATAAAAGCCTCCCGACAGGTGTATTTTAAAAGACATCTAACCAGGATATGATCCAACTGCAAATGTAGAAGGGTTTTAGAAAGTGGAGTGACACATGTGGTACAGTTCAAGTTTCTTAAATTCACTAAGTGCAGTTGTTGCAAAATATATATTGCATTCCATGGAGATCGTTTGGACTTCATCCAAATCTAAAAGCTCCAAGGTTCATTTCCCCCAAGTTGCTAATTTCCCTCTGCAAGTTTGACAAACAGATGTACACCTGCTTTGTACAATTGTGGTTTTAAAAATAAGTGCTGTGATTATTAACAACCAAGTAGCTACAGTATGCCAAAAAGATCACTGCAAATCTCACTCCCTGCTTCTGTTCAACCAGGCCAAAGGAGAAAACAAAAGGAACGGATGTAAACAATTTACGTGCTATAACTTTGAAGCCAGACCTATAGTAGGAGTTATGATACAAATGAAAGAGACAAACAAACACTGTCAAAGTAGAGAACCCCTCTTAGAATTCAACAATAGCAGTGCATGAGAACTAATGTTAATTGGAGCCAGAGCAGAGGTTGTATTCAGTGAGTTCTGACAGGTTCTGGAGAACCGGTAGTGGAAATTTTGAGAAGTTCGGAGAACGGGCAAATAGGCTGGCCCCGCCCCCACTGCCTCCCAGCCCCCCTTTGTTGCCCTGAACAGGAGAACGGAGCTGAGAAGCAAGTTAGTGGTGGTGGGGAGGGAATGGGGATTTTGCACTATCATTCCCCTGCCACGCCACGCCTTGCCTCACCCACCAACTGAAACGGTAGTAAAAAAATTTGAATCCCACCACTGAGCCAGACTTAAGAATACTTCGGAAAAAGCATAAAGGAGAACTGGCTCCAATTAAAATCAAGCAAGAGCTACACTTCATGGAGACAATTTTGTACCAAAGCCTGCAGAAAGAATATGCCTTTCAACCCAGGATTTAGTACCTTTAATCTTCCCAATTTCCTTTCTTGGCTGATCTATACTATAAATCCTCATGCCAAAAATAATAGCATTTAATAATTTAACAATTGTTCACATGATTTCTTCCAAGCTTCTTTTATTGGAGTGTTGGAAGAAATGTCCTTCTGGATTCAGCTCCAAGTGGGGAAAAAGACACTGGAGACGTGGAGGCTGCTTGGAAAGATGGTTTAATGATGGACAGGATCACATGGCTTGAATTCTTGAACAGAAAAGGTGATCACATGCTTCAAGATGTTGGGTGAAGAAGAAAAGAGAAAGAAGGGCTGAAAGTTCCTGGCTTTATACTCTCTGTTCCTGTGTAAGAAATGTATTCTGATTGGTTGTCAGACTCCCATGGGGCCATGCAGGGTCAACTCTCTAGGCTATGTTTTGAGTCCAAGTTTGAGTTTCCAGATGCCATGTGGTGAGTGGGGTAAAGGGCTAATACCAGTGGTGGGTTGCAGGGGGTACGCCCCAGTATGGGCATATCGGTGCCTGCCGGGAGCACCGGGTACCGTTCTGGTACGGTGCTCAGGAGGGCCCACACGCCTGCCGTCCTTACCTGTATTTGAGCTCTTCGGCGCTTTCGCGCATGGAGCATACGCACCTGCGCAACGCTCCGCCGAGCAGCTGCAGCATCGCGGAGGCGTCGTGGAGTGTCGCGGAGGCGTCACGGAGCATCGTAGGAGGTAGGGACGCATGCGCTGTATGCTCTGCGCACGGAAGTGCCAAAGAGCTCAAATACAGGTAAGGACAGCAAGCAGGTGGGCCTTCTGGAGCACCGCCGGGCCCCGTTGCACCATGCCGGTTGCAACAGGATCTGGAACCCACCACTGGCTAATACTACCATACCTTAATCCCATCAACCTGGAGCTGAAGGGGAGGGATCTTTGTCACGTAGAATAGACTGGCCGAGGCTTTTTTAATGGCCCATTAACAAAGTTGGGGGCTATTTAGAGTGAGTCTGTTTCCTTCCTAAAAATATGTTTCCCCGTTTCTGATCCAGGGAAATATAATATTCTGCCTTTTCAATATTTCCCAGGATATTTCATTTTTTAAGGAGAGGGGTGGGTGGTAACTTCCTACAGGAGTTTGACACACTCATTTCAATTTCTTCCAATTTCACATGCTCAGTAACACTTGTACTTATATTGTATTCCAATGAGGATGGGAAATGGGCAGTACCATGGAATGATATACACTGGGGTGATGCAAAAATAATTCTGGAAGCCCACAAGAATTTTGGCATAGAGAACAAAACGCCCACTGGGACAGAGTCACTGTTGGCTCTTCTCTGAACCTTCACTCTTGGTTAGTACCTTTCACTAGTCACTTTACTTGTCTGCCTCCTCACTTTATGGCAGGTATCAACAACACAATCCAGTGGTGGGTTCCAGATCCCATTGCAACCGGCACAGTGCAACGGGGCCAGGCATCCACCACATACATGTGCACATGTGTACTTACCACCCGCAATGCTCCAGCTGCTCAGCGGAGCGTCATGCAGGCACCATACGCTCCGTGGGCGGAAGCCTCAATCAGCTCAAATACCGGTAAGGAGGATGGGCGGGCGGGCCCACTGGAGCACCGTACCAATACCTGGTGCTCCCAGCAGGCACCGGTTCACCCGTACCAGGGCATACCGGTCATATCCCACCACTGACACAATTCCTGCAACCCACATAAATGGCTTCTGCAACTTCCCCAAATAAGAATAGCACAATTAGAAGGGGCCTTGGAAGTCTTCCGGTGGAACTCTCCTGCTCAAGAAGAGATCCTATGCCATTAAAAAAAACTCTCAATCTTAAAACCAGTAAGGCTGGAATCTCAGGTGATTTCAATGTTCAAACATGAAAACAAAATACTGGGGAGGCTGGCCACTTAAATTATTTTAAAACTATTTTAGGGTGCCTACCACCTGAAAAGATTACTGTTTCACACTTTAAACCTGCCTGCTCGGAAGAATGTTAAAGTTGCTTCCATGTAAGGCTCTGTAGTACAGTTGAAGTACCTCTTTTCTACGTACGTACAGCACTTAATATAGAAGCACATTATCAGGTGAGACTGTCCCCAAGGCCTAAACTATCCTCTTTAATGTTTTCTCAGAAATAAGCCCCTGGTTAAAAATTCCTTGTACATTTAATTAGAAGCTTTTCCCTTAGAGCTTCTGTTTCCAACCATCCCAATTCATGCAGTAATAGCATTATGCACAAACTGTCTGATTTAATTATTGCAAAACAGTCTAATAGTACCAAGTGGTTTTTTAAAAAATAAAAAAAATAAGATACTCCTGGGCATGAGCAACAGCATGAGTAGCAGTGGAGATTAGCAGAAACAGAGAACCCATTAAGAGACTTACAAAGTTTTACTGATTTGGTTTGTACTTGATATTATGTAATTGAAGTGACAGTGAGAGAATTAAGAAATCTTAAGCTACACTTTTGCTGGAAAGGTGGGTTCCTCTTCCTTGCAGGTACTCCAATAGAGATAGTCATCACTTGAAGGTGCTTTAATTTTATTTTGCACACAGACCAGGAACTTGGATTCAATGGTGCAAGTAATACCAAACAAAATTGGTATCTACAAAATTCTACATCTTGTTCCAAATCAAAGCAGACCAAAACTCTATCCCAATTTCCTAGGAACTCTACTGTTAGTATCTGTCTCTACTTTGGCAGATCATAAGAAGACCAGGACATAACACTTTACATTTTCTTGTGTCACAGGAACACTTACAGAATGACACTGATCTTCAAATACTGTACTGCTCAAAAGCATTTTGACAGCAAGGGCAAAAGTGTATTTATTACAATTCTACAAAAAGGCACATAACTATGGCCAAAATATTTCAGTGCTAGAGCTCAGGTTTTGATGCTGTAGTCTGTAATACCAGGTTGGATGGACACGATTTGAAAAGGTATCTTCAAGCTGCTTACTCTAAGTAAAAAAAGAAAATCAAAGCTTACCAAGATTACATTAAGATACACTCAAAATCATTGTTATTGAGATTCAATTTAGGCCATCAAGAAATCGGAAATAATTCAAGAAACAAAGCTAATAAGTTAAATTCTGATTCACGTGAGATAAATTATACATAAAGCCCCAATATTTCAGCAGCCTTTTCCCAAACTGAACCTTTCTAGACGTTTTGACTACCAGTCCCATCAGCTCATGAACAATGGTCAGAAACCATTTAGCTTGTAAAAACAAAATATCTGAAGGAATAGATGTGGGAGAATTGATCTATAACAATCCCGAAGTACAGATAAGTTTCTTTTCTTTCTTCTCTTTGTATCCCCTTTTCACACTTTTCTTCCTTTTTTTTTTAACTTCTCATCACTTTTTTTTCTTTAAGCTTACTTTATATCAGGGGTACCAAACTCGACTTCATTGAGGGCCACATCAGGGTTGTGTTTGATCTTGGGGGGCTGGGGTGGGCTTGGCCAGCTCAATGTCACTCGTGTTAGGTGGCCTGAGCGCTCTGCAATTGAAAGCAGGCTACTGAGCTCCCTTTTTCGGCTGCGACGTCCTCTGCAACCCTCTTCCAGTGGAAACAGAGCTTGGGAGTGCCACATACGGCCCTCACAAGCTCCATTTTCAGCTGTGAAGGCCTCCTGCAACCCTCTGCCAACTAAAATGCTCCGTTTCCGCTGGGAGAGGCACCGCGGGCTAGTCCTTCGCTGTTTCCATGGCAGCCCTGCGGGCCAGATCTAAACACCCCCTGGGCCAGATCCAGCCCCCGGGCCTTGAGTTTGACACCCCTGCTTTATATTATTTGATGTTTAACTGTTATCTTGGTATTTTTAAAAAGTTACTCAGCTCTGCGTTGAACTGTAAACATGCTTGATTTTGACTCAGAACAATGTTTGAATTCAGCTCTTGTAAGCCATGTATGATTCTAACCAATTGTTTTTGTTGTTCAGTTCCTAAGTCATGTCCGACCCTTCGTGACTCCATGGATCATAGCACACTGGGTTTCCCCCATCCTCTACTGTCTCCTGGAGTTTGTCCAAATTAACCAACTCTAGTTTATTCCAAAAATTATGGTTAAGCCAACCATGGCCTAGCATAATACAGCAACCATTAGTGGCCATTAAATACTCCCCTATTGATTAAACATTTACTTCTGAGCCATTTTTCCCCCCGCTTAAATTCAAATCATCGTTCAAATGCAGTGGTGGGTTCCAGCTGGTATGCCCTGGTACGGGCGTACCGATGCCTGCTGGGAGCCGCATTGCGACGGGATCCGGAACCCACCACTGTTCAAATGCTGGTTTGGCTCATAAAAGCTGCAGAATCCTTTTGAAAAATAGAAAAGGGTTGTTAATATGTTGCAATGCTATGTTGTTTTCATAGTTCTGGGATTTTTTTAGAAAGTACCGATAGAAACAGAAGAGAGGCACTCTGAATAAGAATGGGATATCTACAGCTCCAGCTTGAGAGAAGGGGAGACAGTACTTGGTTATTCCTTATTGGTCCCAAAGGCTCCATTATGCCCTTTAGAAACTGCTGAACTTTTTCCAGTACTCATAAAAAAAGACAAATTAGCAGGTATCCTGTCTAGATCAGCAAATAAAAGGAATTAGCCCAACTCCCTATGGGAACTGAAATCAGATAAAGATATGATCTCTCTTAATGGAGAAGAAATACATACAGGCCACATACTGTAGGACCAGCCAAGTATCACGGAAAGATAAAATTAAGCTGTATTTCAGAGAAGCTATTCTGTTCCTTTCCTCCCCTTGCCTAAATGCGTTTCCACATGTCTTTGAATGGAGCACATCTATTTTGGTTTCCTGTAAATTAAGCTCTGCAGGGTTAAACGCAATAACAAAGAAATAAACCAGGCTACATTCAGGAATTATATTCATTTCATTGTTTTATATTTATAGCTCACCCCGGTCCTAACGGACTCTAGGCAGGAAATAATAATATCAAAAATGGATTAAAAAACCCTACCTGGTAACTTCAAGTGCACTATTTACTCAACCCCTGGAGAAAATGCTACTGTGACTTGTTTTGAAATGCCTGTAAGGTAAGAGCCTTCAATATCTCTGGAGTAAACTTTTCTACAAACAGGGGTGGTTGCTAGTGAGAATGGCTATCACCTGGCCAGAGTGGGATATGACCGGTACACTCCGGTACGGGCGTACCGGTGCCTGCTGGGAGCACCAGGCACCGTTCCAGTACGGTGCTCCAGGGGGCCCGCCCGCCCGCCCTCCTCACCTATATTTGAGCCGATCAGGACTTTCACACACGTGCACGGAGCATACGGCGCATGCGTGACGCTCCGCCGAGTAGCTAGAGCATTGCGGAGCCATCGTGGAGCGTTGCAGGTGGTAAGTACACATGTGCGCGTACATGTGGTGGATGCTCAGCCCCGTTGAAGTGTGCCGGTTGCACCGGGATCCGGAACCCACCACTGTACCTGGCTCAAACACCATGGAACTCATGAGGAGTGTAGATCCATGCCTCTCTAAAGGACAGAACTAGATGAGAAGGCTCTTTTGAATTGTCATTAGTTTGCTTCTTCTTTTTGTTTTGTTTAGAGTTGCTATTATTGTTCCACCATTCCTGCTCCCCACAGCATCAAAATATGATAACCCTAACTTGCTGACAAGAAGCAAAATTCATTTCTCTATATCCCAATTCCCTCACTCCATGCGAAGGGAAATAAATGATACTCCCCTCATTCAGCCCTCACTTCACTTTCTGGGCATTTGTTTAGCTATGCTCAATGAATGACTAAATAATTAGCAGTAAAGAGTTAAGGTTAGGAAATACTTTTTGGGGGGGGGTCTGCACATGCGTGTCTGTGTTCCTTCAAGTCAGTGTTGATTCCTAGTACCGGCCTGCACTTTTTTTTGGGCAAGATTTCCCAAATGGTTTGCTTTGCCTCCTTCCTAGGGCTGGCAGAGGCTGGTCCAAGGTCACCCAACTGACTTAAAGCAGGGCTAGAAATCAGTCTCTCAGTTTCTAGCCTAGTACAAGAAAACAGTCTGGCAAAATGCTAGCTACAACTAAACAACATTTATAGATATAGAGCAGGGGTGTTAGACTGGCGGCCCGTGGGTCAGATGCGTCATGTGCAGGCCACGTCCACCCCAACTCCGTGGAGAGAAAAAATGTCGCGAAATGTCATGTGACGACAACACGATGCTGTGGGTTTATCACTTGTGCAGAGGTTAGTTGCTCCCAGTTTGGCCCTGATTGGCCGAACCGGTAGTAGCGGTGACGGGAGGCTCCGCCCACCCATCTGGATGCTTCTACACATGCGCGAGCGCACACAGAAGTGCGCCTGAACCATTACTAAAAAAATTGGCAACCCACCACTGCACCCATGATATAGAGGCAGGATCCCTTCAAATGCCAGAGGGGCAGAGCAAAGATCACAGAAAGTTGTTGTCTGCCTACCCTGCTTTTAAGGCTGGCCTTTTCACTGTGAGATTAGCTAGATCTGCTTGGGTGATGATCCAACATGAATTCTACTTATTCCCTAACATTCTGCCCAGTTGACAAAAATCAACCATCTTTTTTCACTATAAAACATTTGCACAAGTTTAAAAAAAGAAAAGAAACGAGAATGAACACATTTACAATTTTAACACAGCTAGTGTTGGCCGGTTAGGCACAGAGATAAACTTTTCAAATATTTCCCTAAGTTATAATTAAACAAATCACTCCATGCTCAAGAACTGAGGCCCCATAGACGGGGCTGCTTCTTCACAAGCAAATGAACTTCAAACACGTTTCTTGAAGGAAATGCCCAATTACAAAATAAATAGGGGACCTTCAGAATATAAATAGGCAGTGGTGTTTAGGCAGGAAACCATCATCCAATTTCCCTCTGTGTCTTTGATGTCTAAAGAAGAAGTGATTGCTCTCTTGACTAAGAACCAACATGTGTGGTGCTTTTGTGGCCCTTGTCCTGATATAGAAAAATGAATCTTCTGTATTCTGCTGGATACTGGACATTCAATGTGCCAGAATCTTAAAGGGGGAAAGAAATATGAATAAAAGGCACACAGCATGGCCAGTGAGCAAAAGAAGAAGGAATGCTCTGATGTTTGCCAGCTTTATTTTTTAAGACTTGCTTATTAACATTTATCCCAATACAGAGGCAACAGCATTAAGGATAATTTCCATTTCCCCTACAGAATGGAGAGTGTCTTTGTTGTTTATTTTA
This sequence comes from Natrix helvetica, assembly GCF_964273705.1. Classification (NCBI taxonomy): domain Eukaryota; kingdom Metazoa; phylum Chordata; class Lepidosauria; order Squamata; family Natricidae; genus Natrix; species Natrix helvetica. The sequence continues at coordinate 248,681,464 of NC_138548.1, forward strand.
AAGCAGTTATTTTCTGAACATGGGTTGAAGAGATCCAGTGAGCTTCTGGGAAAAATGATCCAAGACCATCAGCTTTCAGGCCTACAAGCTTAACCATCTGCTCCAGGCATTATTAATTCACCTATTTTATTTGGGCAACTTCACCGCCTCAGCCAAATAGAAGGGAATGTTTTATAGCTCCCAAGCACTGCTGTTTGTTTTTTCATTTTTTCCACACTAATGTAATAAGACCGGTGGAAGGAGCTTGATTAATAAAGAGGAAAAGATGAAGCAAGCAGATTATGCAGACGTCAGCAGAACGTGATAGCCATCAAGAAGTATCTTGAAGTAAAGTCTAGCTGCACCAAGTAAGCTGGCATGATTATCTTGGTCTTTGGCTGATGAAAACCAAGTATTATGACTGTCAGCTGCCTGCAATTTGCCAGTTCAAATCTCAGCAGGCTCAAGGTTGACTCAGCCTTCCATCCTTCCGAGGTGGGTAAAATGAGGACCCAGATTGTTGGGGGCAAGAGGCTGACTCTGTAAACCGCTTAGAGAGGGATGTAAAACACTGGGAAGTGGTATATTGCTATTATCTGCTCCCGATGTGAAATGCAGTGTGAAGGTGAGGGGAAGCTTCTTGAAAAACAAATGTACACATTTTTACAATATAACCCTCGATTATTTTTATTAATTTACATCACTTTTAGAATAGGTACAGAAAAGATATTCTTTTCTTGCTTTTACTCTGGAAATGTATCTTCTTTTATGGAATACAGATGCATTCACAGGTAGTCCTAAACTTATTACAGTTTGTTTAATGACCATTCACAGTTACGGCACTGAAAAAAGTGACTTAGGACCATTTTTCACACTTATGACCGTTGCAGCATCGCTGTGGTGGGGTAATCAATATTCAGATACTGTGACTCATATTCATGATGGTTGCAGTGCCCGGGGGTCATGTGATCATATTCTGTGACCTTCTGACAAGCAAAGTCAATGGAGAAGCCAGATTCACTTAACAACCAGGTTACTAGCTTAACAACTGCAGTGATTCACTGAACAACTCTGGCAGGAAAGATCATAAAATCGTCCAACTCACTTAACTACTGTCTTACTTGGCAACAGAAATTTTAGGCTCAATTGATCAAACTCCATGCTGTGGGCAGAGTTAGCCTGCAGTACTGCATTCTAACCATCGCACCACCAGAGCTTAACTGCAATCTATTGGCCTGTGCTGATCCACTGCAACCTCTCCATGTTTACTGCTTGTTAAGTGGCCAGACCAGAGTCATATTCACCATCTCCGTCCCTGCCTCCTCATGGTCAACACCAGTCAGCTGCTTCTATGTTTCACTAAAGTACTAATACAAGAAACAACAGGAGTAATAGAATTCAAAAACCTGACCACTGTGAGCAAATACACCACAATCATCAACTCTAAATACATGTGTGTTATGCTGAGTGAAACTATGTTTTGGCACAAACTATCCTCAAAGGAAAGTGGAAATAGCACAACGAATGGGGTCTCACAGGTTGAAGACTGTCTTGTCTGCAGCTCTTTAGGAGAACTCTTTAGTAGTCGTCTTTTTCTGTTATGTTCTTGAGCAGCAGGCTTGTGCTAAGAGTTTTTATCAAGGCCTGGGTTGACAAAGTCACCCAAGGGGTAAAGAAATAGTTAATTTTGGATTAAAATTTTCCAACAAACAACAGCTGAAAAAGTATAATGAAGAGAGTGATAAGCAATACACCTTGAACCATGACTCCCATGCTCATAAAAACAAATGTGGAGACAGGAGTGTTTCGCTTGACTTAGTAGTTATTGCATTTTATTTGGTGGTCAATGTTAGGTAAGCTCCCCGTTAGGAGAGCGAGTGTGCAGAGAAGCGTAATGAGAGTGGTGTTAGAGAACACACAAACCAGCATACAGAGACACTACAGTTTAAATAGGTTTTTACTTTCGTGGAAATAGATGTATTCAGAGTTCAATTTACACACCGTTCAATCAGTCAGTTATCCATCGAACACAGTCCAGTAACATATAATCAGTTCAGCACATAAAGTCGCTAACAGTAGCAAAATTCACAGTAACTCACGATACAGCAGTATCCATCGATCAGCATCTAACAAACAGAGAGCTAATAGTCATTCTGGCTCCATCTTATGGCTGCTTGAGGTAACAGCAACCAATCACATTACAGCAGGACTTAAAGAAACAGTACTACTCTCATGGCTTATATATTGCTGACCCAACCGTTAGATTACGTTCCTAACAGTCAACAACTGTGGAAACGTTTGAGAAATACGTGTAATCCAAAACAAAAAACAAAAAGGAAAAGAAAAGCCACAGACTATTTTCATGGGCACCCTGAATGATCCCAGATAAAATTCTTGTAGGACTTGCTCTGTTGTCCTGTCAAAGGCATAGTTGTCTTTTGTTAAAAAAAAATTCAACAGAGTTCCTAGGGCAGAAATGAAAAGAAATCTTTAAAGTGCTGTGGAAGTGAACTTTTAGCTAAAGAAGGGCAGGAAAAGCATCCAGGCACACTAAGTTATCAAAAAAAAACCTGAGATATCCAATCTGGCTAGCTAATGCTTATATGGTCAATGCTTAACGCTGATACAAGGAGCTTCATGTATGTTGGATCTTCTTTGCTGACTTAATCAATCATTTTCATCTTTCCCCTCACAAGGACAAGCATTTTAAGAATCAGGTTTTCTTTTTCTCAGAATCTGAAATATTGCAGCCTCTTCCAACCAGAGCTGAAACTTTCCCTCTCATTCTGCTCTAGTTGGCAAGTATGCCTGCACCTTGCTAGACGGCTTCTGCATGGCATCAATTGAGAAGCACTGGGTTATTTGGGATATTTTCTCTAAGTGTTCCTGTAGCTTCCCGGCCATCACCAGAAGCATTTCTTCAAATAGAGTAATTGTGGCAGGATCACAGCTACCATAAACCTTAAGGTCACTTCAGGGTTGCGGACATCATCCAGTCCTCTGAAAGAGGTTTCAAATATTCCCACTACTCAATCGATCAATCAATCCCTGAATATCATAAGGCTCAGATAGACATGTGGTCATATCGACATTTCCAAGAACCTAGTTCACATCAGGCTGCAATCAATCTCAATTTCTTATGAACTCTGGTTCTTGGATCTTTCAAACTACAGCACCGTGATGGCAAACCTATGGTACGCATGCTACAGGTGGCACACAGAGCCTGCTCTGCAGGCACGCTAGCCGTCATGCCAGCCCAGCTCCACCGCATATGCGCGTAAGCCTCCCGCCAGCCAGCTGGTCTTCAGGTCTGTCGTGCATGCATGGGGGGTGGGGTGCATGCGGGGAGATGCGCATGCACATGCCCAGGGGGGTGCGCATGCATGGGGGTGCTCGCATTGCATTTTGGGGCCTCACGCAGCACCCCCATGCCCTATTTTTGCTTCCAGGTTGGTGCAGGAGGCCTTCCAGGCCCAAAACAGGGTGCGGGGGTGGGGGGGGGGCGCTTTCAGCACACGACGCCAAGAAGGTTAGCCATTACTGCTATAGAAGATTATAATGTGAGCTTTCTATGGAATGACAATTAAGCTTGTCTTCATTTTTTTCTTAGTCCTGTCCCTGATCCATTGCAAATCCTATTGAACCTTCATCAAGGTTCATCAAAGTCTGAAACTGGAAAATCAAGCAAGGTGCCTGTAACGGGCAGCTCCAATCCTGCAGGGGAGTGAGAGCTGGCCACCCTACGGATCCTGGCTGCCTCTTTTATGATCTCACAAGGTAACCCTCGGAAATCACTCCCTCTGAGATGGAGTGTCTCTCTTCTGCAACGCAGGGCATATCGATAGGTTGTTTCGAGAGAGTTGGGTGATAAAACACTTTGAACATGAAAGTGCTATAGAAAAGTATTATGAATTACTACTACAATAGGCTTTTAAAGTTCCATCGCATTGGAAGCAAAGCAGACTTTGAAAACAGGGAGATATAAAGCCTTGAGCATGTCAGGGAGCTTTGGATAAACGCCTCATAAAATGCTTTATCATCGGAGATGAATGATGAAGGTGATGGGCAACCATGAAAATATGTCATTGTTCCTTCTCTGATATCGATGTTGACCATGATCAGAGACATCAAAGCGGGCCTAGCATACTTTATGCTTGACTGCATGATGCCATTATATTTTCTCCCTTCTATATACCCACAGCTTCCTCGGGCATTGAATTATTATTTTTTTTCCTTTTTCTTATTACTGAATGGCTCCTTACACATCCATCACATGCAGAACGCTTCAGGAGTCTGCAGAAACTCATCTTGTGTTCTTTATTCCACCCCAAGGACACTGTTCTGAATGCAGCAGAGAAGGAGGAGGAGGAGAAAAAGCCCTTCCGTCCATAATTAACAACTCACACATCTCAGAGGTCTGTAGCAGGGCCTGGCATTTAATGCTTTGCTGTAGCTAATAGGCAATCAAGCAAACTTTCACTTGAGGATTTGAGTCAGGGACTTTCCTTGATGCTCTTTGAACCAACAAACCCAGACACAGAGAAGCTACAAAGGAATGATGGAAGATGAGGATAAGGGAGAAAATTGTTTATCTGGAATGCTCTGTATTAAAATATCTGGCTTCTCTTAAAAGGCACGTAGGAGAGATACATCTATACACTTTGTTTAGTAATTGTTCACAGTTACAATCATGATTTTTAAAAAATAAACTTTTATCCAATCATTACGTTTACAACATTTGCTGGTCTATAAAACAAAGAAAAACTGAAGTAAAATCATAAGCACCCTTGTGGTTTCACTTAGTGACTGCTTTCTTTAACAACCAAGCTGTTTGTCCCGATTGTGATTGCTAAGTGAGAACTCTCTATATTTAAACAGAGGAGTTTATATTTGTGTGATAAATGCAGGACCAAATTGCTTGGCACCTCTTTTGTGAAGATGGGCGCAGGGATATGTACAAGATGGCTTCAAGTTAGTTTTTGACTTCTGGCGACTGCTTGGACAGGACCTTGAATTTTTATTAGCAAAGCTTTTCGGAAGTGGTTTGCCACTGCCTACTGCCTAAGGTTGAAAAAGAGGAACTGGTCCAAGGTCACCCACCCAACTTCACGCCTAATGTGGGACTAGAACCCACAATCTACCAGTTTCTAGCCTGCCTTAACCACTATACCAAACTAGCCTTAACTGCGTAAGTAAAGGCACTCAGATTCTATACAATCATGGAGGCTCCAAGGTTTTGTGTGTAAGTTCCCTCCTCTGATTCATCCCATCACAATTTTCTCAATCTCCCCTGTTTTTTTCCATCAACTTTCATTCTTCTTTCATATATATTTTGTAGTCAAATTCTCTTTGTAGTCACATTCTATATGACCAAACCATCTCATCATATGTCTTTCATACTGGCTGTTCTCTTGTGTATTCAGCTTATAATCATTCAGCATCCATTCATTCTTGAGCCTATCTTTTCTTGGTTTATCACATACATATTCAAAGTAGACATTTTGACTGCATTCAACATTCTTTTAGGTTCCATCATACTTTAATTATCAAGTACATGTAACAAATAAGCAGAAGCACATTCTTATACACAGCCATTTTCACTTCTTTTGACAAAACACTCATTCCGCACAACAGGCCAACAGGCCTCGACTTCTGACCACGATTGAGCCCAAAATTTATGTTGCTAAGTGAGACATTTAAGTGGGTTTTGCCCCATTTTACAACCTTTCTTGCCATGGTTGTTGAGTGAATCACTGCAGCTATTATGTTAGTAATCCAGTTAAGTGAATTTAGCTTTCTCATTGATTCTGCTTGTCCAAAGGTTGCAAAATAGGATCAAAAAGCCTCAAAACACTGCAACTGTTATAAATATGAACCTATTGCGAAGCATCCAAATTTTGATCATGTGATCATGGGGATGCTGCAGTGGTCATGACTGTGTAAAACATTTATAAGTCACTTTTTTCAGTGTCATTGTAAGTTTGAATGGTCACTAAATAAACTGTAGTAAGTTGAGGACTACTTGTACCCATTAACTTTCTGTCAGCAGTTGCACATCTTTAAATCCTTCCATTTTTCTGTTAACAAAAAGGAATAGAGTATTCCAGGACTGTACAAAAGTTTCCCAATCTGAAACAGAGCTTGAACACAGGATGTTAAAGCCATTCCAGACAGAAACAGCCTTGTTTTAAGCCTGAAAGCGATTCAGTTTAAATTCAGAACCCTTTTGATGTGTTCAGAAAAAATCAAAGCATTTCCAGTAAGATTGGAACAATCAGTTTCAAACTTTAAGTGGATGTTTCACAGCTCCAAACTAACTGCGTATGTGTGTGTACACCAGTGGTGGGTTTCAAATTTTTTAGAACCTCTTCTGTAGATGTGTCCTGCTTTGTGGGCGTGGCTTGTCAGCCATGTGACTGGGTGGGAGTGGCTTGCCAACCATGTGACCGGGTGGGAGTGGCTTGGCAGTCATGTGACTGGGTGGGCGTGGCCAACTTGTAAAATGTGGTGAAACTCACTTAACAACGTCTTGCTTAGCAACCAAAATGCTGGCTCAGAAACTCTGGCATTTGAAGCACGCAAATCTTAAAGCTGTCACGTTACAAGACCTTTGCACCCCTAACCCTTTAGAAAAAAAACTCCAGGGGTGTTCAAACTTGACAGCTTTAAGACTTGTGGACGTCAACTCCCAGAATTCCTCTTCCAGTCATGTTGGCTCAGGAACTCTGGCATTGAAGTGTGCAAGTCTTAAAACTGTCAAGTTACAAGACCCTTGCACCCCTAAACCTTTAGAAAAAAAAACCTCAGGGATGTTCAAACTTGACAGCTTTAAGACTTTAAGGTTTAGATAGGACTCTTAGAGGCGGGCGGGGTGATTGGTGAGCCAGCCAATCAGTGAGCGGTGGGCGGGGCAAGCGTGGGGCGGATGGGCGGGGGAAGGGAGCTGGAACCGGTTCTAAATGGCACGGTAGATTTGTGGAACCTCTTCTATAGAAGAGGTTAGAACTGGCAGGAACCCACCCCTTGTGTACACACAGACACACACAGACACACACACAATCCAGAGCTTTTCTTACTGGTACAGGTCTGTTCCCAAGAAAGTTGAGGTCACTGTTCTCCCCAAAGAGATAGCCTTCAGGATGTGTAGAGTCAAACTTCTCACCTCCCATGATGAAGTGACTTGCAAAGTAGCTTCCTGAAAGAGAGAGCACAAGTCTGTCAGAATCAAGTAGAAAAGGGAAGGTAGTGATTTATAGGACAAACAAAAAAGCACTTCAGAGAATCAGGGAATCAAGCATGGCCAAAAGCAAATCAGTGGAGTGTAGAATAGCTCATAAAAATAAAGGGTTTAATTTCACACACAGCTGGCCTTTAGAATTGTGGACAAATATTCCAGAAACATCCTGCTCTAAAACTTGGAAGCCAAAAGGATAATGAGGAAAAAGCAAAAAATTCAATTTTCTTTCACCTTTTTGGAGGGCTTGCTGCCTCTATAAATATATTCCTGTTGATAAACATTTCCTTCCAGTTTCCAAACCTGAAAACTCATGTTTTAGAATGAAAATAGCACTTGACACTTAGACTTATATACCGCTTCATAGTACTTTAAAGCCCTCTCTAAGCAGTTTACAGAGTCAGCCTATTGCCCCCAACAATCTGGGTCCTCATTTTACCCACCTCGGAAGGATGGAAGGCTGAGTCAACTTTGAGCCTGGTGAGATTTGAACTGCCAAATTGCAGGCAGCCTGCAGGCAGGCAGAAGTAGCCTGTAATACTGCACTCTAACCATTGTGCCACCACCATAAGGTACAAAAAGCCTACAGATCATGGTTTCTACAATTCTTTCAAACAGTGCCCTTTACCACCATGGTCACAGGAGGCTGTGGTATTTTCTTCGGTGTAAAGAAGTACCATGTTGTGTGTGTGTATGTGTGTGTAGGTATGTATGTGTATGTATATGAAGTAGTACGTTTCTCCTTTCCTCCATTTAACCTGTGAGATTATCTGCATGTCCCAGGTGACCTGGCTTGAACCTATAGCCATTTCCCAGGGACACAGATGCATAACATTATCCACCACCCGCTTCCAGCCCAGCAAAAGAGCACTTTGCATCCATCTTCCTGTTGCTTCCTATCAAAAGTTGTATTTCCCATTCTTAACCAGCAGAAGGAGTGTTGTTGTGTAGGCAATTAGTAGTACTTCATTTCAAGGGTAGACACTGCCTCCTCTCCGAACTGGCTAGTAGACAGACCACTTTCTCCCCTCCAGTTACGGACATTTGTCTTGGACTGCTGGGTGTGAATTATTGGCACACAATTATTACTTTCCAGCTGGGCCACATTTTTCCTGTAGTGCTTGGATCTTTCAGCAGATCACAGAGAAATGTGTGTGGTGGAGAAAATAAATGTAACTTATAAAATGAAGGCTGTGCCTGTTTTCCTCCGTCTTTTGGACATGACCAGGTTAAATCCAGCTCCTCCCTTTATCTAATCCTATCAGACCCAAACTGACTCCCAGACAAAGTCTACTGTAATCCCATCTAAACAAAATAGAAGCCTCCCCACTACTTCACAATATGACCTAAGTGCAGCCTTAACAAACAAATTGCAACATAGTGGAACCAATGGTAAATCAAGGATTCTCCTCTGGCGATCTTAAGATCTCATCAACTTAATACAAGACTTCTCCAGTTCTGCTGCTCTCCTGAAAGGGACGTTTCAGCTAACAGCAATAATCTCATGTTGAAGGTCAGTAGAGATTCTTAGTCATCCAGGTAATGGTTGTCCCAAAGGTGCTTTTTCAGGAGGCAACTGGACTTTTGAAGATGTTTAGCTTCTCATCCAAGAAGCTTCTTCAGCTCTGACAGGATAGTGGGGAATGGAAGGATTTATATTCCTTGCAGACAGCTGGTCATTTGCATCCTTTTAGAGGATCATTGAAGCACTTGGAGGTTTCTCTGTGTCCTCAGGGTCACCTGAATGGTGCTCCTGGTCCTGTAGTCTGCATTTCCCCCCCTAAAAATCCATTCCTACTACCACACCATTCAAAGGGTGTTCATCCCAAATTGTATAGCTAAAAGTCTGTAGAGATTCTCAGTCATCCAGGTTATGGTTGTCCCAAAAGTACCTTTTCAGGACGCAATGTTTTCTCATGTTGAAGGAGCAGGACCTGCTTCACTTCCTCAAAAGCTTCCAACAAATCAGATCCTTAGGATTTCCCACCTCAAATTTCTATAAAAATCCTTTGCTTTTCATACAGAGTTCCTCTTTCCTGTAAAACAGGTGCCAAATAATAAACATTATTTTCTCCCCCGCCCCGCCCCCAGTACTGTGCTGCCTTCCTCAGGTACATATCTCTCTCCTATTGCAGTTTCAGGTATGCTTAAAAATTGAGAGCGAGCTTAGAGACTTAAGACAATATTCATAGGAGTTTGTTCTTTCAGCTCCAGGGTTTAGCTTTGTTGTTTAGGTTAACAGTTGATGGTCAGTGGGGACATCTCAGCAAATGATTGTATAGCCCACTCCCAGGCTGGGATTCACTTCAAAACTATGCTAAATTTATTTGAAGACAACAATTGTTTGCCTTGAAAAGGAAAAACTGCCATTACATCAGTCTTCTCACACAAAATGGCTTCTCTTTTCATGAAATTTTCTGATATCGTTGAAAAATTAGCCATGTTTATGTATATGTGTATGTCTCCCTCTGTGTGTGTAAACACAACATAAGCCAGCCTTGGGTAAATATGCAAATTTCATGCAAATAATTACCCTCTGAGATGCTTAACTCTAAGTACCACTGAAATTTCTGAATCATACATTGTCTCAAGGAGACTGATAAAAAACAGTCCTACTGAAAATCACAAGCTGCTTCACTTCTAAGGCCCTGATAAACTCAGCAGTCCCCAGGGGGCTTTAAACAAGGGGACTGAGGTTCATCCAGGGACACGACACATGTTCGGCTTTTGCAATTTATTTGCAATTTGTTTGGAATTTAGTTTCAACTTTCTAGGAATACCAAGGTAAAATAATTTTTTAAAAGCCACCGTATCATGGTAAAATGTCTTGTAATTTGCATTTTAAAAATAGAAAAATTATCAGTCACATTCAGGAAAGTTATTTTGCACAGGTGAGTTATTACCATTTTTCTTTTATCTGAACTATTACATTGCTATCTATGTCCTTTATAGATTACACTGAAGCAAGTCTTTTAAAACACCTTCTCACCCTGTAGCAGCAATGGATTACCTTGAGGTACCTTAGGAACCACTAGCATACGTTTTAAACCAGAGGTTCCCAACCCCAGGGCTGCAGCCTTGTACCAGGCTGCGGCCCATTGGGAACCAGGGAGCCCAAGCAGCAGGCAAATGCATGGACGTGTGAAGTTCCATTTGGGCAAGCATGCTTGTGAAGCCATCCCTCCTCCCTTTCTCTGCCGCTGCTGCTGGTCCATGGAGCTGGAAAGGTTGGGGACCATTATTCTAAGAAAGGGGTGTCAAACTCAATTTTATTGAGGGCTGCATCAGGGTTGTGTTTGACCTCAAGGGCTGGGGTGGGTGTGGCCAGTTCAACATTACTTGTGTCAGGGGCTCCTGTGGCGGCTTGAGCACTCTGCCAGCGAAAACCGGCTCCCAAGCTCCGTTTTCAGCTGCCAGGGTGTCCTGCAACCCTCTTGTTCGCATGAGGCTCTCCCGAGCTCAGTTTTTGCTTGTGGAAGCATCGTGGGCGATCCTTCACTGTTTCCAGGCATCCCCATGGGCCATATCTAAGTACCCTGGGGGCCAGATCCAGCCCCTGGGCCTTGAGTTTGACACTTCTGTTCTAAGCCACTACAACTCACTACACATATTCTAGTATTTACTAGAAACAGAATTTGTTATGAGCTCTTTAAAACTTTTCGTATATTCTAAGCCACTTAATTTGCCTTTTCTAAACTGGTGATATCATTGGAAGTGCCTGAATTAATAAACTCAATAAAAGGAAATATGCTTTATTCCTTTTGGTAACGTAGTTTTAAAATCCTTCCAAATAATTAAATGTGAGTGAATTGAAATACCTGGTTTAAACAAATATTTCAAGTTTCAAACTTTACTGGGAAATTTCATTTATCAAAGTTAAGATATTGCGTGATGAATAACGCCGAGCATAAGCTAATACACTCTTTTAAAAGGTGCAAAAAAAAAAAAGAACTCTCACTGTAATCAAAACTGTTTATCTATTTGCAATTCAGAAATCACCATCGTTTCAATTCCAGTTTAACAAAAATTCCATTCGGCTATACCAGAAATATCAAACAAATAGTTTGTCCTGATCAAATAGTCCAACTTTATATTCCTTCCTTTTGATCTTAACAATCTTGATATTAAATCATTCCAATGATAGTCTTTGGCATTCAAGAGGAGTTTTCAAAGCTTTTACCAGCCTAAGTCTGTAAATCCTTTAAAGAGGCCTTGACCAAAATTTTTCTCAGGTATTCCATGTCTAGACCTTTTCTTGATTTGTTTTTTGAAATCCCATTTTGGTAATCTCAATGTCATTGTCTTCCATGTCTTTAAACTATATGTCAAGGAAACATGTTTAATTTTTTTCCTCATCATTTTCTAAAAGTTTATCCCCTCAAACCTTCTGAAATATTATTATTATTTCAGTTCAGTTTTCAAAAACATCCTTAAGATAAGAAAATGTTATAGCTTTTCTGCCTGGTCCATTGTTCCCTCGAGTATCCACCTGAACCTTCAGCAAGCGTCAGTTCCTAATATGGGTTTAATTCCATTTTAGACATTTCCCAAGATTAGCTGCCTGGCCCAAAGTCACCCGGCCAGTTTTCATGCCTAAGGCAGGATTAAAACTCATTGACTCCTAGTTTCTAGCCTTAACCACTAGACCAAACTGTCTCTTCACTGTATATTCATAAAGTAATTAAACTGAATTTCTGAGAACATGACTAGAAAGTGTGTTTGGCTGGCTTACAGTCCGTATTAAATCTATGCTGCTGCTGAGAGCAAAGATGTCATTTCCCTTTGTTGCCAACTCCCAATCCCTCAGGAGATGGCTGTTTTACGGTCTCCTCACTAAGAGCTGCCATTCAGAGCACTTGTGGTGATCTCCCAATTTTTCCTTCTCCAGAGAAATTCAAAAGACCAGCCTATCACCACTTCGTCATTCTTCACAGCGGTCGTTGTCTCTGCTCACTTGCAGAGACGTGTTCAGTCTGCCATAATTCAGACCAGAAGCCAAAATAATATTACTTTAAAATGAAACAATATCTTAAATATGACAAGAAATATCTTGCCATATTAACTGAAGCTAACATATTGTTTTAAAATAATATTAAGTGTATACTAATGCGTGTATGTTCTTGCAGGCCAAATAAAAAGTTACAGTATGAATTCCTTCCAATTACAAAGGCAATGCATACAATTTACTGTTGTATGAAAGAATGGGATTCTTTAAGAAAAATAAACAAATGTGTATGTGGATACGTATGTTCCACAAATGCCTTCATGTTCTGTCACAATTATATTCTAATCAAAGGGTTTAATAATAAGAACATCACACCTTTAGTAATATAATTTTAATGACAGGCAGGCCTGTGGTGGTGTAATATGTCAACTCAGTAGGTGGTAGGCCCTGATTACTTGTGTCTCCGTTCAGAAGCATATAGTAGCAAAGTTGTGTTTTATTACTACTTGGATAGGAAGTGACCAGGATTTTTTATCCTTTATTTCAACTGAGGAAAATAGAGGGCACAACCTTACACCTCTGCCACAGTAGCATTTTCACTAACTAAGCAATTCAGAAGTTATATGCTTTGTTATAGAATAAATATATGGACATCACACGCACAAGCACACACATATTTTATTTCCCAAGTTATTTTCTGGCTGAGTGGATTGAGTGGACTGAAGGTCATTATTAAAAATTGCTCCATTAATTCAACCTGCTCCCTTGGCTGTTTCTGTCCTCCACCTGGCAAGGATTCACAGGTTATAGAAGTGCACAATGATAACTCTAGTATTGCCTTTGCACAGCACAGTATAATCTGTAAAAATAAAAACAAGAAACAAAGGCACCCCGTTTTATTTCATTTAGTAAATTCGTCATCTGCTTTTCATTGTAAAACTGCTAAAGGAAAGCCTGTTACCTTTGCCCGCATCCCCGCAATTATGTTTGCACAAGATGGCGCACAAGATGCACAAGATGTTTGCACAAGATGTAGAGATGGCGAGCCAGTTTCTGAGAAACAATGATTTCAATTTGTTAGCACCATATAGAATGGAAATACTTCCTCTAAAACAAGGTTTAAGAATGCATCCAGGTGAGGCTTTTATTGTGATATCTCCCTATTATTTCATAAGATTGTATAAAGGGATTGGATTTCTGCATTGGCAGTATAAAGACTCTGGTGACTGTGGTAGGGATAAATTAACTACATAAATTAAAAAATGCTCCATTTCAATAACCATAATGAATAAAGTAACAAGTAGACAAAAAGCAGCATCTAATATCTTTATTATAGTGTAACATTCATATATTGCCCTTAATTTAGAAGCATGCTTTCTTGAACTATCCCAAATAACTCTTTATCTTTCACATTTTTTAATGTAGATTTGCATGTGTACTGAGCCAATCTAGTGAATGTTGCCAAATGGATCCTTTGTATCAGTTTTTTAACCTCCTCTCACCATAAAAAATTGTGTTTCACATACTGTCCACTGCAGAAGGGGATTATACATTTTTAAAATAATTCACAGGTCTGATTTACTATGTATAAACATTGATAGTAATACAACATCTCCGCCGATCCTAAATTGTAGACAAGCAAGGAAAGAAAAATAACATTTTCTTTCATTTCAAATAGGCGACTATACAAATATGATACATAAACAAAGTAAACATTCACAAGAAGAGTTATTTTAACATTTTGCAAGTAAGAAAAACACCAGGTATCTTAAACACAGAAATGTTGCTAGTGTTTTCTACTACTCTGCAATCAATTATTGATGACTGCTGCTTTTTGCCCCTATTTTTCCATGTGCATAATTTATAGGGAAACAGATGCACAGGAAAGATGGAGAGAGAAATTGCTGCCTAGAAATATACAGTGAATTCCTTCAGATCTCAACAAAAACAAAAAAGGTTCAACATTTTGGGCAGTGTATGAGAAAGGAAACAGAATTATTCAGAATGCTGTCTTCGCCTGAAGCACTGAAGGTGGAGGGGGAAAGGAACAAGACTGTATTTAAATAGCAACATCATTTCATCTTTTAGTATTTAGGGAGCATAGTATCGTAAAGTATCATAAAAATGTCAGTAATTCTGATCTGATCAAATAACCACAAACTCCATGAAATTTACTATATTCTCTCAAAATAATTATAATTATAATATCGTTTAATAATTATTATATCGTTTTGCTCACTTACAGACATTTATCTCTTTGATTTGTGTGTGTGTTGTGAGTACATATTTTAACCATGGAATTTTGCATGGAAAGTTTCAAGATTAACAGTGTGCATAAGGTACTTTTCTACACAGGTGCCCAATCTATCTATACGGCCAGTTCCAGAATTGTAATTGTTTTTCAGCTAGCTCATACTGTAGTGTTCATGGATGTACTATGCTGTAGGGCATCCATTAGGTTCTCTGGCTAGATTGGAAACTCGGTCCAGGAGCCTTGTAAGAATATTACTAGTATCTTACTCAAACTCAGTACAGTAGTTCTTCTGATGAACAGCAGTTTCAAGTCAGTCATATCCACCTATACATCTTCACCAGTGGTGGGTGCACACACGCGCAGCGTGCGCATGCATCTTAGCGTGCGCATGCATCTTAGCGTGCGCATGCATCTTAGCGCGCATGCAGCACTCACATGCATCTTGACTCACATGCAGCACACACACGCATCTTAGCATGCACGCCGCGCGCGCACGCATCTTAGCACGCATGCAGCACGTGCATCCTCTTAGTGTGCATGCAGCACGTGCATGCAGCTTAGTGTGCATGCAGTGCACACATGCATCTTAGCGCACATGCAGCATGTACATGCATCTTAACATGCATGCAGCACGTGCATGCATCTTAGTGCACATGCAGCACGTGCATGCATCTTAGTGCACATGCAGCACGTGCAGCACACGCATGCATCTTAGCTCGGTGGTCATTTTGAAGGCACTGAAGACCGCGAGGTGGTGGCATTTTGAGGAGGTCGAAACCTCTACCTCCGATCGCGACTTTTCGGGCTGTTTAAAACAACAGCCACCCGTTGACGCAGATAGCAGCCACTGATCTCCTGCAGCTGTGCCACCCAAAGGTGTTCAAACAGCGCTTTCTGGACACGTGAGTAGGGGGAAATGGCGGATGCCAGAGAGCAGGCTTCCCGAAGAGATCAGGCCTCAGAGGCCCAGGATGGTGATAGGCCCCATACCAGGGAAGATGCTTCCAAGCCACTGGCAGCCCAGCACCCTCCAGAGCTGCTGTTCAAGATGAACAATGCAGGCAGCGAGCTCTGGAGAAACGTACAGCTAGAGCAGAGAGGCTGCAGGAGGCCCAGAACAGGCCTGATCCTCTACATCGCTCTAGTCAGCTCTCACCTGCAACCAAGATTCTCCATCTGGGAGCGGTAATAGACTCAGTAAGCAGGACTAGTCCTACTATCCCCAGACCAATGTTCCAGTCTGCAGACATTGGTTCAACAGGTGCACGCAAGTCGGTCCGTTTCCATCTTGGATCTGCCATGGCTCCTAGGCAAGATGGTGTCGTGCATTGGGATAGTTCCTTGGGCGCGCCTACATGCAAGAGCTCTGCAATGGGCTCTCATCCCATATCAGAAGAGACTTATGAGCAATTCATCAATGACAATTCCGCTCCAGGCCGACGTGCAACTGTCTCTACAGTGGTGGTTCTCATCGGCTCTAAAGCACGGGTCCAAGTTCAGGGAGCCAGAGAGAATCACAGTCACCATGGATGCCAGCTTATTTGGTTGCGGGGCTCGGATGGGCTCCCAACTGGCACAGGGCTGGTGGACAGTCTCGGACCTGCGCCACATTATAAACTGGCTGGAACTGAAGGCAGCTCGCCTGGCACTTCGCAAATTCCGGGACTCCTTAATCTACCAGCATGCCCTCCTCCTGATGGACAATGTTGCCACAAAGGCCCACATGAATTCAGGGGGGCATGCACTCCAGGAGCCGTTGGCTAGAAGCGCAAAAGCTCGGAAACTGGGCAAAGAGACATTTGTCTTCAATAGTGGCGGAGGACATCTCGGGGACAACAGATCATCAAGTCAATTGGCTAAGCCGAGCAACCATAGACCATGGAGAGTGGCAACTCCACCCAGCAATCTTTCACAAAATTTGTCTCCGGTTCGTCACACCAATGGTGGACCTTTTTGCAACCCCGGCGAACACATTTCTTCTCGAGGTTTCCAACTCGAACCGCATAGGGGACGGATGCCCTGAGAAGCAGATGGCCAAAAGGTCTACTCTATGCTTTTCCACCCCTCCCTCTGATTCCGGGGACCCTGAGAAAGGTAGAGGCAGAGAGAGCAGACATAATCCTGCTAGCACCGCACTGGCCCAGACAGCCATGGTTTGCGGACTAAGTCAAAATGTCCATCTCCAACCTATGAAGGATTCCTCAGGAGGAGATCTCTTTGTGCCAGGGTGTCCTAATCCACCCGGATCCTCAGTGGCTCAACTTGACCACCTGGCACTTGAGCGACCACCTGGCTCCTGAAGAACGCAAGTCTCTTCCCGAGGGTCATTGCGACAATCGAGGCGTCTAGGTGTCCGTCGACCATGAGGATTTATAATTCCACATGGTTGGCGTTCGTCAGATGGTGTTCCTCCTCCAACATATCACCAACTATGGCCTCTGTTTCCAAGTCCTTAGCTTCCTACATGATGGCCTAGACAAGGGCCTGTCCCATAATATCCTTCAGTGGCAGATGGCGGCAATGGCCTCGGTGCTCGCCGGGGAAGGTACTACTCCTCTGTCACAACTCCCACATGTCAGGACATTCCTGCGGGAAGCAGCGAACCTGCGCCTGCCCACGATCCATAGGTTCCTCATGTGGGACCTTCCCCTGGTTCTTAAAGCCCTAACAGGCTCCCCCTTCGAGCCCTTAAGGACAGTCCATCTCAGGCTTCTAACTCTGAAGGTTGTGTTCCTGGTTGCTGTTCCACCAGACGCATTTCGGAATTGGGGGCCCTGTCATCAAGTGGAGACCTATGTGTATTCTACCAGGATAGGGTGGTCCTACAGTTGGATCCAACGTTCCTCCCAAAGATTAACTCTCCCTTCCGTAGGGTGCAGGAAATCATACTCCCAAACTTTTGCCCGGTGCCATCCCATGAGAGGGAGTGCCTCTGGCACCGACTAGATGTCCGCCGGGCCCTACGTATCTATCTCCAACATAAGGCGGCATTCCGTAAATCTGACGCAATATTTGTTTCATTCCAACTCACCACCATGGGGGCCAGGGTCTCCTCTTCGACTATTGGCAAGTGGCTAAGACAGTCCATCATCACAGCATATGAAGCTTCAGTTCAGACTCCTCCTTCTGGGATCACAGGCCACTCCATGCGGAGCGTAGCAACCATGGCACCGTGGGCCACCAGGGCCCCATTGGAGGACATCTGCAGGGCGGCTACATGGACAAGCCCGACACCCTTCATTCACCACTATCGGCTGGATGCCTTCGCATCCACTGAAGCATCCTTTGGATGCAGAGTCCTTCAACAGGTAGTGGCCACCTCACTTCCTACGTCTTAGCCTTCCCGCCCTAGGGACTATAGCTTGGTTACGTCCCACGTGTAGCTCCTCCCGCACCACACACTGGAAAATGAAAGTTGGTCCTTACCTGAACGTTGCTTTTCAGTGTGGTGTGGGAGGGGCTACATCCCTCCCTAGTTAGATGTAGTCAGTCAGGAGGAGGGCTAGGGTGGCCTGGTTGTCTTTATGTCATTTCAGTGTTCAGCATTCGTGACCTTGAGGAAACTGGGAGAGTCTTTGGACCAATAAGCTTTGAGAATATCCCATGCATAGCCCCTCCCAAACCACACTGAAAAGCAACATTCAGGTAAGGTCCAATGTTCATTTTCAACTCCCATTTGGTTTTACCTTGATTGGAGCACTGTGAATAAGGATTTGTGGCAACAAAACAAAATTGCTAAGTGGAATAATATTAACAATCCATAGAAGAAATTAATATGTTCACTGGTGACCTAGCATTTTAACAAGCTACTAATTATATTCCTAAAAGCCCAAGATCAAGCACACTTGGGAAGGTAAAAATACACTTTTGAAAAAAAAAGCAACTAATGAGCCAACATCCAAAGCTTATATTTTATAAATAATGTACAATGAGCCTGAACTTCATATTTATGCCTTTTCAAAAGAAAATAATGCTTTTAATTGTTGCCTCTTAAGAGTCTGGATCTCCTTTGGACCACTCTACAGCAGGTGGTTATTAGCAAGATGTAATCCTCAGAATTTACACCTTCCAAGCAGCAGCAGGAGTGATGGGTGGAAGGTGCAGTTGGAAGCAGAGGAAAATAAGGCTTCTGATATTATAAAGCAACGTTACATGGACATATAAGGAAGATCTATGACCTGCTTCTGCTCACAATATTTATCTCTGCCTGCCAATCTTGGGAGGCAGGTATCCTCTCAGAAACGGTGCTGGAAAGCTACTCAGTCATGGCCAGCAAAGTGAAAACTCTCTCTCTCTTTTAGCCCCTAACAAAATTCCACTTAGAGAGTCATGTTTTGGGGAAAGGCATTTGCCTGAATGCTTGGGAGTGTTATTGGGCAGTTAAATGAGATGATGCCAGACTAGGGGACCTAGCCACCTGTTTCACAACGCAGCAGTGGCTTTTATATTTTGGATCTCACCCAGCTTGTTTCTCCTCTGGCCACCATCCAAAATTAACATTGTGCAATAAAAAAATCTGATTGGGTTGAGCCCAAGGCCTTCAGGGACTGCTTTTATCCTGGAGCTGATTGTTGTTCAAGTGTCACCGAGAGAACAGTCATTCTGCAATCTGCACTTTTTTCTTTCCAATTTGTGATAAGCACTCCAAGAATCGCTACATCAGAGCTTGCTTTTTTCTTCCTCTTCTCAACAATCCTTCCTTGCATGCATGTCATGTACGTTAACAGACTGTCTCACTACTGATATCTATTAAGCTGCCTTGGGAGCATCTTGACCTAAAAAAGTTATAAGGTCCCTGAAACAATAATGCACACCATCATCTAGAATGCCAGCACGTAGAATGAACTGCTAAAAGAATGCTAATAAAACAATTATGTCAATAAACTAATTTCAACCCACAAGGACCTCTCTCTGCAAAACCCAACAAGTTTAGAAAGATTAAGTTTCAGACATTTGAAAACTCCTTAATAGTAATAACAATAGCACTTACACATGTATGGAAAAAGCAAGAATTTCAATTTTCTTTCACCTTTTTGGAGGGCTTGCTGCCTCTACAAATATATTCCTGTTGATAAACATTTCCTTCCAGTTTCCAAACCTGAAAACTCATGTTTTAGAATGAAAATAGCACTTGACACTTATACCGCTTCATAGTACTTTAAAGCCCTCTCTAAGCAGTTTACAGAGTCATCCTATTGCCCCCAACAATCTGGGTCCTCATTTTACCCACCTCGGAAGGATGGAAGGATGAGTCAACCTTGAGCCTGATGAGATTTGAACTGCCAAATTGCAGGCAGCCTGCAGTCAACAGAAGTAGCCTGCACTCTAACCATTGTGCCACCACCATAAGGTACAAAAAGCCTACAGATCATGGTTTCTGCAATTCTTCCCAACAGTGCCCTTTACCAGCCATGGTGACAGGGTTCAACTGCCAAATTGCAGGCAGCCAAAAGTCAGCAGAAGTAGCCTGCAGTACTGCACTCTAACCACTGCAGCATCACAGCTCATATCTACCAATAAGTACGTTATTTTACATTACCAACAAATATTGGTAGATTTTCTTAGTATGCAATCAATTTTATGGAATTCAACATACAATGGTTCCTGCTGGAGGTTGGAACATTTTGTGGTTGACGCATTCCTGAGATCAATGAGTGAAGCAGATTTTATAACATAATAGAAATGAGACTTAGAAAATACATTATAGGTATAGGCAAAACCTAGCACCTACTTCAGTGATGGCTAACCTTTTTGTCATCGGGTGCCGAAAGCATACATCCCCACTCCCGCGCTCCCCCCACCCCTGCCCCATTTTGGGCCTAGCAGGCCTCCCTAAAGCCTCCTGGGACAAAAAATGGGCTGGGGGGGCTCATTGCACCCCCATGCTTCCCCCTTCCCCTGCATGCACACCTCCCACTCCTGCGCATGTGTGCACTTCTAAAGCATGCTCCTTGCTCCTTGCACATGCGCAGCAGAGACCCAAAAATCAGCTGGCCAGCAGGAGGCGTGCAGGTATGCATGGTGGAGCTGAGCTGGGACGACGGCTCGCATGCCCACAGAAAGGGCTCCACATACACCTGGGATGACGGCTTGCGTACCCGCAGAAAGGGCTCCACATATCACCTGTGGCACGCATGCCATAAGTTCACCATCACGGACCTCGTTAGTTAAATCTTTCTACGTGCCTGCTCCATCTGTTTGCGCCTGGGGAAAAAAGGCAGAAGGAAGTGACCGCCAATTGACAAACTTGTAAAACAAAGAACAGGTCAGTGACAAAGAGAGTATGCAATCACTCTACATCCTACTGCCCTCATGTGGTGAACAATCATTTGGTACTCAACAGTCAGTGCCAATGGATTGGACCTCCAGCATTCAGTCCTTGTAGAAGAAAAGTGGGGTGAATAATTCTATAAATACAACCTAAACTAGTTTGGAATTGAATAACTGAAATTCCATGAAAATACTTACTTAGTAATGTGCACATTAACACAACATCAGTTCTCTCTTGAAACTTCTTGGATGAGAAACGAAACATCTTCCCAAAAAACCAGGAAACTCCAGTTCCCTCTTGAAAAAGCACCTTTGGGACAATCATGACTTGGCTGACTGAGGATCTCCATAGACATTCAACTATGAAATATTTTTACTATTCCTTAAGCAATATCAAATGAGTTCATACATGACACAAGAAACTTAATTCTTTATTCATAGCCTGCTATCATTATTGTTATAAATAACTCAACGTAGTGAACACACCCAATAACCTTCCTCTTCCTATTTTCCCCAAAAGCAACTCTGTGAGTTGGGCTGAGACAGTGTGTGATTAGTCCAAAATTACCCAGATGACTTTCATGACTCATAGTTTCTGGTTTCTAGCCTTAACCACTAGACAAACTGGTCTTAAATATTTTCTTTATACAAATAATTGTATCTGTTTATATTTTTATAATTCATTTATATAACTAGATGTTGCTTTAAAATAGAAAAGGGATGTGTATTGATTTCAAGGGAATATCATACCATAAAACAGAAAGGGAGGGAAAAAAGCTAAAATGTTTTGTTCCAGTGTAAATATTGGCCGTACTGTTGCCTGATGAGAAAATGGCCAAGAGCAAAAGAAGAGACAGTGGGAATGAGTGAATGAAGCAATAACCGGGTTTGATCCACCACATAAATGCTTTGAATAAGCAGGTTTCTATTGCAAAAACTGCTGGGCAACCTGAACTAGCGTCAGTGTTAAGAACAAGCCCGATTCTTTCTTCACTGGAGCCAGTCAACGATCTATAACATTGATATTTGCTGAAAGAGAAAGCATCTTCCAATACAGCATGAATCATTTAAGTATCAGGGACTGGATAGATTTCTACTTCCTTGGATTTGTAAGAGAGATTTCCCTTCAGTTACATAAAAACTAAAAAGACAAGTTATATTCAAACTGCCCACCCACCACCTGTGGGGGGGGAAAATGGCTGCTGAAAGTGTTAATATTTTAATTGCTGATTAAAAACAGGGCTTTTAGTTCAATAATATTTTGATCTGCCTGGTGAGAGACATTTAGCATTTGCAACAGCATAATATTTCCATTTATAAGCTGGACTTCCTTCTGAAATGCCAGCCTTGAAACAGATGGGCCATAACTTATGGACAGAGGAAGGAACCCTAAAATGTAATTTCTAGCAAATTAAATCATCCAGGGCCAGGGAATTACCATTTGGCATCCAAAACAGTATTATAAGAGGGGTTCGTAGAAAAAAAGATAAAGGTGCAGCATGAAGGACAGCATGATGTGATACCTGGGTATCATTTGTTTGCAGAAAAAAAATATTCCCCTTTTAGAGTGTTGGAAGAAATGTCCATCTGGGTTCAGTTCCAAGTGGGGAAGAAGACACTGGAAACATGGAGGCTGCTTGGAAAGATGGTTTAACGGTAGACAGGGCCACATGGTTTGAAGTCCTGGGGAAAAAGATGATGACATGCTTCAAGATGTTGGGTGAAGAAGAAAAAGGGCCGAGATCTTGAAAGTCTCTGGTTTTAGGGCCTCTCTGGCCTTTGATTTTGATCTTGTATTCTGATTGGTTGTCAGACTCCCATGGGGCCATGCAGGGGAAACTCTGTAGGCTGTGCTTTGAGTCCAAGTTTGGTTGCCTTGTTGGCTGATGTAATTTTCCCAGGTGCCTTGTGGTGAGTTTCTGTAATAAGCTAATCCTACCTTTGTTATATAGAAGACTGGTCCAGGCCTTTAATGGCCCATTGACAAAGGTGGGGCTTATTAAGAGTGAGTCTGTTTCCTGCCTAAAAACATGTTTCTCCATTTCTTATCCAGGGAAATATAATATTCTTCCTTTTCAATATTTCCCAGGATAGTTCATTTTTCTAGGAGAGGGGTGGGTTTTAATTTCCTACAAGAGAAATTACAAGATTTTCTTAAGGTTAAAATAAAAAAGTATGTATCACAAATAGGTATGTGTTTTCATACCATTAGAGTGTAATATCCATTCTACTGGAAAGCAAAGTATACTCCCCCCCCTCTCCCTCCCTCCCTCCCTCTCTCTCTCTCTCATGTCCACTGCGATCATATATAGATCCTTGGTGAGTGTTATCTACAGCTGTGTGAAAAAGTCCTGCACGCTTTACGTTTACGGTTTATGACATTTTTTGGATAGGCCATTGATTTTATGATATTTTATGCTAACTGCTATGCAAATATTGTTATATTTAAATAAATACTAAATAACTTTTTAAATGAAAAGGATAAGCTTTTTGCAATTTGGTGCTGTTTGGTTGGGGATTGTGAATTTTCTTGCATGCTTACAATGCATGTTTACAATAACTCTGAAAACAGATTAACTGATGCGTACCGAGTGGCATACGTGTTGCAACTACTAAGGCCGATGATAGTATTTTGTTAACATTTTTATTGTTTGTGGCCCTGAAAAGGACCATTTAGGTAACCAAACCAAACCAAACCAAACATGGTTACTGATATGAAATTGGCCACCCCTTATTGCTTATCACCAGGGGGCATCGCTTCAGCATAGATTGTATAAGCCTTTGCACGTGATCTTTGATGACAATGTGGTGCCAGGCTGCAATAATGGATTCAATCAGCTCCTGCTTGGTCTTTGGATGCTTCTTGCTTATTTTGTAACCAATCTTGACCCACAAGTTCTCAATTGGGTTCAAATCCGAGCTCTGAGCTGGCAGGAGTCGAACACCATGCTTCTTCATCCACTGCTGGATGGACTTAGCTCGATGACGAGGAGCATTGTCATCCTGGAAGTAAAAGTCCTTCCCTACAAGTTGTTGAGCTGAAGGAAGCATGAAGTCTTTTCCAGGACTTCAACATACTGCTTGGAATTCATGATCCCCTGCACGATTTGTATCCGACCAATACCAGAAGCAGCGATACAGCCCCAGATCATCACGTGCAATGGATGTTTCACAGATAGATTCAGGCAGTATGGCCTAAATTCTTCAGCTGGAAATCTTCTGACATACTTATTGCACTGATTCCCAGTCAAGTAGAAATTGCTCTTGTCACTGAAGATGACCTTGGGCCACTGTTCGTTGGTCCACTTGGCATACTTCTTGGCCCAAGCATGTCGACGAGAGCGGTGAGTGTTTGTGAACAAAAGTTTACTTTGCGCCCTTCAGCCTTTGAGCCCTCTGGCAAGCAGTCCGCGATGCACTGCGGTTGTGCACACTTTTATATCACATGTTTCACCCCAAATTCTTGTAATCTGAGGTGAGGTGAGCTTCCTGTCAGCCACTGAAATGCGTTGCAGAGGCCGATCTTGCCATTTTGTCGACTTTCTTGGTCTTCCAGAGCAGAGCCTGTCATCAACTGAACCAGTTATTTGGTATTTTTCAATCACTCTGCTTACTGTGGTGCGATGGCATTCCACTCTCTTGGCTATTTCTGTACAGGAGTAACCCTCTTCATGAAGCACAATGATGTGATGCCGCTGCTCAGTACTGGTGAAAGCAAAGGCCTTCATCCGTGCCCGCAGAGCTAAATTAAATTTCCGACTACAGAAATTTCCATCAAAGTACTAATTTTGCGTGGTTTCTGTGAGTGAAAAGTTGATTAAACATGTAAATACAGCTTAAAACTGAAAGCGTGCAGGACTTTTTCACGCAGCTGTATACTGTGTCTTTCTTAGAACCATGGAAATCAAAGCGCACTGGAATGTTGTGTGTTCTCTCACTGACAGTTGGTGAGTACAGTTGCACCCAAGCATACTTTGTTTCAGTGTACTAGTTGCAGACCAAGCCCTTTTATTAGAAGGCATAATAGATCAAATATTACTTACTCCAAAAAATTAGATCAGGCTTAAGTGTAGCCTGAAACTCTTTGTTCCAAAACAATGCTGTGGGGAAGAGATAAGACAAGCACATGCTGTAAAAGAAATAAATAAGTTCTTCATTAGTTTTTCCCAGCTTAGGTCTGTGTAAAAGTTTGGGAGGTTCTGAGGTTGGGAAGAAAGGCTTTTAATGAGGATTCTCTTGATCACAGCAGAACTTGTTTAAAAAAGAGACCATCTTAAGAATATTCAGAAGCTTCATCCAATCAAAACGTGGCAGCCCAGTTGCCAATTGGCGCAAAGTATCGAGAGAATTTCTTGTGGGAAGACCAGTGCTGGTTGCCAATTGTTTCCCAAGCACAGATTAAGATATAGACTTCTACCTTTACAACCTTAAGCAGCTTCTGATTACCTGAAAGGCCACCATCTTGACCTGAATGTTTAGGCATTAAGACTGCCCTCCCTTTCCAAGGTCCCATTTGCCAGGAATAGAGAGACTTTTCCTACATTGTTCCCAAGCTATGGAATGGTTATGCTTCCTTGGGAGATGTGTTCAGCCCCCATTCTTTCTGCTTATAGGGAAACAATGTTTATAGCCAGGTTTTCAATAGTTGGTTCATTCTTAATTCTTTATTTTTTACTATTAGCCATATTTAATCACACCTGGGTAAACATATGCGATAAAAAATGGAAGAAACATCATAACTGTTTAAAACTCTCACCTTTTTCAATCTGCCAGTTTCAAACTGTCTGGTGCAAAAGCAAAAACATCAAATGGTTTTTCTAAGAAAAGTTGCTTTGCTACAGCAGATTTTATTGATCATCACAACCTTAGAGAAAAATAGGCAGGAGAAAGGGAACTTAAACAGGCTGTGGGTGCTACCAAAATATGTTTTGTAAGGGATTAAATGCATTGAAGCAGAGTAGAATTCAGCTGGACACTTGGAATCTAATACAAACTGAATGGGCACAATTAAAATGCATCTTATGCATGCAGGTGTCAGATGAAAAAAAAGACAATATGAAAAGAATTAGGACTTAAGGGAATTGTTGCCCCACCTCTCAAGATGCCATTGACTCAGCTTAAAGGCCATGATGGCACAGCTGGAAACATAAACATCATAAAACTGTATCTGTCAAACTCTAGATTAAAGCCATGCATTTTAGATAAATTTCTCAAAGCATTACTCTTATGCATTACCGCTGATCCTGTCATCCTCAAATATTTGCAAAACATTCTCAATACTAGCATATTGCAGTATTTGCTTTGCATTATTTAATTTTATAGCAGCCAGAATCCAGTGCTGCTTCACTAAAAACAAACAAATAACAACAAAATCAATCCACATTTTCTGAAGGCATTGACAACGTGGATAGGGTCAGCTTGAAGCATTTAACTGTTTGTGGCAAATGACAAGCTAATGTTCTCCATCTAAAAACAGAACTACCGCACTGGAGGGTTTCGTCTTTCAGCATGGGACAGAGTAACTTTCTCCTGAGGGCAGCAATGGGGAAGGCCAATGAAGGCCCAGGACACTCTCCATTTTGTAACCTCCAAAGCCCCCTCTAGCAGTAAGAGCTGAAAACTGATGGAAAGTGTCCTTTAAAATAGGGAGTAGATATATTAGGAACAGATATATACAGTAATGGTATGAGAGAAAGACCTTGAGAGATGGAGTAAAGAGATCCTGCCTAAGGAATGATCAGATAAGAGAGGACGTAGCCTGCAGCTGGACAATGGGCAGAACAAGAGGCTCAGAAGTGGCCCTTCCTAGTTTCTTGGCCTTCAAAGGAGATGGTGGGAAATTTGTACTTTCAGACTTACAAGATTTTGTTAATGTACCTTTACAATAAAGTAGAATTAGCTTATCTGGACTTGTTTCTTGTCTGGTCTATCTGGTAAGGGTGACAACAGATGATGGCTATAGAATAAGAGAGAGCCAAATGGTGTAGAGGTTCAGGCATTCAGGTAAAACCGGGAGACCTAGACCCAGCTTAGGCAAAAAACAACAACTGGATGACCTGGGACAGTCACTTAGCTCTAAGAAATAAACAATGGCAAATCACTGCCAAAAAAACCTTCGAGGACTTATCTAGGCAGTCACGAAGAGTCAAAGATCACTCCCCAAAAAGAGTAAGCCCTACATTTATGGTAGGCATATCAGAGTTAATAAACAAAACCCTCAATTCATCCCGAAACTTTACCCATGTGTTTGATATGGCTACCCTTCTCTCTTTGCCCTCCATCATCCAAAATGAAATACTGTACACAATTTAAAAATACATAAAATATAATTTCCTGGTAGGAAATCACACAGCCTTTTTGTATCAGGTGTAACAGTTCTGCAAATGTGCTAACTGCATTCTTGAAGAAACCCTGGCTATTTTTTATATATATAGTAGTCTGTATGCAGATGCTACAAGGTAAGGTAATCTTGTTTAGTGACTATAGTTAGTACCAACAACTCAGTCATTAAGCAAAGTGATAACTATGTGAAATCACAACACTCATTTCACCTTTCCTTTTTGCTTTACAGATCTTTGGAGTAAAAAATGCAAGGATTGGTCATGAAATTATTTTTTCATCACTCTCATAAGTGCAAATAGTTGCTAAAAAGGCAGTTTCTAAGCAAGGATTACCTCTATAGACACAACTTCCAATCCAGAAGCAATTTCTTTATAAGAATATTTCTAGTGTTCCCAGTTTCTTTAAAAAAACAATTCTTGCTCTTAACATTGTACCTATTGCTTATGGTTCTTTTCAGTCCCTTTTCCAGCTGTTCCTTTGTCCTGGTTTTTATTTTCTAAATACTCTTCCCACCCAAGTTTCATCTCACCATCCAGTCTGTGTATGAGACCTGAAAATGGGACTGCTGTTATAGAGAACCCAAGCAAGCAATTGCTGGTTAGAACATCAGTCCATTGCAGAACAAGGATTCCTAGGTTGTCACTCCAGAACAAGAACCAGGAATTGGAAGCAGACAAAAATCTTTAGCTTGAAATTGCAATTTATTAGGAAATGAAAAAACCACGAATCGAGTTTTTATATAACATAAAGATAGTAACATAGAGATTTTTTTTCTCCCAATTTGTTCAGCCATTCCCTTTGCCCGCACATGGGAACAATCAAATGTTTGCTTGATCCAAATTCTAGATTGCCACAACATCTGAACCAGGCTAAATATCTTGATGTTAGAATAGAGGCTTCCCTTCCTTTTTTAATTTGTTTAAAAACAAAGGTGAAGTTAGAGGACAAGTTGTCTTTAATAACTGCATAGTGGCTGGGTTTAATAAAATATAAGGAAACCCTCATTTGTTCCTTTAGAATAAAGATAGACAAATCTATACTTACAGGCTGTAAAAAAGTAAAATATGAGTGTTACTTCTGTACTAAACATACAGTATATGTATTTGCTTTAATGCGACCAAAACAAAACAAAATATCCTAGAAATATTGGATATAGCCTTTCTGAGGCTCAGGGAGAAAACAGGAAGATAAATACGGATGGTTTGAAAAAATCAGAATCGCATATGACTGTAATTAAAAATGGATTTAAGTCTCAGAAAAGTGAATAGCATGCAGTAAATTGCTTCAAGCCAGTGTTTCTAAGCCGAGCATGCTCCAGACAGATGCATGGAACCAACATAGCCATTGCTGAGGACTCTGGAAGCTGAAGTTAATTGGTTTGGAGCACCGTTGCCTCTTCCTCTCTGTGTTTCTTTGCAAATGGGTCAACCCTGGATAATGTAATAGATAGTTGCAACTATCTCTAAGGTAAGGGATGCAAAGTGCTCTGGATTCCCAAAGAAACAGACTCTACTTGCTAATTAGTGGTATTATTAGTGCACCAATGGCATTGATGAGAGAGAAGCAGCAGCATATTTTTTTACTTCTAAAAGTCTCTGTCCTGGATAATATTATTGTCCATATATTATTAGAAAGAGAGGCTTGTAGAAGAGTCTCCCATAAAAGCTGGGGGACTGGGAAAGTCTGACAAAGAGCTGCCTCAAGAGGAGCAACGCCTAATTAAAGACAGTGAAATTATTGTACTCGACATAATCCCTGAAGAAATGTATAAGTTCTGACTTCAGAGATTGGTACCAGGAAAATATGACTAGAAACAATTTAAAAAATAGAATGAAAAGAACAAATCTTATATGCCTACAATGAGAATAAAAGTGTGAGAAGCCAGAAAGTAGAAGATAGGGAAATTTGCAGTGTCCTTCTGGATATAATTGCAGAGATATTTTTGTGGGTGTTAGCATTCTGCCCAATTCCCACAAGATGCAGAGTTTGCAGAAGAATCTGGGTTGAGCCCCATAAAGCCTAGTGACCTACCAGTGTTTACCTGGCTTTAAAAATAGAATTATGACAAAAATGCAAAGGAAGTGGAGGGTTGACAAACTGACAAGCAGCACTATCCAAACACTATTTATTCATCGCCGGGGTGTCAAACTTGATTTCATTGAGGGCCGCATCAGGGTTGTGTTTGACCTTGGGGGTCAGGGTGGGCATGGCCAACTCAAGATCACTCATGTCGGGGGTACCTGCGGTGGCCCAAGTGCTCTGCTGGTGAAACTAGGCTCCCGGGCTCCGTTTTCAGCCTGGACGGCTTCCTGCACTCCTCGGCCAGCGAAAACGGTGCTTGAGGGAGCCCGCATGTGGCCCTCGTGAGCTCTGTTTTTCGCTAGGATGGCCTTCTGCAACCCTCAGCCCCAGTGAAAACTCCCGAGCAGGCAGAGCACATGGGCCGGTCCTTCGCTGTTTCCAGGGTGGCCCCATGTGACAGATCTAAGCACCCTGTGGGCTGGATCCAGGCCCCGGGCCTTGAGTTTGACATCCCTGATCAACAAGGAAAATATGGTCCATGTGTTGCTAGTACTTCAGATAATCCACTGAAATGAGGAATCATCTTTTCCAAGAGATCCGTCATTCTACAGACTTGCCTCTCTTTAGCAAATCCAGGAAATCCAGGATGAGGCAAAATCTAATTGCATAGCTTGTATTTTCATTGTTTTTTTTTAGATATGTACTGTATGTAGTTGTGTGCTCAATCTAAGAGCAATCCTGCTGAATCAAATTACCCTAGTTTGGTTTTAGTTTTTTATTTTTAATAGTGGCTGGGCCTCAAGACCATCTTCTATCATCTGGTATTCAAAGATACACTATTTTTTTGGAGATTATTAAATATCTATCATGAATGTGAATCTCTTTTAAAGACCAATCTAAAATAGTAGTGGCTATATCTTACTGTACTGAATTGTAGAGCTAGTATACAGTATTTGGGGATAGATGTTCAATACCATATAGCACCCTTTATGATGTTACAACCCACATAATTTCCAGATCACACTGGCAATCATTATGATTTCTCAAAACAATAGGAGCTACACCTCAACACACAATATGGTATGGTATTATATTGTGTATTAAAGAGTTCTTCAGTCTTATGGTGTTGGAAGATTTCAATTAACTTTCTGGTGGGAATGCTTGGATACAGTCAAGACATCTATGAAGACCACTGTTAGCTCTTTGAGGTAGGACAAGTCAAGTAACAGGCACAGCAAGGATTCTAGGAATGTTCCTTATTGCTGTAGGATTGCCAGGCCCAGCCCAAGAACAACATAAAACAATCCAGCCAAACTTCAATTTGTTATTGCTTGCTTGATTAAACCTTGCTTGATTAAACCTTTACTATTCTCACCCCAGCAAATATACATTGGGGAAACCTAGGAGAGGCTATCTGAGCTCTTCCTCTGACTCCTATCCAAATCTGACCTGTATTGTCTCTTGTCTCACACACACCCTCCCTCCTTGAAATGTGTTCGTCTTCCCTGGAAACTACAATTTCACTGTAGTCCACCACAAGGACAAATAACAAGATCTAGAAAGTCTCTCAGAGTATCTCTCTCTTCCAACCTTTTGTTGTTGTTTCTTCAAGTTAGGTTTATTGGCTTCTGGTGACTGCCTGGACTAATCCTGCAGTTTTCATGTCAAGATTTTGGCCATTGCTTCCTGAGAAGCAGCTGAGAAAGAGGGTTAGCCCAAAGTCATCAACTGGCTTTGTGCCTAAGAGACCACAACTCAATATCTCCAGTTTCTAGCATCATGCCTTAACTATTGCAAGAAACTGACTGCAATGTGAAGCAAACAAATCAAACTGGGGCCATTCTGAGTTCAAACTATCTTCTTGCTCAAGACTGACTAATCCCTCATGTAATTGTTCAATCGTGCCTTCTTCCTTCCCAAGGCCTGGTCTACAGTCTTTCACAGCTATTTAGATGTAATTTTCTTTCAGGCAGAAGCAATGTGATCTGAGGGTGGGGGACTATTACAAGCACTCTCTGACTGCTATGGAGTTGTTTGGTGCTACTACCACACCACCATCCTCAACAGGGAGAATGGACCTATTTGATCAATCCCACAAAGAATCTAATGCAACAATTGATTTCAATAGGCACATGAGGAATTTCCTCAGGCTCTGTTGGGTGGCTCTACCCACCAATCCAGAATGTTCCTTATTTTAACCTAGAAGCTCTGGGAGAAGTGAAAGAGGAAATGCCTAGGCTAAAGCATTGCTGGAAGACAAAGAAGGAATCCAACAGAACACAAGCATGGACTTACATTCAAGCCTACATTGTGATAATAAGAACAGGACAACTTCAATATGTACCTGCTCTTCCTACTGCATCCACAGAATGCTACCTTGCAGCCAGTGGTGGGTTCCTGCTGGATCGCACCGGATCGCGCGCGCTCCCTTTCAGCGCTCCACCTGGCTTGCGCGCTCCCTTTCAGCGCTCCACCTGGCTTGTGCGCTCCCTTTCAGCGCTCCACCTGGCTCTCGCGCTCCCTTCCGGCGCTGAAACCGGAAGTACAGTCTTGCCCCGCCCCTGGCGAAGCAACGACGCCTGTCTGCGCTCCACCAGCTCGGCTGGGAACGGAGATGTTTCCTCAGCGGAGCGGAGCGCCTGAAAAGACTTTTCAGGCGCTCCGCTCCGCTGAGGAAACATCTCCGTTCCCAGCCGAGCTGGTGGAGCGCAGACAGGCGTCGTTGCTTCGCCAGGGCCGGGCAAAACTGTACTTCCGGTTTCAGTGCCGGAAGGGAGCGCGAGAGCCAGGTGGAGCGCTGAAAGGGAGCGCGCAAGCCAGGTGGAGCGCTGAAAGGGAGCGCGCAAGCCAGGTGGAGCGCTGAAAGGGAGCGCGCAAGCCAGGTGGAGCGCTGAAAGGGAGCGCGCAAGCCAGGTGGAGCGCTGAAAGGGAGCGCGCACGATCCGGTGCGATCCAGCAGGAACCCACCACTGCTTGCAGCCCTTTTTAAATGGCCCAGAGCTTATGACAAAGGGATGAGTCAGAAGAACATTTGCAGGGATAATAGGAGAAACTCTCTAGTCATCTGGAGGAAAAAACTGCTGTGAGTCATTTGCAGCTGAATGTCAGTTAGCCACATCATGATGAAGTGACAGAGACCTGTTTTGGAAAGAGTTGAACCTGGGAGTTCTTAGGAAGTAGGCAGGATTTTCTTTTGCATAAACTTTGCTACCTCTAGCTGATAATCTGCCAGCAATAATAATACAAAGGTGGTATGCTACCATAAATTCCGAAGTATTTCTTCAAAACCATTTTTACATGAGGCCATCTGGTATGTGTCCCTTTTGAGTCGCAACATGACAAGTCTTGTCTTCCACTTTTAGTAATCTTCTTGCAAGCTGGAAAAAAGAATATCTTCGTATTTTGTCAAGGAATAACCAACGTGTTGTAGGAATATTCATGGTAGTGTAACTAGACTATTTCCGACACTGGGCGTTTCCATTAAAATTGGAATTAAAGGCAGCAGATTATGAACATTCTTTCTTAGTAGTAGGTAGCTTCATAATGGCCAATAATTCATTCTTTCTATATCTGCTTTGATACAATGAGCATACGGGCTTAAAAGAGGTCACTACTTCTCCTCAAAGACAGTGTTTTAAAATGGACTAAAGAAGATATATTTTTCTCCATCTTAGGATGCCAAATAGTTCAATATGGTCATTGAGCAGACTGGGAATTTATCATCTGTCTTAAGACTGGTATTTAATTATAGCACCAAACCTATTTCTTTTTGCACAGATACTAAACAACCTTCAGTCCAGAATGTATTTTAGCCAGCTCTCCTCCTCTAATAAAATGCAATCCTATCTTGTTTGATGATATTATTTAAAATGATACAATCTGCAAATCTAATTAGATCTGCAAATCTGTATCAGCAAAATACGTTAGAGCTGCAGAGTTGTGCTTGACTGACTTGTTGACCCTGACTTTCATATTCTACTTCAGTAGATTTTTAACAGCCCCGTTACCGGAGACAGTTTTAGCATTCTTCTCATAAAAATACTATACTACTGAGTATTCTGTGTGCTTCAGTAACAAGACTCTATCCATTCCCCTTCATGAGAAAAATCTAGCTGCTCAGTGCAGCTAAGTCCCATTAATTCCTCTGGAACGTCCTGATTTACAGTTGGCCCCAACAAAAGTGACCTTAGGAAACTATTAAGAACTTGGTTCTTCTGCAGGCTTTGGGGCCCATATAAAAGGAGATCCTATTTTACGAGATGTAGTAGACATTGAAAGTCCCAAAATGTCAATTAATTTTTGCTACCATAATTTCATTGTGCTTGAATGTTTATTTTATACTGATGTAGCCTGCCAAAAGCTTCATTTGTGTGAGTTGGGCAGCCATATAAATCTCTTAAATAAATAAATATTTTTTAAAGAAGGATTCTAATGTTAGATAATTTACCACATAGAAAATAAGAAAAAAAATTACAGCAGGGTAAAATCCTTTGAGTATTCTTGGCTAAAATAAGATTACTTTACAATGATGTGGTTTCAACCTACCAGATTTTCAATTATATCGTTGGGCGTTATTTCATGTTAATATATACAGCATATTCTTTTGGAATGAGACCAATTTTGAATATTGCCTATTTAGTACATGTGTAAACATCTCTGTAATCTTGTGAGGTTTTAGGGGTCACATATATTAAAGAAGAATCTTCATTTCCCACTTTAAAACCACCGGACACATTTGGTTATTACTAAGTAAGGAGATACATTTTAGTCTTGAATCACATAAGAAATTGATTTTGTGGAATAAATTAAGTTTAAAAACAGAAGGGAAAACTTTTACTGGAATACTTCTGCTATATAGGGATCAATACTTTAAATCAGTTGATTCTCAATGGTTGTTTTAAAGATTTTGACACTGTGTTGAACATTAGTTAGCCACAATGTTAACAATATACAGCTACCAACAGCTACCAAAGCATTTGCAATTTTAGGCTCCTTAAAAGATGCAGCATTCAACAGAAGCCAACAATTCAATTCTACAAGGAATTTTTAAAAGAAAATAATAGTTGTATATACTGTATACAGTTATATGCCTGAATTATGGAACTAAAAATTAGAATATACAATTTTGGAAAATCCATATGTGGATTTTGGCCTGTTAATATTTTTTAAAAGGAATGGATATTTGGCAGCCCCACAGGCCAATTCTAAGCACCCCACGGGCCAGATCCGGCCCATGAGCCTTGAGTTTGACACCCCTAAACCATAATTTTCGGGGGGGGGATGACAATAGCTAGCTTCATTTGTAATATCTAGCTACAGTTGACACACAATGAATGTTTGCACCCAACACTGAACCAAATATAAACGACATTACATCTATGCATGAAAACAGTTATAACAGGCAGGTTTTTTTATTCTTTCATCAACAACAGAAGTTTGAAACAAGGAACTAAAAAAAAAGAGGATTAAAGATCAAACGAGCGAACAAATGCCTTTTATGCCTTAATAATTCCAGCATCATACTGATTTGGATTTATAGTTAGCTCCATTCGGGATGCTCAGAGCAGTTAGCAAATGCAAGGGTCAGCAAAAACAGTAAGATTTATCTAAGTCATTTAGATTTCTCCAGTTTAACTCAGAGCCCTATAAATCAGTGCAGTAAAAAGGAATGAGTCATAATGCCCCCATAGCAATGCCAAGAATAACACGACTGTCTTATTAGGGTGGCCGTCCATCCTATTTTAGCTCTCCTACCTCCTCTGATTTTCTTATGCCCTCTAACATGGCAAATCTGTCACATCCTGTCAGTTAAGTCTCTAACACGTCAGGATTAAGCTAATACTGTTAGACGTCCATGTCCAATCCACTTACAGACATTTTAGATGCTCCAAAAGCAGCAATGTTTAAAACCCCAAACCCTGTGAGGTGGTAGCATTTTGGATCGTAACATTCAACTATACAACCATCTAAATAAAATGTTGACCCATCATATACGGTAGAGTAAAAGCTAAATGTGGATTCCCATCTATGAAGATCTAAACAGCTAAGAGCCAGATTGTGCTTTGCATAATCTTCCTACATAAACAATTCATCTGTATTTTAGGATCTCCATTGAGAGCTCTATTTTACATTTGACTATTGACACTATATTGATGGGTCGGGTGGCAGCATCCTGCCTGATGAACTGACTTGCCTAAAGTCCACAATTCCGCACACCTTTACAATGAACAGGTGCCTATTTTGGGAAGACTACGACCTGCATCTCAAAGATGATGGTTTTAATAGGACTCCAAATCAACAGAACAGCTGAAATAGCATTGCTAACAATCCATAAGGAAATAATCTTGAGGGCTCCACATTGAAAAGCATGACATCTGTGAAGACCACATACAACAGCAGGCCACTGATTGGCCCAAGATGCTCACAGCTCTGAAAGTGACTGAAAGAAGCTGCAGACCTCTGAAAAATTCCAATGCTTTCTAGATTTACCTAACTTCCAGCTACTGTATTTCCAATTAACTGTGCCTCCTCCATTTCTTATTTCCCCCCCTTATAGCACAGTGACTTCAGCACAATTGTCAATGGTTGTTTAGAATATCTCATATGGGCACGATCATTCATATTGTCTGTTCATAACAGAATCAATACATTCAGAATCTACATGACTGTAACAGTAGAAGATTGTCCCTTTAACTGATTAAACCCCATTTCCAAGAGGGAGAGAGGATGCTGGACTGAAACAGATACATTTTCCCTATACATGCTTAGGCATAATATGTGGTATGGCTCACATGATAGGATACAGCTGACATTGCCTGATTCTGCAAAGCAAAGAAGGATCAGATCTATTTTTCCAAGCCCACCTACTTCAAAGATATTTCTGCTTGCACGTGTATTGACATCTTTGTTTTGGATTTTTCCCAAGCTATGATTTGAGGCTTGACTTTGCCACTGTGTTAAATGTTTTGCATAACTAGCAGCTGTTGTAGTATTTGAAAGGGTAATTAAATAAAGGCATACAACTTTTATCCAGGAAAATGGTCTCTGGGCAGGAGCATTATCAAGTTTATGTTTTGAATGTCACACACAGCACCACTTATAAAGATGTAGTAGACAGACGTTTTTGTTTGTTTTATTTATTCATCAAATTGATATGCTGCCCATCTTACCTGGTGTGATTCTAGGCCATTAGCAAAAAGAAGCCATACAACCATGCAAAGACACATACAATAGTTAAAAGCAAAGTTAGAATTAAAACAAAGGTTTAAAGGTTTTTTTTTAAAGTCCTAATTTTTCTTTCCAGACTGAATAAAATTTTTGTTGTGTATCTACTCCCTCCTTGCTGCATCTTGTATTTAGCTTCCAGTATTTTTGCCTTTTGAAATAAGAAATACTGTATACTATGCTTCTGCTTAGCATTTGTGAGGAGAAATATCTGGACAAAAGGGGAAAGGCTTTATTTAGATTTAGGGATCAGCAGAAGATCCCTTGTTCTCTGATTAGCTATGATGCTCATTTCTACACAATCAATTCCCAAGCCATCTGTCCTTCTTCTTGCCCATCTCTTAGCTCAAGGACGCACTTTTAAAATAAGGAGGAAGAATCCTGAACACAGAAATAGTGGGAAGGGAAAGACATAAAATATGTCCACACAACACATCCATAGTTTAATTAACTTAATTTTTCTGATGCACTTGAGGGTTTCTTTATTTGTTTTCCTTCGAGCCATTCTTGACCTCTGGTGACTGTATTGACATATTCTTAGCAGAAATGGTTTGCCTCCTCCCTTGGACCAACAGAAAACAACTGACTGAAAGTAATGTAAATTTTTGCATTTAATACTCTTTCTTAATACTCTTTCTTTTGTTACCACTTCCCTCCTCTTTGAAGTACTGTATTGTTTTTAATTTAAAGAGGTAACATGGGAGCTGAATTACCTGTTTTGCCTGATACACCATTAGCTCCAACAGCAATCTCTGGGCAGGAATATTATCAATTTTTTGTTTTAAATGTTACCCAGCACACTGCAGGTATTTCTTTGCTACTCACTCTCTCCCTCCCTCTCTCTCTCCCTCCCTCCCTCTCTCTCTCACACACGCACATGCGCGCACATACACACACACATACATTCTTGTGTGATAAAGGCACTTCTGTGTGACTATAAAGGTGTACAGGAGTTTATTTATTAATTAAATCAAATATTTATTATGGGTCATAGCATAAGAAGGGTGAAATACAATTAGTTAAAAAGCTAAAAAGTATAAAATACAGAAAGTTAAAAAACATTTAGAAAATTAAAAAGTAAATATAAAGACAAATATTTAAAAAAACTTATAAGACCAATTTATGAGTGACTGGGTAGTTTACAAATAAAAGCTATGCATTCTTATAAAGAGAGAGATAGTTAAAAGCAAAGTTAATTAAATTATTTAATTAATTAAATACACAATCCATGAATGAAACTGTCCTTCAACTTTCAGGCTGTGACTCCTGATAACTAGTATTTTTATTATAAAAAAATCATAGGAAAAAATGCAACAGTAGAGAAATTCAAAATGCTACTCCTACTACTAACCCCATCCAAGAGCACTTGTTTGCTATGTTACTTCAGCATGGAAAGGCTTTCTTTTGAGTAGGTTACTGAAGTTCTTTTTTCTTTAAGAAATGCAGGCATCATCTGTTTAAGATTATAGTCCCTCAGAAAGCACCTTCTATCCCAATTGGAGGAAGAGAAGTTGCTAAATGCTAACAGCCAAGCAGATACTACAAACTGATTCCAGCTGTTATGCCTGCTGAAAATGCAGGCACATATTTTCAGTAGAGAGATTGAATTCATGTTAGCATTGACTTTGCAATGTTCTTTGGGAGCAATTAGTAAATAATTTGGGAGAACATAGGCATCATTACAGGCTTTCCCTCCTTTTTCTTTTAGTTTCCAACTTGCTTAACAAGGGTCTCACCCCATCTTCAGTGACCAGCATATATATTATGGGACGACAAAGTGGCTATAGGTACATGGACCAACGTGTTCTAGAGACCTACTTAGAAGCTTCGAATGAGGTTGCATTTCCCTAGACAGTTCCAGTGTGCAACTATGGTGTGGAGGGATTTTTGCACTCAGCGCTTCTGCTTGAGGGTAACTGTGACCAAAAGGTCTTTGCAGAGATTCACCCAATTACATTTCCTATATTGAGAGGCCCTATTCACAATCAGTCATACCTTACATCAACTACAGTACCACAATGCACACTCTACATGGAGCTACCCTTGAGGACACTCAAAAGGTACAACTGGACCAGAATGCAACAGTACGCATAGTTAAAACATGCTAAGTCTGTCCTTGTGCTACTACATGAGTTATATTAGTTATCGGTGCAATTTGAAGTCCTGGTTATTGTCTATAAATGATACAGGGCTTAGATCAGGGATGTTGAATCTGTGGCACGCGTGCCAGAGGTCCTCTCTGTGGGCATGCACGCCATCGCCAGCTGCTCTTCTGCAGGAGTGGTGGAAAAAGGCCTGAAAAGGGCCAAAAAAACAGGCATACATGTACCAGCCAGCTGGTCTTTGTTTTTCCGGCGGTCCGGCGCGCCCACGCATTCTGGTTTGAGCACTCAGTGCCATAAAGTTTCACCATCACTGGCCTAGATATTTGCAGGACTGCTGTCTCCCATTGTATTTGCCCATCCAGTAAGATCAGACTAAGTTGATATACTTAGGTCCCATCTATTAAGCAGCAACATCTTATGGGGCCTAGGTTCTCTATTGTTCTGCTTCCCCCTGAAACAACATGATCCCCTCAAATTCACACAGCCCATTCATGGCTGCCTGCAAGACCTGGCTATTTCCATAGGCACCAACTGAACATGTCAATATACTGGTTTCCAACCTTGGCAACTTTATGATTGCTGGACCTCTCAACTGCCAGAATTCCCCAGCCACCATGGGTTGCCAAAGTTGGACATTCCTGTGTTAGGGGTAGACACCAATAAAAGTGATCATGTTCAAGTGTTGTTGTTTTTCACCCTGCCATGACTGTGGGGGCCTTGTTTTAAATGTTGTTTTGCATTAGTCACCCAAAGCTATGCATGAGTCAGTGACTATACAATTTGAAATTATAAAATAAATAAAATTATAAATAAAAGAATTTATATAAATAATTCAGAAATACAGGATTTTACTTCCATGTACATGGGACTTCCAAGTTATTCTGTGACATAAATACATTTCTGATGAACATTAGCCAAAAAAGCTTCAGAATGTTTTAGTAATAAGAGCATCCTATTTGGTATTTTTCAAATTCATAGAAATAGAGTCAGTCTATAGTTTAGGCTGAACTAAAAGTTACTACAGTTAGTTCTTGATTTACGACCACAATTGAGCCCAAGATTTCTGTGGTTGAGTGAGACATTTGTTAAGTGAGTTTTTCCCAATTTTAGGACCTTTCTTGCCTCCGTTGTTAAGTGAATCGCTGCAGTTGATTAAGTTAGTAACCCGGTTATAAAGTGGATCTGGCTTCCCCATTGACTTTGCTTGTCAGAAGGTCGCAAAAGGGGATCACATGCCCTTGGGACACAGCAGCGGTCATAAATATGAGCCAGTTGCCAAGCCTCCAAATTTTGATCACATGATTATGTGGATGCTGCAGAGGTCCTAACTGTGAAAAACAGTCATAAGCAGAGGCAATATTCATCCGGTTCTCTCCGCTTCGGGAAAACCGGTAGCGGCTGCTGCAGTAGACTCCACCTACCCACCCCGACATAATGCTTGAGCACTGCGCAATTCACAGACACGGTGCATATGAGCAAAGTGAGCGCGTGTGCGCGCTCACATTTGCGAACCTGTAGGGTTCACCACTGGTCCTAAGTCACTTTTTTTAGTGCTGTTGTAAATTGCTTAGTCATTAAATGAACTGTACTGTTCTAAACAAAAAAACTGTAACCATATATCCCCATAAACATTAGTCTGCTCAGCCCTTGTAACATGCATCACAGCCTTCAAGATGGGGACATCTGCAATAGGAGATCAAAAAAGATAGTTTTCAATTATAGGCTGGAACCAGCATCTTGACTATTTTGACTCTCCACAACCCTACTTCATGTTAATATAAAGAAATTAGGTGGATACAATTACATATTGAATTCAAATTGACTTACAATCGTGTGTGTATGTGTATACATACACAGTATATCATACACATATAGCATTGTAAAAGTGAAATTCCCACCTATTGTCACTCATATACTGGGTTCCTAATTTTATCTAAGTTCCTGTTAATTTTAATGATTTTATATTGCTGTTTTATTGTATTGTAAGCCTCTCAGTATCACTTTGGATAGTAAGATGAGTGGCATATAAATTTAATAAATAAATAAATAATATTCATTGACTTATCATATCTATCTATAGATAAGAGCAAAAAGCAACTAAACAAGCATTTTCAAGGAGAAAAATACCTTGATTCTAAAAGATGACCTCTCGGGATTAGTCGCAAAAGGTTTGAATGCTCTGCCAATTCCCTTTTGTTTTGAATTATGCTATCCTGTTGGGAAATAGTCTTCAAAACATGTAATTCAATATAATGAACAGAAATAGGATTTTAGGTACTGTTCTAAAGATGGAAAAATATATTGCTCCTGAAAATCTCTTTACAAACTGTTTATCAACGCTAAGGTACCGGTAGCTGTAGTTTCACAGCAAGTTTGTTGAAAACTTTATTTCATATTTTTTGAAATTGAAATTATCCCCAACTAATCAACCAAGGCAGAAATGTATGATATTTTCCAGTAGACCCGAGGGAGCGGCCACAGGAAAGCCTGATTGGTCCAAAGACTGAGGGAAATTTCTTTTAACCTCCTCTTTCCCTGTTGGCTCCCAGTTCCTCTCAGTCTTTGGTCCAAACAACTGCTTTGGTTCCCAGTATTTCATTGAGAAAATTAGGTAAATTTATATTTCTACAGATTCGATCCATTGGACATTCTAAATTCCAAAAACAGCTGCTGCCTTGCAGGGACAGGGTCCTTCGTCCCGCAGCGCGTAAAGGGACAGCTAATTAGCTTTCCGCTCTCCTCTTGTGACACTGGGAGCTCCGACCAATTCCGGAACTACGGAGATGTCGGGCTCCTTATAGCAGCTACACAGGTGAGGCTCCAAAGCAGGTAGCGCCGTTTGGGCTGGTGGTGGTTTCAATTTCCCAGCCGCGCGCCCTTCTATTGAGCCGCGGCTATCCAAACAAGCCACGATGGAGTTCACAGGCCGTTTGAAGTGCGCAGCGAAGCTCCGGCGGCTATTTTTAAGCACGCACGTGGAGGCTGCCATTTTGACCACTAATTGAGCCTCATTGCATCGCGGCCAGGGTCGGGCTGGCAGTTGAAGTTTCGGCGCTCCGCTCTTCACCCTCAAGGCCTCTGCACCGGTTGGTGTCTCCAGGCAAACCCACAGAGTTCGGACGCGTGAGTGGCCGGATGGCTAAATCACAGGCCCAGAGAGGCGGCCACATTGAGACCGGATCTGGGGGAATGGAAGGCCCTAGAACTAGGGCAGCAGCAGCCAGACCTTCTGCTGCTCAAAGACCATCAAGGGCAGCCCAGAGAGACAAATTGAGGTGCCAGTGTGACCTCAAAAAGGGGATTGCCAGGACTGAACAGCAGGCCCTGGCCACCAGGCCTACCTCCCACAGTAGGTCCTGGTCCCCATTAAGGCCAGGATCTTATTAATCGGGCTGTCCCCCCAGGGGCTTTAGTCCTTCCCCTTCTGTCTCTCCTAATAGGCCCATCAGACAAACTGGCATGGAGGTCTCTCCTTTTCCTCCCACATCTACCCAAGGGATCTGGGAGGATGCTGAGGATCAATTGGAAGGTTCCTCCAGGGGTTTCTTCCTCATCAGGCCCTGGCTCCCCTGGAGCCACTGGCTGATCAATATAAGGATGAATTTGAGAATTTAGAATTATTGCCCGAGAGCATTCCACCATATAAAAGGGGTTACTTCAGCCCTCAACCAAAGGGAATTCCCCCCTCCGAGGGATAGGACGACCCATTCCCTTCAGCAACCAAGAGATCCTTCGTCTGCCCAGAGGCAGGTGCCTGCTAGGCCTCC
The DNA here is from genome assembly GCF_964273705.1 of Natrix helvetica. NCBI lineage: Eukaryota > Metazoa > Chordata > Lepidosauria > Squamata > Natricidae > Natrix > Natrix helvetica. The sequence goes on from NC_138548.1 coordinate 248,723,606, forward strand.
TTCTCCCTCAGTGGTTAGTGAGGGATCAGTGTTAGGCGAGGAACCTCGTCAAGACATGGGGTTTTCAGAGAACGAAGAGCCTGACCCCGCTGCATTCCCTAATCTATTTGCTCCTCCTATGTTTAAAACTCTGCTTCACAAGGCCAGAAAGACCACTAAGGTGGAGACTGGGGATCTGACTGTCCTTCAACCCAGGGATCCTAACCTAGTCATGTTTTCCAATGCCGCCACCAATAAGGAGGAGGTCCTTGCTCTTCCTCTGTTTCTGGAGGTGGTAAAGAATCAGTGGGCCCGCCCCTCTACCTTTCCCAACCCTGGGAGCAATGACCGCCGCTTCTACAATATGGAGCAGGTCTTCTCCCAGGCACTTCAATTGCCCACAGTGGATGCCCCTGTGGCTTCTTTGGCCAATGCGTCTTCTGTCGTGTCAGGGGACGTAGCAGATAAACTAAAACCTGAGGACAAATGCACGGAACTTACCTTGCACAAGAACTTCAACGCTTCTGCCTAGGCAATAAAATCTGCCACTGCGGCCTCCTATTTCAATCGCTCGGCGGTCATGTGGCTGCGCCAACTACAGGATCACATTCCTGTTCAAGATGAGCGACTTCAACAGGATATCACCAAAATTATTGCGGCCACCCAGTTTTCTGTGGATGCCACTTTAGACACTGTGAAATATTCGTCCCAAGCCCTCTGTACCTCAGTGACTTCTAGACGTCTACTACGGCTTCACAACTGGCAAATGGACTACAAGTCCAAGTGGAACTTGGCAGCTGCCCCTTACGCAGGGACCAATCTCCTTGGTGAATCATTAGACCCGATTCTCATCGAGAATAAGGATAAAAAGAAGGTCCTGCTGACCAACTCCAAGAAGCCGGACAATCGACCGGTTCCTATCCGAAAACACTCATACAGGGCTCCTGAACCTGAGTACCAACAAGCCAGGTTCTTTTCTTATAGGTCAGATAGACAGTCCCAGAGGCAGTACTATCAGGATAGGGGCAGGTACCAAGCCCAGTCCAAGCGGGGGGGCGCGGCCACCCCTTCCGTAGAGAGAAATAACTCCAACCCAAGCATTCCAATAGGTGACCGCCTGGCTCTGTTCGCACATCAGTGGGATCTAATCACAACAGATGCATGGGTACGATCCACGGTCAGACACAGCCTTTATCTCGAATTTCTCTCCATACCTCCGACCTTCTTCCGGGTGTTCCCCCCTTCCCGGGATCCAATTCGTGCCCGTCTGATGTCCCAAGCCATCCAACAACTGCTGGACATTCAGGCGATAAAACCAGTCCTGGTGTTGGAACACGGGTTGGGTCACTACTCCAATCTATTCGTAGACCCGAAGAACTCGGGGGGATGGAGAGCCATTCTGGATCTCAAGCGCCTGAACCAATTCCTAGTCTACAGATGATTCAAAATGTCCTCCCTGGGATCCATCCTCCAGGAAATCAGGAAGGGCGATTACCTAGCATCAGTAGATCTAACGGAGGCATACCTTCACATTTCAATCCTCCCCGTCCATCGCAGGTTTCTCCAGTTCTCTCACAAGGGTCGCCATTTCCAATACAGGGCTCTTCCCTTCAGCCTAGCCTCTGCATCACACACATTCACAAAGGTCTTGGCGGCATTGGCGGCTCACCTCTGCTCTGTCCCGGTGAGACTCCATTGCTACCTAGATGACGTGCTCGTGCAAGCCGACTCACACGCACAGGCAGTCCTCGATCTTTGCCTGACCATCCAGACATTGCAGGCCCTGGGGTTCTCTATCAACTTTCCCAAAAGTCATCTCTCACCCTCGACAAAGATCCTTCATCTGGGGGTGGTGATAGACTCAGTGGCAAGCCTAGTTCGCCTCTCTCCAGAATGACTCATCAGCCTCCAGTTGTTAGCACGGCAGGTTCGCGCAAGAAGGTCAGCTTCCATCCTGACCTTGGCCCACTTGCTGGGCAAGATGGTGTCATGCAGAGAGATCGTGCCTTGGACCCGCCTTGATTCCCAAACCTTGCAGTGGGCCCTTATCCTGTTTCAACGGAAACACATGAGCAACTCCCTGCAGCTCATCCTTCTACCAACAGATGTATGCCTGTCAATGAAATGGTGGCTGTCCCCGGCTCTTTGACGTGGGTTCCATATTTGGGAACAGGATCGCATCACCACCGACGCAAGCTTATTCGGTTGGGGGGCCCTGATGAACTCCAGGTTGGCGCAGGGGCGTTGGACAGTGTCGGACCTGCGCCACAATATAAACTGGCTATAGCTGAAGGCGACCCGGCTGGCCCTCCAACAGTTCAAGGATTCGATCTCAGACCGTCACATTCTTCTTTTAACCGACAATGTGGCCACAAAAGCCCACATAAACCGGCAGGGCGGGACTCACTCCAGAGCCCTCTGGCTGGAAGCCCTGAAACTCGGCTCTTAGTGGGGTGCGGAGTGGTCGAGTGGTTTGTTTTCCTTCTGTTTGTGTCTGTTCCTATCAGTTACTTTTGGACATTCACCTTCGAGGAACTGGGAGCCAACAGTGAAAAGAGGAGGTTAAAAGAAATTTTCCTCAGTCTTTGGACCAATCAGGCTTTTGGAATATCCCACGTGTGGCCCCTCCCTCTCATCTACTGAAAAGAAACGTTCAGGTAAGGACCAACGTTCTTTCTAATAAAGAAAAACAAACCTCAATGGACTCAATGGGAATTGTTTTAACTAAGTGAGCAGAAGATTAGTCCTACTAACAAAACTCGTGAATTTGGAATACAGAGTACAGAATTCATATTCTATATTGTGGCATACAGAGCTATTCCTATCAGCCATGTGAATGTTACAAGGCTAGCATACTGTGGACACTTTCTCCCGTTTGCTCCCACAGGCGCTTCTGCTATGCATTTCCAGGATGACCAGAGGCTAAAGAAAACAGGGGTGTCATACATCACTGCAGAATATATACATAATAGCAGCTGCTAATCCATATCTCAACATCTCTTTGCATCTGCTCCCCAGTATTTTTTTCAGGAGCCTGATAATTTAACAAAAAGTGCTTTTCCAAGCTTAACCAGTAAGTGTTCAGAAAAGACCCTTCTGCCTTAATTAACCCAGCTAATTGTTGCAAGCACAAAAATATGCTGTTAGATATTGCACAATAGGTATGCAAGATCTTTATTCCCCTGTCAATTGCCTTTATTAAGGTTTGCTTCCTTAAACTGCTATTAGTACTATTACTACTATTAATAGTAAAAGAAGACAAGCTCCACCTTTGGAAAACAATATGCCTATGAATGTGTGTGTGTGTATATGTATGTATGTATGTATGTATGTATGTATGTATGTATGTATGTATGTATATGTGTGTGTGTGTGTGTGTGTGTGTGTGTGTGTGTGTGTGTATGCATGCTGATCTTGTTGTATTCGGGTCTCTCCCCCCCCCCCCTAAGATTGAGTATTGTATGCAGACAAGACCATCAATATGATGGTCTTGTCTGCATCCAATACACAGCATTTGTTGTTTTAAAAATTAAATTCCCCCTCCCATCAATACCAGAGCTCATCTCATTAGCAGGGGGGATGGTTAAATGTTACATTGGAAGATTGATGGGGTATTTTACAATGCAATCAGCGCACTAACAAGAGTATACAACTAAACAGGCAGGCATGCCAAGTGGCACAGGACAGGCAAGAATTTACCAGGGGCTTCTTAATTAGGGGTGGAGGGAAGTGGATCTCAATTCAGGACCGCGCGAGGGAGTCCTGTTCTTTCAAGCAAGAATTCTCAAAGAGCAGTTGCTGCCGCGAACGAAAAGCAGCTTTTAACCCCAAGCGCGATGCCACGAATGTCACTATTTCCATCCGAGCCGCCACCGCAATCCTTGCACGCCGGCGAGAAAGAGGAGGCGGGAAGAGAAAAATAAATAAATAACCACCCTCCCAAGCAGCCGGAGCTTGCAAAGGGCGACGTTGCAAGAAGGGTTGTTCTCCTGACCCTCCAAAACTCTCGGGAAACTCCTTCGCAGCCACGGGGGGGGGGGGAGAGAACCCGCCACGGGAGCAGCCCCCCTGGCGGGAGAACGACGGGACGGCTGCGAAAAGGCGCAAGGGGGTGGGGGGATTGACAGCAAGGGTCCGTCCCGCCGCTCGCCTTAAAGCCCTCGCTTAGCCGAGCTCCGGGGTTGCAGCCGCCGCTTGCCATTCCCTCAACCCGGAGTACGGAGCGCGCGCAAAACCCTGCCATGCGGGACTCCCCGCAAACCTCTCGCATATTTACCCCATCCCACCCGCTCGCTCCGCCTTACCCGATTTCGGGGGGTATCTGTAGAGGGAATTGGACGGGACATCCACCTCTTCCACTCCGGCGTTCTGCCGGCTGGTGAGCGCTCCCATGCTTCAGGCGCGGCGGCAGCGGGCATCCGGGGTTGCGGAGGGGGAGGGAGGGAGAGGAGGGTGGTGCGTCAGCTTCCCAGTTCGCCCCTTCGCCCGCCGAGCTGGAGTCGGCGACGGGACGCGCGGGGTCGGTCGGTGGCTGGCTCGCTCCTCCCGCCGCGGCGCTGCTCCCTCACTGAGGAGGCTGCCGCATTGACTTGCCTCCTGCTGCTGTCCCCAGGGGGGTGGCGGTGCCTATTGCTTCTCCCCAGCCGAGGAGTGAAGCAGCCATTTCGGGCACCCCCTCCACTCCTTCCCCACGTCCACCACTTTTCCACAGGAGCCCCAAGGCTGAAGGAGAGGGGGGGAGCCGCCGCGCTAGTCCTTCGCGGAGCACTGCAGCCGCCGAGCCGGGGGGAGGAAAGGCGCGCGCGGGCTCACCCGCGCAGTAACTAGCTCAGGTCGAGCGGCGGGCGTCGCTGCTACAAGTGCAAGAGGCAACCCCAGGAGCAGCGGCGGCGGCAGCAGCATCTCCGCTCACTGCAGTAGCTTTGCAAAAGGAGCTGGGCGCCGCCTTGACGTTGGCGGTGGCGGCTCCGTCCTCCAGCCAATGGGGGCAGCCACGAAAGGACGCTGGTTTCGCGTCCCCTCCACCTTCCCTCCCTCCCCCCCCCCAGTTCCTTGCCCCCTCCGTTTCTTCCAGTGATCATCCCAAGTTCACCTTGGAACGATTTAAAAAAAATTAAAACGCCCTGTTGGAAAGGCGATGGAGAAATGCTTGGAGGGCCAGCTTATCATTTTAAAGCACTGGAAAAGTTTGGAGGGAGAGACTGTTTTAACGCCGGAAGCTTCCCGTCATCGCGTCTCGGCCGCCTGCCTGGAATTACCTTCGGTCGTCTCATTAAAAAATAAAAATGTGCCAGCCGCAAGACGGGAAGAAAGGCCCAGCTAGTCCGGCTGTGCCAAGACAGGAAGGAGCCTTTTTGAACAGAATGCCGTTGTTTCCCCCCCTCCCCCGCCCCGGTTTCTTAACCGTTATAGAGTTGCTGCACTAACCTCTCGTTTCTACTAGGTATTTTCTTGCGATGACATCCAGAATACTAACGGTTTGCCCAAGTGGGCAGATCAGTCATCATAGTTGGGATGTCATTTGACATCTACATCGCTTGATTCCCCCCACTCCACACACACACACCATATCTCAGTTTTTACACTCTCCCCAAATATCATAGAAGTCGTTAAAAAAAGGGGAAAAAATGCAAGGTTTGTTTAGTCCCTGTAAATTGAAGGGAACATATTCTGAAGTGGGTCATGACATTCGGGAGTCACAATGTGAGTGAGTGACTGGCATTCATTGTTCAATCCTCCTATCACGTTCTATTCCTGAATTTTGTAACACTGGTATAATCCCATTATTGTAATATCAGTAACCTACGTTTATAACAGTAAAGGATGCTGTTGTTTGTCCTTAAACTTACTGGGATTCATGAGTTTAGCTAAAATTGCATAAAGGAGCTGTCTTTTAAAAAAGGAATACTTCAGAAACTATCCCGTAAATCTTTCCCATCTCTGTTTCCCTTCTCCAAAACCCTGATTTTTTTTTAATGCAGAATACATAGTTGCTGAACTCCCTCCTATGCATGATATACACCCCAACTTGGTAAACTGTAAGCCAGGCAAAGATGAGATGTAGCATCAGTTTCAAAATAGCATTTTGGTAAAGTTATATTTTGGAATTCTGGTGCAAAAGTAAAATACCTACAGTTCTCTTTGAGGCTTGGGTATTCTGAAGGCGAACCAAGGGGGCTGTGCTGATGTAAAGGCCAACCCCCCCCCAAAAAAAACAAAAGCAGGGGCAGGGGGGAAAACACAAAGAAATATGGATTAAAAACTCAGAAGTCATGACACTACCTTCAAGGAAATATGAAAAAGAAATAAAGCATGAACCCATGAGGATAGAATGGCAATATTTATTTATTGGTTAAATATATTTACTGTCCATCTTGCTAAGGGGCTACTCTGGACAGCTTACAACAGTAAACATGAAGAAATGAAAAGAAAAGTAAATATAACAGTATCGAAGTAATGAAATGATAAACAATGGAATAAATAATGTAGTAATATGAGATTCAAAATGGACAGGGGGGAAGCAAAGAGCACAGGAGGGAGGTGAGGTTTGCTACCAGTCAGGTGGATACCTCCAGTGTGGTACTGCCCCATTAGGTCCCCCATATCTTTTAGATGTACCATGAAATAATTATATGGAGCTGTGTATTGGAAACCAGCCTTTACAGTAGATTTAAAATCTATCTGAGCTGAACATGTTTACTTGAAAATATGTACTATTTAGCTCAGTGGAATAGTCAGCCTCCTTGGGATTGCCATCTAATGTGGCAATATCAGGCTACCTTGGGCTGCCCTTTAAGAGTATTCAGACGCTGCAGCTGGCACAGAATGCAGCAATGCAGACATCTCTAGAGGCCCTTAGAGTGGCCCATGTAACACCATTGTTGTGCAAGCTGAACTGGTTGCCAGTTTTATTACTCAGTCCAATTCAAGGTTCTGGTTATTACCTTTAAAAGCCCTTTATGGAATGAGTTCAAACTAGGAAGCCATCTCACCCCCAATGGGATTGGCTTGCCCCACTCACTATGGAAAAGGGGACATGCTGCAGATCCCGTCAGCCAAGGAATTTCAGCCAGCGGGATCCAGGAGACGAGCATTTTCTCCTGTGATTCCTGGCCCCTAGAACATCATGCTGCTTGAGAGATCTGATGTCATCCTCTTGGCCTTCCAAAAGGGCCTGAAAACCTGGCTCTGCCAATTGGCCTGGGTGGGGCATCCCATTTTGGAGGTGGTTAGTATATTAAAAAGAAGAGTCCACCTGCATCCCATTTACAGTATGTAGTAGTTCCTTCTTATCTAGTTTTTTTTTAACTTGTCATGTTTGATGTTGGATTCACATCATATACTGACCCTTAAAGAAATTTACTTTAGGCCAGGGGTGTCCAAACTTGGCAACTTTAAGACTTGTGGACTTCAACTCCCAGAATTCCCCAGCCAGCAGGAATTCTGGGAGTTGAAGTCCACAAGTTTTAAAGTTCCCAAGTTTGGACACCCCTGCTTTAGGCTAACATGAATGCAATCCCAACCTTGATGGTTGGTTGGTTTATAATTCAGGATGACATGTAAATTTTTTAAAAAATAGGGTAAACTGAGTAATCCATAATTTCCAGTTCAGCTTGCTCAAACAATTCCATCTTTCACTGAGTCACCAATGAAAACTGCCTCCCTCACTGAAATGTGTGTTTTATTATCACGTGACCATCTCAGTGAGTGAGATTTATGAGCTTTAGTCCACCTCTTCCCTCAGAAAATGGCAATTGCAATATCATGCTGTTTTTAGAAAGAGATTATATATTTATGTTCACATCTAGATGGTTGCTGATTTTACTAGGGCCCTCTCACTCATTAGTATCTACACCAACTGCTTCTCTAGAATTTCAGGCAGTGTCTGAAGATGCTAGAGATGGTGCCTGGGACCTTTAAGGGAAGCATATGTGCCATTACTGAGCTATAGCCTTTGTCTCTTTACTCCAAACAAAATGTATTATGTAATACACTGTTATGCTATTTTTCCAATTCAAGATATCACACACAAAGAATCAATATAAGGATCCCCCCAAAGAAACAAAAACAAAAACAGATGCATCTGATAACTAAATTCATCAGCCTAATCCTTGGCAGGATTAGATTTGCCTAATGCTATAACATGAGATAAATGTCGGCTTTACTGTCTGGGAAATTAGATTGAGGAAAACTGTGTATTTTGTCTATAAATGATATCTATTTGTTCATTTGTGCACTTTTAATTAACCATTAACTAATCTAACTACAATGTTCAGTATAGCTTTGTCCCAATATTCTTTTTTCTTCTAGGAAGCATTTGATCTTAATATTTTTCACAAAAGTTGATGCCTTATAATAAAATGTGTTAGCCTTGTAAAATGCTATAATTATTATCACTTGCTAGAAAATCAGAAAATACTCTGATAATAGTATAGTCCACAGCTGGAAGTAATCAGAATAGAGAGACTATTTAGGGAAGCTTTCAGTTGTCTATGTGGTTTCGCAGTGCTTTTTTTCTTAGAAGCAGAATTCTTAGAAGACTTGCTCATGCAAATGAACTGGTTAATTATTTTTTAGCTTAGTGTGTTGTGGAACCCCAGTCTTCATAATGTCAGGTTCCAAATAGCATCCAATATAAAATCAGAGTCTGAGGCAAGAGATTCCTCAAAGTTCGAATTTATTAAAAGAGCCATGTTGGCACATCTGAGAAAACCCAAATCTGAAAGCTTCTAGGTTTTCCCACCCAGTTGAAACTTCAAGATCTTACCCCAAGACCCACAGGTTCATCACATGGTCCAATCTTCCACTGCCATGAAGACAGATTTCGCCCATCCAGTTCCCGCCAGGTGTAGAGACAAAGATGACCTTGGCTTTCTAAAAAGAATGTTATTAGGGCAACATATCACCCAACTCCATATAATCCCCCCTCCCATTTTCCCACAGTAGAAAGTGTGACAGGCCTGAAGTCCAAAAAAGAAAAGATGGCTTGCAGGCATGACACATAGTTAATTTGGGTTTAAGATTATGATTATATTATGATTGGTTAGTTTATAGCATATACAAACCTAGATCATTCAATAAAATAAACTACACAATAACTGGCTCAGCTGAGGAAAAGCAGAACTCCCATTTTGTGGAAGTTACACTAGTTGTCATATAGCAATACCACAGACTTATATACCATATCACAGTGCTTTACATCCAATAGTGAGATTCAAAAATTTTTACTATTGGTTCTGTAGGCATGGCTTTGTGGGTGTGGTGTGGCTTTGTGGGTCTGGCTTTGTGGGCGTGGCAGGGGAAGGTTACTGCAAAATCCCCATTCCCTCCCCACCCCACTAACCTGCTTTCCAGCTCCATTCACCTGTTCAGGGCAACAAAAGAAAATCAGCTGGAGGCAGCGGGGATGGGGCAAGCATATTTACCGGTTCTCTGAACTACTCAAAATTTCCACTACTGGTTCTCCAGAACCTGTCAGAACTGGCTGAATACCACCCCTGTTTACCTCCCTCTCTAAGCAGTTCACAGTCCAATCATTCATTACTAATATGGCCATATATGGCTTGAGTCTCTGCTACCTTCAGAATGGAGGCTTATCTGTAGGGATCCCTGATCTGTGGAGCATCCTTCCCTAAGGCAATATGGTAGGCCTCCAACCTTTTAGCCTTCTGGAGGGCCATCTGGACTTGACATCTTACTATCCTTTCCTGGCAGTAGGATTTTTAATTGTGTACTATAGCACACGTGGGATTATGCTAGAAATGTTATTATTGTTTTATTGTTTTTAATATTGTGCCCAACCTAGGACCTGCTAAATCAGAGAGCATACAGACCTTTATAATAAAACTACCAACCATGGATAAGCACCTTATACAAACACAGCTACATAATAAGGTATGATTTTTCAACTAATCTTGGTAAAGGACTTCTTCTTTTTCTGATTTGTGGTTACCCTTTCTTTTTGCTTAGGTTACTAAGTCCTTTGACCTTACCCCTTGCCCATTTAGTTTGCTTCCCTCTAGTCCAGGGGTGTCCAAACTTGGGAACTTTAAGACTTGTGGACTTCAACTCCCAGAATTCCCCAGCCAGCCATGCTGGCTGGGGAATTCTGGGAGTTGAAGTCCACAAGTCTTAAAGTTCCCAAGTTTGGACACCCCTGCTCTAGTCCATAAGGAGGCACAAAATATGCCAAATGCTAAGGGTTAGGATTAGCCTTGTTAATGAGGTGGCCAAGTGACACTTCCTATAGGGCAAAGTAGAGTGTAGGGATTGGTGAATTTTCCTGCTAGTGACAAAAAGATTCCCCCTGATTGGCTAAACCAGTGGTGGGTTGCAGGAGGTATGCCCCGGTACAGGCGTACCAGTGCCTGCCTGGAGCACTGGGTACCGTTCCGGTATGGTGCTCTGGAGGGCCCACCCGAGCTCCTTACCTGTATTTGAGCTCTTCGGCACTTCTGCGCACGCACACGGAGTGCACGGCGCCTGTGCAACACTCCGTCGAGCAGCTGGAGCATCGCAGAGGCGGCACAAGAGGTAAGGACGCATGCACGCGCTGCACGCATTCATGTGGTGGATCAGGAACCCACCACTGGGCTAAACTCAATGCTTGAGCTATCAGAATGTGATAGCTATCTGCTCACTCTGTAGGGCACCTCGTTTTTATAGGGGTCTGTAAAGCAGTTTGTTTTGCAGAAATTTGGGGATAAGGAAAACTGTGTCACATGGAGACATCCTTAAAGCATTTTAGGAAGACATTTTTGAGTTGTGATTTCAGGCGATTTCCTGAGTCAACTGAGACATTCAACTAGCCTATGCTTGCATCTGGGATTGTTTGCTGTTTGCTGTTCCTAAATTTAACGTTATTTTTTCTTTTCTTTTTTTCCATGAATGAACATAAGATTCACCAGGTGGCTTTTCAAACATTGTTTTAAACATCTCCAATAGCTTTAAGTTAAGCAATTGCAAAAAGTGATTGTAAAGCAAAGTTAGCAAACCTAGTGGCCTTTAGCAGATTCTGCTGTGTTTGTGAACATAATGGCAGATCCCTTCCACTCCTGGCACTACCTGCATGGCTATTGTCCTACAGTCTTTTCACAAAGAGCAGCCATCCGGAGTATATGTGGGTGATCTCCTGCCTGTACCTTGTCTGGAGAGGCCCCCCAAAAACCAGTCAACTCACCTTTTTAAAAAAAGAAATTGCCAAGTTTGTTATCTCCAATGTCTTGGCAGTACGTTCAATTCACCTTGTGTGTCCCAAAAGTTCCAAACACCTTTTCCTCTTTGAAGGAAGTGTTGCACAGCTCTATTATGTTTAATGTGTTTGACTGTAAAGGTCAACATCATAGAAAACTTCTGTTTCTTTCCTTGTGTCATTATTTCTAACAATGTAATAAAAAATCTATTTTGGAGGCCCCAAGCTTACCCAGTTCACATTTCTCCTTTCAAAGCTAAAAAACACTACAGTGCTAGAACATAATATTTTCTTTTTGGGGTACAAAAATTCTGGTATATGCGAATTCTGGATGCATCAACAAATTTCAGTTTTATTCTAAACTAGTATAGAGGTTTTTTTAAATGAAAAATACTAAGATGGAGGGTATTTTTAATAATATAAGATTGCTATACAGTTTTTATTATAGGACCAAATCCTACCACCGCTTATGTCTTTCACTTCAAGAAATTATTACTAATACTTAAATTAGGAAACCATTTGGAATATATTTATTTTATATTTTATTTTATGTTATATGTTAATTAAAGAGCCACCATGGCGCAATGGTTAGAATGCAGTACTGCAGGCTACTTCTGGCTGATCCCCGGCTGCCAGCAATTCAGCAGTTCGATTCTTACCATCCGGTTGACTTACCATCCTTCCGAGGTGGGTAAAATGAGGACGCAGATTGTTGGGGGCAATATGCTGATTCTGTAAACTGCTTAGAAAGGGTTGTAAAAGCACTGTGAAGCAGTATATAAGTCTAAGCACTATTGCTAAGTGCTATTGCTATTAATTACAAAGATGGTTTTCATAGTTTTCATTATCTATTCTGAGAAAATTATATAGGTTCTTGGGATAGAGTGGCATTACAGAAATCTGTATAATAAGTAAAATAAGGGAACTATTTGGTATGTTTGGATTCCCAGTGGATTGGTACAAAAATACGGTGACCTTTTATCTTGTATTTTATTGAATGAATATGGTGAAACTTTTTGTCGCACTAATTTCTACTTGCTATTTTAAAGCCATAGCCACATTTGGTCTAAAGTACCCATTAAAGGAAGGATCTTACTAGAAATGTCTTGCATGTGGATACCCATGCGGCAGTCACAAATGTCTCCGTAAAGAAAAGTATCTTTTTCCAAAGCTTGCAATAATAGCTGTGTGATCCCAAGAAAATATGTTATTAAGTTAAGGAGACACTACAGCATGTCTGTGTCTGCTCCAAAATACCTTGTTGCATGTTTATTTGTTCATGTCTATCTTCCTAGAACGAAGCCTAAAATTTTAGTCAAACTATTGAATTTTACAACTCTTGTTTTTAATCCTTGGTAATTTTGTTAATACTTTTAGTGAATCAATTAGTCCACTGATTTTGAGACTATTTATCATTCAATTTTTAAAATTTATTTTGTTTTAAGTGTCTCAAAATTGTGTTCACATCAATCACAATGAAGTATCAGTGTTAAAATAACAACTATTCTGGTCAGTATTACATCTTGTTCTTCAAGATGTTGTGCATTTTCAGTCCCTTAATGGTATATCTTTATTTATTTATTTAGAAAATGTATTTGCTGCCCATCTCATTCAATAGCTCTGGGCAGTTTTATCCCAAAGTAATTTATTGTTGCTTTGAATAAGCAAGATCTGAGGAAACTGATTTTTAAACTTTTGTTTAAAGCAATGAAGGAGTGTTCCTTCCTTGTTTGTTCAACCCAAGCATTGGTTATATGGTCGATTTCATCTGCATTACCACTGCTTCCCTTAGGCCTACAAAATAATCTAGACAAAAAGCACACCCAAAAGTACTAGCACTAACTTTAGTTTAAAGTTAGATTAACAGACTCTTGCAAGACTGAAAGTGGTCGTGGTGGCGCAGTGATGAATGCAGTATTGCAGGCTAATTCTGCCGACTGCCAGCAGTTCGATTCTCACCGGCTCAAGGTTGACTCAGCCGTCCATCCTTCCAAGGTTGGTAGAACCCAGATTGTTGGGGGAAATATGTTGACTCTGTAAACCTCTTAGAGAAGACTATAAAGCTCTATGAAGCAGTCTATAAGTCTAAGTGCTATTGTTATTTCTCCTGTCTTTTCCTTTTACACTCTGGAAAACTAGAGAGTGTTCTTTCTAAAATGTTTCCACGTCCTCCCTCTTTTTGGGGATTGAGATATCTTTTACGTGCCCAGTTGTCCAGTCTATGGCAGTCCCATCTTTCTCTCAAGATCATTCCCATATTCCAACTGCTTTTGAAGTGCTAAATTGGTTAGAAGTTTAGTTAGAAATCCATTGTAGCTCCTTAGTCAGTAAGCCATTTTAAACTGGGGTTTAAACTGGGGTTGATGAAATCGGCATTCTATCAATAGAAAGGTGTTCTAAAAATCATTTTCCTTTGATCTTAAAATAAGAGTAGTACAAATATTCAAAGTTTAATAATGCAATCACTTTGATGTTGGAAATCCTGTTCAGGAATTATGTAGAACTCTATAGTCTGAGTTGATCCTATTTACAGATAGTACCATTTTTTGGAGAAGCAAGCACCTGGATTATGTATGACCTTCTTGGTTATCTCCTAATCCTTGGAATATATTAATATATCTAGAGCTATAGAGTTTTTCAAGCCTGTGCAACGTGAATTGAGCCAAAAAAAGATTATATATCATTAGAAGGAGAAACATACAACAAATCTATAGCAATAGATTATTGTCAACATTTGTTTTCCTTTAACAAGCTGGCAACAAAGATTCCTGAGCAACTTGATCAAATTTTATGGACTGTTTTGTTTATGCACTCTAATTTTTCAGACTTGTTTCTTTATTGTTTCCAACATTATGTTACATTGTTAATAGGGCTGTAGTATGTGTGTGAGTGTGTGTGCATTTAAACAAAAATGGTAAATATTTAAACTGATATGTGACAAATCAAGATAAACAAGGTAGTTGCCCTCCATTAGCTAATAACACTCCTTGTAATCTAGATAAGAGTCGGATTTTATTTGAATCTGATTGTTACCACAAATACATTACCAAGAATAAGAAATATCTGTTCTCAGATGCTTCTATTTATGCTACTTTATTGTTGCTCTTTTTGCTGCTTATACTTGCACTATTTTGGTAGATAAGCAATAGACACACACTGACATATTAATGCATATTTTGCTTTAACAGGGTAACAGACTAATTCTCTCTCATCCCATGCTGGGTACCTTATGCTTTTGTTAACACTCTTAAGTTAAGCTCCTACTTAATAAAGATATTTCTTTTAGTAGAAATGAAATCTCATTCATCTTGCTTTGCAACTGATTTTATCACTTTTTTTTACTGAATACTATCTTGTTCAATGAGACTCATTATCAATGAATGTGTATCAAACTAAAGATTTAAAATGGTGTTTTAAAATTATGCTCACATCAACCATTATAAGGTATCAACATTTAAACAACTACTACTCTGGCCTTTATACAGTTTTATGTTGTTTTCTTCAATTTCCAGTTCGGGCTGGATTTATTCAGGCCAATCAGGATTCCCAAAATATTAGACTTTTAAAAGATGCATACATATCTGAAGTATATCTTTAACTTCTTTGGGTTCTAAGAAAGCTTTTGAAAATTGGAAACTTTTTGGAAATTTTTGAGGCACTGGACTGATACGGTTTATACACTGGATTGATATGGCTTAGTCAGGTTTTAATGGTACATCTTCATCCCAGTTAAACCATTGGATACAAATGCATATTAAAGCATAGATATAATCAGCAAAGTAATTAGCATGTTCAAAAGAAAACATTCAGTGTAGAATTTTTAAAAGAGGTACTTTCTCTACTATCATTTTCTAAAAATGATGTATTTTTTTAAAAAAAAACAAAGTGTTTATATTATGTTCCTCCTCACTCCCACTCCAAAGTAGCAATGGAAAAAAGACTTTTGGCATCTTTAAAGATTTGCTTGTAACACCATCAAAATTCTCATCTCTTGCTTAACTTTCTTATAGTATCAATTGTAATTCTTAAGTGTCTTTCATTATGCAAAACCCAAACCATGTTAAAATATCTCCTAGCATTATATCTGAGCTAGATCCGTCTTTCTACAGGATTCAGGTTACAAAGCTCCATGCTTTTTTGGGAAGGAAATCTCATTCAATAAGCCTCCCTTTAAAAGATCATGCAATGGCACTATGAGTTGATTAAAATGGCAACTCTGAATCTCCCAGAATGCCCCAAGAGCGTTGCTTTCTTAAGACACTAGGAAATTGAAATGGCAAGAATATGTAGCCTTATGAAGTACTAAATAGAGTGGACCCTGCTAAAGATGCTGTATCTGACTCTTCATAGGTCACACTTTAGATTCGTGTGTAAGTGTGCCAATAGGCTGCGTTTTAAACATGCACTGGGTGCATTGGACTTTTAAGATTATTGGGAAAGTGTTTCTTCAGCAATCTTCTTAAACAGGTATTCCTTACAAGTGTTGGGATTCTATTGCCCATAAGTCCTAAATTGGCAATTACAACCTTGGAGCTCCATCCCCACAAAATAATTAACTGGGTCATGGGGAGGGGGGATGATTATCATACTACTAGCAGTTCAAAGAGGAATTCACCTGGTCAATTAACCCAAAATGTTAGATTTACCTCAAAAAGGGACAGTGATATTTAGGGTTAAACACTACTCACAGCAAGACATGTGATGAAACTTTTGATCATGGATGTCTAGGGAGATTCTCAGTCATCCAGAGGTCATTGGTTGTCTCATAGGTGATCTTCCCAAAGGCAGTTGGACTTTGTTTTGTTTTTTTCCTTTTTCTTGAAAACATTGTGTTTCTCATCCAAGACGATTTAAATCAGTGGTTCTCAACCTTCCCAATGCTGCGACCCTTTAATACAGTTCGTCATGTTGTGGTGACCCCCAACCATAAAATTGGTGTCTCGGTTCCTAAGACCATCGAAAATATGTGTTTTCCTATGGTCTTAGGCAACCCCTGTGAAAGGGTCGTTCGACCCCCAAAGGGGTCCCGACCCACAGGTTGAGAACCACTGATCTAAAGAATCTTCCTTAATGAGAAGCAAAACATTTTTAGGAAAACCTAAAACCTAGGAAAAAAAGAGTTCAGTTGACTTTTGGAAAAGCACCTTTGGGTTTTGACCATGGAAGTAACTCATATTTACCTCTTCATGTCCTAGAGAGGTCCAGTAAAAAAGGAACCTCTCTAGGTATTGTATCTCTATAGGTATTTCTGCTCAAGATCTGGAGTTTGATTCAAATGTAATGGAAGTGAAGCAAATAATGATGGTCTCCTTAGGGGTTAGTTGGGCAGGCTGTTATAATAGCGGCAGCAACACAGACTTACAGTATGGAATCATAAGCTGTGGTGCATGATGGTGGGTGTATGAACTATAATGTGGTTCACTGTGTTATGGGAATACAGTAGGGGTATTTGTAGTGCCATTACCTCTAGAACATGCCAAGTTGGGACAGGCTGATGTATTTAATTGTTATCTTTTTTTTTTTTTTTTACTGATTCAAAAAGTAGGGGGTGGGAATTCAAACATTTGAAACATTTCAAGTTATTTATCAATTATTGTTTCTCTCTGTCTGTCTGTATTATTCTCTCTTGTGAATGCTCAGCAAGCAACAGCGGCTGCCTAAAAGCACCAAGAATTGTATATTAGGAGCATTTAGCAATTTCCCATTTGCTGCTACTTATGTGCCAAGTTAGGAACAGATGCCCAGAGTTCGCTTAAAGTACTTAAAATAAGTGATCGTTGGACACTGACTATAGAGGAATTTAATCACCTTAGCTATATTTGCTTAATGTTGGCATTTCTGACATACTGGCAAAAAATCGCTACGCCAAAAATCAGGTATATGTATTTTTGTCTCCCAGCAGCTAATGATATAGAAAAGGCAGTTAAGCTTTTAAGTTATACAGAATCCTTCAGGAAACAGATTGTTCCCTCTTTATCTCATATACACTATGCAATTCAAAAGCTTGCATCCTTACCATGACTAGACCAAAGGAACATGAGAGGACATGAGTCAGAGCACACAATTTCTATAGAAAGAAGAAAATGATCAAATTAACTCATTAACCTGAAGTGGCAGCTGTCATCAGTCTGCAGGGATAATTAACTGGAAACTATTTCAGCACGCTAAACCTAAATTTAAATTGTTTGGTTTGGTCTTAAATGCATCCTGCATTGTGGTTTATTGGACATAGCTATCATTAAAAAATCCTAATACTGTTCATGAACCAACCTACATCTGACAACACTGAAAATCAATGAGCAGAGATTTGCTGCCCTGTTCCCAGGTTTGGTTTCTTAGTTTTGCTTATAAATCTTTGTTCTCTTTGTCTCCCTTGCTTCCTTGCTTCCTTTCTTCCTCTCTCTCACCACAGTTTCTGCTTCACATTCCAAATTCTGCATATCGCAAAGAGCATAATTGGAATAAATTATGCAAATGGTAACACGTGTTGCATAGCTCATTGACATATAGTTCAATAAAGACACATCACTGTTACATTGGATAATATGGTGAGCTGATAAAAACCACAGCTATACACAGTCATGGTGAATCAAGGGGAAAAAACACCACCAACCTCCTCAGTCAGAGTTCATTTAAAAATCATGAAACAGGCTGTTGAAGTCTAGAGAAGGCAATAATTCTCTGCTACGCCTGCAAATCCCCATAAAGCATAGACCATTATGTACAGCGTTCAATGTTTTACACGGCACTTGCTCCAGAGGCAGCAGAGTATTTTATGGTGCCATACTGCAGTGGAATGGCGCAGTGTGATTAAAAGTGCCGAAAGAAAATCAGAGCTTAGCAGTATTTTTGAAATGCAAAATGGAGAGCTTCGCTCTTGTCTTTTTCTTTGATCAAGCACGGCGGCTCACCATCGCAATTCAAAATCAGGACCCAACTGGAACTTTTACAGACTGAATCATCAACATTTGAAAGAAGTAGAGATTGCAGCAATTACAACCGCAACATTAATTGGGGCAATTGGGACTTTCCAATCCTGAACATTCTACAAAGCCTTTGCTGAGCCTCTCCTCTTTACCCAGAGGTCTTCTAATGTGAGGCTAGGCCAGAGGTGGAGTTCTGACCATTTCTGGAGACCCAGTGGCCGAAATTTTGAGTAGTTCAGAGAACTGGTAAATACCACCTCGGACTGGCCCCTCCCCCATCTATTCTCTGCCTTCCAAGACCCAACTGATGGGAAAGAAATGGGGATTTGGCAGTAACCTTCCCCTGGAGTGGGGAGGGAATGGAGATTTTACAGTATCCTTCCCTTGCCATGCCCACCAAGCCAAGCCACGCCTGCCAAACCACATCCACAGAACCAGTAGTAAAAAAATTTGAATCCCACCACTAGGCTAGGTTGAAGATGCCATAGCTAAAGATGAAGCAAACACATAAACAGAGAAGACCATAAGCCAGATATCTTATCTAAAATCTTGTTTGCTTCTTATCTACCAGGGAGTTGTCTAAGAAAAGGAATGAGGCAAATACAAAAATGTCACCTGAACCAGGCAAAAGTTAGACTTGAGTGCATGGAAACCTCACTCCATCCTATCAACAATTGCCAAACATATAAATTAACAAAGCAAGAGTAGTGCCAGTCTTATGAAATCAACAAAGCAAGGACTTTGGGGGGGTAAAGGGGGTCCTGAATTCCACTCATTTCTTGAGTTATATTTGGATCCAGACTTGGTAGCTTCCATCCTTCTAGCTAGTCCTGGTGGGTCTATGACAATTCGCCACAACCATCATGCCACAGGATAACTTGCTGCAGAAAAAGAGTTACACTAATAACAAAGAAATGGTAGAATAGAATCATTAAAGAAAGAATGCAAAAGGAGGGACAGAATAAAACATGGTAAAGGTAAAGGTTCCCCTTGCACATATGTGCTAGTCATTCCCGACGCTAGGGGGCGGTGCTCATCACCGTTTCAAAGCCAAAGAGCCAGCGCTGTCCGAAGATTTCTCTGTGGTTGTGTGACCGGCATGACTAAACACGAAGGTGCACGGAACGCTGTTACCTTCCCACCAAAGGTCGTTCCTATTTTTCTACTTGCATTTTTACATGTTTTCGAACTGCTAGGTTGGCAGAAGCTGGGGCATGTAACAGGAGCTCACTCCATTACGCGGCAGTAGGGATTTGAACCACCTAACTGCCGACCTTTCTGATTGACAAGCTCAGCGTCTTAGCCACTGAGCCACCTTTGACAAAAAGGGACATATGACAAAAATTAAAATATTTTTTAATATTTGTCCCACAGAATTTTGATGTATTGGCTCTAATGAGTTAGCTGCGAGTTGTCCCATTCTGGTGCCTGGCAGCCTAGTCAAGAAGGACACAAGTAAATGTGGATTAGCATGGGTTCCTGCATGTGAGAAAGAGCAAATGGGTATTGTAACTAGTAACTCAACCCCATAGAGCACAACCAACACAAACTCTAAAAAGAATTACACTGCCATATATCATAATTATCTCAGAAACCACAAATAGATTACTACAACCACATGGAATCATTGTAGCACACAAGTCAACTAAAGCCCTTCAAAATATCTTAAGCAAACCAAAAGACCCAGCAGCCCCAAAGGAAAAAACAGGAGTCAGCTACAACATACAATGTAGAAACTGCAACAGCCACTATGTAGGACAAATAGGCAGAAGACTGGCAGAACGCATCCATGAACGCCAACTGGCAGTCAGAAGACATGACAAAAATTCTTTAATTTCAGAACATATATAGACAGATTTAACCATAGTTTCAGTTGGGAAAATGTGACAATCTTAGACCAGACCAAAATGCCAGGGAATTTCTAGAAGCCTGGCACTGACAAATCAGCCATCAAATGGACATTAACATCTATAGACTATGCAAAAGAGACTATCACCCAGCCCAAAAGAGATAAGGACTCCAGCACCTCTCCACCAGTAATCACCACCCAGATCAGCATAGATTAAATCCAAGGTTAACTTCAGACCAACAATCAAGTAAGCAATACCCCAATCAAGAAACTGCCTAAGAGCCATCAGTAAATAGCCCAATCAAAAACCTCTAAGACTGCCCCCACCCACACAGACAGGCAAGACATCAGATTATAAACTGACAACAAACTGAATTCCTTACTAACACTGATGATGTTACCTAGTTAGGGTAATGAAACATCAGAGAGCACCAAGGACCCCTAGTAAAATGTTGCTGTTACTTCAAATTCACTGGGTCTCTTTGTATTCCCAAGAACCTGTTGTAACTCGGTATTTGATTGGACGTGATTTGTGTGCGTCCCTAATGATTCCCCTACTAGAGCTGTGTGTCTCATCTGCTCTAGGTTCACCTACTGGAAAGCTTGGTAGAAAGCAAGGAAGATTTACACAATCTGCATGGCTCAACAGGCTGCGAATATGCAAGTGAATAACCATAAGCCAAGCCTGGAAGCACGTATAACACTAACTTGCTCCATTCTGGAACTACAGTCTTCCAATAGCAGTATTCCAATATCTCAGGGGTTGCCACAAAGAAGAGGGAGTCAAACTATTTTCCAAAGCACCTGAGGGTAGAACAAGAAGCAATGGGTGGAAACTAATCAAGGAGAGAAGCAACTTAGAACTAAGGAGAAATTTCCTGATAGTTAGAACAATTAATCAGTGGAACAGCTTGCCTCCAGAAGTTGTGAATGCCCCAACACTGGAAGTCTTTAAGAAGATGTTGGATAGCCATCTGTCTGAAACGGTATAGGGTTTCTTGCCTAGGCAGGGGGTTGGACTAGAAGACCTCCAAGGTCCCTTCCAACTCTGCTATTGTATTGTATTGACATACAGCAATAGCATTAATAAAATAATAATAACCATCCTGGTGCTGGCAAAGACAGTGTTGGAAGAAATGTCCTTCTGAATTCAGCTCCAAGTGGGGAAAAAGGCACTGAAAACATGGAGGCTGCTTGGAAAGATGGTTTAATGGTGGACAGGATCACATGGTTTGAATTCCTGAATAGAAAATGGGGATCACGTGCTTCCAGACGTTAGGCAAAGAAGAAAAGAGAAAGAAGGGGTTTGCTGAGAGTTCCTGAGTTTTTTATACTCTCTGTTCAGCCCCACCTCTCTGTTTCCTGTTCCTGTGTAAGAAATGTATTCTGATTGGTTGTCGGACTCCCAGTCAGTCTTAGCTAACTTTGTAGGTTGTGTGTCTTTTGAGTCCCAAGCTTGGTTGAGTTCCCAGATGCCATGTGGTGAGTTGGGTAAAGGGCTAATACTATCATGCCTTAATCGCATCACCCTGTTTCTACACAGCAGTCTAAGTCAAAACTAAATAAAGTAATGATGTCCGACCTACAAGCAACTGGAGGGTGCCATGTCAGGAAAGATGTATACAGCATACAGAAGGGACAGGGATTCAGTTGTGATGCTGCAACCATCATCTTGCCCGTTTTAATTTCCTCACAAATGCTGCTGAGCCTACTCCTTAAGCTATCTCACTGTTTAGTCTTAAAATATCTTTTCCAAAAATATTTTTGCAGCGAGAAATGCATTTCAGCCCCACACTTCACTTACTTTACTACAGTTAAGCCTAGCTGGTTCTAGCTTAACTGAATTACATAAAACAGCTGCTAGAGAAGTTAAACACGGGAGAAGAAATCTGCATTTGCTTCTGAATGCTGGCCTTTAGAAAGGTTCTTGCGCATTATTGCATCTTGTTCATATTGTAATTCTCGGGGCAGTCTTTAAATCTTCCCGAAACCCAGCCCCACCTTCAGGAACTACGGTAGATAGCAGCTAAAACAACATGCTGGATAAGTTGCAAATAATGTTACATAAACATTTAAGTTCAGTCAGATGCAGAACAGAGAAATGAAACTACCTGTCTCTCTTTTCAATGAACTTCAAGGTGTAAATCTTTCCTTTTAAGCTATTCTTTTCCCAGCCTTGAAATAGGAACACACCTGCTCCAGGTTTCCACAGTCATTCTGTCCACCTCTGCAGAGTACTGCTGCCCGTCTTGCCAAAATGAGTGGCCAAACAAGTCAAGAAAATAAACTCCCCAATTTTTAGGATTTGTTCATGGTTTAGGAATGTGGATCAAATTCAGACTTTCTATGTATAGCTTTTGCCAGAAGGTGGAGCCAGCAGCAGGGATAATAAATTCAGATTTATCAGTTGAAGAAGCTTACTATAGAAGTGTGTAAAACATTGCCATTATACAAAGCAATAGATGTTGCAAAGCACATATTTTTCAACTGGACTGAAGGCTGATGGGGCAAGGAAGTGAGGATGCAGAAAATAAAGTGATGTAGCTTGTCCCACCACTTAGCTTTTCCCCACCAAAACTCTCGAAGGCTGAATCTGAAATTAAAGGTAAAGGTTCCCCTCGCATATATGTGCTAGTCGTCCCCACTCTAGGGGGCGGTGCACATCTCTGTTTCAAAGCCGAAGAGCCAGCGCTGTCCGAAGATGTCTCCGTGGTCATGTGGCCAACATGACTAAACGCCAAAGATGCACGGAGTGCTGATACCTTCCCACCAAAGGTGGTTCCTATTTTTCTACTTGCATTTTTACATGCTTACAAACTGCTAGGTTGGCAGAAGCTGGGATAAGTAACGGGAGCTCACTCCGGCACTAGGGATTCGAACCGCTGAACTGCCGACCTTTCTGATCGACAAGCTCAGCATCTTAGCCACTGAGCCACCCGGACCCTTGTGAATCTGAAATTAGATATTCCATTATTTTCCCCCAAGAGAGCCTTTTCCATTGCTCTGCCTCCATGCAGGGACATATTTATTTTTATTTACAGGACTTATATGTCCACCTGGCTCATATGACGACTCTAGACAGCTGTCAGCAATCCATTGAAAATAAAAGTTTGAATGTTGTCCACTGGACTTTTTTAATGCTAAATTACTGATCTAAATAGAGGAGGACTATTGTCAAAGACAATCCATGCTTCATGACTCACACACTGCAGTAAAGCACATCTAATTATGGTTTCTAGAATAACCCACATTTATATTAATTCACTTAGATGCAACCAAACAAACCGTATTCTGGCATGGTACAAAATAAGAACCAACATGTAGAAATAAATAGAAATAATTTGCATAGTTACATTGTTGTGAAGCTACTTGGCAGCTGATCCGGGAAGGGATAATGATTTGCAAAAATAACTATACTGATGTAAATAAATTAGAGGAAAAAGTTTTTCAAGGGAAGGAAGGAACATTCTGCACAGAAAGGTACATAGATATAGGTTCCTCTGTTAACAATATGGACTTATTGCCTCCTTTTAACCCTCTTCTGATAGCCCTAGGATTTCCTTTTGGTATCTCATCCGTGTACTAGGTGTGATCCTGCTTAACTTTTTAAGAGCAGATTATGAGTTGGCTCTGTGCCAGTACTTGCTGTAGATCACTGCAAAGCCCTCAGTTTATGCCAGGCTTATCATATAAAAACGAACTAAAGGGAACTATATACATTTGATAACGCAATAAAGAAACTAGGACATCTGAAAAAGTGCAGTGAATCTTGAGCTGGGGGCTGGGGGGGAGAGAAGAGAGAAAGAAGAAAGCAAGAACAGTATATATTTCTTAATTTTTCCCCTCTCGTTTTATATTGCAAGAATCATTCCTACAACCACCCTTATGTCTTTTTGTAAAATGCTTTTAATATTTTTGGAAGAAATGTCCTTCTGGGTTCAGTTCCAAGTGGGGAAAAAGACACTGGAAACATGGAGGCTGCTTGGAAAGATGGTTTAATGGTGGACAGGATCACATGGCTTGAGCTCCTGAACAGAAAAGGGGGATCACGTGCTTCCAGATGTTGGGTAAAGAAGAAAAGAGAAAGAAGGGGTTTTGCTGAGAGTTCCTGGGTTTTTTATATACTCTGTTCGGCCCCCATCTCTTCCTGTTCCTGTGTAAGAAATGTATTCTGATTGGTTGTCGGACTCCTATGGGGCCATGCAGAGGCAACTCTCTAGGCTGTGTTTTGAGTCCGATTTTGGTTGAGCATTGCTTCTTCCCAGGTGCCCTGTGGTGAGATGGGTAAAGGGCTAATACTATCATACCTTAATCCCATGGCCCTGGAGCTGAAGGGAGAGGTCTTCGTTATGTAGAATAGACTGGCACAGGCCTTTTAATGGCCCATTGACAAAGGTGGGGGCTATTAAGAGTGAGTCTGTTTCCTGCCTAAAAACATGTTTCTCCATTTCTTATCCAGGGAAATATAATATTCTGCCTTCTTAATATTATCCAGAATATTTCATTTTTCTAGCAGAGGGGTGGGTGCTAACTTCCTACAATATAATAACGGGGGGGGGAACCAAAAAGGGACAAAACACAAACATGCATACATTGTCAAAAGGGGGGGGGGAGTAATCACAAATGCTTAAATATAAGTGAGAAAAATACAACTTTTTACCCTTATGCGAAAGTGCAGGAGAGCAAAGGTTTGTCTCCCTACCAATTTCAGTACTGCTTCCTGCTTTTCTAAGAACCCGGCTAGAAGCTGGATTTGAAACTCTCCTCCATAAATAAGCCTCCCACCTACTTAACCTTTTCAAGTTGTTTTAAAAGGCATGCGGCAGTACTCAAGCCAGGTGCTACTGAAGGAGAGAAAAGACAAAAGCAGCAGCATGGCCAATTGGGTCACTTCTGCTTCTGGCTGATATAAAGGCAGCAAATCAATTGCTGCTGCCCCCCCCCCCCCGCCACTCCACAAACCAAATACAATCTAGCCACCCGAAGGGAGATAAGGTTGTTTGCCACTGTTTGCTCTGCCCACCTATTTTTTTACAAAGCTGTGATACACAATTCCTGCTTCTTTTGTGTCGTGGCTTGGCCGGGCTGCTTTCAAGATAGGGAAGCACAATCGGATTGCAGCATCTCATGGCAAAGTAGACCCCGTTCGTGACACTGGGTAAAGAGCCTGTGTTCCCTATGAGATACAGAAACATTCAGAAGAACAATGGAGCATTAAGACTGCTAGGGAGGTTGAAGGTTTGAGCACTGAATTTAGAATCTCCAGAAGTGAATATCACAGGCAGATGTTGTTCGGGAGTCACAGAATGTCCCTCTTCTATCAGAAGATGCAAACAAATATATAAAGTTCTCGAGTCCTCATGCTGAATAAAGCTGCTGTCCTCCCTTTGTGGCACCTGGCAAGACACAGCAAATAAACAAAATTTAGTCTGCGATTTTTGTTTATGTATCAATTTTTAAAACCTCTCATCTGCTTCTGTTGGAAGAAATGTCCTTCTGGGTTGAGTTCAAAATGGGGGGAAAGACACTGGAAACATGGAGGCTGCTTGGAAAGATGGTTTAATGGTAATTAATGGTACTCATGGATTGAGTTCCTGAGCAGAAAAAGTGATCACATGCTTCAGGTATGATGTTGGGTGAAGAAGAAAAGAGGCAGAGATGCTGAAAGTGCCTGGTTTTATGCCCTGAGCTTGCATTCTGATTGGTTGTCAGACTCCCATGGGGCCATGCAGGGGCAACTCTCTAGGATGTGTTTTGAGTCCACGTTTGATTGAGCATTGCTTCTTCCCAGGTGCCCTGCTATCATGCCTTAATTCAATCACCCTGGAACTGAAGGGGGAGATCTTTGTTGTGTAGAATAGACTGGCTCAGGCCTTTTAATGGCCCATTGACAAAGGTGGGGGCTATTAAGAGTGAGTCTGTTTCCTGACTAAAAACATGTTTTTCCATTTTTTATCCAGGGAAATATAATATTCTGCCTTTTAATATTTCCCAGGATATTTCACTCTTCTAGGAGAAGGGTGGGTTTTAACTTCCTACACTTCACAGAGGGACTCTGGGCAGTGTGTAGATAAAATATCAAAAGAAAAAAAAACAGTATATAAAATTTAAAATGGCAAGGGTGAATTAGAATTTGCTCAGAAGGCCACATAGCCTTAAACTTGGCTAAGGGGCATCAGTATGAATTTGAAACTGAAACACAGTTTGAATGGTTTCTCTGATGGCCTCTCTTGGTGTCTGCCTGCCCCATCATCAGATCTAGCAGGGTGGGGTCATGCCCTAGCGTTCCTTTTTCAACCATTCCCATCTTGTCGGACCCCGGAGTCCTGTCTTCTCAGTGGCAACACCTGTCCCCTGGAACAGCAAAACTCCCCACTCAAATTTGGATGATACCCACCCCTGTTAGCCTTTCGCAAAGTTCTAAAAACCTTGCTGTTTTCATTCAGGCCAGGAGGTTCGGTGAGCTCCGCTGCGCCTTTTTTTTATTGCTCACCTTGGGTGCCATGGGTCATTGCTTAAAGCTGTTGTTCTAATTCTCACAGGCAAACCAGAATCACTGTTGTGTGATTGGCAGGCATATTACCGTGGATGATTTAAATAAATAAATACAAAACATGAGTTGGCAGCTAGGCAATCGGCATGCATTTATAATCATTGGAAGCATTCCAGAGTCACATAATCGCCCTTTGTGACCTTCCCAGCTGGCTTCCAAGAAGCAAAGTCAATAGGGAAAGCTGGACTCGCTTAATGACTGTGTGATTCACTTGACTGCAGTAATTCGCTTAACAAATGTGGCAGAAAGGTCATAAAATCAGGCGCAATTCACTTAACAATCGCTTTGGTTAGCAATGGAAATTCTGTTCACAATTGTTGTAAGTTGAGAACTGTCTGTAATTATATAAATCATGGCGAATGAAAAATTCATTGTTCTGAAGAAAGTTACTTATCGTACTTTTGCTAGTCATCTAGAAAGTCCCAGGCTTAAATCTCTCCCTACATTTCCTGCATAAACATAAGGTAAAGGTTCTCCTCGCACAGCTCACTCTTGAGTTTTGCTCTTCTCACACTGAGCGAACTGAGATTGTTGGCCGCTAAGAATAATAAAAAGTGCCATTTTAGACACATCCAGCTTAAAAGAAAGAGAAAAGCACCATCAATTCAGTTGCCAAGTGAAGATGGCAAAATGCTAACAAGGGGACAAAAACAAAAAGCCCAGCCAGTTTCCTTTCTTTCCAGACTTTAGGATGCAGAATAATGGATTCAAGTTACGGGAAGACAGATTCTGGTTGGGAGGGCGGGTGTGAGGGGAGAAAATATTAAAGGCCTCTTTTTAACTGAAGATTTTCAGGTGGAGGTTAGTAGCTACCCTGTTTTCCCAAAAATAAGACCTCCCCGGATAATAAGCCCATCGGGCTTTTGAGCGCATGTGCTAAAATAACCCCTCTCCAGAAAAAGCCCTCCCCCAAAATATTGCAACACAGTAGCAGCCATGATGTGACCACGCTCACCGCCTCCTGCACCTCAAAAATAATAAGACCTCCCGAAGATAAGGCCAAGTGCTTATTTTGGGGGTCAAAAGAAAATAAGACCCTGTCTTATTTTCAGGAAAACACGGTATCAATCCAAGATGTTTTAATCTGGTTAAATCTGCATTGAGTATGGCATTAGAAAGGGCCAGTTAAGACAACAAGTTCCACCCTTGATTCTATGAGTTCTCATTTTGGACTTGAAAAATAGGAAAATTCAGAATGTGTGGAGGCCACATTCAACTCCTTATAGATACAGTTTGCTGTCGATTTCTTGGAATGCACTTTGGAACTACAAACCTTTGCCCTTTTTATAAGTAGGTAGATTGTTTATTAATTGGTTAGTCTTACAAGCAAAAAGAATGAAAGAAAAATTAAATAAACAGGATTTAATTCCAGGGTAAAATAGATAAAAGAAAATGCAGTGGGAAATACAAAGAGTCAACATTCAGAAAAATACATCGCCTTTACAGGATATTCTAATCTGTTTGATATAACAGGTTCTTAACTGCTTTAATTATAAATTTAGTGGTTCTGCTCACAATATATACATTAGAGTTCAGGAGAAAATAGAACAATCTGTGATTCAGTTCCCACTGGACTGTTTTTTTCAAGTAGGGATGTTAAATATCTATAAGCCTAAAAGGGGCATATAGGTGACAATCAAACAAAGCATGACAAATATCTTTGATGGCTTGGGATACCTTTTTTTCTAGGTCATTTTATAGGAATCAAGCATATTTTTTTGCAAGAGGAGAGAAGTCTGCTATTCCACCAACCAGCCCTGCTTTTTATTTCAGTAGATTGATCATAAACGTAACGGTTCTCCTCGCACATATGTGCTAGTCGTTCCCGACTCTAGAGGTGGTGCTCATCTCCGTTTCAAAGCCGAAGAGCCAGTGGTGTCCAAAGACGTCTCTGTGGTCATGTGGCCGGCATGACTAAACCAAAGGTGGGTTGCCACTGGTTCGCACCCGTTCGGGTGAATCGGTAGTGAAAATTGGGACTGGGTTGCCAAACTGGTAGGGACGGCAGGCTGTTCACGCCCCTGAACTAGTTCCCTGGTTGCTGCTACCATTGCCGGTTGGTTTTTCAGTCATTTTTTTCATGTTTTGCACGCGTGCAGTCTGCGCAGCGAAGCGGCAGCAACACCAGCAGCAACTCACCCCTGGACTAAACGCCGAAGGTGCACAGAGCACTGTTACCTTCCCACCAAAGGTGGTCCCTATTTTTCTACTTGCATTTTTCATATCCTTTCGAACTGCTAGGTTTGCAGAAGCTGGGACAAGTAACGGGAGCTCACTCCGTTATGCGGCGTTAGGGATTTGAACCACTGAACTGCCAACCTTTCTGATCGACAAGCTCAGTGTCTTAAACATAGGGCACGCCTAATTCTCAGTCCTGCCTCATTCACAAGGATGTTGTGAAAATCAAGTGAGGCTATGAGAGAAAGAACAGATACCATCCTGAGTTCTCAGACAGGATAATAATGCAATAGTAAAATACAATTCATCAGAATTGTTTGATAATAATTATTTGCGTAACAGTATTTTGAACACTTGCTTTTTTGCTGCTGCTTTTCACTTTTTAAAATTGTTGCAGCAGAACGCTCTAAAAAAAAACCTTTAAGAGAAATAATGGGGGCAAACTGTCTTTTTAGAAAGTAGGAAGAAAGTCTCAAAATTGGAGCACAGGAGATGGGAAAGAAAAATAAGCATCTTTGAGGAATTTGATCTTTGTGGATTTCAGAATTCACATCTTCTGAGTGAGTGTCCTGTTATTCACTAGCTTCACTGCTTATTGAATAGTCTCCTGCAGTTCTTGCCTCAAGAAACTAAAGTGTGTGTATGTGTGTGTGTTTGTGTGTGATTAGATGTTTTAATAAAATATGCCTCTAAAATGTGCATTTAAATGTGAATAGTATTGCAGGTTTACAAATAGGTAAGGTGCTGGCCAACAAGAAAATAAGTCAGGATGGAGCCCTTAAAAGTGAACATTGGCATCCGATCCCTGTAAAAGTGGGATGGACTAGAAACATTGTGTAGCTGCATCTAAACATTACCTAGGCCAGTGATGGCGAACCTTGGGTGCCAAAAGCATGTCCTAAAGTGCTAGCTCACATGCCCACCCCCATAATTTAATGGCCCCCTTCCGCTGTGACCCCTGCGCATGCGCACCTAACACCCTCCCCCTCGCTGTGTGCACAGCTTTCTTGGAGGCTGGGGAGGGCAAAAACGCCCTCCCCTGCCTCCCTGGAGGCCCTCCAGAGGCTGGAAACAGCCCGTTTTCCGCCATCCACAGGCTCCAAAGGCTTTCTAGGAGCCTGGGGAAACCAAAAATGGCCAACAGGCAAAGCAGAAGTTCAGGAACGGACTTCTGGGTTCTCCTTTGGACCGTTTTTCTCCCTCTGGGGGCTTCAGGAGGGTTTCCTGAAGTCTCCGGAGGGAGAAAAACAGCCCAATGCGCAAACCGGAAGTCCATTCCTAAACTTCCGGTTTGCATGTTGGGCTGTTTTTCACCCTCCGGAGGAAGCCTCCGGAGGGCGAAAAATGGCCAAAAATCATGATCGAAAATCAGTTGGTGTGCTGGAGCTGACAGGGCAACGCCTCACGTGCCATCAAAAATGGCTCCGCGTGCCACCTGTGGCACACGTGCCATAGGTTCACCATCACGGTCCTAGGCAATCCAGCAGGCACCCTCCCACGCACACAGACCTTATTAGCCTTTTGGAAACTGGGAAAAAAATGAGTCTATGGGGTCTCTCACCATTATAGAGTAGGGGGAATAAGAACTTTTTCTGATATAGTCCAGGGTTGCATTAACGCTCCTAGCAGCTATCTCACACTTGGCTGGTCAGTGGTCAGTGACCATAAGCAAGCCCTTCTCCCATGCAGTGCTTCCAAACCATGAGTCTGCTATTTTGTCTCTTTTTCCATACATTTTTTTCTCTTTCAGTAAATGTAACATCTCACATTTTTCCTTTCTGGAAAAGACATCTTGTTCCTCTCTTTTCTTCTAACCTTTCCAGATTAGATTGCAATATCATTCTGTCATCTTGGATCTTGTCGAGACTTCCAAACTTTGTATCATCTGAAAATCTGACAAGCAGCTCATCAATCCTATCACCCATGCCACTAATAAAAATGTTGAATAACATTGCACTTAGGAATTATACTGGTTACAGTGTTCCACCTCAACGTAGAGCCATCGGTGCTGACTCGAACGTGATTAAATAGCCAATTGTGGATACACCTGACTCAATGGTAGGATTTAGCCAGTTGGCACCACTTCGGGACAACCTGTTGTTAAGTTTCTGAGCAGTTTGGTGAACTGGTTGTTGGAAGAAATCATTAGGGCAGAGAACCGGTTGGTAAATTATTTGAATCCCCCAGCTGACCTGACTGTATTGCCATTCAAATCACATTATAACAGCTTATCAGTGACAATGTCAGAAGAACCCTGTCAAAAGCTTTTGGTGAAACTGAGGCACATTATAGTCACAACATTTTATACATCTACTAGATACCGTATTTTTCAGAGTATAAGATACACCTTTTTCCCTCAGTAAAGTGGGTGAAAATCTGGGTGCGTCTTGTGCACCAAATACAGCATTTTTGGCCTACTGAAACCCCGCCCCTTTTGCAAAAATGTTTGGGAGGCTTGCAAAGTGCGCCTGAGAGCTGGGGAGGGCAAAAACAATGGGCTGTTTCCCCACCGCCGCCACCAGCCACTAGGAGCACTCTAAGAGCCTCCTAAAGCTCTTTTATGAATGTTTCATAATCATAACAATTGTATACATATATATTAGATTAATGATACTAATAATGGAAAAAAACATGGAATTGGAAATTATTAGAGAATGTTACCAATACTAAAATAATAGAATGACTTAGAATAGGATATAAAAAATACTTTATTATTGGATATATTGAAGATGATATAATGAATTATTATAATATAAATGAATTCATAATTAGAATACCTTGTTTAAAATGAATAAACAATAGTGTTAATCAAACAAATGAAGTACTATAATAATAATGTATACAAATATATTTAATTGACAATATGTGACTTTAGATAAAGTTTAAGTGATGACTATGGAAAGGATGCACAAAAACCTTGTAACCAATTGACATATTGTACGTAATTGAAGATGTTTTTATGTTATATGTCTTGTTTGTTCATGTTTGTTTAAAAATAAAAAAAAATATTAAAAAAAAGAAAACAGCAGACGTGGAGATGAAAGATCTGCCTTCATTATCTGTTCAACGATTGGTGATGGATCATTTCCATTAACATCAAGTGGCAGAACTTTAACTATTTTGTTGTTGTTAGTTGCGAAGTCGTGTCCGACCCATTGCAACCCCATGGACAACATTCCTCCAGGCCTTCCTCTACCATCCTCTGGAGTCCATTTAAGCTCCCGCCTACTGCTTCGGTGACTCCATCCATCCACCTCATTCTCTGCCGTCCCCTTCTTCTTTTGCCCTCAATCTTTCCCGGCATTAGGCTCTTCTCCAGTGAGTCCTTCCTTCTCATTAGGTAGCCAAAGTGTGTTTGATTTTGTGTATCATTCATGTTTGTATCTTTTTCTGAGGTTGGAACTGGTGGACTGGAATAAGAATAGTTTACTTTGTGACTGTTTTGCGTTTGACGGCAACACGTTGCCAACTCCCGTCATTTTCATCCTGTGATGAAACTTAAGCTTACCATTTCTCTCTTGCCTGTGGCCGGTGATGGTATCCACCATCATTATTTACAATGGATTCATGTGTTGACATATAAGGTATAAAACTAAGGCTCTGGCCTCCAGTTCCCTAAATGTTGTTTTCAATGTTTTCACAAACTTACACTTTACACAGATGAAGTTTGCTTTGTCTTGTGGGACATGATGCATCTTTTGGAGATGATGGCCAGCATTCCATCTATGGGCACAATACAATACAATACAATACAATACAATACAATACAATACAATACAATACAATACAATAGTAGAGTTGGAAGGGACCTTGGAGGCCTTCTAGTCCAACCCCCTGCCTAGGCAGGAAACCCTATACCATTTCAGACAGATGGCTATCCAA
Source organism: Natrix helvetica (assembly GCF_964273705.1). Classification (NCBI taxonomy): domain Eukaryota; kingdom Metazoa; phylum Chordata; class Lepidosauria; order Squamata; family Natricidae; genus Natrix; species Natrix helvetica. The sequence continues at coordinate 248,756,164 of NC_138548.1, forward strand.
CATCTTCTTAAAGACTTCCAGTGTTGGGGCATTCACAACTTCTGGAGGCAAGCTGTTCCACTGATTAATTGTTCTAACTGTCAGGAAATTTCTCCTCAGTTCTAAGTTGCTTCTCTCCTTGATTAGTTTCCACCCATTGCTTCTTGTTCTACCCTCAGGTGCCTTGGAGAATAGTTTGACTCCCTCTTCTTTGTGGCAACCCCTGAGATATTGGAACACTGCTATCATGTCTCCCCTAGTCCTTCTTTTCATTAAACTAGACATAACCAGTTCCTGCAACCGTTCTTCATGTTTTAGTCTCCAGTCCCCTAATCATCTTTGTTGCTCTTCTCTGCACTCTTTCTAGAGTCTCCACATCTTTTTTACATCGTGGCGACCAGAACTGAATTCCAAGTGTTCCAAGTGTGGCCTTACCAAGGCATTATAAAGTGGTATTAACACTTCATGTGATCTTGATTCTATCCCTCTGTTGATGCAGCCTAGAACTGTGTTGGCTTTTTTGGCAGCTGCTGCACACTGCTGGCTCATATTTAAATGGTTGTCCACTAGAACTCCAAGATCCCTCTCACAGTTACTACTATTGAGCATGGTACCACCTATACTGTACCTGTGCATTCCGTTTTTGTTGCCTAAATGTAGAACCTTACTCTTTTCACCATTGAATTTCATTTTATTAGATAGTGCCCAATGTTCAAGTTTGTCAAGATCCTTCTGTATCTTAAGCCTATCTTTTGGAGTGTTGGCTATTCCTGCCATCTTGGTGTCATCTGCAAATTTGATGAGTTCCCCATTTATTCCCTCATCCAAATCATTGATGAAGATGTTGAAGAGTACTGGGCCTAAAACAGAGCCTTGGGGTACTCCACTGCATATTTCCCTCCATGTAGATGCAGTTCCATTGAGGACTACACATTGAGTGCGGTTGGTCAGCCAGTTACGTATCCATCTGGTGGTGATGCTGTCTAACCCACATTCTTCTACTTTATCTAGTAGTAGGTTATGTCTACCTTATCAAAAGCCTTACTGAAGTCCAAGTAAACTATATCAACGGCATTCCTCTGGTCCACTAATTTTGTCACATTATCAAAGAATGTAATAAGATTAGTCTGGCATGATCTGTTTTTGACAAATCCATGTTGACTTTTGGCTATTACTTTGTTTGCTTCTAGATGTTCGCTAATTCCTTGCTTGATTATCTTTTCCAGAATCTTTCCTGGTACTGAGGTCAGGCTAATAGGTCTGTAGTTTCCTGGATCTATTTTTTTTCCTTTTTTGAAGATGGGAACCACATCAGCTCTTTTCCAGTCCTCTGGTAGTTCCCCGGTGTTCCAGGATCTCTGAAAGATATAATTCAGTGGTTCTGAGACAATATCCTTTATTCTATGGAGGAAGAGAAAGAAAAGGAGAGCAAGAGATTTTTTCCATGTTTGGGGGGCACTGGGTTAAGCTGGTCAAATGAAATTGCTTGGCTGCAAGCTGTCTTTCCAGAATATACCATCTTACCCAAACCCCGTCCCTTTCAATCCCCCAACCCTTAGCTGCAATGGAGAATACAGGCAGTTCTCCATTTACAACCCCAATTGAGCTCAAAATCTCTGTTGTTAAGTGAGACATTTATTAAATGAGTTTTGCCCCCATTTTGCAACCTTTGTTAAGTGAATCACTGCAGTTAATAAGTTAGTAACCGATTTTTAAGTGAACCTGGGTTCCCCATTGACTTTGCTGGTCAAAAGGTTCCAATGACCTTGGGACACAGCAATGGTCATAAGTATGAATCAGTTGCCAAGCATCTGAAATTTGATCACGTGATCATGGGGTTGCTACAAAGGTTGTAACTCTGAAAAATGGTCATGTCACTTTTCAGTGCTGTTGTAATTTTGAACGGTCACTAAATGAAATGTTGTAAGTCAAGGACTACCTGTAGAAGGAACATGCTTTGAGCAATTCACGAGGAAAAACCACCGGGACTGTGTTGAGCTAGTTGTCAGAGTGGATTAACTGGGTTAGAATGCTTACGAAACAGATAATTCTCCCATCTTTGACTTAGATATCATATGCGTGATATGAACAAGGTCATATGCAATTATGAAATCTATTTTTTTTTCATCATTGGCACCATGAGATGCACAGACTCTTCTCCTGGGGCAAATCTGATCTCTTTATGCCTATTTGTCCACCTACTAGGACATGGGAAGCCACGGATAGCTTGCTGAGATACTGTTGTCTGTTTCTGGAGACACTTTCTCTCCTTTGCTTGGGAAGGGTGTTTGTACCCTGGGCAATGCAGTCACTGCATACTGATTTGTGCCTTCCACGGATGGCTAATGCAGGAACGTTGTAAATGAATGACAATGAAGATTGGTAAGTGGTAAAAGGAATTTCCAGAAATACTATGGGAACAGATCAGTATTGCTTCAATAGTTTTTGCTTCTAGTGTTACTATTGTGTAATTGTACTTACTCGAGTTAGAAGTGCAACTGAATTAGGGAGTGGCAGGAGGTTCGTTGTCTCCCTCCCCCCAATAAGCATACCCATGATCAGGCTGTAACCAAACTTCCTCAAAAGACTGCCTGTCCCAGCATGTTTTACTGTCATAAATTGATTTACAGGAAATGATTAGCCCAGAACGGAATTATAGTGCTTCAACACCCTGGTATGAAAAATAAACATAATATGGTATTTTCACAGGATGCATAATTCAACATTGGCATGAATGAATGAATGAATTTGGGCCAATCGCTCTCTCAGTGACACTTTATAATGTCATTTTTTTTGTGAGCAAAAAGACACAGGAAGAAGAACTTTTTATACGCTGTGTTGAATTTATGAATGAAAAATGAGATAGTGTAATGAATTAATAAACACAGCTCTTAAGTCAGTGTGAAATCTCTAGCGATTTATTGATAATTTGGAGGCAGGAGAAAATCAAGAGTACGGTTGATGTCAAGTGAATAAAAAAAGCAAAAGTTGTGTACAGATTAAAGAGAATTACTTCAATTGGGTTCATTAAAAGGTAACTTAAATCCAATCAAAATATAAGTCAGTGCAAACTACAGGTAGTCCTCAACTTACAACAGTTTTGTTAGTGACTGTGGAAAGTTACAACAGCACTGAAAAAAATGACTTATGACCATTTTCACACTTATGACTGTTGCAGCATCCCCATGGTCACGTGATTTACATTCAGATGCTTGACAACTGGTTCATATTTATGACGGTTGTCGTTTCCTGGGCTCATGTGATCATCTTTTGCGACGTTCTGACAAGCAGGCAACAGGGAAGCAAGATTTACTTAACAACTGTGTTACTAAAATAACTGCAGTGATTTACATAATAAATGTGGCAAGAAAAGTTGTAAAACTCGGCTAATTCCTAAATGGAGCTGTTGTGTATTAAAGCAGTTGTATATGCAGTTGGGGACGGGGTGGCTCAGGGTATGGGGTGGTTCAGGGGCTAAGATGCTGAGCTTGTTGATCAGAAAGGTCGGCAGTTCGGTGGTTCAAATCCCTAGTGCTGTGTAACCGAGTGAGCTCCCGTTACCTGTCCCAGCTTCTGCCAACCCAGCAGTTCGAAAGCATGTGAAAATGCAAGTAGAAAAATAGGAACCACCTTTGGTGGGAAGATAACAGCGTTCTGTGCACCTTTGGCGTTTAGTCATGCTGGCCACATGACCAAAGAGATGTCTTTGGACAGGCTGGCTCTTCATCTTTGAAACAGAGATGAGCATCGCCCCCTAGAGTCGGGAACGACTAGCACATATGTGCGAGAGGAACTTTTACCTTGCCTTTATATGTAGTTAGCACTCCTGGGTGACTACACTTTGAAATAAAGTGGTGGATATTTTTGTTAAGAGCTGCCCTTTTTGTGCTAGGGCCAGGCAATGACCCCCCAAGTCGAAAGGTCAATTTTCCATCCGACCTCATAATGTCAGTCCAACCTATGCTAACTGTGATTCACATCTGCCAGTATACAGCAAAATGTTGTCAGGAACTGACTGAAGGGGACCGTCTTCATTTTAGAGGGCCGCAAATGTTGGGCGTGTGATTGAGCTTTCTTTCATTCAAGGCCAAAAAAAAAAAAAACCATATGAAAGAAAAAAAAGCCGAGTTCCGTATTTCTCTAAGGCTGCGGGTTCTTCAAAAGGAAGTTATTACTACTGGTACCAGTTCATTCCATTATGACTTAGTAATAGTAAAAGAAACTAATATAGATTTCTAAAAAAAACCCAACAGTTCCGATCTTCATTCTCCGCATAAGGATCCGGAAGTTCGCGAGAGCGTAGTTTCCGATAAGAACGGTGAATGTTCTACCTTTTTCAATTATATGCTAAAGTTCGCTTTCAGGATAATTATGTATTTTCAAAGGAAATGAGACCCTGCTGCACATCCTTGCTTTTCCAGCTGGGTATATTTGTCACACAGAAGTTTATCAATGAACTTGTTGTCTATAGCTATACTTTTTTGTTCTTTTTTTTTTTTTACAACAGTGGAAAAAAAGAACGGGAGGAGGAGGAGGGAGCAAAGCAGCCAATCAACAAAGTGAGTAGAATTTCCAGTTCAGTTCAAACAAGAGCATAGTTTTTTACCCCTCCCTTACGAGAAAAAAAGGACCAATAATGACCCCGTTCTCAGCCAAAACACAGGAGCTAACCAATGAGCAAGGAACCTGATAGTTTACTTCCTCCAATGAAATATAAGCAACGGGGCAGAAGGGGTGGGAGCAAGAAAGAGAAACATCCACCGCCTGGAAGATTCGAATCGAACGTTCATACACGCAGAGAATACTGCAGCAACCAATCAGCGGGCTAAGAAAGCGTGGAATCGAACGTTGAGGCACCTCCGGCTTCCCCCTCTGCCCACCCCGATTCTCTCCACATGCTCCTCCCCTAGATGCTGTTGTTTGTGGTGGTGTAGCTGCCGAAGAACTACGAGAGGGGAAGGGGAAATATCAACACAGCCTTGTTCCTGCCGACTGAAGCTGGAGAGGCTTGGCTCGAACCCGGCGAGAGGACTAGCTTAAAGCCTCGGAACAGAGAAAAGCGCCTGGTGTTTCGGGCTAGAAAGGAAGGAGGAGAAGCCTTTGTCGATTTTGTTCCTCCCCCCTAAAAAAAACACGTATCCCAGCCGCCTCCACCACCTTGAGTGCGTTTGGCTCTCCTCCTCCCTTCCGTGTTGTGGTTTCGCTTCTCTCGCCATGTCGGTGAATATGGAGGAGCTTCGGCATCAAGTCATGATTAACCAGTTCGTGCTGGCTGCGGGCTGTGCGGCGGATCAAGCGAAGCAGCTACTGCAAGCTGCACATTGGCAATTTGAGGTGCGTTGCGAGCTTTTCTGGTTCTCCGTCTCTTCCCCTCTCCGCCTTTCTTCGCGGGGTGGGGGGAAAGAATCACTACGACCGCCCTCCCACGCCTTAACTAATTTTGTGGGGGGGTCTGGGTTCGGTGGTGGCTATGGTGGTTTAAGGGATATTCTGCTGCCCTGCCCCCCTCCCCCGATGTAAGGCGAGGGAGCCTTTCCCTTGGCACTGGGCATGTAAACAATCCATCAGAGCCATTTTAATAACTACTGTGTCTTTCTACAATGAGTGCCTTCCGGGGCTAGGAATGTGCTAGGCCTTAGCGTGTTGACTAATCTGTTGTTGCTGCTGGTCGTGGGAAAAAGGGGAGGAGGAGGAGGAGAAGCGAGTGGACAACATTAATAATCTTGAATTGGCCAGGCGGCGAGAGTGCAGAACGCGTGATCATACAGCCTACTGGCCGGGGGGGAGAGAGAGGCTGATTCGAGCATTCAGATAGAATAAATGGCTTTAAAATATTCCTCCATGGATGTGCACACATCTCCTTTAAAAAAAACGACCAAGAGGGGGGCTGAGTGTGAAGATTTTATCTTGCCCGCCCATCCCCCTTCACTTCATTCCTGAGTGAGGCACCCGATTTGGAAGCAAAGGAATATCAAGGAGATTGTCCGCCCCGCCCCCCCAGTCTATCCCCCCTCCCCCCCCAATTATTTAGGGACGTTAGTTTCTGAACTAAGCCTGCTAATAATTTGCTGCTTCGTATGTGTGGTCTTTATTTAGCTGGAGAAGAAACGAGATAGCCAGTTGAGATGTGGTTAGAAATTCTTGCTTTTAAAGGAGTCTTGTTTGTTTACATATGGTCCTGGTCTAGCCACAATGTTTTAAATGCCTCCTCTGTTTTGATTTACAAGACGAGGAGGAAAAGATTGGTTTCAGCCAAGCCCTTGGCATCAACAAAGATAAATGCCTTTTGTCCATTTCTGCTGGCCATAGCATTTATACTTAGAAAAGCCATCCACCATGAAGCCAATCTCCACTCCACCCCCAGGTTGCCTTTTAAAACTACACATTTTTGTTGCTCTGCCAATTTTTTTAAGTGTTAGGGGTAGAAACTTTCTTATGACATTTTAAAATGTTCCCCCGACCAGCTTTGCTCGTACTGTGTTGGACTACAGTTCACTTCATTCCCATTTGGAGGATGGCACCTAGCTAAGCTGCTGTGGTCTTTATTGGCTTGTGGGTTAGAAAACCTAGTTGAGGCTGACAATGATTACCTATGGGTATGTTGTCCTCTTGTGTGCTGTGTTTGTGGTTTCATTTTTTCCCCTTTCCTTCCCCAAAGGGAGAGGAAAAATTAGCATTGTCCTAGGTCAGTGCTTTAAAAAAATGGGAAGAGGAGGGAGAGTCATGGGATGGACAAGAATGTCCCTGTAAAAAAAAAAACCTTGCTGTATTACCCTCCAACTTGATTTTCCTTGGAGTTGTGGCCCCTTGTTCTAACAGTAGGCTTGTGTATTTGTATTTTTTAAACATAGACGGCTTTGAGTGCGTTTTTTCAAGAAACCAACATTCCCAACACCCATCACCATCATCAAATGGTAAGTAGTTCAAAGTTCTCAGGCTCATATTGTTCCTCACAATCCTCCTCCTCCCCCTTTTGTGAGCACTGGAAATGTACATTAGGTGAATAGTTTATGTGTGTGTTTTAATGCCTTGAGCCTTTCTTGTTTCCATGAACAAAGTCCAACCTATCCTTAGTTTTTTTTTTCCATACCTCTTGGAAAGCAGGTCTAAAAGAGAAATAAAAGACCACGCTGAGCAGTGCTTGAGTTGTCAAGCCATGTAAATACGAGGAGGAACTCCTTGTCTTGGATATGCAACGTCTGCATAATTTTACACAACCTTTGATACTGGGAGGGAACAAGAGCCTGCAGCCAGCAGTGGTTGTGCATTCAAAGCTGTCAGCTCTACAGACAGCCATATTGCTCTGCAACAAGAGAAACACAGACTGCAAATGTAAACAAGAGCCAAAATGTCTGCCAGGAAACAGGGACTTCTGCTTCTCTCACCCTCCCTCCCTCCTTCCTCTGCCTTTACCTCATATGGAATTGTTTAACCATTTTTATACTCCATAATTACTTAAAATCCAGGGAGTTTAGAAGAAAGGAGGAAAGCTGGCAAGCTTTTAAGTACACCCCCTCCACATCTCTATTAGTGTATATTAGTGTGTTTCGTCTAAACTTGAGCAAAACTTTGTGTGACCTTGACTGAGGGCAGGGTTTTTTGGCAAGCAAAAGAAGTTTTTTTTTTAAAGGAAAGTGAACTAGTATTGTGTGCAAAGATAATAGCAAATACAGACTAAGCTACAGCATTTCACTTGTCTATTGTTGAAGCCTATGTATAGCTTTAGAAATGTAAAAAAAATAAATAGAAATCTCTAATAAAATTCTAACGTTGCTTGTTTGTTTTTCTATCTACATAGCAATGTAATTATATTTTCAATATTTATCTACTAATGAATGCTTTTAATTGTAGATTTCAGTTAGACTTCATATTTTGACTAATACTAGAAATATCTAATGTATTCTGATAACATTGATAAGACTATTTCTCCATTAGAAGTACTTGTTAATGAGAAAGTATAATTTGTGTTCGGAAGTTACGTTTTGTAAACGTTAGGAAAATATAAATGACATCTAAATGACTACTGGTTGCATCAGTGTGCTGTATTGTAAAAATGTCTAAATAGCTTGTTTTTACAAGTCTTTTGAAATAATCTATACAGAAAACAGGCTTTACTGCATTTCATGTAAAATAACTTTCTGCAATTTTTTGAAATTGACAAGGACCACGATTATCAGATTTCAGTGTTCTGCAACTGGTGTTCTATCAAAAAGTCTTGCACTATTTTCATATGATTTTATGGAGGAAAACACTGGGCACGGGAATTGTAGTTTAGATATAGCAAGAGGGGAATAGTTTTATTAGAGCCAATAATTTGGATTTGAAAAAGGGTTCTTCTACATAATGCAGAAGCTGCAACATTCATTTCATCCTTGAACCTGGATGGTTTTTAATTTTGAAAAATGCAAGGTGTTTTTTTTTTTAAAGAGTTATCCAGTTTTTGAAGGGATAGAGAGAACTCAGCCTTTATATGAAATAGTTTAAAGCAGTGTTTCTCAACCTTGGCGACTTTAAGTCCTGTGGACTTCAACTCCCAGAATTCCTGGCTGGCTGGGGGATTCTGGGAGTTGAAGTCCACAGGACTTAAAGTCGCCAAGGTTGAGAAACACTGCTTTAAAGGGTCTGAAAAAGCTTATTTTCTACCCAAATCTGGAAGGAAATGCATACAATGTGTAATTTTTAATTACATATATAACAATGTACAGAAAATTCGTGTATTTTTTGTTCTTCCACCAATGTAACAGAATATACACGGTAGAAACTTGGAAAATAATATGTTCACAAGTTTGCTTAGATAACCTGGAATATCATCATTTGGTTTTCTGTTTAGTTTTTAGAGAGAGGGTACAACCTGCTTTAAGTTATTCTTCAGAGTCGTAGGAAGCTGCCTCAGAGTGTAATTGACAGTGGATCGTTAGGTAGACAGCATTCTTTATGAGTACCTGCTCCCCCTTTTTTCAAGCTGGGGAACACGACAGTATGAAAATGTGTGCTTTACCTTTCTGAAGAGTAAATGTTACAAAGAATGTGAAACTTTGCATTTGGCTTAGAAAAAGATCGCAGATCTGCCGTCTAAAATACGGCAGACTTTTCAGACAGTATTATATGGCTTCAGAATATTTGAATTTGTTTATGCTGATTCTATTTATATTACTGGGGGGAGGGGGTGAAATTGCAGGTGTATGTGTCCGTTCCCCGTCCCCCTCCCCCCCCCACTTCTCCCTATGAAGTTCTCTACACAACTGATTGCATGACGCTGGCATAAAAATTCAAGCTGTGCAATAAGAAACTAGTATAGGGATAAGTGTTCTGTATGTGATTGCCAAGTGGTGACAAATGATTCATAACTGCCCTGGAAGCTAAAACAAGCAGCCAGTGAGCTAATTTAAGCATGCTCTTTTAAACCTAAATGTGAAAGTAGATCTCAGGTTTGCTATTGAGCTTGAAACAAGGGTGAACATCCTGGACCAGTTTCCTGTGTGACTTGCAAGGAATCCTACTTGTTCCCCAGTAAAAAGCTCATTGTCCTCAGAATTGGTTGACTTCTATGATTTCAAATCTATAGTAGGGAGGTCACCCTGCATTCTGGGATTGGGTTCTTGCTGAAAATGGACATTCCTACAAAAGTAACAAAAGCAGTTTCAGCACAAATTCTAAGACTTTCTCCCAGTGTTGGAAGCGGCCATAGTGATTAATGTATCTTCCTGGCTGGAGTGTTTTCTTCAGAATGCCTATTACATGGGTGCTTTGGATTCACAGACTGTCCATTACCCCATGTTCCTTCCTTCCTGCATGCCTTCCCCTCTGTATCACTCTTGCTCTTCCTGCCATACTTGCCCATTTTTTGTTTTAAAACCCTTATTTGGCCAGCAGTTGAAATCCTTGCAGTTCATGAACTAAAATCACAGAACTTCTACACCAAGATGTCTTTGGTTGTGAAAGGGCCTTACAGAGAAGAATCTTGGTGAAGATGGCCAGTGGGGCAGCAGTTGGTAGGAAGGGGGCAGCAACATGGCTGTGGGGGCTTGGGTGCCTTTGAAAAGCGTGTTTTGCCTCCTGGGGGTAGAGTCATTCCATAGAGGCAGCCTGCTTTGTTTCCCAAGGGGCTGCATTTTTGCATTTCTGAACAGGTATTGCTGGTAAGGAGTTGAGCTGATGGGTGCCCTTTTACATCCAGTTGCTGGATAGAATTTCAGTGAATGCTGGAGGTCTCTGTTAATAATATCCCAACCCCAAATTAGCTTAGAATATTCAGGAGCCTTTCTTCTTATGCAGCCCCTTGCGCAATTCAACAAAGTAGGATTTCAAACTTGATTCAAGGTGTTTGAAATGCTTAGCACACAGCAGGGGAGCCTGTTTAATCGGTTTTATATTCAGTCCTTGGTGCTGGGCATCCTTCTGTACATACTGCTAACAAATCCATTTCTGGCCTCGCTTTTTTTTAATTCCCCCAAAGGAGGTTACTGCTATTAATTGACTGTTATCTGCCACTTGAAATACATACAACACACACACACACACACCCCTTACATACCCACACAGACATCACAAGAAAAGCCCCAAATGAGTAAATATGCAACAGGCAGGAAAAATCCCATCTTCCCATCTGGCAATTTTAAAATATCTTGTTTCTTTCCTTTGTGTGCCTCGTGTGCTTTGCCAGGCCGTCCCATTTATTCATAAATCTTGTGTGTTAGATGCAGATTTCGGCCAAACAGAACCGCATGTGAACTGTAATGAGACAGCAGGGCCCATTCTTGCTTGCTTTGGAATGTTTCTCCCAACTGCTGAGTATTAAAAGAGTTTACAGTTTCTGCATTTGCCAGGGACAGTTTAACAGAGATTACAAACAAAGGATATCCTGTCTCCTCGGCAAGGCTGTCTTCTCAAGCCTTCCCTCCCCCTATCTTTTTATAACCAGTTACACATTAATCAGGAAACTAATGTTCAAGTTATGATTTGCCCAAGCATTATTCATCTACATTTCTCAGTTGCTTCTCAGACTTAACATGGTGCCTAGTTTTGAATTCCATTTTTGCTGCTTATAGGGCATTCCCCAGTGTGAATTAGGAAATTCACAGCTTGTGAACAGAAGAGATTTAAGAAAGTTGAGCAGAAAAGAAACTTTACAAAATGCTTTATTTAGGAAATGAAAAATTATAGGTGTCAGAGATATTCTTGCCAGTAGAAACGAATAGCAGGAATTGTAATGAAAAATCTGAGGTTGCTGTGTTAGAGAAAACTGATTATTATACACAGTTGGTGAAATTCTTGCAAAGATATTGTAGAGAAACCTATGGAAGTAAAATCTGTAAGTTGTGGGTAGAGAAGATACATAAATGTATTCAAACACAAACTCAGGACAAAACAGTAGTAGAGATCATGTTTTAATGTTTTAAGTACAGAAGGTCTAAAGTTCATTCGCTGAAGAAAAGACAGTTCTGCTTGGGGAATTCTGGGAGTTGAGGTCTGCTAATATTAACATTGCTGAGGTTGAGAAACACTTGAGTTAAAGGATGAATAGTTGGCGATGAGACCTCTACATATCGATAGACCACTGAGTTTGAGAATATGTTGATTTTTAAAGAAAATCAGGGGGCAAAATCAATGAAAATTGTGCTCCCTTTTTTGTGCTTGGAGGGTTTGCATTCATCGGTTTTCTTCAATTGGCCAAGAAAGTCTTGATTGCAAAGTGTAATATAGATCACATCCTAAAATTTCCTCAAACAAAAAGCTGATAGCTTTTACACAACTGGTGGTGTGGAATTTGGGACCAGTTCATCAAATGTATTTCTCCTGCAAAAACTGAGCCAGTTTTATCCTTTAGCTGAATTACCTAGGCATTGTAATGGCTGAGACCCAACGTCTGATCCCCTTTGATATAAATAAGAAAAAATGGGATAAAAGATCTTTAAAGGGCTCCAGAATTTATGATGTCCTTGGATTTCTGGAGTAAGAAGTGAATCCTGGGCTTAGGAATGGCTATTTTCTTGGCCCAATTGTTAGACTGTGGATCTGCAAAAATAGCTTTGGAGAGCATTAAACTGAAGAAGAAAGATAAAGTGCATAAATTATTTATTTTTTGACTTCCCAAAAGGACCGTTTGTTATCAGTAGTCAGCTGATCTAGAAAAATCTTCCTTCATAGGCAGAGGAATTCAACAGTTTATTTGTATTAGTGACTGAATTTGTGTTTGGGAGTACTGTGGGGCGAAACATAACACACGTACATTGTTCTTCCATTTTGCCGCAGGCAGAATGTGAGGTAGAAGACCTTTTGTTCATATCCATATGGAGTTGAAGTGGAGATTTTGGTAGTCTCTTCATACTATTTCCTCATCTCTTCCCTATACTCTGTGAGTAGGATCTCCATTGACTTTTGGAAGGGCAGGCAGCTAATATTTGCCGCCAGAACTTGCATTGCTTTCCTCATCTGGTTTCCATTGTTCCATTAGTGTATCTGAACCCGTGACTGTTGGGAGACTTAGATTCAGGCTCTTCTGTGAGTCTTCTGAAAGTTTTCCAAATCAGTACTGTATCGTTAATGCCTATCTTATCTTACAAAAAAAAAACCCCATCCTCCCCTCAGAATCTCTTGTCAAGTTTATGCTACAAAGGAAAGGAAGCTCTTTATGTTCTTCCTCTTTCCACCTTGTTCAGGAGACGCTCTCACCAGAGAAGGAGCTGAATACAATTCCTGTAAGCTTAAGGTTTGTTTTAACTTCTTTATCTAGGTTTAAAAGTGGAAAGTGAACAAATAAAAGAGGCTTATCATGGACACTTTTTAAGGTCTGAACAGTTTAAGATCTGTTTTCCTTGATTTATACTAGTTTCTTTACCGAGTTTTGGATTTGTGCATGAGCTGAAAGAATTGTGCTGTTGTATTTCTCTTCCTCATTAGTTCTAGAATGATGAGTCTAGATTCTCAGGTCAACATAAGAGGAAGAATATGGTGCAGAAATGATCAATTAGGGCCAAGTTCCAATCCTTGCTTGGTTATGGAATTCATTCAGAACTGTTGTGTTAATCATATCTCAACCAACCATTTTTCTGGTAGGAAAAAATGGTGTGTGTATGTGTAATGGGTACCTACCAAACAATAATAGAAAGGGTGGGATTTTTTTTTAAAAAAATGGGGGGATATGGCCTTAAAATATATGCATGGGTCATGGCCTTGGGGCCTTGATGCATGAGAAATCAGCACACCTGTATAGACACAACTCTGGAACTACAATCAGATGGAACATGGTGGTTCCAACATAGCCTTCCTTAAAAAATGCTGTGAAAGTTGGACCCTAAGATAGGCTGAGCGCCAAAGAATTGAGGCCTTTGAACTATGGTGCAAGACTCCTGCAAGTCCCTTGGACTACAAGGCGATCAAACTGATCAATCCTAGAGGAGATGAACCCTGACTGCTCTTTAGAAGGCCAGATCCTGAAGATGAAATCAAATACTTTGGCTACCTAATAAGAAGGAAGGACTCACTGGAGAAGAGCCTAATGCTGGGAACGATTGAGGGCAAAAGAAGAAGGTGACGACAGAGAATGAGGTGGCTGGATGGAGTCACCGAAGTAGTAGGCGTGAGCTTAAATGGACTCCTGCTGGAGGACAGGAAGGCCTGGAGGAACACTGTCCATGGGGCGCAATCTGTCGGACACAATTTCACAACTAACAACAACAAAAATATGCTCTTGTCATATCTTATATTGTAGCTCCCATCTTCCCCTATACATTTGGGAGCTAACTAAGGGTTATGGGTATTGTTATCCATACATAAGGACAGCAGCAAGTCAGGGAACACTGCTCAGACACAACCAAGGGATACAACTACATTGCTAATGATACAACCACATAATTTCTGTCTCAGGCAGATCTCGTTAATCTTCAGTTGTCCTGGCCCCTTTGTTTCTCTTGTAGGCTTATTAGGCTGATAGGTAATAATGTAGGAGGGAGGCAATCCAAACATTTTATTTCATTCTGTACTTTGTAGTATCATGGACGAGGAACACACATCCTGGAGTGCTCTGCCTCTTATTTTTAAATCTGTTGAAGCTGCAAATCAACTAACCTCACCCCCCCCCCTTTTTATTTATTTTGGATGTTGCATGTCCCACATCAGTATATAGTAATGCCATTAATATGCATGCTCCTTTATATTTAATATATTTATTCGCTTCTTTTCATAGATACAGTTAAATTTGTATCAATTCCTCTAGAAAAAAAATTGTTTCGTGCCCAATCCAGAGAAGTCTCACACATACTCCTTTCTAGTATTAATGGTTGACTGTAGGCTTGCCTAGGACTGTCAGTGACTCAAAAATTGCTAAAGGCTTTGGTGGTGAATGGGATACTAAAATAGTACCAAATGGTGCATTTAATAGAGTTTACACCGATTACAAAATTTATTTTTTCTTCGCTAGAATTTAATGGTGAGCAAATGTTCCCTTGGCCCCTTCTAAGTTTACTTTTACTCTTTTGATACTGTAATGGAGACTCACATTCCTCCATCAGAAGAGCATATAGACTATAGTTTAGTTGTTTTAGTGTCATAACCTCCAACTACCCAGCAATTGCATATGTTAAAAGCCTTTGAAGCTCAGTTGCCCTCAGGCTGGAGTCAAATACTGGTTTCGCTGGAAACTTCACTTCCTCGTGGATAAAGCTCCACTTGACCAGAGTCATCCAGGGCTGATAACTTCCACTTTATGCCACTTTATGAGACTACTCTCTAGGGAGCTTCCTTTTGAAAAATTTCAGTAAATTCATAATTAAATGGATAGAGTCACAGCTGGTGAAGGCCAGAACAGACTTAAAGTAGTCCCAGTGTCTCCTTTTGCTTTTGCAGGCTTAAATAATCAACACACAGAGACACACACAGACACACACAGGCTGACCTATAAAACCTGATGCCAAACCATATTAGACATCTCAAGGATTGTCATCTGGGAATTGTGTTCTCAGGAGGGATATTTGAGATTTAAGATACTTTTTGCTCCCTGGCCTTCAGGTCCATGTGCCTGATGTTAGTTGACATGTCCTTTCAGATTCAGAGGGAAATGATTTTTTTTTTTACCTCAGGAGATTTAATATATTTAGCTGTTGGCTATCTTAAGTGCCAATTGGGAAAAAGTCAGGTTACAAATATCTCTCTTGCTCTTTCTCACATATACATGCTAACACCAACCTAAACTTAGATATGTACCTTTTGTTAAACTGGCTTTTTTTACTGCTTTATTTTTCCATTTGTCTCTGTGTTCTATATTTCTTAAAAAAATATTTGTACAAACCGGCCAAGAAATCTTGCTGGGAATGATTTTATTAACAAGCAAAAAATAGAAATACATCTTAAATACATGATAATAAGGAGAGGTTTATAAAACCAAGGAAATTATGTAGATTTGTCCCTTGAGTTTGATTGGCATCTGAATGTATACGGAGAGGAACAATCATTTGCAAATGGAGGATCTCTACTACTGAGTTTTTATAGTATGGAGGTATTGAAAATAGGGCACAGAAACTGAAGCTCATCTGTTTTCTCTTGCTCTCCCGCACCCAAAACTATCACCTCGTGGTCTGTTTACTTGATTTATAAGTACAATTAATCTGCCTTGGATGTAACTAAAAAGAGTTTTGGGGTGCAGGTTGTGCATTGTGTTATTTTTATGCTAAGGTTTGATAAATTCAGCCGCGCTTTGGGTAAACCTTTTGATTCCTTATTGAGGTGACCATTTTCCTCCCAAAAGAACAGACTTCAAGTAGTTGGAGCTGAGCAGACTTTCACATGTTAATGTGTGCCCTGCAGTGTTGTGTTGGTCAAAGTCGGTTTCTCGTTGCTTGGTCCTCTTAGTATTGGCCTATCAAATATTTCTAGCAGAATCAGCACAAGTGCCTAGGTTTCCATCTGAATGCACTCTCCCTTTCTTGTCTCACCCTTTTATTGTTCCTCCCTCGCTCTCGGTAATGTTGAAACGTCGATGGTAATCTCTGTGGGGCAGGACAATTTGTGTGTACCATTTGTGTGTTTACTTATGATGTTCTGCAAAGCAGTGTGTACATTATTGGTGCTGTATAAATAGCAAGTACAGTCAAGCTTTTCCATGATACTCTGTGTCAGCATATGCATTATGGTATTACTATTGCTAACCTAATTAAGGATTGTAGTCTCTTCTCCTTGCACACACACACACACTCCAGACTCTCTCCCCTGAGGGATTATTTTAAAATATCAAGGATATTTAATATGTTTGAGGTAGAAGATGGGTGTAGCTTAGCCAAAGATGAGCTGGACAAATGATGTCAGGAAGTTACTTTGGCTTAGCTCATAACTAGAACGGGGTTTGAAAAAATAAAGAGCAAAGCAGTAGAAGCAAAAGTGAGAGCTAGGCAGCATTCCGTGCTAAACGTCATTGTCTTGCAGTCAAATAAAGGAGAAGGAAATGTCTGAGGGTTTTTTTTGCATCATTTGGGAAAATTGTCCTACATTTTGGGGGGGGGGAGGTTGATAAAAATATAAAAGTGAACACAGGGATTTTGTTCCAGGGATGAGTATATCAGAGTTGATCTATATTATTGGGGGTCTGCAGTCACACAGATACAGGTAATCCTTCACTTACAACCATTTGTATAGTGGCGGTTCAAAGTTATGACGACACTGAAAAAAGTAACTGATAACCCTTTTTTAAAAAAAATATTTAGATAATTGCAGCATCCCCATGGTCACAGAATCAACATTCGGACACTTGGCAACTGGCATAAATTGTTGACAGTTGAAGTGTATCCTTTACTTTTTGCAACTTTCTGAGAAGCTAAGTCAGGTGTCAAACCCGATCACATTGCGGGCCATATCATGACGTATTGGGATGCTTTTTGTCTGTGTGGAGCTGGGGTGGGTGTGGCCTACATGGGGCCATATTGGGCCAGCAGACTGCCAGTTTGTCAGGCCTGAGCTATGTCAATGCGGAAGCCGGATTCACTTAACAACCGTGTTACTAGCTTAACAACTTCAGTGATTCACTTAACAATTATGGCAACAAAGGTCATAAAAATGGGGCAAAATTCACTTAACTCTCTTGCTTAGCAATGGAAATTTGGAGGTCGATTGTGGTCATAAATTGAGGACTACCTGTATAACAATTTGACTTAGTTTAGGAAAGGAAACAAGGGAAAAAAGTATTTTGGCCATTCTCCCATATCTCTCAAAAGAGACTCAGCCATTTTTGCATTCTAGTTGCACCAGCTCAGGTAGGAAAAAGTAAATAGGCCAGCTGTAGAAGGATTTTAATCCTTACTCCACAGTAGGGTAAAAATACAAGTATTTTGCAGGGCCTTTTCTACTAGGGAGCCAATTGCAGGAGGCTGGGAACAGAAGACATAGAGTGAGGGATTAATCATTTCCTCTCTGGTTTGAATGCCTTGACTCAGCTTAGTACAAGGAGGAAAACTAAAAGAAGGCCGTGGCTACTTGTCAAGTTAATATCTGAATTAGTTTAAGGGTTGAAGATAGCCGAAGAAGTTTAGTAGAGGCTTGAAAACAGGAAAAGGACCGAAAGGACGCAGAGAAGAATGAGGGGAACTTTACCAAGAAAGTAAAATCCAGGCAAAGTGGAATTGATTAGATCAGGGATTCTCAAACATTTTGGGCTCAGGATCCCTTTACATTCCTAAAAAAAATTGAGAACCCCAGAGAACTTTGGTTTATATGGGTTGTATCTTATTAATATTTTCTACCAGAAAATAAAACTGAGAAAATATCTATTTGACTATGTGGATTCCCTGAAAAGGTCTTGGGGACCCATTTTGGGAATTATTAGTTTGAAGGAATCTCAGCTCACTCTTGAGTTTTGCTTTTCTCACACTGAGTGAACTGAGATTGTTGGCCGCTAAGAATAATAAAAAGTGCCATTTTAGACACATTCAGATTAAAAGAAAGAGAAAAGTGCCATCAATTCAGTTGCCAAGTGAAAGTGACTTGAAAAATAGGAAAAATCAGAATGTGTGGAGGCCACATTCAACTCCTTATAGATAGAGTTTGCTGTCGATTTCTGGGAATGTACTTTGGAACTACAAACCTTTTCCCTTTTTATAAGTAGGTAGATTGTTTATTAATTGGGTAGTCTTACAAGCACATAAAAAGAATGAAAGAAAAATTAAACAGGATCTAATTCCAGGGTAAAATAGATAAAAGAATTGCAGTGGTAAATGCAAAGAATCAACATTCAGAAAAATACATCGCCTTTACAGGATATTCTAATCTGTTTGATATAACGGGTTCTTAGCCGCTTTAATTATAAACTTAGTGGTTCTGCTCACAATATATACATTAGAGTTCAGGAGGAAATAGAACAATCTGTGATTCAGTTGCCACTGGACTGTTTTTTCAAGTAGGGATGTTAAATATCTATAAGCCTAAAAGGGGCATATAGGTGACTATCAAACAAAGCATGACAAATACCTTTGATGGCTTGGGATACCTTTTTTTCTAGGTCATTTTATAGGAATCAAGCATATGTTGATGCAAGAGGAGAGAAGTCTGCTATTCCACCAACCAGCCCTGCTTTTTATTTCAGTAGATTGATCATAAACGTAACGGTTCTCCTCGCACATATGTGCTAGTCATTCCCGACTCTAGGGGGTGGTGCTCATCTCCGTTTCAAAGTCGAAGAGCCAGCCCTGTCCGACGGCATGACTAAACGGCAAAGGCTCACGGAACGCTGTTACCTTCCCACCAAAGGTGGTCCCTATTTTTCTACTTGCATTTTTTCATGCTTTCGAACTGCTAAGGTTGGCAGAAGCTGGGACAAGTAACGGGAGCTCACTCCGTTACGCGACGCTAGGGATTCGAACCTCTGAACTGTCGACCTTTCTGATCGACAAACTCAGCGTCTTAAGTTATACAAACTCTGCATTTGAAAGGATGCAAGGGATCAGATCTTGGTTGCCTTGCATAATTCCCAGCAGCTAGAGCAGGAATGATATAAATGGATTTGACAAAGGCAAATGCTTTATTTACCAAAAAAATTCTCTGAGAAATAAGTCAACAGAATCTGCCTTTAATCATATTCCCTGTATGCTTTGTATGATTACCATCCAGTGCAGCCACTTATTTGCTTTATCGCCCTGGCCTGCAAATTGTGTTAAAAAAGCAATAGCATATTGAAGTTGCTGAAGAGGCTCGTGGATTGTGGCCAGAGACCATTAGTTTGATAAATAGGAAGTGGTGCAACCTAGAATGAATAATTTAATTTATACGTTAGAGATGGTGTTGAAATCTCTTCAGCCACGCTGGAATCTTTTACTTTGAGGGCTGTGCATATAAATGCTCTGCACTCTGCAGTTTCATGTTATAAAGGTCGTACCCTGCAGCTCAACAAGACCAAATGCACAGTCAAAATCTGGAAGCCAGGGAGAAACTGTGTGATCTTTCATGGGGAGAAAAAAAAGCCTCTTTCCTTCCATGGATAACAAAATCCAAAGCCAAAAAAACAATATCAGGAAAACCCTTTGCTTAGGCCAGATGTCACTGAAAATGTCTTTCTGGATAAAGAAAGCAAGTGGACAAACCGATCCATAATCATCTTGGAATTAGCTTTGGCTTGGAACTCAAACAGTGTAGTGCAGTGTTTGCTTTCTGTTTAACGGCAACATTTTCTCATTCCAACATTTGCGAACCCCTGTGGTTCAGAATGACATTGTGTTATGCAAAACATTTCCTGAATGTTAGGGACAACGGGAATTTGATGTGAAAGGAGCACATTCCTTCTATGCACAAGATCAGTTTGCCCCCTTTGTACAACTGAGTTTTGCGGAGTAAAAAAAAATATTTTATGGTAAATGCAAAAAAGTACATATAGGGTGCCTATATGAGGAAGGTGTGATTTGATTGCAGTTCTGTGGGCTAGCAGATGCTTATAGATCAGAATCTTCAAACATTCAGAAATTTACTGCATGATAGGGCCACACTAGGAAGACAGCAAGCATATCTGCTAATTTATGTAGGAATCCTCAATTTTCTGAACTTTTAAATTTTACCCTCCAGTTATAGTGTAGCCTGGAATTGATTTAGTTTGGTTATGGTATTGGTCTCCCACTCTTGTTTTTGCTGGGGTGGCTCATCTGCATATTTGCATCCTCCTTAAACTACTGTAATGAGCCATTTTTTTGGTCTGTTCTAAATGTCTATTTGTCTATCTCCCTCCTTTTTAACCCCTAAAGAGTAATTTTATTTTACAATACATTAATTATGCAGAGTTGCTTCAGGTTCAAATGGTTGTTTTCTCACATAGATAGTGCTAGCACAATGTGGACTTATGAAAAGTCAGTTAAGTAAAGATCATTCTGGCACACATAAATGCTTTCACACAAGAAATGCTAATTAATATTTCCTTGGTTATTGATGCTGTTGGGAGTTTTGCAGTTTCCAGGGCAAGTTCCAGAAATAAAGGTAACTGTCTGTGAAGTTTGTGGGCGTCTGTGTGCATAGATACAAATGGATGTGTGTGTCTGTGTGCGAGAGATAAATGCCAACATAACAAGCTCAAGGCTATTTTTTCCTATTTGGATTGCTTTACGTGTTTCTATCACCTAGTGTTGTTAAAGAAGACTTTGCCCTCTGGGCAATTAAGCTTCTTTATGCAAGAGAGGCCAAGCCTAATTTTTGTCCCTATTTAGCCATAGTGCTGCCTTCTGGTACTTTGAACCCTTGACCATGATGGCTGGGCATTATAGGAACTGTAACTCTATTTGGAAAAGGTTGGGAATAATAGAGCAACTTTTGTTAAACATTTCTCCTCTTTGCAGCAAGGAAAAAAAATCTTAAAGAGAAGTGTGGTTGACTAGCCGTCCCATAAATGTTAGCAACGATGCCTTTTTGGTGCCACAGAACTCAGCCCATTGAATTGTTTTTGTTGATGTTTGAATAGGGCAAGCAGGAAGGTTGAGTCACATATGTGGAGCATTACGCAGTCACTTCCGCTCGGTTGAAACCTCTTTGTTGTGACAGGCTCCATTTTTCCTATTCTCGGCCTGCCGCTTCCAGGCTGGCCAAAGTAGATGGAAGGATTGGGGGTGGTGCAGCCAGGACAGGCAATCTATCCTTTTCGTTTTAATTACTTTCACAAGCCAGAATGCCAGATTTATTCCATGCAAATCAAGCGAATTGCCTGGATTGCATGTGAGATGCCTGTGCGCATCAAAGGGCTGTGTGTAAGGGCTCGCTGGCACTTTTTAATCATACGTTTTAATCACCTATTTTAATACAAAATTAAAATGATTTTGAGAAACAGGGTTTGGACCAATATTTCTCTCTCCTCCAATCTTTTGTTAGTGCTTTTCTTCCATTGTAATCCATGGCAGTACACATAGTTCTTACCCACAACTCAAGTGTGGTAGTTTGGCTTGAGAGAGCACGATTGGGCCACAGTCATTTGGTGAGCTTTTATGGTTGAATCTAGCTCTGCTTGGTTCTGTATCAGCTTAATTCTATATCTCTGGTATTTCTATATCTCAGAGATATATTCTATATCAGTGGCACCCAAACGTTTGGAAACCAGGGACCAGTTCCGTGGAGAGAGGTTTTTCCACGGACCGGAGGCGTGTGGTTTCACATGCGGCCTGCATCTCGCGGATGGGGATTCACTTTTTTGCTCCGCCCAGTTTCTGGCATGTCACAGCCTGGTTCCAGTCCAGGGATTGGGGAACCCCCAGTTCTACATCCCTTCCTTCCTTCCTTCCTTCCTTCCTTCCTTCCTTCCTTCCTTCCTTCCTTCCTTCCTTCCTTCCTTCTTTCTTTCTTTCTTTCTTTCTTTCTCATAGAGAATAGTTTTTTTTTTCCCCTCCTGAACCTGGCCTCACCCTTTCCCCACCTCCCATTGAAAAAAGGAGGTGTAATGTCACCAATATTAAAACAAAAGCATAGTCCTAGAACCAGGCCTGCAATTGAGAACTACAGTAGAAAAAGTGTTTTTTTGTTTGAGAAGTTATAATTAGAATGGAATGGTCACAGCTTACCGGGAAGTAAAGAAGCTTGATGAGGGAAAAGACTTCTGCAGTCTTTTGTTTCAGCCTCTCCAGAGGATTTGTGATGATGCAAGCTGCTGGCTGAATTTGTTTGTAAGTGGGGAAGGAAAAGCAGTCTGATGCCTGCTAATATGATTAGTCGACCTATCACAGAGCTGATGCTGTTTTTTGTTTTGCAACATGGCGTTGTTACATTACCTTCTGGCCCAGATCTAGTCATATCCCCTTTCTCCACTTGGCTTGCCATGGGCAAGTCACAGTTTATAATGTTAACTTACCAGAACCATGGTCTAAGCTTGCTAGTGCCCTTCAGATGAAAGGCTACTATAAAATAATAGGTTTGTAGATAAGATAATTTTATATAGCCCGTCTTACTTAAATATCCTTCAATCTGGTTTCTTTTCAGATAAATTGAGTATCAATAATGCCATGTGGCCAAGGGCTTGTGGGATTTGAAGTCCGTCACATCTCTGGAGGGCTTTAGGCAAGGGAAGTCTGTTTTAAGCTCATTCCACCTATACACAGACAATTTTGCCTTAGCCCAGTGTTGGCGAACCTTTTTGGCACCAAGTGCCGAAATGGGAGCCCACACATTGGGGGAGCACCAGAAACCAGAAGAACAGTTCCCTGGCGTGCATGTGTGCACCGGGAAGCTGAGTTTCCAGCATGCACATGCACACTAGTCACCTTGTCTTTCAGTTTTTCCTGTGCACTGCTTGGAGAGTCCAAGCAACGGGTTAAATCAGTCTGGTTGCCCTTGGACTGAGGAACTTCTTTTTTCCTGACCACACCTCCTAGTGTGGCCACTCCCCAGAATTTTTCCTCAGTCTGCCCGTACGGATAGCTATTTGTGAGCTCCAGCTGAATTAATCCTTTGGCTTGGACTCTCTTAGTAATTTCTTTCCCTTTTTTCCATAATTCTCCCTTCCCATCTATTCTTGGTTTTTTTCCTTCTAAATTGCTATCTCTACAGCTGCTTTTGTGCTGTTCGGAGGCCAGGAGGTAAGCGTGTTGGGGGGGGGTTGCTCCATAGCCATGCTGTCGGCTGGCGTGGAGACCTTGCCGCTTGCTTTAAAGAGCGCGGCAACAGCGGCGAGGTTTTAAATTGAGCGTTTTGTTTGTTTTATTCGAGGATTTTTTGCTTCCTAGCCTGTTTTCTCGCCCTCAGCCGCCGAGGATGAGCGTGCGACCGCAGATTAAGCTTGCGGTCGCTGCTTTCAACTCCGCATTTCCCCATGCTTTTGCAGCGGCCATTTTTTGGCACGAAAAATTCACTCCTTTGTAAACGACCCCTTGCGCTCAGCCACGCTTTGCCAGGAGACCGCCGGGTGGTCAGGGGGCCAAGGGCATCGCGGATGGCATGCGAACACGGGATCGAACCCCAGTGGCTCCCAGTACTTCTCGCCCTAGTCCAGTTGATCCCCCCCCACTAAACAGGCCTGCCATCCCACCCTTGAGTCTTCCATAGTCAGTGAGGCTTCCAACCTGGAGGACCCTGACCAGGAAGAACAAGAGCTCTCGGATGACGAGGACCTCCCTCCAGATGCGCCTGCCTTCTCAGGGCTCTTTAAGCCGAATCTCTTTAAGTCAATCCTTCACAAGGCTAAGGCCGCTACCAGGGTAGGAATCAAACCCAAGCCCGCTCAGACCTCAGCCGACTCGACCCCGGCCAACCCCAACACGGCCATGTTCGATGTTCCTACTCCTCAGCAGGAACTGGTGCCGGTACCTGGGTTGTTTCTAGACCTAATACAACACCAGTGGACCCAACGTTGTCCTCTCCCAGTGGAGCGGACAAGAAGCTGTACAGGATGGAGCCCACCCTGGAGGATCTCCTGGTCCTCCAGCCATGGACCCTCCCATCGCTGCCCTTACCTCCAACTCTTCCCTCCCAGCAGATCTATTGGAGGGCCAGAAGGCGGAGAAGGCTTGCCACAAGACTCATCTCACGGCCGATTGGGCCATTAAGGCCTCTTCTTCTGCGTCCTTTTTTAATAGGGCCTCAGTTATTTGGCTGTGCGAACTATTGGCCAAGCTCCTGGCGGGGGACATGCACCTTCACAAAAGTTCTATCAGTGGTTGCAGCGCAACTCAGGCGCAGGCCCGTAAGACTTCAATGTTACCTGGATGACATTCTCATCCAATCGTCGTCCAGGAAACAGGCCTTACGGGACCTCCACATCACCATGAGGTCCCTCCGGAGTCACAGGTTCTCTTTGAACCTGGAAAAGAGTCATCTCACCCCAACTACCAACCTTCTCCACCTGGGGCCAGTGATAGACACCTCAACTTGCAGGATGTTCCTTTCCCAGGACAGGATAGACAGCTTAGTATCCCTGACCCACAAGGTTCTGAGCTTGAGGCGAGTCTCCGTGCTACTCCTCTCACAACTGTTGGGGAAGATGATCTCCTGCTTCTCGGTTGTCCCCTGGGCACGGTTCCATTCCAGAGAGTTGCAGTGGCTTCTCCTGCCCCATCAGAGAGCCAACAGGAGCAACTCATCCATGACGATGCGGCTTTCCCCGACTGTGAAGAGATCTCTCAAGTGGTGGCAATCAACAGCTCTACTGAAGGGACACCTTTCACGGAACCTGCGAGAGTGATCATCACGACAGACGACAGCCTTGCCTGTTGGGGGGCACACATGCAACATCGCGTAACTCAGGTCAAGTGGTCTCCAGCCGAAGCAGCTTGCAACATCAACTTCTTGGAGCTGCGGGCAGCGAGACTTGCCCTGTGACATTTTCACCAGGACATTCTGCATCAGCACGTCCTCCTGATGACGGACAATGTGGCCACCAAGGCACATATAAATCGCCAGGGCGGCACCAGGTCCAGGAAACTCATGGCAGAGACAGAGGCCCTGGGCAGGTGGGCGGAGCATCACATTGCATCCATTTGCTCCGACCACATCTCGGGAGTGGACAATACTCAGTCGGACTGGCTGAGCAGGACCACCATAGACAATGCAGAGTGGCGATTGGATCCAGTCCTGTTCCGCCAGTTGTCTCGCAGATTCGGCACCCCCCGTGATCGACCTGTTTGCCACCCAAGAGAACACGCAACTCCCAACGCTTCTTCTCCCGCTTCCATTCACGGGGGGCGGAGGGGACGGATGCCCTTCAATGTAGATGGCCTCAGGGGCTGCTGTACACCTTCCCTCCTCTCCCGCTGCTACCACAGGTGATCTGCAAAACCACCGCGGAGAGGGCGGAGGTCCTCCTCGTCGCACCCCACTGGCCTCGGAGGTCCTGGTATGCCGATCTTGTCAGCCTGTCGGTGTCCACTCCATGGTGAATCCCTCAAGGCCAGATCTCCCTCAGCCAGGGGACCATACTCCACCCGGACCCCCACTGGCTCCAGCTGGCCATCTGGTACTTGAGGGGGACCTCCTGAGGAGAGAGGGCCTGTCGGAGGAGGTGCTACGTACTATCCAGGTGTCCAGACATCCTTCAGCGACCAGGATATACGACTCCACTTGGTCCACCTTCGCCAAGTGGTGTGACAACCTCCATTTTGATCCAGTCACTGCACCTGTTTCCCGTGTACTGGACTTTCTACAGGTGGGCCTAGGCAAGGGTCTCGCCCCCAACACCCTTCGTGGTCAGGTGGCAGCACTATCCACCATTTGGTCCAGTGATCCGACCCAGCCCCACAGCAAAATATCAAGGGTTCGCTGTTTCTTAAGGGCGCCTCCAACTTATACCCTCTGGTGGTTCACTGTTATACCACCTGGCAGTTATCGGTGGTCCTACAGGATCTTACTTCACCGCCCTTCGAGCCTCTACGTACAACATCACTTCGACACCTCACCTTAAAAACTGCCTTTCTTGTTGCAATAACATCTGTGAGGCGCATATCAGAGCTGGCGGCTGTATCAGTCTGGGAGGACCTTTGTGTCATCCATCCGGACAGGGTCATACTGCGTCTGGACCCTGCCTTCATCCCAAAGATCAACACCTGGTTCCACAGGACGCAAGAAGTCATCCTACCTAACTTATGCCCGCGCCCCAACTACCCAAGGGAATGTGTTTGGCACAAGTTGGACATCAGACGGGCCCTGCGGATATACATCAAGCGTTCTGCAGACTTCCACCCTCTTTGTGTCGTTCCAGCCAGGCTCCTTGAGTGAGAAGGTGACATCTTCTACGGTCGGCAAGTGGCTGAGAGCATGAATTGCAGCTGCATACGAACATCAGTCCAGTGCAGTACCTCGACACATTACCGCTCATTCCACAAGGAGCGCTGCCACCACCGCGGCCTGGGCCACCCAGGCTACCATTGACGAGATCTGCAGAGCGGCTACCTGGTCTTCACCATCACCCTTTGTCAAGAAATATAAATTGGACATGTATGCTTTGGCCGAAGCCTCGTTCGGCAGGCAGGTTCTCCAGGCGGTTGTTTCCATGACCGAATCCCAGGACTGACCTTCTGCCTGCCCTAGTGACAGTAACTTGGGTATGTCCCATTGCTTGGACTCTCCAAGCAGTGCACAGGAAAATGACCATTGGCTTACCTGAAGGGTCCTTTTCTGTACACTGCGGGAGAGGCCAACCCACCCTGGCTTCTCCGTCCAGGGATTCATGACCGTCGTGCCAACTTGGACTTTCCTTTACTACTTCATCATGCTTCCAGACTTCATGGGTTCCAAACCTTTTCAAAATTCTGGGGCCAAGCAACACCAGGAGGCGTGGCCAAGGAAAAAGATTCCTCAGTCCTAGGGCAACCAGACTGAATTAACCCATTGCTTGGATTCTCCCGCAGTGCACAGAAAAGGACCCTTCAGGTAAGCCAATTGTCATTCTGGTGCACATGCACAAGCAAAGACCACCTGGCCGGCGTGCTTGCGCGTGCCGGAAACCAGAAGCTCAGCTTCCTGGTGCATGCATGTGAGCTGCTGTCCTGTTTGCACAAAGACCAGCTTGCAGGCGCGCATGTGCACACCGGAAGCCGGAAGGGCGATAGCTGGCGTGCCCGGAAAGATGATGCCATCACAACCTTAGCCCATCATCTCTGCTCCAGTCCCAATTTACATGCATATATCTGAAGGGACATAACTGGAAAAGAAAGAGAGGTCATGGACCTGACCGATTGCAAGAAGTTTCTTTTGTTCCTAAAGTTAAAAAACAGCTTCACTTTTTTGTATTTTGTTTGGATACCTCTTTATAAACCCACACCCATATGTATATATTTGTGTCTGTGTCTATACCCAAACAGAGGTGCTATATAATGTAAAATACTTCCTCTTTGATGATGGATTTCTCCAAGCGCACTTATATGTGGGATTGGTGGGGAGGGAGATGTTGGGATAAGAGAGGGGACAAGACTAGTGAGAGATCAGTTGTAACTCATTCAGAACAGCAAGATGGAGAAGAACCACTGTTGGCTTGTTTTGTAACTGCTTTTGTGGTTACGCTACTGCTCGGTCACTATGCTGTTAACATGGCCTCAGCTTTCTAGAGAGAAAGCATGCAACTGTATTTTAAGTTTGATGTTAGTTTGTTTTTCGTAATGTCCTATTCTATTATCGCTGGTTGGGGGGGGGGGGAAATGGGCAACATGAGCCCCAAAGTCTTTCTTTTGTGAAGTAAGGCTGAAATTTTTGCATTAAGGGCATGTTTGCCCAGAATTTAAACTGGCAAGTTGGTACCATAAAGAATAACAAAACATCAAAGGAGTAATGGCTGTGCATCTTTAACAACACTGAAGAAATGGGGTTAAACATTG
This sequence comes from Natrix helvetica, assembly GCF_964273705.1. Lineage (NCBI taxonomy): Eukaryota > Metazoa > Chordata > Lepidosauria > Squamata > Natricidae > Natrix > Natrix helvetica. The sequence continues at coordinate 248,783,883 of NC_138548.1, forward strand.
CTAGAAAGCAAATGGCAAAAGATGGCCTTGGCCGATCTGAAAAAGCTGAGAAGGATGAAGCCTGGGTGACACCCATTTAGGAGGTCCCTGTGAAACTGAAAGCTACAAGTTAAACTAAGGAGTAAAACAACTACAACAAGCAAATAGAGGAAGAAAGTGGCAAAGCACTTCCATATTGTTGCTGGGAAAGCAGCATGGGCCTGTCCCTAAAGTCACAAGACTGTCAACCAAATGCCCTTGGCCCCATCTTTTCAGTCACCCAGAAGTCTTCCTTGTGTTTGACCTTGAAAGATGACGTTGTTAGCTTAGCAAAGGGGTGAGATAGCAATTCAGAATATGGAGGAAGCATCGAGAGAACCTGAGCAGGATAACCGGCAGAAGTGAGGCTGCCTATAGCCTTTGTGATTCCTGAAAGCCTTTGTCCACAATGCAGCCCCAACCTGTGGCTTCCAGGTATGTGAGGGGACCTATCTCCTGGCTGTATTAGAGATTGTGGGCGATGTTATGCTGCATATTTTAATTTTTTGCATTCGTTGTAATTGTTTTGATTCTTATAGCTTGCCACCCAGAATCATGTGTCAAGATGAACAACTACGTCACTTGATTTCTCCCTCCCTCCCCCCCCTCTCTCTCACACACACCAGGGTTACTACAGTTGTACTTTCTCTTCACTTTTAGAAACTGTCTCCCTCTTATAAATAATTACATACATACATACATACATACATACATACATACATACATACATTCAAAACTTACTGAAAATATATTTTGGGCCTGCTTGAAAGGGACTTTCTTTTAAAGTTGCCAGTGTGAAATGAAAAACAGATCCAGGTTAAATGTTCTTGGCAGCCAGAGTATATGTTTTACACATTCAGCTGCTTGAGATTAGATACTGGTTGTTAATCTGTAATGAAGTCACATTGGGGGAGGAATAGAGTGGTCTTTGTTTTAAAAGAACATTTTGAAATACAATGTTGCCTTAATTCTTTGGAATCAGGTTTATTTATAGTGTGATTTGCCTACCTTTATACGGTAACTATGAAAGCAGAGGTATTAATAATACCAATATCAATATCCTGTGAGGCAGAAGAATAAAGGCGCTAAGGTACAAATGGTAATATAAAAGGTTAGCTCATTGAATCATTTATTCACAGGAGGTCTAAGAGCTTTTCCCAATCATTGGTCTCCCAGGATGTTAGGATGATAATTCTCAGAATTATTAGCCAACTTTTGATCAGTGGAATCTTTAGTCCACTGAGCACAGATGGCGGGACACAAACTTGAGAATGGTGTCCTATGTACAGAATTTAGATATATTGTGGCTAACTGACTTCTGCCTTGAAACACTTAACAGCTTGTCTAACGCTTCCACAAAAGGTCTTTTGGTGATTCACTACCACCATTCATTAGTTCCACAGTAGTACTTAATACAAATGTTAAGGTTGCAATTAAGCTTCATCAGATAGGGTATTAGATCAAGATTCTTTTTTCTACAGTACTCATAGCACTATTCTCAATAAAGTGCAATTATTTTGTGATGTCAACATGGCAGGGGTCCCTGGTTAGATACAGAATAGAATCGCATCCTATGTGGCCTGATGTAAAAAGAACCCTAGATATCTCTCTTAATGAGCCTGTCATTGTCCTCTGATGACAGGAACATGGGAGAAAAACAGCTTTGATGGATGGACAATTGGTTATGAAGCAGAGAGCAGGGGGGAGAGAGACTGAGATTGATTTGATAAATAAAAAAATGAACGTGTGTGGTCTGGATCAAAATGATAGGCTTGGGTATACAACTTTGTTTGAAAGGAAGTTAGAAAGAGAATGTGCATTGTATAATGACTCTCTGAAGCACCACATGTAAAATTGGTGCTGGAAGAAGTAGGTCAGTTGAAATTACTTGCCTTAAGGCACATTTCTCTAACCCTCACAGAATCTTTGATCAGTTTCTTCATGGATTTTCACCTGAAAGTATGAGGATTTTCATGTTTTTAGAAAACTACTAGCAATTCCAGTCTCCTTTAAGTTTATAAATAAGTTGATTATCTCCACAGCCTAGAGCTAAATCAATACCACGATTCTTCCTTTACATCATGGATGGGCAATCTTGGGTCATATACCCTCCCTACGAAGTAACACACCAACCACAGTCTTAGAACTGTGCTGCTAAACTGATGGATTGATTATGTCCCATCAAGTTGTTTTCAGTTTTTAGTGACTGTCTAGGTAGTTGGCAAAATGGCTGGTTTTGCATGGCACATTTTTCCTACTAGGGAATGAATGAATACACACACACACACACACACACACACACACACAGAGAGAGACAGAGACAGAGACAGAGAGACAGAGACCCCATGCATATATATCAGCTTGGGGAATCCTAGGGTCTTCAGAAGTCTATAGATTTGGCATTAACTTGTTTTAAACAGCTCAGTAAAAATTCAGGATATAGTGAGGAACAGGGTGAAATTGTAACTAATCCTGGAACAAGCCTATTGAAGAAAAAGTTACACCCTGAAATGTTTTATATGACCAAGGACACAAAATGTGAAGATTTTTTTTTCAAAATATACTTTCAGCTGATGGAAACACATAGTAGCTGTTGCTCAACTGGATGGGAGGCAAATGAGCTCCAGTCTATACGCTTTAATATATGAAAGGATGTACAGTTCCCTAGCTTGTGTACATAAATTATCATATAGAACATTTGCTAAGTAAATGAAAACATACAGGAGCCATTCCCAAGGTATGAAGAAATTGGAGATCATATCTTTTGAAAGGCAGTGCTGGACTGGTTGACGGAGTTGCTTTTAGGAAATACACTGTTGTGTAAATAAATGGGTACATCTCATTATGCAGGTGGATCATAATGGGTGAGCAAGGCTTAATAAGCATACATTATTGGCAGGCTTTCAGTCTCTTGGCTGGAAGAGTTTCAGGGAGTGTTTGTTTTTAGTAGGGTTGGGAATGGGCACACTTGCTCTCCTGTACACCATTGAATATAAACGCTGGTGAGCACATACGTCCACCTACTTTTCAACCTGTTTCGTTTCATAGGAGGAATGAGGGTAATGCATTGAGGGGAACAGGGATTTGGTACAGTTCTTCTGTGCCTGTTCTATAACCCTATAGATTCAGCCTTGGGTAGTTTAAGTACCCAGAATGAAATGGTAAAGCTAAAACAAGTCCTTGGTGCTCTCTGAGTATGATTGCTTTCTTGCAGATGTTTCATTTCCCAAACTAGGTAACATCATTAGCAGAGATGACGTTACCCAGTTTGGGTAATGAAATATCTGCAAGAAAGCAATCATACTCAGAGAGCACCAGGGACCCCTCATTTCAACCCTGTGCTACAAATATTCTCCTTTATTGGTAAAATGGGTCCTTTCCTCAAAGGGGTGAGAGAACCTCATTTAGAAAAAGAAAACTTGCGTTGATGCAACATATAAACATTAGGAAATGGAATAGAGCAGGCCTATATTCATTCCCAAAACAAAGGACATAGGGATGTGTGTGAATTGCACCCAGCAGGGAAGGTAGATGGTAGCACTCAAAACAATTAAGCATGTTGTGCAACAGCCAGATGTAGGCTGGGAGGCCTCCATCTTTGATGTTTCAAGTTGGTACACCTCAAACTGAGGACTTGAATGTCACTTAAAAGATAGTGAGAAGGCATTAAGGGGTCTGAACACTTGCTGGGGTAGTGGACCAAGTCTGGGCTGTGCCATCAGAACAGAGCAGAATGTTTCTAAAATGGTATTGAAATACTCAGTTAGAATATAGCAATAGCACTTAGACATATACAGCTTCACAGTGCTTTACAGCCCTCTCTAAGCGGTTTTCAGAGTCAGCCTATTGTCCCCCAAAATCTGGGTCCTCATTTTACCCACCTCGGAAGAATGGAAGGCTGAGTCAACCTTGAGCAGGTGAGAGCCGAACTGCCAAACTGCTGGCAAACGGTAATCAGCAGAAGTAGCCTGCAGTAACACACTCTAACCACTGCGCCATTGTGGCTCTTATATATAGCATATATAGCATGAAAAGCATGGCCCTCCCAAAGAGTTTGGAGGAATCTGCTCAATGCAAAAGGGAAGTGTTCAGATCAGGCTTTCTTTGTCGTGCAGTTTATAGAACCAAAAGATTATCCTTTGTTTCCACTCCTTGATTAATAATTTCTTAACACTTTTTATTGAACATTTATCAATATCCAGCTGTAAATTTGTACTGCCTGCTTTTAGCAGTCTTAAAGCATCTCCTTTACATTTGGGTGTAGTTTTATTTCAAAGCATAGTTATCCTGGAGTAGTTTGCTTTTAATGCAGAACCTGGACTCTTGGTTTTAGCAGCTAGTAGAAGTTGCATCTAGCAGGATCTCAGGCTGATTTTACAGGGCAAACAGAATAAGATGGTGGGCGTTGGGTCCCTCTTCACATGGCTCGTTTGCTACCCCACCTCCACCATCTTCTCAAGGTCTTCTTGCTTTCCCAGCTGTTGCTCATATTTCCCAAGGAAACCCCCTCCTCCTCCACCAACACATAATTTATTTTCAGAACAAAAAATGTTTGAATTGGTTCCTGTGTGCACCGAAACACCAGAAGACCACATAATTTGATTTGGGTTAAACTATTCAAAACCTACTATTTAGTTCACCGATTGAGTCACAAAAGGAGAGTTTTGTGCAGTCCCGGACACAGCGAAGATGCTGTACGATAGAAATCAAACTGGGTGGGGCAATCCATTGGGAATGTTTCATTCCACGGATAATTCCAAAGCCCACCATATCTTGCCGTTCCTTATCTCTCAGAGGTATCATTTCTTTTTGAAAGCTAGATGGGAGGAGACTCCGATGAATCAAGAAGTGTGCTGCAGCACCCAGGGCCGGAAGAGATGCTAATGAGATATAATAATAATAGTGCATAGGCAAGTCTAGTAATTCCCCCTCCCGCTAAGTGGAACCTGGTTATGATACAGCATACAAGAGGGCCGTCTTTTCCACATAGGAAAATATAAGTGTCCTGGTAAGAGCGAGTTTACTCATTGGTGATGCCCATGACTTGCAGTCACCGGTTTTACAGTACTTACTGTGTTAATTGGAAATTATGCAAAGTGCATGCATGATTTGCATGCTTTGCTTTGATGGCACAGAATGTGGGACTCTCTTTCTTTCTTTGGAATTGTATCAGAAGTTGTGGGTCAGTGAAAATTTGCAGTACAACTTACCCGTACACTTCTTGTGGCTAAAACATTCCTGCGATTTGCAATCCATAGATGTGTCATCAGTTCTCTCCAGTTGCAGAAGACACTTAACTTCCACTGACTAACCAGCTTCAGCAACACCTGCAATTTATTTATAATCTGGGCAGCAGTACTGAACTCCTCTAATATGCTTGATTATATATTCATTAGAATTTGGCTTTAGTGTGAATACTTTTGCAGTCAATCACTCTTGCCTCCCTTATTCATTATATGGAGAGTTTCAGGCTCCCTTCAAATTGAAGCTTTGATCTTAAACTTTCTTGCCATAAAAGTCAGGCTTGAGAGAGAGAGAGAGAGTTTTTCCCCTCCCTTAGCAGAAGAGTAACTATCCTTTGAAAACCATGCTTGAATCTGTCTCAGTAAAGAAGGCAATATATGCCTTTTAGTGCTTGGGTTGCCCCTTTGCTGAGTATTCATAACTCCAGGCTTGGGAAAAGTAGCACTCATGAGATTGCTTTTATATTAATATCAAGTGGAAGGTTTTAGCGCTTTGATTGAACTTGATTGGTCAAGGGGACAAAAAAGGCCCAAGCTGTTAGCTCTTCTACAGTGCCGCTTGCTCTTCTCCCTATTATTGATGCTGTAACAGCTATTTCTACAGCCTAATATTCTTTCCAGCCTGGTATTCTTTTCCTTTAAATTGTGCTTCTCAAGAAGAATGCTTAAATGATAAACCTAGCAGGCTATTTGCCAGTTTATGAGAAACACCTATTAATTTCTGAACTATTGCTGCTGTTATCTTCTACAGTTCCTGAATATGGGGGTGCCACAGATAGTGCCTCCTTTCCCCCTTCCTTTTTCGCCCAGGAACTGTAAGGAGAAAGTTGAGGTCCTATGAACCCACAAACCACATCCTACACTATAAAAAGTATCTTGCCAAATTAGGCCTTAAGATAATTCAACCACAAATAAGATAAAGGGCAATTCACAGACTAGTTGAATCGGTTAGTCTTAAAAAAAGGTTCATCCCGCTTATTGAGTACCGTCTTTTCCTTTGCTTATCAAAAGTATGTGTGCAGGATCCATTGCCACCCATCTAAGCGGTGTTGAGACAGACTGTCCCTTTAAAATCATTTTCAGCATCTTTTTAGTTAAGGTGGGAAAAGAGCTAATGAAAAGAATGGTGTAAGAATTTAGCTTTTACTGTTATGCTTATTTGGGATTCAGTTTCCATTAACAAATGTAGAATACATAATAGAGGATGGTGGTCAAACTGGATTGATTTTAATGTGGAGCAGTAAATTATAACTCTGTTCACTTGATGTCTGTAGAGATTCTCAGTCATGTCGGATCATGGTTGTCCCAAAGGTGCTTTTTTTTTTTTCAGGAGGCAACTGGACTTCCTTGTTTTTTCTTTGAAGACGTTTCACTTTTCATCTTCAGCTCTGACAAGATAGTGGGGAATGGAAGGATTTACCGTATTTTTCAGACTATAAGATGCCCCAAATTGCTGGGAGGTAGAGGCCGAAGGATGGGGGGCAGCAGATGGACGGAGCTTGGGCAACATTCACTCTATAAGATGCACAGACATTTCCACCCACTTTTTTGGGGGGAGTGCGTCTTGCACACCGGAAAATACGGTGTATTCCTTTTAGAAAGCTGGTCATTTGCATCCTTTTAGAGGGTCATTGAAGCACTTGGAGGTTTATCTGTGTCCTCAGAGTCACCTGAATAGCGTTCCTGGTCCTGTAGTCTGAAATTTTTCTCTGGAAATTCATTCTTATTCCCACACCATTCAAAGGATGGCTGAGAATCTCTACAGACTTTTAGCTATGCAGTTTGAGATGAATACCCTTGGAATGGTGTGGGAGTAGGAATGGATTGCCAGAGGGAAAAAATTGCAGGCTACAGAAACCAGGAGCATCACTCAGGTAACCCTGAGGACACAGAGAAACCTCCAAGTGCTTCAAGGACCATCTAAAAGGATGCAGATTCTCTGCAAGGAATATAAATCCTTCCATTCCCTACTATCCTGTCAGAGCTGAAGAAGCTTCTTGGAGGAGAAGTGAAACGTCTTCAAGGAAAAAACAAGAAAGCCCAGTTGCCCCCTCAAAAAAAGCACTTTTGGGGTCTGTTCACTTGAGTTAGATGTAAAAGGTTGAGCTAGAAGGTATCATGTGTTTGGCAAGAGAAAACTACCGAATCATCAGAGAGTTGTTGGGACTAGTTTAAATACTGTGTCTTGAGTGCTGCCATATTGATACCATGTTGATCAAGTGATGGAGTCCTTAATTATAATTCTGTTCTTCTTCTGTCTTCTTCAGATGTGCACACCTAGCAATACTCCAGCCACGCCACCCAACTTCCCAGATGCTCTAGCAATGTTTTCCAAGCTGCGGACTTCAGAGAATCTCCAAAGCAGCAATAGTCCCATTACGTCCATGGCATGTTCTCCTCCAGGGAGCTTCAGCCCTTTCTGGGCCTCTTCGCCTCCCAACCACCAACCTGCCTGGATCCCTCCTTCATCACCCACCAGTCACAACCTCCACCATCATCTTCATCATCAGCAGCCCATGTGGCCTCCTGTGTCTCAGCCAGCACCCCCCCAGCAGAAAGCCATGGCAGCAATGGATGGCCAGAGATAAGACTGACGTTTTTGGATGGGAAAGAAGATGGGGCAAAGGGGGGGAAAGAGGATATGGCAAATCTGAGGCACGGGAAATGGGAGGGGGGCGTTTTTTTTTTCCTCTGAAGATCGCACTGGAATATTTTATAGTTTTTTTTTTAATTGATGATATGTCATCAGTTATCCCCATGATCCTTTTCTTCTTTTCTTCCCCTATCCGCTCTTCTGGAGAGTTAGTAACTGGTCTCTTCTCTTTTTTAAAAAAGAAAAATATATATATAACTATAATATATAAATATATAAATATATCTAATGTATATATACATCACAAATGAAAGCAACGGAATTGCAAAGATCCAGGTGGTATTCTAAGAACGCTGCTTGGGAAGAGAGGCGGCTGCTTTGAAAACAGGATAAAGGCGCCTCCCTTGAAACATGTAGGTGTTTGGGGAGGGGCCTCAAAAATTGTGTGGGAGGGGGGGGCTCTCTTGTTTTTGTTGTCCTCTTTCTTTTCCCATTGGTTCCCGGGGATGTGGCAATACCTGTAGCAGCTAGAGGGTTGAGGGGCCTTGGGAAAAGAGTCGTTGAAGGAAGCCACGCGTCCAAAATTGTAGCTGCCCTTGTCCTTGTGTGAAGAGACCAGGGCTGGAAGAGGTTGCAGCTGAGACATGGGCATTTTAAGAGGCCTGTTCGGCAGAGGATTATCTGCTGAAAGAATGCAGTCTCCCTTCTCCATCAAAATGTGGTGGTGGGGAGGGATTTTTTTTTTGTTGTTGTTAATTTTATGCTGCAGAGGCTGCTCCACACTTTTCCTGTAGGCCACAGGAGAAGCTGAAAATAAAGAAATAATGCAAAATGCCTCTGCTGTTAGACACTTTGGGGACTTTCCTCTTCAAACAGCTTGTTGCGTTTGGCTCACAACTTTGTGTAGACATAAGAAGTCTATTTTTTGCTCTCTCATGTCTCGGGCAGGAGTTAATATATGTGCACTCTAACAAAATAATTTTGATAGCCAGGCTATAGCTCTTTCTCCTTGCAGCAGGCTGGATTTTTTCCCCCTTGCTGGTGTTCTCTTCTGTTTTTTTTTTCCTTTTTCTTTTAAGAAGGGGAAAGATGCTCTAACTTGAGTACAAATTTGTATCCACATTTCCCCATTTTGGCCTATTGAAACTTTCATGATGGCTGCAACAGGTACATCCCAAATCATTGAAACGTGTATCTTGCCATGAACTAAAATATCTTCTTGTCCTATTTCCTTCCCTCCTTTCCTCCCTTCTTCTTGGAAAAATTTTCCCCCCTTCAACTCTCGGGCTGATTCCCTTTAAAAAGGACAATGTTTAAGCATTGGGGAGGCTCATCCAGAAGGGGAAACAGCTGAATTTTTCAAAGGCATATGCATCACGGAGACACGAGCTATTATAGAAGATGGATCTGTTGGAAGGAAGGCTCCCGATCGCTCCCTTCAATCCAGTGGCAGGCTAAGAGTTGAGGTTCTACATTTTTTAGGTTTTAAAATCGGAATCTTGCTTAAAACAGGTTGAAGGTTTTTTATTAATTTAAAAATAAAAAAAAAACACTTTTTTAATTGACTGGTCCTTGTTTTTTTTTTGTCCTTTCAAATTCTTTGTTGCTGGAGGCCCTCAACCTAAAAATAGATGTCTCTGAAATTTCATAATTAAGAATTTGTAAGAAGACAACAGGTAACTTTGCAACTGCCGGCTGAGTTTGTGCACACAAGCCAATAGTTGTCAGTATTATATTTGCATTCCTTCAGAATTACTTTTATGTTGCAGGTTTGTTTGTTTTTAAATAAACACTTGGATGCCACATTCTTTAGCCTGAACAGTTTTAACAGAGCCATCCGCCCAGCAAGGATCAGGAAGAGCCAATTTTGAAGAAATTGAATAACCCAGTAACCTACAGAGAAGGCCAGAGGGAGTGGTGGCACTTTGCCTTTGTTGAGTTGTTGGGGGTGTTTCCCCCCCCCTTTTTTTTTTTCTTTTAAAAAGTTTCCTGTGGTTCCACCAGGAAACAATATGTACTACCTCTAAAGCTGACATAATTCTTTCCGCAGAGTCTAGAATGACATCTTGCAGTGACTGAGAGCTTCCCTTAGCAAGGGTTGCAGTGGGTGCCTTAAACTTAAAAATTAATTTCACCCTTAAAAACTAACCTTTCTTTCTACCCTACATCACTCAAAGAAGAAAGGTGGGCTTGAGAATTTCAGCTTCATCCCTAAGGGAGTATTTTGACTACAGTGTAGAGGGGACAACATTGTTGCATCCACATGTTATCAGTTGTCTACCGCTGAACTGAAAGGGTCCTTCAGTCTTTTCAGACTAGCGGCATCTCAGCAATTCTGAGAGGGTATAAATGGTGCTGTCAAAAACCAGCTGTCTTCTTGAGTGTGGCCAACCACAAAATACCTTCGTAATGGAAAGCGTAGCTTTTGAGCTACCATATCTCCCCCCCCCACCTCCCCAATTCTATTTTTTTTTTAAACAATCTTGTGGAAATAAGGTGGGGCCCAGAAGCATTGTTGAAAGTGCTGGTTATGCTTGAGGCTGTTTCTTTGTTTTGAGTGTGCCCGCTTCCTGTGCATTTATTTTCAATTCAAATGATTTAAAATTTGGTAGAGAAGGGGGGTTTGGCAAGTGCTGAGGATCTCGTTGGCAGGCAGATTGTTGTCCCCAGGCAGCATGTTGATGCCCAGAGGTGATAAGAAGTGAAGAGCCAGGTTCAGCCATGGAATTACTCAGCCAAAGTTGAATTTCAGTAATAATGTTAACATTTTGCCTAATCGCCTCATGTCAGTTGAAAGTTGATTTTGGTGACCTGGGTTTAACACAAAAGCCTGACGACATGGTTCTAAGGCCGCAGTAATAGCTGAATGAACCGGAGCAGAGCCTCGATTCTCAGCTCTGCTGGTCTGTGGCTTGAAATGAAGGTTGTCCACAGTCAGCTCATCATGTAGGCCAGGGGTGTCCAAACTTGGGAACTTTAAGACTTGTGGACTTCAACTCCCAGAATTCCCCAGCCAGCATGGCTGGCTGGGGAATTCTGGGAGTTGAAGTCCACAAGTCTTAAAGTTCCCAAGTTTGGACACCCCTGATGTATGTAGGCCAAGGAGGCTGAAAGCTGTAGCTTGTCTAAATTGTGTTTTGTAGCATCTGCTGCCCGTGTGCTTCAAGTGAAGAGGTTTTGCCACATAACATGAGGCAGAAGGGACTGTTTTCTGTAATTGCATGCTTGTTGAAGTGGCTTGTTGATTTACATAACTCTGATGTACATTTTACACCTGTTTCTGTAATTCAATTAGGATTGCAGGCAGGAGAGAGTGGGAATGTGCTCAGAGGTAACTTCTCTAAATCATGCTTTGCTTCTCATACCATGGACCATGCTGAACTTACATGGCTTCCCTCCCACAGTAGAGAGAGCTCTGATTGTGCAAACTTCAGTTCTTCTGCCTAGGCCAGGGGCCGATAACCTTAAACACTCAGAGAGCCACAAAGGTCCTAACCGGAAGCCCCCCCCCTTCAATTTTGGAGCCGGCCGGAAGTCCGGTTTCTCCACCATAGAGTCTCCTCCTAGTGCTGTGTCTGTTTTCCTCTACTTGTCCTAACCGAAAGCCCTATCAATTGTGGAGCTGACTGGAAAACCCACCCCTTGCCATAGAGTCTCCTCCTGGCACGCCTCGCTCTCCCTCCCCCCCCCAACCAGAAGCTCCTCTCAAAATTGTGGTGCTGACTGGTGACTGGGAGCCGCAGCAGAGGGATGAAAGAGCCACATGTGGCCCCAGAGCCGTGGGTTGCTGACCCCTGGCCTAGACCAGCCACAGTTAGACTGAGCTGAATAACCCCATTTCTTCTCCCCCCCCCCAAACATACAACATGTTTCAAATTGCAACAGAAGCTTCAGTGGACATAAAATACGGCAGCAAGGAGACCAAGTGGTGTTTGTTCCCATAATACAGAGCTTTGGACTGCTGATGTCCACATATCTTTAAAGAAGACGTTTCCTTATTCTACTCACAAAGGAGATTCAGGATGATTCTTTGTGTCCAGGTTCAAGGAGCAGCTGATAAATTACAATGCAGCACAGTGTGTAAACAAGAGTTAACTGGGCAGCTGTTGCTAATAGACTGCTTATTGCTCCTTGAAAGCATCAGTGAGCAGCTGTGGCAAAAGGTATTTTGGGAAGGAAAGAAGAATGGAACTGTCTGGCTGTGTTATAAGACGTTTGGCTTCTGTCTGTTATACCCTTGGATGGCTTTGTTGTACTTTGTCTAAGGGTAAAATGGCAAGGAGGGTTTGTAGTCATCCAGGCTTACCCTGTAAGAAACAAACCCAAGTTTTCATTTGAAAACATAGAAATGTTTGTAATTATGTAAGCACTGAAAGACTTTTCCCAAAATGTACATATATATATTGATGGGGGCTTGTGATAAATGGATGCAATATGAAGTGCCTCAGTTTAGGATGTGTTCTGTGGCATATCCCATTGTATGCACCACTCTGCATTTAGCTGCATCCTCCTTCCCTTTTACATGTATTTGATGTATTGTGGCCATTGAGCATTTCAGACCACTTTACGTTATTTGAGGCTTTTTCCATCTATTGTCTTTTTCTTTTCTTTTTTTACTTCAATGTTCTCTGAAGCCTGCTAATTTCAATCTTCTAAGTCTTGCATTTGAATTACTATTAGAATAAGGTGCTACTGCATCTAAATGGTAATATTATAGCTTGCTCTGCATACCTGGCTTCAAGTATGCCTGTGTGTGTGTGAGAGAGAGAGAGAAAGACAGACAGACAGAAAATCTTCCTTACTGTAATACCCAGTGTCATAATTATGATGTGGTAGATGGGGAATTCATTGCTGAGAACTAAGTCCTGGAGCTTCAAGTTTGAAATTCTAATTCAACCGTTTAGAAGCATCAGGCTGTTAAAATATTTCAGTAAGGTGCATTAGGTAAAGGTAAAGGTTCCCCTCGCACATATGTGCTAGTTGTTCCCGACACTAGGGGGCGGTGCTCATCTCTGTTTCAAAGCCAAAGAGCCAGGGCTGTCATATGGCTGACATGACTAAATGCCGAAGGCGCACGTAATGCGGTTACCTTCCCACCAAAGGTGGTTTTTATTTTTTCTACTTGCATCTTTTATGTGCTTTCGAACTGCTAGGTTGGCAGAAGCTGGGACAAGTAACAGGAGCTCAGTCCATTACGCGGCACAAGGGATTCGAACTGCCGACCTTCTGATCGACAAGCTCAGCATCTTAGCCACTGAGCCACTGCATCCCTAAGATGCATTACAAGGTGTTTATTTAGAACTGCACCCTATCAAGATTTTGTTTTTTACAAAAAAAAAACAAAAAAAAACCTGGTCTCCAGAAGCTTCAACTTCAAAATCAAATTGCTTGCCAAGTGCTGGGCATCCTTGCTTAGAACTGTGAGAGAATAGGTTTGTTAGGTAGCTAGATTGGATGGTTAAACATCAAAATACGCAAACATGTGGTAAATACTTACGGAATGGATCCTGCAAGGACAAAATGTATGGGCCTATGTCAGTGATAGCAAACCTTTTAGACACTGAGTGCCCAAACTGTGTGTGCGGGCATGCCAAAACTGAAAGGTGCGCATGTGAATGGGAACATGCGCGGATGTGCACACATGCGCAGCAGAGACCCAAAGACCAGCTGGCCGGCAAGAGATACGATATTTTTCTATCCTGAGCTGCTGTTTCATCGTTTGCAGGGAAACAGAAGCTCATGAAAGAAACCCAGGGAGAAACAGGTAAGTCCTTGATTTACAACAGTTCATTTACTGACCGAAGTTACAATGGCACTGAAAAATGTGACTTACGACTATTTTTCACTCTTGCGACCATGGCAAGGATCACCATAGCCATGTGATCAAAATTTGCCCGCTTGGCAACTGGTTTGTATTTATGACGGTTGCAGTGTCCTGAGATTGTGTGATCCCCTTTTGTGACCACCTGACAAGCAAAGTCGATGGGGGAGCCAGATTCACTTAACAGCCGGGTTACTCACTTAACTGCAGGGATTCACTTAACAACTACGGCAAAAAAAGGTGATAAAGTAGGGCAAGACTCACTTAACAAATGTTTCACTTAGCAACCGAAATTTTGGGCTCAATTGTGGTCGTAAGTCAAGGACTACTTTTCTTTTTCAAAACAGTGGAAGGTTTCTCTTCATCAAGGCAAAGTGGGCAGAGTCCACTTATCTTTGGATCACACCAAATCAAAATTTACATTTAGCACCTTGGGAAGAAAAGCCATTGCTTCCTTGGTTCAGCGAACCAACTGATCTGTTGAAGAATGGAAAACTACTGTTACTGTTTACACTTGTAAATTCAGACATTTTGTACAGATATTGTGCAACTGGAAAGAAATTAGTAGGGAGAACAAAGTGCTTTCGTGTTTTAAATAAGTCAGAAGTGGCATTCCTCAAGAGTTAGTCATGGGCCCATATTAGGAAATACTTTAGTAGTAACCTGGGTAATGGCGGTAGGAGCCTTTTAATTAAGCTTGCTGATGGCGCCACAGTCACCTGCATTGTCAATATAGATAGGGATCAGGCCTAAATGCAGCTTGACCGGGCTGACGAATAAGGGCATAAAAAGAGTGGAGTCATGATCTGGAAATCATGTGCTAGGAGTGGCTCAATTTCTCTTTTTGTAATAACTTTATTGGGTTTTTAAATTTATTTATTTTATTTTATTAGACTTATAAGCCACTCCCTCTCCTCGAAGGGACTCGGGGCGGCGTACAATAAAAAAACACATCACATGTTACACGGAGGAGGTATAAAAAACTCACAACATCAATTATTACAATTCATAAAATAACACAGTAACAATAGAGTTAAAAAACATTAAAATACCCTAAAATTTAAAAATTGCCAGGGGGATTAGAAGATAGAGCTATAGTTGAGCCAGGCCGGCTAGTTGGAACAGGTGGGTCTTAAGTTTCTTGCGGAAGGAGCGGAGATCAGTAGTAGTCCTAATGTCGGGGGGGGGGGGAGGTCATTCCAGAGGGCTGGGCCCATCACAGAGAAGGCCCTGCTCCTGGGCGCCGCACCCGGAGGAGTCCCTCTCTGTGAGAGCGAATTGGTCGCAGGGATGTATGGGGCAGGATGCGATCCCGCAAGTAACTAGGTCCTGTGCCATGGAGCGCTTTAAAGATGGTGATCAGCACCTTGAAACGCACCCGGTAGACCACGGAGCCAGTGCAGCTCGCGCAGGAGAGGTGTTATATGGGAGTATCTCATACTCCCCATAATTGCCCGCGCGGCCGCATTCTGGACCAGCTGTAGTCTTCGGGTGCATCCCAAGGGGAGCCCCATGTAAATAAGAAAGAATAAACACTAATAGGTATGATAAAGGAAGGAAAGAAAAAACGAACAATACCAAAAGTACAGTGGGGGAGAGAAAATTTTCTGGTTTTGTTCTACAATAATTATACACATAAATTTAGAAGAAACTATAGTTAACAATATAACTCATTTTTTTCTATTATTCTAATTGTCAAACCCATTTGTCATAATCCCCCCCCCCCCGTTTCGTGAAAGTCCAAAGGGGTTTTTCAATAGGCATTAAACTTGATTAGTGCCTTTTCTCTAATCCAAGCTGTTTGGTGAACCATCTTTGCAAGTTCCATCACCTTCACCATCCACTCTTGGGATTGGCTTGCATCTTTCAGAAAAGAACAAACTTCCTTGTGGTGACAATGCGCCAAACAATGAAGACTTCCTAGCCTTCTAAAATATCTTGCCCCTTGATGAAGCCTAAAAAATGAGTCCGCCGTTCTCCTCTGGGACCTCTTGGCTTTTGGCAAGCAGATTATTACTGTGACCACCACCATTTTGTTCTAACTTGCAATAAGAACAACTTACAAGTGGTTGTAAGAATTCACAAGATGGTCTGATCATTGTTTTAAACATTCAAAAGCTGTGTATTGGCTTTACGTTTGCTTTCTCTCAGTTGGCATAATGTTATGAAACCTTGGCTGGATATTTGCTCAAAACCTCGTGCCCAAAGATACGGTGAAGAGGGCTGGAGGAGCGGGGGGGGGGGGAGAAGCTGAAAAGTAAGCTAGCATCTTGGCTGTGCTTTGCAAACAAGTCTGAAAATAGCCTTATAGAATGTCAACCAATAGGAAGCCGAAGAAGTGCAAAAAGCACCCAATGGCTTCAAGGATGGCACTTGGTAGAACTTTCAGCGATCATTCCATGCTATCCCATCCCTGGCACTTCAGAAATCTGGTCCCAGTTGGCTGGCGTGGTCCAAGAACTTGGCGTCACCCCTGTTTGATAGTTGTTTGGCAGGTGCTGCTGTCTGTGCCCTTATATGGAAGCCTTTCATCTGTTGCATAAGCCCTGATTGAAGCCTACTACAAGGTTGTTTCAACTCATCCTGTGATGCGGTGTAGATTCTAGGAAACCTGGATCAAGTTCCTTACCAGAAAGAAGGTTTCCTGGATTTCAGTTTATGTTGCAGTCCTTGCTGTGACAGATTCTACGAAAATTCATTCGGAGCATAAGATTTTTCACTTCCCAGTAGCAGGCCTTCTTCCTTGTCTTGAAACTTGTTTTCGTTAGCATAAGGGCCAGGAGGACACAGTCATATTTTTCCCCCTCTCATGCTATGGTTGCCGTTCGCTTTAATTTATATTTCCTTAAACCTTTACTTTCAATGTATGCTTGCTATATTTTAAATTATTTAAAGGACAATGGGAAAAATAAGCATAAAAATGAGAGCTAGATCTTGTTGATAAAAACAGATACGTATAGAGACCTTACAGGGACATGGTGGCTCAGTGGCTAAGACGTTGAATTTGTCGATCAGAAAGGTTGGCAGTTCAGCTGTTCAAATTCTTAGCACTGCGTAACGGAGTGAGCAGTTCGAAAGGATGTAAAAATGCAAGTAGAAAAATAGGGACCACTTTGGTGGGAAGGTAATAGTGTTCCATGCGCCTTTGACATTTAGTCATGCCGGCCACATGACCATGGAGACATCTTCGGACAGCGCTGGCTCTTTAGAAACGGAGATGAGCACCGCCCCCTTGAGTCGGGAACAACTAGCAAATATGTGCGAGGGAAACCTTTACCTATATAAATTTTGCTGCTGATACGATCAGCCTACCCCATTTCTATAGGAAGTGGATCGTGGGGAGGGATTAAAACAGCTCTGTCCTAAGCATTGAGCTACTTCCATATACCACGAAAGCAGGCATTATCAGGAATACTGTATTTATATTTGATAATATAATATTACTGGCTTTATATTTGATATGGAGGGGCCTTAAAGGTTCTGAGCACTGTGTACACAAAACAGCTGAATGTATGGTCATTCTTTCAATGTGTATTCGACTCTTTTTCTTGGGACAACCTTTATTTGCATGGATATGGATTCTTCAGAGAGACAGATTTATTTAGGATCCAATCAGGGTTGTGTCCTCCTTCCCCGCATAACAACATTGACTTTCTTCAGATTTAGTTCACACATGCAGATTTATCCTGGGCAACTTTGCATGTGATGTATGAGTCATTAGAGATCAAACACTCTGGGTATCATCACTGTCTCCTCAAACACTATCTTGCACACACATTGAGCGGTGAGTCACAGACAAATCAAGTTGTGTGCCGAATATGCATGTAACCATCCCTTTGATTAATTCAACCTAAAGAGCTGATTTTTTTTTGAAGATACATTTTGATTGTTCAGAATTATCAGGCCACTGTCTCTACGCAGTCACAACTGACACGACTTGAAATATGACGCTCTGTGTAGGCTTTCCTTTGTACAATGCCTACATTTTATTTATTTTTTGCTCCTTTTCTGTCTCGTATCATGGTAACTAACTGATTCATGATTGAGTTAACCACTGGCCAAGTGCCTGTTCCAAATTCTTGCTTTTATATTCCAGGGACTTTTCACTCTTCTGGCTTTTGCAAGGCAAAGGTCCCTTTAAATGGCTGTACTGTTGCTCCCAGGTTCAGGCCTAATTGCTACAGAGTGCAGTATAAAATGTAGAGAAAATCCAAAGCTGGATCCAAATATATGTTCTATATGCCATGTTTTGATTTTTCTTTCTTTCTAAGATTTTTTTCCTTATGTAACTTACCTCTGTACCTGTTAAAAAGCGCAAGCCCACTCATTTGCAAATATTTTTACTTTTCAGCGTTATGTGTTAAGCTTTATGAAACCCCAATATACTTATCCCTTTTCTAGCACACATTCAGGACAAAGAAAATTGGCCTACTGAGAATAGTGTAAATCCTCCCACTCATCCTAAATACCATCCATTTGTCTTTAAACGATGAACTGACGGACTATCAGGACTACTGAAATTAGTTCAGGGGCAAGCAAACATTCCCTTGGTTGCCTGAATGTTCCTGCTAGAGTATAGTAGTCTAAGATCTGTGGAAATGCAAACACTGAGTAGATTAAATTCAGTCCTAGTATGCTTTACAAAAGGACACCTTGGCTAAGATGCTGAGTTTGTCGATCAGAGAGGTCGGCAGTTCAAATTCCTAGCACCGCGTAATGGAATGAGCTCCCGTTATTCGTCCCAGCTTCTGCCAACCTAGCAGTCTGAAAGCAAGTAGAAAAATAGGAACCACCTTTGGTGGGAAGGTAACAGGGTTCTGTGAGCCTTTGGTGTTTAGCCATACCAACCACATGACCACGGAGACGTCTTCGGACAGCGCTAGCTCTTTGGCTTTGAAATGGAGATGAGCACCGCCCCCTAGACTCGGGAACGACTAGCACATATGTGCGAGGGGAACCTTTATCTTTTATGCTTTACATACACACTCCCCAACTCAAATGCATAAGGAAAGCATTTGCTGTCTAAGAGGGAGGCCTAAGAGCTGTATTCTTACTGGTCTCTTTTGGTTAACTCATTTTTTTAAAAAGATAAAATCTTGATACTTATTTCTTCTCTCTTTGAGACTGGATCTGCTCAGGTATTTAATGAACCAGCATGGAGAGGAAGAGGCAGGATTTGGCCACCATGCTACTTTCCTCGGAGTGACAATTGACGCTGGCAGGCTCATTCACACACACTACCTTTTACAACGGTTTTAAGCCTTATTCTTTCCTTAGCCCTGCCTATTGAACACAGAAGAACAGGAATACAGTCTATTCTCCACCTGGCTGCCTGCTGAGAGGCAACTTTAGCCAGCAAAGCGAAGGCTGCGGGTGGGTACCCTGAGCATTCAGTTAGGATTACTGTGTACACCGCTTGTTCCGGCAATAACAGGCATGTTTTCTTTAGGGATTGGGCCGACTTCAAGCTGCGCTTCCCATAGGCTGTGGCTTTTCATGTGACTGCTGCCAGGCAGAAGTGCAGTGATCAGTTAGTGTTTAAAGGCTGCAACAGCAGCGCTATCTGCATAAAACATTAGCTTTCCCCAGCCGGGTGCCCTTTACGTGTGTCGAGGCTGCTTCTCCCAGAATTCCCCACTTCCCTGCTCAAGAGCTTCAAATCTGTGGTGCATTACAACCGGCCGTGGGAAGGGGAGGGGGGATTTCGTTGCTGTGCCATACATCTAGATCAGGTTTCAGCCTTCTGTGAGCTGGGCTGGAAAAAGTTACTCATTACAGCTCAGAATTGCTGTAGTCATGCACTCTGTGGCCCTCTGAACTTGCCATTCAGGTCCTATCCAATGCTCTGTTTTGGCAACAAGATCAGGAAAAACAATCAGCACTGCCGTTGATATTATTTTAGGCATCCCAAGTCAAGTATAGTTGGCAGCTAGGCTGTGTCCTTCATCCTTATACGTAACCCCATTATGCAGCTCACAAATGCTTGAACATTGCTTGTTAATGTTTATTGTGGGTAA
The DNA here is from genome assembly GCF_964273705.1 of Natrix helvetica. Lineage (NCBI taxonomy): Eukaryota > Metazoa > Chordata > Lepidosauria > Squamata > Natricidae > Natrix > Natrix helvetica. The sequence continues at coordinate 248,803,575 of NC_138548.1, forward strand.
ACATTACCCGCTTGTTTAAAGTATAACATGCAATGTCTTGCTTCTCCATTTTTGTTTATCGGGATGGAGAAAAAACCCAGGTGGATTTCTCAGATGGCTTCAGGGGGAAGGCTGCAGAACAAAGTCTGAAACTGTTACCTTAAACAACAGTAAGGTAAAGGTAAAGGTTCCTCTTGCACATATGTGCTAGTCATTCCCGGCTCTGGAGGGCAGTGCTTATCTCTGTTTCAAAGCCGAAGAGCCAGCGCTGTCCGAAAACATCTCCGTGGTCATGTGGTTGGCATGACTAAACGCTGAAGGCCCAAGGAACGCTGTTACCTCCCCACCAAAGGTGGTCCCTATTTTTCTACTTGCATTTCTATGTGCTTTTGAATTGTTAGGTTGGCAGAAGCTGGGACAAGTAATGGGAGTTCACTCTGTTATGCGGTGCTAGAGATTCAAAGCACCAAACTGCCGACCTACTTCTGATCGACAAGCTCAGCGTCTTAGCTACTGAGCCACTTATAAACTATAGTACAGCCAGATCATACTTGGCTGACTGGGACAGTGCAAATAAATCAGAACTTCAACCAAGGCCGAAACTCTTCTAGCCATCCTCAACTTTGCACCTCGAAGGTTCCCTCCCTTCCCTGCAGTGGGTTATTTTAAAGCACTAAATGATGCTGCTCTTGGACAGAGGCCAGTTAAAGCCAGGGAAAGTTGAAGGAAGAATTAGTCTAATGTATTGGACAGTGAATGGCATCAAAGAAACAAGACAAGCTAGTGCTTCGGCTCTGGCAGGAATATCTGTCTCTTCGATTGTGTTGGCCTTGCAGGAATTGTGGCTTTTTTCTTGTAGTGTGTCCTGTCTGATGTTTGTGCCTGAACTTCCAAATATTTCTGCATTGTCTAGGACTGCAAAATCGGGAGGCAGAACATGCAAGATGGGCATTTTTTATTATTAAAAATTATTGTTACTTATTCATTTAAAAAAATAGGGCGCCCAACTCTCTCGTGGAGACTTCTGGGTGGCTTAGAAAAGTAGAAAGCCCAAACACAAAACTCCAAATACATAGGCTTAGAAATACTCTTTAGAAAGAGGATCGGCTTTCTTTTGCCGCCAATTATACGCAAAATCTAATGGTCAGGGACCTCCAGCTAACCACTTCAATTCACATTTTAATAAATAGGCATGACTGTGAAACAGTAGAAGAGAATTTGAACTCAAAGGCTTCCCAGCTCCATAGTTTGGGAAAGTGAAGGACGGGGGGGCTGAAATTAATACCAAATGGTATTAGGTTTTGTTTACACCAGCTCAGCAGGGTTTACAGCGCGCAGGCGTGCATGGACGCACATTCTCTAAATCTGGTTTGACGCCTCTTGTGATCTGAAATGATCTGATTGAACAGTTGAAAGCCAAAATCTCCTTTCAAGTGATCTATTCCCATTGTTAGAGTAATTCCTTTTACACACAGTCTTGCAAGACTTAAAGAAGTGCCCCTATTTGATCAAATCAATGGTCTTTTTTTAGGGCTGATGATTTCCCCCTTATTAAAGGTGACATTCCTTTCTCCTTATAGGGAGGGGATGGAGCTGCTTAGCTCTCATTTCTTTGCCTGGCGGGGGTGGAGCACATTGTTTGGGCCAATATTTCAAAATATTTGTTTTGATTTTTGAAGTTAGACTAGCTTTTACAATACGTTGAGTGAATGCTGTCATTTAAAATATTGCTTTTGTTATTTATGTTAGTTCTGAGTGCTTTTTTTTTTTTAATAAGAAAGGGAACTAAATAATTGTAAGTATATTGCGTTTTAAATACGTTTCAAATTTCCCACTGTGCTACCCACCCCTCCTGGACTTTTCAATGTACTTTTGTTGCAATCCGTTTGTCCTCCCCCCTGTGGTCATTACTTGAGCAAGATTGCCATGTTTAAAAGGAAGCCTTTTGCATTTTATAGTTTCCTCAACTCTGCTCATCAATACACTGGTATCCTGGTTTGGTTTTCCCCCCTCCAGCCAAGTTGCATATTTCAAAAGGAAGTGTAAACAGAAAAAAATACAAACACACGAATGATCTTATACAACCCTAATTTCTTCTCCCTACCAGATTGCCACAATAATTTGTGTGGGTTGCATACTTTTATAAAAGTATGCTTGTGTGCATTCCTCCTAGAAGCTACACTGCCCCAAAGGTAAACTCCTATAAATGGGACAATCCCCGTAAATGTACCTGTAAATAAGGGAACCCGTATACAAAAATAGTTGATACCATCTGAATGTAGGTAGTCCTCGACTTACAGCAGTTCATTTAATGACCGTTCAGTTATAATGGCACTGAAAAAATGACTTATGACCGTTTTTCATTCTTACGACTGTTACAGCATCCCCATGATCAAAATTCAGATGCTTGGCAATTCATTTTTATGGTGGTTGCAATGTCCTGGGATCATGTGATCAGCTTTTGCGACCTTCTGACAAGCAAAGTCAACAGGGGAAACCAGATTCACTTAACAACTGTGTTACTTATTTAACAGCTACAATGATTCCACTCAACAACTGTAGCAAGAAAGGTCCTAAAATGGGGCAAAATTCCCCAGGTCTCTCTTAGCAACATTAATTTTGGGCTCAGTTGTGGTCATAAGTTGAAGACTAGCTGTATACCAACCATTGTTGGTCTATACTCCACTAACACATGAAACAGAAGCAGACATAGACCATATACTCCTCATACAAAGCAGAAATAGCAACCCTTAGGATGAAATGAATGAAATCTGAGTTAACTGTTTGGAGAAAGAGCAGAGGTGTGTGTGTGTGTGTGTGTGTGTGTGTGTGTGAGAGAGAGAGAGAGAGAGAGACTGATTACTTGGGGCAAGAAGAAATAACTGAAGTGTGGAAAAAAGAGACACGAGCCCTCTTTCCATATTATCAAAAAGGTTAAATCTAGTCTTAACAGCCATTCTCAAGAAAGTAATCTTTGGTTAATCTTCAAAGGCATCCCTGTTTGACAGCAATGATATCTACACCCATCTCTTTCTCCTGGTCATTCTGTTTTCAACAGGTTCAGCAAAGGGAAGAGGGATCCTTCAGCTCATAGGTAAGGATGCTGGATGGAGGGCATTTGAGGGGGGTGGGGCCTTCTGTCTTGTAAATATCCAGCATTTTACCTGGGCTTCCACTTCATTTTCTCTGTGTGTATGTGTGTGTGTGTGTGTGAATGCCTTTGGGTCAGGGTTGATTCCTGGCAACTGCCTGGACAAATCCCTGCAGTTTTCTTGGCAAGGATTTACAGAAGTGATTTGCCATTGCCCTCTTCTTAGGGCTGAGAAAGAGTGACCGGCCTTAAATCGTCCCGCTGGCTTTGTGCCCAAAACAGGATTGGAACTCATTCTCTCCCAGTTCCTAGTGTGATGCCTTAACCCAGGGGTGTCCAAACTTGGAAACTTTAAGACTTGTGGACTTCAACTCCCAGAATTCCCCAGCCAGCATAGCTGAAGTCCACAAGTCTTAAAGTTCCCAAGTTTGGACACCCCTGCCTTAACCATTGTATCAAAGTGACTCTCTGAAATAGTCTTAAACAGAATTAACCCCCTTTCCCCCCTGTTTTCCTTTCCCGCACTGCTTATCATTCATAAATGTGGCATCCGACCACATAGCCGTTTCAAAGCCTTGTCACTCAGCAAACAAGTCATTTTACCACAGAACAAGGACGGGCCCCAGGGTGCGAAGAGTTGGCCTCTGTTCCTCACAGTCACATGATTTTCCATCCTTCGGGGCTTTGTCTCTGACATGACTTCCTACTAGGGCATGGTGACACATTTTGGGTTTCTGTTCGCAAGTTCTCATTCAGTTCTCAGTCTTCAGACTTGAGGGAGTAGGGTTTTCTTCCCAGCTTCCTTTCAAGAAGGAGTTTGTCCTTGGTTAAGGCTTGTGTGTAAAAGGTCTGTCTTTACTGTACTGTCATCTCTCCCAATTAAAACCCAAAGGAATTCTCTTCTAAGGAGGTTTCTTTTTTCAGACTAGAAAATATAGCTAGTCAGGGAGAAGGCAGAATTACGGAAAGAAGCCTAGCAGGAAGCAAAAAAAACCCAGCAGGGGAACCCTACACTCCCTCTAGCAATAAAATAAGCTAGAAATCACCAGCAGGAGAAATGTGAAAATGATTCTCAAGCCCTTGGAGAAAAAAAAGTAGAAAAACAGATGCCTCTTATCTTGGAGAAAAATGTCTGAGAAATGGCAAAGGGTGGCTATTAGATACCACCCAATGCTTTCATCCAGGGACTTTAACAGCTGCTTCTATGCATTTTATGCACCAAATGGGGAAAGTGCAGTATCTCACAGATCAGAAGTGCCTTAAATAACTATGCTAAGACTTCCCTTCTCTTCCACTCTGATTGGATATAACATCAACAAATGAATTGCGTATTTTTTTTTCATATTTTCTTTTCCTAGGAGCTACCCTTCCTAGACTGTAAAATTTACAGAGATTGTTAGATGGCAGCAGGGAGATAGAGACACCCCCCCCCCCTTCTTAACAGTTTGCTGCCATTTAGTGCTGGTGGGATGCGTTGGCTCAGTGGCTAAGACGCTGAGCTTGTCAATCAGAAAGGTCGGCGGTTCAAGTCCTTAACACCGCATATAATGGAGTGAGCTCCTGTTACTTGTCCCAGCTTTTGCCACCCTAGCAGTTCAAAAGCATGGAAAAATGCAAGTAGAAAAATAGGGACCACCTTTGATGGGAAGGTAACAGTGCTCCTTGCGCCTTGAATGTTTAGTCATGCCAGCCACATGACCATGGAGACATATTTGGACAGCGCTGGCTCTTTGGCTTTGAAATGGAGATGAGCACCGCCCCCTAGAGTTGGGAATGACTAGCACATATGAGCAAGGGAAACCTTTACCTTAGTGGTAGTTCAACTACCACTAAGCACCAGTCTGATAGTCTTGATCAGGGGTGTCAAACACTATTTCATAGAGGTCGGGCTGTGTGTGGCCAGGGTGGGCATGGCCAGCTCGATATTGTCACGTTTGTTGGGGACGCCTGTGGTGGCCCGAGTGCTCTGCCAGAGAAAGCAGGCTCTCAAGCTCCGTTTTCTGCTGCGATGGCCTCTTGCAACCCTCTGCCAGGGAAAGCGGAGCTCGGGAGGGCTGCTCGCGGCCCTCCCAAGCTGTGTTTTTGCTGGCAGAGGCACTGCGGGCCAGTCCTTCGCTGTTTCCAGGGCGGCCCTGCAGGCCAGATCTAACCTTGAGTTTGACAACTCTGGTCTTGATGAACACATTTTTCCTTCTCTAATTTTTTTTCACTGTTTTCACAATGCTAAGATGTTAGGCGTGTTTCCGATATTACTTTGCTTCTTGGATCTTAGTATATTTGGCAGTAATGGTTATGTGAAGATATGGAGGAGTCGTGGTAGCCGTGTGGTTAGAATGCAGTATTTCAGATTAACTCTGCCACAGCCAGGAGTTCGATCCTGACCGGCTCAAGGTTTACGCAGCCTTCCATCCTTCTGAGTAAAATGTGGTTCTAGATTGTTGGGGGCAATATGCTGACTTTGTAAACAGCTCAGAGAGTGGTGTAAAGCACATTTAAGGGCTTTTACTATATTTCCCCCCCTAAGATTTCTAGGTTATTAAACTTGCCTTCTCTAACCTGATAATCTACAGATGTAGTAGACTCCGTCATTGTTCCTAGTCAGTGCATCTCTCCTTATCTGTCTTGTTTCCTTTTATCATCCCCTTTATTCACACAGGATAATGTCTCCCTGGATACACTTCCGCTATAATTTAGATGCGCATCAGTGCTGCCCGTCTATTAATATTTTATCTTCCTGGATGCTGTGTTCAGAAATTCTCAGAATGAAAAATATGTGAATTCCTGACATTCAAAGTTCCTTTCTTTGAAGTAGAGATGTCTACATGAGACAGCAAAGTAAATGACATATTCATGGCAGGCTTATCCAATTCACCTATAAAGACCCACAGTAGACGTCCTGCAGTAATTATTTCTCTAACATCTGAAGTGCTGTGAAATGAGATATTAAGCGAAAGAGATCTCCTAAATTCCTTCCAATCTGGTCTTTGTTTTTAGGTCCTTTGTGACAAAGCATAACTCATCATACAGGTAGTCCTCAACTTACAACCACAACTGGGATCAGAATTTCCATTGCTAAGCAAAGTGGCTGTTAAGTTGAATCATGCCTGGTTTTTACAACCTTTTTTTTTGCCACAGTTGTTAAGCGGATCACAGCAGCTGTTAATTAAATAATGTCGTTAAGAGAATTCATCCTCAGTGACTTCGCGAGTCAGAAGCTGGCTGGGATGCTTCCAAATTGAGATCATATATGACTCTGGGATGCAGCAAACATTGTAAAAACATGCCAGTTTCCAAGCACCTGAATTTTGATCACATGACTGGGAATGCTATAATGGGTCATAAGTTTGAGGATTGGTCATAAGTCACTCTGTGCCGTTCTAACTTTGAATGATTGCTAATGAATGGTTGTAAATCTAAATCAAAGAGTATCTGTACAAGGAGCATGCTAGTAGACTTAATTCACCACTAGCTGATAACCCGGCGCTTCCCCAGGTATTTGTTTATCCCAATCCTCCTTCCATGAACATCGCCGCAATTTCTATTGGATTTATCTCTTTACCAGAGGGAGCCCCCTTGTGGAGTACTGTGAAGTCATTACCATAGCAACTCCACTGCACTGTAGAGTAGAAGCCATTTTACGGCAGTACAGTAGAAGCCATTTAAAGCACAACAGGCTGCATCTTAACAGAACATGCACCCCAAGGGGTGTTATGCAGGTCTTGGCGTATTTGGGTCTTTTCCCATGTAAGATTGAGAGTATCTTGGCGACGTTTCGACGTGGTCTGACTCGCCATCTTCAGGCTGGTGCCTTCAGCGAGTGGGACCTCGTCGAAACGTCATCAAGATACTCTCAATCTTACACGGGAAAATGAAGATGAAGCATTTCCACCTGGTCTGCAGGTTTGCTGGCTCTTTCCAGTAAGACGTTGGGCAACCAGCCAAACAAGTTGGATTTCTTCTCCACTTTTACATTATTCCAGAGATCTATGATGTATTACAGGATAAGATGAAGGATGGGGCATGCCTTGTGCTTAGTTTGGACACATAGTGCGGTTGATGGCATTCTGAATGTTTCTCAGGAGGATCTAGGTTGAAATCTGCTCAGGGTAGATAGTCTCTAACCCACAAGGTCATTTGCCTCTGTGCTGCAAGAAGAAGGTAATGGGGAGAGGAGAGAGCCGGACAAGCAAGTAACTTTCAGCCTTTCTTTTATTATACTAGTCCATTTCTTCCCTTCTCGGGACCTTAGAATCTCTGCTGCTAGTGTTTTGTCCTGCAGTTTCACGAATGTGTTACGTGTAGACTATTCAGAAAGTTTCATATGACAAATATATTACTCTTTCCCCCACTTTAAAGGGCATTTGTAGGCCCCATTTTAACTGACAATTTTGGTAACCGTCAGAAAGATCAAAGTTGGGGAAGAAAAGAACTGTAATGCCATCCTACATTCCTTTCATTGGAAATATATGCACACTATTCTGAAATCTTTGGCAGGTGGTATATAATGCTTAGCGATATGCAAAAAGGACTTTTCTGTCTCCTTCACAGTTCCAGATGGGAAATGAAGTTATGTGCCTTTATTCACCAGGTGCAGAGAATGAAATGTTTCCTCTCTTCTCACATGCAGTATTGAAAATATGTTTTACCGTTTCATGTATATATGGAAGAGCTCTGATAGATTTATAATTCCCATCAGAACCATGTTATCAGCTGAGTGTTTCAACAGCCAGAGTTGCTCAAGGGTTATTTTGAAAGGAAGGACAGAAATAGTAACCCATATTCACTGCAAGTGAGGTGGCATACATTTTAAAAAAACTTTATTAGTTTGAAAGTGAGGATGTGTGTGTAAGGAGAAAGATAATAAAGTGATGGTGAGAACTTTCTATAGACACCCAGGAACAGACCTGAGAACAGGTCCAGAGACAAACTCACCAGAACTGATCAGGTGATATGGGTCAGTCCTGGAAAGCAGGTTGTTGTTAGTTGTGAAGTCATGTCCGACCCACTGTGACCCCATGGACAATGTTCCTCCAGGCCTTCCTGTCCTCTACCATCCTCTGGAGTCCATTTAAGCTCATGCCTACTGCTTCGGTGATTCCATCCAGGCACCTCATTCTCTGTCGTCCCATTCTTCTTTTGCCCTCAATCGTTCCCAGCATCAGGCTCTTCTCCAGTGAGTCCTTCCTTCTCATTAGGTGGCCAAAGTATTTGAGTTTCATCTTCATTGATCTGGCTTTCTAAAGGGCAGTCAGGGTTCATCTCCTCTAGGGCTGACCAGTTTGCTCGCCTTGCAGTCCAGGAGACTCGCAGGAGTCTTCTCCAGCACCGTAGTTCAAATGCCTCAATTCTTTGGCGCTCAGCCTTTCCTATGGTTCAGCTTTTACAGCCATACATTGCAACTGGGAAAACCATAGCCTTGACTATATGCACTTTTGTTGGCAGGGTGATGTCTCTGCCTTTTAGTATGCTGTTTAGATTTGCCATAGCTTTCCTCCCCAGGAGCAAGCGTCTTTTAATTTCTTGGCTGCAGTCCCCATCTGCAATGATCTTGGAACCCACGAAAGTAAAATCTGTCACTACCTGCATTTCTTCCCTATCTATTTGCCAGAAATTGAGAGGGCCGGATGCCATGAAAGCAGGTACCTATCCCAATATATGTTGGGAGGGGTAGCTGCTTTCAGAGACTACCCATATCACCTGGTCAATAGGAAACGATAGATAACAACTTTTCTGTAACCAAAGTTGCTTTTTCTTGTAGTTATTTCTGTAATAGATACGGGATGGGAGCAAATAGATGCAGGCAGGACCCAACTTACGTTTCTGATCTTAATGTAGACAGACAGAGTGGAGTGAGTGAGCTGCAGTTGAAAATTATGTGTCATTCAGAGGTGAGAGAGCTCCAGGCTGTCAGATTCTGTCTGGCTAAAGATCCAACTATCTTTAAACCTTGCCCATGCTGGGTGGGGCTGTTACAAGTTGGATTTCAGCAGCATATTCTAGAAGGTACAAACCGACACATCTGTCTCTTATTTTAAATGCTCAATACCAGCATCTCAGAAAAAAAAATGGTCTTCTCATTTTTTCCCTGCTAACCTTCAAGTTTGGGGTTTGTTTTTTTTTCATTTTGGCATCATGATGTGTTTTTGTAGCTTTTCCCGAATAGGCATTTTTCCCCCTGCTACAAATACTTCTGCAAGTAAGTTTTCCTTCTTCATTGTGTTCTAAACATCTGGCTGCCAGTATGCATTTTTTTTGAAAGCGCTTTCATCTTATATGTGTAATTTTGTATCCACCTTTGGTTCAGCAAGCTGTACCCCATTTTTGCCTTTTTTTAAAAAGTGGATTTCCAAATCCTTTCAAATCCAAGTCTGTGATTCAATAGCAGTACCATGTTTCCCTGAAAATAAGACAGGGTCTTATTTTCTTTTGACTCCCCGAAACAAGCACTTGGTCTTAGTTTCAGAGAGGTCTTATTATTTTTGAGGTGCAGGAGGCGGCGAGTGTGGTCACTTCAGGGCTGCTGCTGTGTTGCAATATTTTCAGGAGAGAGCTTTTTTTAAGGGCATGCCCTCGAAAGCCCGATTGGGCTTATTATCCGGGAAGGTCTTATTTTCGGGGAAACAGGGTAGTACCATAGGAACTTTAACCATGGGTTTTATCAACCACATTTCAGGCTGGCTGGGATTTTGAAACAAGGACTATAACCTATCCTGAGTAGCGGACAGGTTAGGGAAGGATGTATAATTTATTAGAACATCTGTGGTTAAGACTGGCCCGTCTGCCTCTTCTCAGGATTATGCACTGATGTTCCTAAAGCTGAAACAAGCCTCTCCACTTGTTGAGGGCTCCGCTTCTCTTCCTTTGAGAAGCCTTGGCCTTGAAGCCTGGCAAAACTTAGAAGCCAGGATGAGGCTGAGCTGATTTTTGGGGAGACTTTCAGGAAGCAAACCCAGTCCGCTATGGCCCATAGATGAGTAGCTTTCTTCTGTCAAAGCAGAGAATGGAAGGAAAGATCCATTGCCCGTCCAGTTTACCCTTTGAGTATATTCTTCATCTACTTTTGATTTGCGTTGGTGGCTATAAAAATAAAGCTCTATAGAAGGCTTACAAATAGCACAGTGTAAATGGGATGGGCTAATTGGGCACTGGAGGCATTTTGGATTAAATCTCCCAGAAACTGTTGCCAATGACCCTGCAGGCTGTTTTGATAGATGGGAATCCAAAACATCAGGAGGACATTAGGAGACTTGCCCTGGTGTTTGATTATAAAGACAATTGACAATAAACATTGGTAAACTGGCTTCTTGAATAAATATTATTATTGCAAGATAGCGGATGTAAGTCAAGACAAATGATTCCATAATAGGTAAAAAAGTGTACTGTACGAGGAAAACACTTAAAGTGCCAAAATGCCAATTTGGTCTAGTGCCGAGGTGGTATTCAGCCAGTTCTGACCAGTTCTGGAGAACTGGTAAAGGAAATTTTGAGTAGTTTGGAGAACCGGCAAATACCACTTCTGGCTGGCCCTGCCCCCATCTATTCTCTGCCTCTTGAATCCCAGCTGATCAGCTGGGTCTTCTTTTGTTGCCCTTGCATAGGAGAATGGAGCTGGAAAGCAGATTAGTGGGGTGGGGAATGAATGGAGATTTTGCAGTATCCTTCCCCTGCCACGCCCACCAAGCCACATCCACAGAACCGATAGTAAAAAACTTTGAATCCTACTACTGGTCTAGTGATTAAGACACTAGGCTAGAAACCAGGAGACCGCACATTCTTAGTCTTGCCTTTAACATGGAAGCCAGCTGGGTGATTTGGGGGAAATCCTTCTTTCTCAGCCCAACTCATTTCACAGAGTAGTTGTTGTTCAGAAAATAGTATGAGGAAGGAGTATAAGATAGGTCGGCTACCTTGAATTGTTTCTAAAAATTATAATGGTGGGTATAAGTAAATAAAATAAAGTACGGTAATTCAGAAAGTAACCCCAATTATTCTAAAATAAAGACTAAATCTAGGAATGCCACCTCTCAACATTAGCTGAGAGAAGGCTGATTCAAATGTATCCGTCTTTAAGGGTTGAAATACTTAAAAGTCAATATTTAAAAATTGACCCGTCAATCTTTAAAGTCAAACAATGAAACAAATAATGGTTTCTTATAATAATAATTTGCCCTTTTACTTCTCCAGCTCTCTACCCTTTGCATCAACTCCAAGAAGAATTTTTAAAAATCTAACATTTAAGAAATAGCAGGTGAACTTATATTTGCTATATGACTCATTGCTCGAATGTGCTCATTTCTCTGGGGTGAGAGGAAAAATATTTACCTAAGAAAGAATAGATTATTTTTATTCACCCAGTAATTTATATAAGACAGTCCTCCCTTTCAGAAAGATCTAGAAACTATGGTAATAAGCCAAATGAGTGCATTGTCTGATAATTGTTTTGGGGAGTAGTATTAAAATTAGTTTCTTGAAAATAAAATAAAAATAGAATAGTTGTACCCTCAACACTAAAAAACTCAATTTATTCATAGAAGCTCTGAACAGAGAATTGAACCTGTTTCTAACCATCTTAGTTTCATGGAGTCCATGACTTTTGAATGAAAAAGTGTAACTAACAACCACAGGGTCTTGCAGCGTATAGTTTATTACAAAAAATACATGATCCCCTTGCACTGACTGGGCATTATAAACTATTGTCCAGCTATGAAGATCTCAAGCAGGGCAACTACGGCCTCTTTATGACCTGTGGACTTCAAGTCCCAGAATTTCTGAGCCAGCCATGCTCCCAATTCTGGGAGTTGATGTCCACTGGTCGTAAAGGGGCCATAGTTACCTACCCCTGATCTCAAGTGATCAGAAATGGAAGGAGCTAAGCTTCCAGCTAATTGCTGGTCTTATGCTGTTTGCAATGGTTTTCCTTAGCTTGGGCAGAGGAACAGAAGAGATCAAGGCTATCTAATGAAGAAATGGAAGATAGCTGATGGCACTTCCTGCAATAGAGGACTGAACTAGGGAAGAACATAGTTCATCTGTTCTGCAGGCCATAACTCTGTGCAGAGGTTACAGAAATATGTTTTATAAGTTATTGTACTGTGGGAAGGTAATTGGAGATGCCTCCCTAACTGTTCACCTGACTTTGCCATGTTTTCCTAACAATTTTATAGAAGATGACTTCTGTATCTGCAAAATGGAAGAGGGATAAAAGGTAAGCCTTGTTTGCATCATTCAGAAATCATCCACTCTAGAAATGAAAAGGCACTTTCTATATCACATGAAAACCCTCCTTTAGAGAGATCAGTTGCTTTTTCTCCATCATGGGGTGAATTCATAATTAGGAGGAAGTAACTTACTCACACAAATCACACAGGACCCAAAGAAAGAGGCTTAACATGCTTTTGGATAATGTATAAACATTTATTCCTATAAATAATACTGGAGATTTGGTGATTCATTTGCTACTTGAGTAACATAAAAAATGGTGATAGAAAGTTAGCTGCTGCTCTCAAATAACCGTAGCATGTTAGTGCAATCCATAATGTCATGTAACTTTTAGAAGGATCTAAATGAGCATTTTGGGTTCTTTGTTGGATTGTGGGATCATAATCCCACAATGTTGGATTGTGGGATTTAGCAGCTTTAAAATATTCCAGGCTTGTTTATTGGCACATTGGCGTCCACAGGTATCAAGTTGTCCAAAATATTGCCTCCAATTCTCCAGATTTCCAAACTGATTGTAAATTATTTTTAAATACGTTGTAATTTTTATTAAAAAAACAAAACAGGGAAGTCATAAAAAGAACATATAATATTGGGTCTTTGCACAAGCATGGATTTAATGTTTCATCTCTGTGATCTCATACCACTGTCCATGTTTGGCAGTCAATTATTTGAAATACTGCAGTTCTGTGGAAGTTGTGTACTTTGATCAATGAGTTGATCTCAGAGGGGGAGCCGGACCTTGCAGGGATAACGGAGACCTGGTTGGGCCACGAGGGTGGTTTACTCCTCGTGGAGATGTGCCCGCCAGGCTACCGTGCATTCCATCAGCCGCGGGCCCTGGGTAAGGGTGGTGGGGTGGCGGTAATTATACGGGAGAGTCTGGAACCGAGGGAGTTCACTGTGCCACAGATATCCGGGTGTGAGTCCCTTGGTGTGAAATGGGGCCCGAGGAGGCAGTTGGGCTTGCTGATTGTATACTTGGCTCCTCGCTATGCATCAGCGGCCCTGCCTGAGCTCCTCGAGCTGATCGCGGAGACGGCGGTTGATACCCCCAAACTTGTGGTTATGGGGGACTTCAACCTGCCGTCGACGGGCGAAGCATCCGAGGTGGCTCGGGAGTTCATGGCTTCCATGACAGCCATGGACCTGACCCAATTAATTCAGGGCCCCACACACAAAGGTGGGCACACACTGGACCTTGTTTTTGTCTCTGGACAGTGGACGAGTGATCTGGGAATAGGGGATTTGGTTATTACACCCCTGTCATGGTCAGATCACTCATCTCTCCGGCTCAACTTCCCCGGCGCTACCCCCCACCGCGGGGAGGCGGAACCAGACTGTCCCAGATGGTTCCGCCCCAGGCGACTGATGGAACCGGATAGGTTCCAGACGGAGCTTGGGCCACTTCCTGTAGCCCTGACCCGCTCCCGGACGGAGGACCTAGTAGCCGCTTGGAATAGGGCGGCTGCTGGGGCCTTGGACCGGGTAGCGCCTTTGCGGCCTCTCCTGCGGCAATGAACCACCCTGGCTCCTTGGTTTACCGAGGAGCTGAGGGTGATGAAACGCCACAAGAGACGCCTAGAAAGCAGGTGGAGGTCCTCACGCTCCGAATCTGACCGAACACAGGTAAGAGCCTATTTACGGACCTACCTTGTGGCACTGAGAGCGGCCAAACGTAGACACTGTGCCGCTCATATTGCGTCTGCAGATAACCGCCCTGCCGCCCTGTTTCGGGTGACCCGCTCCCTCCTATCACAGAGGCCGCGGGAAGCCCCTTTGCAGGGTAGAGCAGAGGAGTTTGGGGAATATCTGCAGGACAAAATCGCTCAGATCCGGAGTGGATGGGCCCCCTTCAGTGGACCAGGGGAGATGTCGGAAGCAAGTCTTGAGGCACCACGCTGGGAGGAGTTTGACTCTGTTGCCCCCGAGGATTTGGACAGGTTATGTGGGCGACTGCGAGCCACTGCATGTTTATTGGACCCGTGTCCCTCCTGGCTTGTACTGGCATCCTGGGAGGTTACACGAGGCTGGCTCCTGGGTCTTGTGAACGCTTCATTGGAGGAGGGGTCCTTACCGGTCGTCTTGAAAGAGGCGGTGGTGAGGCCCCTACTCAAGAGGCCTTCCCTGGACCCGGTGGAGCTAGCTAATTATCATCCCGTCTCCAACCTTCCCTTTTTAGCGAAGGTTGTAGAGAGTGTGGTGGCACAACAGTTCCCACGTCACCTGGAGGAAACCGACTATCTAGACGGGTGCCAGTCCGGCTTCCGGCCCGGTCACAGCACGGAGACGGCCTTGGTCGTGTTGGTGGATGATCTCTGGAGGGCCAGAGATAGGGGTTGTTCCTCTATCCTAGTCCTATTAGACCTATCAGCGGCCTTCGATACCATCGACCATGGTATCCTATTGCGCCGGCTGGAGGGGATGGGAGTAGGGGGCACCGTTTTGCGGTGGTTCTGCTCCTACCTCTCCGACCGGACGCAATATGTGCTGGCAGGGGAGCAGAGGTCGACCCTGAGGCCACTCACTTGCGGGGTGCCGCAGGGGTCGGTCCTCTCCCCCCTCCTGTTCAACACATACATGAAGCCGCTGGGTGAGATCATCCGTGGTTTTGGGGTTGGATACCATCTGTACGCTGATGACACACAGCTGTACATTTCCACCCCAAACCACCCCAACGAGGCCGTCGAAATGATGTCCCGGTGCTTGGAAGCCGTTCGGGTCTGGATGGGGGACAACAGACTCAGACTCAACCCTTCCAAGACTGAGTGGCTGTGGCTACCGGCGCCCCGGTTAAACCAGTGGATCCCATCGCTGGCCATAGGGGGCGAACAACTGCCCCCCGTGGAACGGGCGTGCAATTTGGGCGTCCTCCTTGATGCCCGGCTGTCGATGGATGACCATGTGGCAGCCGTGGCGAGGGGGGCGTTCCACCAGGTTCGCCTGGTGCGCCAATTGCGCCCCCTATTGGATCGGGACGCCTTACGCACAGTCACTCATGCGCTGGTGACGTCTCGCCTGGACTACTGCAACGCTCTCTACATGGGGCTCCCCTTGAGATGCACCTGAAGACTACAGCTAGTTCAGAATGCGGCCGCGCGGGCTATCATGGGGAGGACAAGATACTCCCATATAACACCACTCCTGCGCGAGCTGCACTGGCTGCCTGTGGTTTTTCGGGTGCGTTTCAAGGTGTTGGTTACTATCTTCAAAGCGCTCCATGGCACGGGACCTAGTTACCTGCGGGATCGCATCTCACCTCACACATCCCTGCGACCAATCCGCTCCCACAGGGAGGGACTCCTCCAGGTGCCCTCCACTAAGCAGTGTCAATGGGCGGCGCCCAGGAGCAGAGCCTTCTCTGTGATGGGCCCAACCCTCTGGAATGACCTCCCCCCCGATATTAGAACTACTACCGACCTCCGCTCCTTCCGACAGAAGCTTAAGACCCACCTGTTCCAATTAGCTGGCTTAACTGATTTATAGTCCCACTTTTAACCTCCTGGCAAACATCTTATTGGGTAGTTTTTAAGGGTAATTTTAATGTTTATTTGTATTTTAATTTAAATATTGTACAGTGCATATCCTACCTCCTCCGTTTACCTATTTGTATATTTAAGTATATCTATATTTTGTATTCATACTGTTTTAATATGACTGTACACCGCCCCGAGTCCTGTTTAGGAAAGGGTGCGGTTTATAAATTAAAGTTTATTATTATTATTATTATACTTTTTTCCCCATTTGCAGGAATTATTTCTTCACCCTGCCTCTGAACAATTAAGACTTATTTCCGGTGATTAAAATGGTCTTTTAAGAGGAAAGATGGCTTGATGGCTTTGTAGCTCTCCCTTGTACCCTCTTAGACCTTGTTTGCATGCACACATCACAACATAAGGATATGGGTGTGAAGGATTTATTATTTAAATCCTGTGACTGCTCAGAATAGGGATGTGTTGATTAACATTATTTGTTCCTTGTTCACTGAGGACAATTGTGGATCATTTTCATAATCTTTCGAGGTATTAGAAATTGTGGCAGTCTGCAAGTGCCCAAAATATCATCTTTAACATAGTACTTATTTTTAAGAATGGTTTTGGACTATTCTTAAAGATCTTATAGATATCCCTAGAAAATGAATATGACAGGGGACGGCAGTCTTGTGCCTTGTTTAGAAGAGTGTCTGTTTACCCAGGGGAAAAAAAGAGCAAGCAGGAGTCCAAGGAAAAGAGATGGTGTATTCTAGCAAACTGGTGTTCTGTGACTGGCCATAACAAACCTCACATCCATTGTGGGTCAGAGTATGCTTGCAAAATTCCAGATATGCCACTACCCCTCCAAAGTTTGCATGCCCTGATTCTTGGCCATCCACCCTCGTTGTGGGATAAGCATCCACAGATTTTTTGCTAGGTGTCTTTGTATTTGTACACATATATACTGAGGGCCAGGGGTGGGTTTCAGCCAGCGTTACTTGCTTGTGGGTGCACTGCTAACGCATGCACAATTCAATGGAAATTGTTCTGCTCATGCACAGAACTAAAAAAAAGATGACGGCAGTGACGGCGGCAACTGGAGAACTGGTTTGAAGGTGTGGCCAGCCTAGGTCGCTGCCAGTTTTGTAATCCAGGCCGGCTTTCCACTACTGGTTCAGCTGAACCTGGCCGAACCGCTAGGAACCCACTTCTGCTGAAGGGGATAGGGACGTAGTGGCTCAGTGGCTAAGATGCTGAGCTTGTCATTCAAAAGGTCGGCAGTTCAGCGATTCCTATAAATGGGTGAGCTCCCGTTACTTGTCCCAGCTTCTGTCAACCTAGCAGTTCGAAAGCACATAAAAATTCAAGTAGAAAAATAGGAACCACCTTTGGTGGGAAGGTAACAGTGTTGTGTGTGGCTTTGGTGTTTAGTCATGCTGGCCACATGACCAGAGAGATGTCTTCTGACAGCGCTGACTCTCTGGCTTTGAAACGGAGATGAGCACCACCCCCCAGAGTTGGGAACGAGTAGCACATATGTGTGAGGGGAACCTGTGCCTTTATACTGAGGGGGAGGGATTCTAAAGTTCTCCCCCTTTCTACCCAATAAATGTGAGATGGCTGCATTCCTTCAGATTTTACTGTCCTGTCAAAATAAGCAGTGCAAATCCAGGTACAGCATATTGATTCAGAAGTTAAGCCATTCCATGGCAGAGAAGCCACCATTCACTTCCCCAACAGTACCTTGAACTGAGCAGCACTACTGTTGATGTGTGACAACTATAGATTAGTCGTAAGGATCCTGTTTTCTGAACTGGCCTGTTTTTTTCCTGCCTCAAGAATGGACGGTAAGCCCATTATCATGGGCATGAAGAAGTGCCCTCTGACACTACTGATGCATTTAAGTTGAACCCATTTGCAATTCAAACCTCAACTGATGTTGGGTTAAGAAAATTCTGTTCCTTTGAGCCAAAACATCGATTGGATGCTTGACCAGTTTAAACAGTTCTAGATTCAATGTAAAGAACTCCGGTTTTAACTCTTGGGAATGTATGGACGCATATACATACTATTTTCAGTACCAATACAACACTGTGGCTTCTTCTTGCTTTCTTTTGTGACTTTTTTTCTTCATTATTCCATTAAATCTACAGCCCTAGAAGGCCACATTAGCTCACAAACTCTAAACCACATCCAACTGTCTAAAGTTAGGTAAGAGATATGGATGGCCCGAGTCCAAATAAATCAAGGGCTGAAATGGTACGAGGGACTTCATGAACTTAAGCAAAATTTGGAAAGTAAACAAAAGCTAGCAAGATGCAGTACTGTGGAAACAAGAAAACATAATGAGGGCATTAAGGGCAAGGTGTTTGAAAATGCAATAGGGGTCAGTGTATCTGTAGCAAAACCTGTATTTGGGTAAAGAAAAAAACCAGTATTTTGACACAGTGAAACTAAGAATGGCTTCAGGCTGCCTTAGGTGTTGAGGTGGGAATCAGATGAAGGGAATGTTATGAGGACACAGAAAGAAAAAGATGCTGCATGTTTGTATCAGGTGTACGTGAGAAAAGCCTTAGGTCCCACTGTTATGACAACATATAGGTATTTGAGAAAATACTGCTTCAAATACAATTCCATATTTGCTTCATGGTTACCAGGCAGACAGACCACATTGAAACAAGCTTAACATGTTTGTCTGCTTCTTAACAGAATTGTGGCATTTTCACTCTAGAATTCCTCCAACGCCTCAGATGTGCTCATAATACAAGCTCCCTAATGCTGCTGGTTTTATGATTCTAATGGATGAATCTTGCTCAGATTAGAGTTTGACTGTGTTATTTGAAAAGATCTTTACCCCCACAAGCAGGTGGGAAAGAGAATAATGATCTCTGTAAGAAGGGTGTCCCCTCTTGTCCCCTTGGCCAGGTTCTTGTACTTTGTTGATTCTTCTAAGTTTCCTCATGCTTACAAAGCTGTTTAAGCTAACCAATAATATGCCTGCATTAGCAGCTTCCATTGTTTTCTTAAATGAGGAGTTTTTTCTTTGTTGCATTAACCTACAAATATCAAACTCTGGAACCCATTCCAGAAGTAAAACCAAGCCAACCACAAACCACACCCCACCCCCAATTTTCAGAATTATGTTGGTGTTGGAGGACTGGCATACATAGATTTTGATGGGGAGTGGGAGTTGGAATGAAATTGTGATTATTATGAATTCCTCAAGGCTTCCAATATTATGCAAGGGACAGTGGGATAAAGGAAATGAGAATACTAGTTAATAATTATTCATGCATCTGAGCACACATTAGTGGCAATACAGATAATCAACTGATGACCTTAATACGGAGCAGATTTTCCACTGTAAGTTAGTGCAGTTGATAAGTGAGTCATCACATGACTGGATCTGATTTTACAACCATATATTCTGTAGTTGTTAAGTGAATTGCCATAGCTTTACTTAAGCAAATCACATGGATGTTAAGCAAATCCAGCTTTCCCGTCTGGTGTTTTTTGTCAGAAACCAGCTGGAAAGATCAAATATTATGGTTATATGATCACAGGAGCTGCAACTGGTCATAAGTGCAAGCCAGTTGCCAAATGTGGGAATGGTGTAACAGTTGTAAGTGTGAGGACAGGTCTAAATCGATTTTTCCAAGGCTGTTGTAACTTTGAGCCATCATTAAATGAATGGTCATAAGTCAAGGACCGCCTACATTACATTCAGCAGGTGGAATGTAATATAGAAGCTTGGAGGGTTTGTGAGAAAGGAATGATCTCTGGGAGAGAAATAAAAACTTGAGGGGGGAAATAAGCTATGGCCATGATGGCGAACCTATGGCACCCATGCCAGAGGTGGCATGCAGAGCCATCTCTGTGGGCACACACCGACATCAGCTCCACTTCTGGTTTCTGGTGTGCACATCGCCAGCTAGTCTTTGTGGGCTTTGGAGCGCCGGAAAACAGCCTGAAAATGGCCCAGAAAACGACTTGAAAATGGGCATGCGCACGCCAGCCAGCTAGTCTTCAGGTTTCTGGTGCTCAGATGTGCGCAAAGACCGCTGGCCAGTGTGCATGTGCATGCTGGAAACCCAAAGACCAGCTGGCCGATGTGCATATGTGCACTGACCAGCTGGTCTTCGGATTTCTGGCGCTCTGGCACACGCACATGTGTTTCAGTTTGGGCACTCAGTGCTGAAAAGGTTCGACATCACTGATCTATGGCATTCTTTGAAAGCTATTATTTGCACCTCTTCTCCATATAAAATATTCTCCATAAAAAATCTTCCATCTCTTTAGGTTTTTCTAGAGGGGACAATGAAGCGGAGGCATGCTAGCTTCCACAAAATTGAGAGCAACCTGAGAAATTCAGAAAATCCCTGAAAAAAGTAGAGGGGAGGAACTCTCGTTGGCTGTGTGTCATGGAAACAAAGGCTGGACTCTACTACACAAGTTTAACTGAGCATTTTGTAGGGCCATAAATGCAAACACAATGGGGGCAGCAGCCACCTAGAGATCCGCAGGGCAGAGGGTCCATTTAAAGTCAACACTACTTTAATTTAAAACAACAACAAATCTGGTGGCAATCTTCTGCAGGCTCAGCCTGCACACCAACACAGGAACTCGGGCCTAGTGGGTGATGGCAGCTGGAAGTGGGCTGTGAATGTACTGTAGCTTGTACTCAACCAAGGCAAGTGGTAGAATGCAGCAGAGACACACAAACGCTTTGTGGCTCTCTAATGACCCAGATTCTTGCAGTCCAAATCTGTTAGCCTCTATATTAAGGAAGCACCCCTAATTGTTTATTTCTTGCTAGTGCAATCCTGCACAAGCAGAAGTCTGCTCCCTCCAATGTAGCCATTGTCTTTTTGATGACCAACACTCAAAGGGAGGTCCATCAAAGAAGACTTCCTTGGATTCAAGAGACCACTATTTCTGCCCCTGGCATTCTGCCAAGATGATAGCAATGTTGGCAGAGAAGCCTGCAAAAGGCTGCTGGTCCCTGAGCCCTGGTCCAGTCCGATACTACTAGCCTTTTGCTAGTGCTATCAGTAAAAGGCAGAGCAGCCACCTAAATTACAAGATGAAATTCTTAAAAGGAAGTGCTCATTTTCATCCTTACAAACCATTTGGCTGAGGTTCTCAAGCTCAGGAACAATAGCTCCTCTGCGTGTTTTTTTTTTTTAAATGCAATGAAGTCTTTCTGTTGCAGGATGAGAGACAGATATTTGTGTAGTCTGGCTGAATTTTTGTATTATGTAACTAGGCACTGAAAGATCCACAGCCATACTGGGAAACCAAATGTTCTTTTCCACCAAAGTCTTGTTTGGTTTGGAAAGCTTTCTAAATTCTAAAGCGGTGATTTAAGATTCACTAGGGAACCAAATATGTTGGCCACAGAGAAGCGGAATCAGTTGCTTGCCCAACTGAAACAGTGTGATTACTTCAAATGTGTGCCTGAGATCAAGGGAATAATTGTTTGTCTTGTGAAGTCTAGGAATATTTTTGTTGGGTTCGCTCGGCTACTAAATTTTGACTGCTCCAGTGTCGACTTGGCTTACAGAGTCACCCTGCAATAAAGGCAACTACAGCTAACCAACCAGCACATAAAATGCTTCTAAAGGTGATGCAGATTACCAACCAATCAAGGACATGTCATTGTTTCATCCTGCACGTAATGCGGCACACTAATTCAATGGGACTCAGAGCCAGGGTGGATATTTTTAAGTGCTTGGCTATTTTGCATTGTTCAGTGGAAAATAATGGGTTTTTTTGCTTGAAATAAAAGCAACTGCTAACAAGCAATTATCCTCTGCCCTGCACTGAAGCAAAATACACCTCATGTTTGGAATCAGAGGAAAGTTGGGAATTCTACTGATCCTTATGAATGGCAGGGTAAAATAGTTTGCCAAAATAAACTTGTTATTAATAAGGAAAGGTTGAAGCAGCACGAGTTACTAATTTGGTGGCGTTAGGTATGGGCTTGTACATGTATGTATTCATATGAACAGATCTGCACATACATTAACAGTACCTAAAGCCTATCTTACCCACCGCCAACCCTAAAATCTCAGTGCAGCACACGTGTGAACAAGTTTATAAACTCCTGACCCTGCCTCTCCATACTGATTTATTGCTGTTAACAGCTGCTACTGATTCTCTAGAAGTTACTGTTTCTGTATAATGTACTGACCGCAGAGATTGCTCAGTCCAAGAGTTAGAGCATTACTTCCTGTGATTTCTGCACCAAGAAGAGTCTCGAGGATTTCTGAGCTTTCCAGAAAATCCTCAATGGATGCAAAATCTGCAAATATGTAGATATTTACATACTGATATTAAGCCACCCATGAAAGGCCAGAAGGCAGCCCACTTCTGAGATAGAGATAGATA
Source organism: Natrix helvetica (assembly GCF_964273705.1). Classification (NCBI taxonomy): domain Eukaryota; kingdom Metazoa; phylum Chordata; class Lepidosauria; order Squamata; family Natricidae; genus Natrix; species Natrix helvetica. The sequence continues at coordinate 248,825,724 of NC_138548.1, forward strand.
GACAGGGATGATAGGCCCAGTCTCTCTTTCTCTTTACACAGCAGAGAAAAAATTCTCCGACTACACAAATGGCTTTCTTTTACATGGCCATTTTTATATCTGACTCAGACACAAAGCAACAAATAGAAAAGGGGGACAAGCTTATACTTAAAATCAACTATTCTTTAGCCAGTTTATATAGAGGATTTTGTACTAAAGTTGAACTTCTCGTGGATAAAATGAATGAACTGCAAACTCAATGGAACAATGCAGAAGGAAGCCCCACCCCACCAGACCCCACCACCTTCTACACCTACCCCTGCTCCACCCACTAGCAGATTCCTCCAGGGACATTACCATAGGAAACAGCAGAGACTGCAAACACTATGGGCATAGCCAGAGGGCCAAGGGTCCATGGCAGCAGAAGACTGCATCCTCCTCCTTTAGAATACTCTTTATTGTCTAGCTTCATCAGTGAGAACCACATTCTACGCGAGTGCAAAACTGGCTCCTCTTGGGTTAGGTAGACTGTTCATCAGACCGTTGTCTCGAGGCAATCGTCATTCGGACCTCAATTGTTTCTCTGTCCAAATTTCCAGGCTCTTCCGAGTTCCTTAACGGAGAGGCAGACTTGTCTGTTATTGATTTAGCTGAAACACACAAAACAGCCACATCCAATTTACTGTCGGTCTTATAAGAAGTGGCTGAGCCAATCGGCAGAGTCCATTTTCCCTGTACAAACGTCTTTCCTTCCCGTGATTCCTAGGCACAAAACCACCTTAATTTGACATTTTCCGGTCCCTGCCCTTAAATGATGAAAGAAGAGACTTCAGTTTGGCGTCTCTAGTTAAACCTGGCAAAGCCTCTGGTCTGAAATCCTGAAAAGCTTCTGCTAGTCAGAGGAACCAAACAGAGTGAGAAGAAGCCCTGAACTGACGAAAGAACATTTCCGGGCATCCCAGACTTCCTAGGGTGTCATTCTGCTTGCAAGCCATTTTAACTACTCTGCCGCACTTGAAACTTGCCTGTCTCTTAATTCCTCTGATGATCAGTGATTGAACATCTATTTTGGTTTGAAAGACATACTTGAAGATTTAACACACAGGGAGTCCCTGACTTACAACAGCCCATTTAGTGACTATTCAAAATTACAATGGTAATTGTAATAAAATGACAGGATCCTTTTCCAGTTACAACCTTTGCAGTATCACCATGGTCCTGTGATCCAAATTCAGATGCTTGGCAAACAAAGGTAATGGGGGAAGCCAGACTCACTTAACAACCGGGTTGCTAATTGAACAACTGCGGTGATTCACTTAACAACTGCGGCAAGAAATGACGTAAAACGGGGCAAAACCCATTTAACAAATTCTCAGTAACAGAAAATTTGGCCTCAATTTAGTGGGTACTACACTCTAGTGTGTACTTGGTAAAAGGTAAACATCAGATTTAGCTTGGGCTTAAATAGGGTAGGAAGGAAGGCTGGTTGCCAGATAAATGAAACACGAATCATGCCTACCATTCTGCCCATATCTTTGACCATGTGATTCTCACTGCTGGAAATCTGTATACTGTATGGGTAGTCCTTGACTTACAGCCATTTGTTTAGCAACCATTCCAAGTTACAATGCAACTGAAAAAAAGTGATTTATGACCAATCCTTGCACTTATGACCATCGCAACATCACCACGGACACCTGATCAAAATATGTGCATTTGGCAACTGGCATATTTTTTCGATGGTTGCAGCATCCCTGGCTCATGTGATCACCATTTGTGACCTTCTCAGACAGCTTCCAACTTGGATGCTTGGCAGCTTGTTTGCACTTATGACAGATTGCCAAGTGCCTCACACTTATGTGATTGCTATTTGCAGTCTTCTCTGCTGGCTTCCATAGAAAGTCAATGGGGAAGCTGGCAGAAAATGTTGCCAGCTGCTGAAGAATTCACACACACCCCATTCATAAGGAGGGGGTAAAAATCCTTCATAGGGCTACACAAACGAAGCTTCAAAATTTGTGATCCCCACTTTGTTTCCCCAGCCCAGCGTAGCAGTTCCCTTCTGTGCACAGAGGGATAAGGATATAATCTAAAGATTATGAAGATGCCCACTTAATTTCTCCAGCCCTGCACAAGAGTTCCCTTTTACACAAGGAGAGGATGCTAACTCATGTGTTGGGCTGAAGAAACAAAGCAGCATTCTTCATGATCCCCCAGTTCATTTCTCCAGCCCAGTACATGAGTTCCCTTCTACACAAGGAGGAAAGAGGAACCAGTGCACTGGGGTGGAAAAACAAAATGCGGATTGCAAATATCTCCACTTGGTTTCTCCGGCCCGGTGCATGAGTTCCCTTCTGTGCATGAGGGGAAGCGAACATCTGTGAAGGGCTGCCGAACCAAGGCTTGGATCTACCACAGTAGGTCTTTTCCTGCCCCACTTGACACATCTTTCTCTTTGTCTGCTTAATGATCACAACTGGGAGGGCTGGGATTGCGGTCATCGAGCAATGTGATCACATGGATATCTTGCTCAACAATTGAGATTTTGATCCCAATTGTGGCTGTAAGTTGGAGACTAACATAATCCTCTTTAGCTGAATATTTTTCATAGCAGAGGTTTTTTTGTGTAAGGTTACATTAAGCTTCACTGCCATTCATCTAGTAGTTTTAATATTACTGTCTATTAAAACATGGATCAGATGTCAGAAATACTTGTCAATTTCATTTTGTGAGCCTCTATAGACCTGCAATTGCTGTCACCTTCTCTTGCAACACACAGAATCCCTCTATTGCTGCAACCTCTTTTATTTTTAAATGGCATCTTAAGGATGATGCCATTTAAAAGATGCATCAAAGTTGAAAGCCTTGTGACTAGCAATTCATGTCCAGTATAGTTCTCAGAAGGAGCTGAGATTTCCTGTGCTAAAGCTGCATTTGTCCTTTCTAGCATGACCAAACCAAGTAACATAAATGAACCCAAATGATAGTCAGATCTTGTTTCTTGTTCTCTGTGAGTGTCCTATTTCCCAAATGCTGCATTTATAAAACAACATCTATTTATATAGTAAGATCTGTACAACCTGATTTACACTTAATGTATTTTTTATATGAAGTAACATCTGAGAAGCAAACTTGTGTTGGATGTTTAGCATTTGTGGGCAAGCTATAGAAATCCAAGTTTCTCATTAGCGTGCTTATTTTCCCTCTTTCTATTCGAGATAACATGCATTTGCTTTGTATGTTCCAATGTATTATCAATCTGTTCCTCCAGATGAGTTGGATGACTGCTGCCATATTGGGAGAGTAATCCAAACATCTGGAGGACATCAAATTTAGGAAGATTGTTATCAGAGATCTATTATCCTTCACATGTAATTATTTGTGAACCAGTCCATATTTAACCAGTATTCTACCGGATCTTTCTTGAATACAGTTAATAATAAAAAGTATGACCAGGCCATGCTTGAAACAGTGCAGGAAATAAATTTTCCAAGATTGAATATAGGTCAGTCACTGGGTCTCTCAGTTACTGGGTCGCTCTCTACTGGAATCTTTTCTATTTCATTAGAGAGAAGTTCCTTGAAGATGGACTCCAGCACGAGTCTGAAAACTTGGAAGAGTAAACCTCTGGTCCCGGTTACCGACCCAGATTCAATCTTGCAACATTATCCTGGGACACATATAATTGCCTTCATTCGTGATAAATTTCTCCATCCTTATCTGGGAAAGGTGAAAACACTTCAATGGCAGGTTCTGTTCTTTTTCTACATTAGTCACTGGGAGCATTGTTTTGGAATGAAAAATCACCATAAATTCTGGAAAGATTCTTCAATCAGGCTGCTGCAGTGTGATTCCTTAATGACTTAAGTTTGCATTTGCATCTCAGATGTGACCATTCAGCACCTCAGTGCTACCAAGGGGAATTCTCTATAATGGACAGATGGGTTCGTGGCCATGAAGACTGCAAAGAAAGGTAGAATCACTCAGCTGGGAAGAGTTTTCTCACAAAAACAATAAAAGGCCTACTGGGCGTGGAACAGCTCATCAGTTCTTAACTACCAATTTCATTCCCACTTTTAAAAACATTTTTGAAAACAGCAGCCTTCCCCAAAATGATATCCTCTACCAGTACTGGATCGCAGCTCCTGTTATCTTCCGTTTTGAAGCTTTGGGATAAAGCAGTTATTGCAGTCCAACAGAGTTGGAAGGTCAGGACAAGGCTGGGAAAGTATGCTTTGTTTCTGTCCGGCCCATAAGGGACTCTGTACTAAAGAGATGATGTCCTGAAGACTTTCTCATGCCTTGCAGATCCACTGCCTACATGAATCATAGACAAAAAGAGGGGTTCCTGTGACTGGGTTTCTGCAGAAAGGCAGAGGCTCAATGCTTAAGTAGGATCTGGCAGTTTCCTGGGAAACTAACCTCATCTCTCATGGGAAATGGAGGAACATAAACATACTAGTGAAAGCTGCAAAAGAGAAAGTTGCAGTCTGGCTATTACTGTATTTTTCAGAGTATAAGACGCATCGGAGTATAAGACGCACCAAGGTTTTGAAGAAGCAATTTTTTTAAAAAAAGTAGGTAGGTAGATGGATAGAGAGGGAGAGAAAGAGAGAGAAATACAGTAGGTAGGTAGGGAGAGAGAGAGTAGTTAGGTAGATAGGTAGATAAAGGGATAGAGAGAGAGAAATAGAGAGATAGAGAAATACAGTAGGTAGGTAGGGAGAGAGGGAGAGTGTGTAGGTAGGTAGGTAGACGGATAGAGAGAGAGAGTACTTCAAGCATAACAATTTACTTTTTTTTTAGTGAGGACTGTATTAAATTTTGAGTTTTGGTTCACCTCAAATTTGGAGATTTCACAAATCCCACTTTCACCTGGCTATTATCACTGCCTCATTGTTCAAAATTTTTAATTTTATGAAAGATCACTAATTCAATAGCTCTTTGCTTTTCTCAAGGAGATCTTGTGAAGTGTAATTCTGTCAAGAAAGGAAAGGTTGTTTGGAGTCCTCAGCAAGTGTTACCTGTACAATGCCCATCCTACAGTGATAAAATTGAATACAGACCATCTCTCAGGAACTTCCTTTGAGCATCATCACTGCTCTGCTTCCCTCGGCAATTATTTCATAAACAGTTCAAGGAAATACTCTCTAAGAATTTCTGGGTGGGCTTCAGGCATCATTTCCATTTCTAATCAAGCTTGATTCAGGATTGTAACATACCTGACATGTTGCCCAGAGACACTTTTGCAGTTTGGGGGCGAGCAGGAAGGTTGGCCAGGTCACTGAGCATGGGGTGCTGCTGCCTCTGTGAGGAAGACCGAAGGAGCTTGCTTCTTGTTCTTGGGACATCTGATAAAAGAAGTGTGAAGGGAGGCATCAATGTTTTGGACACAGATGAAGTTACATCCCATAGCAACTCTAAGAAATCAAACATGCCCACCTGTGAAATTGCTGTGTGTGTCTCAGGATCAATTCCCCACCAGAACAAACACAGAGATCTGCTCGTTCTATAGGTTGGCCTTCTTCCACCTGAATTCCTCCTAGTTTAACTACAACTGCTGTAATTTCTCACTTAAGATCATGATGTCTACAACATTTGGGAATCAAAAGGCTCCAAGTTGGGGGATACTGCTATAGACATTATTACTTGACAGGAAAGTACAGTGCCAAAATACTTCAAAGTGCCTGGGATAAAGAGAAAGAATTGACTAGTCTACTCAGAGCATCTGCAAATGGAACACAAAACTCACATTCTTTTCCAGTTATTGATGGAAGATGTGTATCCATACGTCCTTTGTAAATATGACCATCAAGACCCAGTATATCTACTTCTTCGTGCTGGAAGTAAATGCAAACACAGAATAAATTTCAGCTGAACCTTGCTCAAGGTTAACCACTTTTTACAAGGGTTTTTACTTGTAAAGCTGAAGAAAGCTTGAAAACCACACTCTGGTGACCGGATAGACTGTTGAAACTTAGAAATTGGATTTTTTTTCCTTAAAAAAAATTCACAGGCAAAACACATGTCTTGTCCCTAATCATTGCCGCCTCCCATCTGCTGCCTCATTTCCAGTTCTGGAAAATTGGAAGAGGCATGTCAGGTTTCTCAATTGCCATTCAGAAAGCCAATTCTATTAAACTATACAGAGCAAAACAAGGGGGGATTTATGCCCCTTGAAGTAAAAAGATACATGCTACTATTGGGGACTCTACTTGTGTGGTGGCAGGGCAGGAGCAAACATGGAAATCAAAGAAGTGTGGCTTAGAAATTAATTGAACTTATTGAATATTTCAATTCATTGTGGTCCAATTTTGTTTCTGAGCATAATTAAGCAAGCCGATCCCCTGTTCTCTTGTTAACCTGAGGGTTCTATTGAGTGATCAGCTCCTTCCACACACAAAGGATATGCCAGTCACAATTTTGGAATGTCCCTGACAACACGGGGGGGGGTTCAGCCAAATGGTTCAACTTCAAAACTTTCTCCAAAGAAGAAACTGCAATTCCAATTGTAGGAACAATCACTTTGCCCTAAGTGTTGATGTGGAGAATTCCATCTCCGCAATCCTAAATTGCCTTGTTTCCTTTCTTTCCAAACTTCTCACCTAGCAGAATCCTCCTCTGACAATCGCCAACTTAACTTTCCCCTCCTTCACTCGGGAGTAAAAAGCTAATGCCTCACAGTGGAATGCTGCCTGGCATATAAGGTAAGTGGGATGAGTAGTGTGTGCTGCACGAGGTCACAAAAACACAGCGAGGGGCTGTAATCAAGAAAGCACCCAGTAGATTCATTTTCACTTTTTCCAATCTGCAACCTCCCTCAGAATTCTTAAATTACATTTCCCTCCATCTCTAGCTGACACAAACATGGGGGGAATGGCTGCAGGATTTGTAGTTATACCATGTGTGTGTGTGTGTATCTATACATGTCTGTGTTATACCAGATGGGAAGGTTTTCAGCTGCAGCTAGCATTATTGGAGTCAGAACAATCGACTTGTATTAGCATGGATGACTCTAGCAAAGATGGCCAAGTTGTGTTATCGCATCTCTGCTAATGGAGGGGAATAAAAAGAAATTGCAGAGGAACATGTGGCTAAAAAGACTTTTGTTCTTCAGTTGCTTTTGTATTATAGAAATCTCAAGAGACAGGTAACAAAGTATATCCATTATCTCAAAGAAAAGACCAAACCACCAACCTTGAAGTTAAGAGCCTGAAAGGGTAGACTCTGAAAAACCCAGTGATGTTGTTATTGCTGCTATTCAGAAAGGCATTATATTCTTTCTTCTCCAAGTGCTTAAATAAGGCGAGAAATTGTTGTGAAAGACTGACAACCTTGTCTGACCAAACAGTTGGCTGGCACTGGATTGCATTTCTCACTTGCTGCCCAAATAGGAAGCCTTGGAAATTTCCCCTTCATGTACTCTTCTGCTTTCAGTATTGCCGGCTAGGGTCGTTCATGTTTGGTTTTTTTAAAAAAAGAATCCTACACCCTGTTCTGCCCCTTCCTATTCTCCCTCCAACACAGACACAAAAGAAAAGCTGATGAATCTTGAAATAAGCTCCTGAAATAGACCTGTTCTGATTTTCTCCAAAAGAAGCTAGCAAAACTTTTTAGCAAAGCATCTGTTAGTGGGGCCCCAATTCTCAAGGAAAAGAAAATGTCTCCAATCACAAGGAAGGACTGAACAAGAGATTTCTGTTCAGATGATCTGCAGCAGACTTTGTATTCCTTCATCCTGCAGTATCTTCTTCCATTACACTATAAAACTGCCAATTTAGGTTCCTTTAGGAAGACGCAAACTCTGTCATTTTTAAAGCAGAAGCATTAATATCCACTAGCTAAACGATATTGCTTTTAATGGGCCTAGCGTAAGTATGACTAGGTCTCCATTCAACCATCGGTTAAAACAGAAAGGGTAACTGTGGACATGAAAATGACAACGTAGCCTATACGTAATGCAGCGCAGTTCACAATGCCCCATATACTCTACTGTAGTCGATGTAGACTGTATCTAAATAGAATGAGGTCTTGAGGGAGGTGCTGGTGGAACCACGCCTCAATTGCTACAAAAGAGGCAAATTCCATGCTTAATACAAATAAGATTTATAGGGCTCCCACCCTGAGGCACTGTAAGAACATAAACAATGGACAAAGAACACCTGTGGTTTAACCCTGCTGGGCTTTTTCTTACATTAGGCAAGGGCTGGGTAGGCTACTATCATCTCTGTATTGCTTAATTACAACCATCAACATCTGCCTCCCTTGTCCAGTCAGTCTAAAGTTGCTAGGAATTGTATTCTAGCAACATCTGGAAGGCCACCAGTTCCCTAGATCAATAGCAGACTCTTCCCCAGGTGTATCAAAACTTAATGGCTAACAAATAACCTCAAACAAGTTGCATCCTGCTCGTGGAATGAGCACCTCGGGAAGGGAAACTGTCAGGCACTAAACGACAAAATGTCAAACCTGTACTACAGGTAGTCCTCGACTTACAACAGTTCGTTTAGCGACCGCTCAAAGTTGCAACAGAATGGGCCGAAAAAAGCAACTTAGAACCATTTTTCACACTTACAACCGTTGCCGCATAACCATGGTCCCATGATCAACATTCATATGATCCCCTTTTGTGACCTTCTACAAGCAAAGTCAATGGGGAAGCCAGATTCACTTAACCACCAGGTTAGTGACTTGACAGTTTCAATGATTTACGTAACAAATGCGGGAAGAAAAGCCATAAAATGGGGCAAAACTCACTTAACAAATGTCTCAACAACAGAAATTTTGGGCTCAGTTGTGGGTCGTAAGTCGAGGACTATCCATATTTACACCTCCTCTTAAGAGTTCCATGCCCCTTTGGAGGGCAAATCATGCAAAGGAGTTAAAGGCAGTGCTTCAAATGTGATTGTCCAGCTATAGGTCCGTGCCAATGTCCATCCACTCTCTCCTGCTCTCTCTCTCTCTCCACCTGGCTCCTCATTACCTTCATCATTGCCAGCATGGTGCTTTCCTCTGGCTGGATAGGGGGAATACTCTGGCTGAACTGTTGCAGTTTCACATAGCGTCTGAATGGATGGGTGAGGGTATGGCTGCCTCCACAGTGCCGAGGTACATTCATGTAGCTAAAGTCAGCCTCCGGAAGTCTCTCTCTGTGAAGAGGTAAGGACCCATAATTCACACGAGGCAAAGTCCAATAGCCCTGTGATCCCAGAAACCCTCCCCCCCCAAAACAACTGCTTTGTTTCTAAAAAATTAGATTCATTTTGGGACATTAGCAGTCGAAGGGAGGGCAAGAGAGGCACTGCAATTAAGAATTAGGACCAGAGGTGGTATTCAGCAGGTTGTGACCAATTCTGGAGAAATGGTAGTGGACATTTTGTGTAGTTTGGAGAACTAAATACCACCTGTACCATCTACTCTCTGCCTCCCGAGTCCCAGCTGATCGGGAGGGAATGGGGATTTTGCAGTAACCTTCCCCTGGAGTGGTGAGGAAATGGAGATTTTACAGTATTCTTCCCCTGCCATGCCCACCAAGCCATGCCACACCCACCAAGCCACGCCCACAGAACTGGTAGTGAAAAATCTCTCTCTCTTCCCTCCGTCTCCCTCCCTCTCTCTCTCCTGGAGGCAGCGAAGATGAAAAGCGGGCCTGTTTTTAGCCTCCTGGGGCATCTGCGCACCCCGTTTTTCACATCCCCCACCTTGAGAACCTCTCTGAAGGCCAAAAGCGGGCTAAAATGGCCTGTTTTTCACCTCCCCCACCTCCAGAACGTCTCTGCAGGCCACCAATGTTGGCCTTACCTTCCAGTTCAAGCCTGCAGAGCTTGGGAAGGTAAGTCCTGTGCTTGGCCGAAAGATGGAGGCCGGTGGGTAGGCGGGGCAGCCTCCTGCGTGGGCTAGATTAATGGCTTTGGCGGGCCATATGAGGCCCGTGGCCGTTGTTTCCTTGCTCTAGTGTAAGGTTTGGGGCCTATTTGGTGTCATGAGTGATGTGATAAGAAGTCTTTTCCCAGGCTTGGACATGTAGGAGTCTCAAACGTGTCCTATATGATCACGAGAAAGAACCCAATAAACTGTCTTTTGTGGTCCTAAGAAATAAGACCGGGACAGCAGCAAAAGGAAATAAGACACAGAGTTTAGATTAGTTTTGTTTTTGAGCAGGCTCTGTTATGTTTGCCCTTTTTAGAAGTGAAAAGGAAAGTCTTGAGGGGGGGGGGGATAGATCCTCAATTGGGGCTCCCAACTTAGAGTTTGCTAAAAGGATGGGGATTAGAGAATCAGACTTTTAGACCTTGATTCTTCACAGCAAGAAAAGTGTCCTAAGATCTCCATAGGTCCCCTTTCTCATATCCTCCCATTATGGCATCAGAAGTGCCACAATATCTAGAACGTGGCTAAATCTTCCAAAATGCAAAAATGGACAATGAAACCCACATAATATTTTAAAATGGTCTCATTCTTGCGAGACAGTTAATACAACATGATATTTTTTTGTCCTCACATAGGAAGATGTGAAATAGCAGCTATTTTTAATGCTAAGGTCTGTGAGGTTTTGCAGTGGAGCCCATTGCTGGAAAAAATAGATGGATGGATGACCCCATTTGCTTTCTTCAAGTCACAAGTCAGCTGTTTCAGAGCTTGGCTCTCTCAACAGAGACACAGCCCCAGTCTCTACCACTTCACTCTTTCTCTCCTGGTCCAATCCACCCATTTACTGCTTGCTAATCATATAGGACTCCCTTTTGGCCTATCCCTTTTCCTAAAGACACCAGGAAACATTAAGCTTCTCCACAGAAACCCTGGGAACCGATTCAGTGAAACACTTGGTAGAGTACATGACAGCAGCCTGCTGGAGCATCATGTGCCTTGCTTCTGCCTTGGAGGACAGGAAAGCACATAAAACATATGGAACAAACAGAAAGTTATTTTCACAAAGCCACTCTGGAAAACAGTTTTCTAGACAGAAAGCAGAATTTCAAGTAGGGAAATAAGACATGCAGCAGTAGCAGGGTTAAACTAATATTAAGGTAAAGCAGAAATGCAAGTTAAATTGCAAGGTTGGATAACAAGAAATTTGATTACAAAATTCTTGTATCTCACTATAGACAAGAAGTCTAGTCTGAGCCAGACTTAAGCCTAAGCTAGTTTGGACATTATTTTCAGATTTGGATTTGCATGTATAGGAGCCACTTTATAGACATCACCGAATACATTGTACCCTGATAACAATCAAGTCTGACTTGTTTAGCAAATCTGTGAAGTTTTGAGCCTGATTTGGGATTGCAAATGATTACCCAAGCAGCAAGTCCAACCACTAAAAGGCTCATTGTCTGATTACAAACCTACAAAAATGTAAAAGAAGCACATGAAAAGATTGCTTTAGGGTATGGCAAAATTCCTACACAGAAGAAATTTATGTAAATATTTCCTGCTAATTTCGTGATGCTAAGCATACATATGGAATGCGTGGCTTCCTTCCATGTATACAAACAGAGATGATGTACATACAAGTTGAGATAAATTTCTTAATGGAAGCTCCTTTGCTTTATAGCACTTTTTCAGTGTACGAAATATAAAAGGGAATAGAGAATCTTCTCAACAAATAAATCCTTCCCATCAAATTCCAGAAATTGTAATTGCTTACAGCTTCCTTTTGCAAACCTTTCCTCACTCAAATAATTTTATACGGTTATCTAATTTAAATAGAACCCTAATTCCAAGGTCTGAGTAAAAAGTCATTTCTTGGACACACTTAATCAATTCAGCTTTAAGCAAAAGCCAAGGAATTACTGGCCCCCCCTTCTAAATCAGGGATCCCCAGACGGGGGGTCTGTGCCCAGTACCAGGCCATGGTCCATTGGGAAGTGGGCCATGCAAATGGCAGATGAATGTGAAAAGCTCTATTTGTGCAAGCGGCTTGAGTGAAACCATCCCTCCGTCACTGCTGGTCCACAGAGTGGAAAGGTTGGGGACTACTGTTCTAAATCATTTTAAAAATGCAAATATTTGCAATGCAGAAAGTGGCACCATTAGCTTTTGTGACCTGGGTTATCATATACTCTTTAGCCAGCATTGCAGTATTAAGGCAGATGATTGCTGCACAATATTTCCAAATTGATTCAGAAGAAATGTTCTGGAATGCATGAATGCTGTAGAGCACTTGCCTGCAATTCATTAAAGCATCTATGTTTTTTTCCCTAGGATTGGATAACTCCTGGAAAAGCACATAGCTGCTTTAATGAGTCACAAGCATTCATATATTCCAAAATACCTCATGTGAATCTGATGAAATGCATTGGTTAACTCTAAATTGAAGGTGGTCTTTTACCGTGTCCGATTCTTGGCCTATAAGTTGATTTGTCCAGATTTATCGACATTCAGGTGGGATATTCAGAGCTCGTTGAGAGAAACATCATCATGTACTTCTTTAAAATTGTTATTCCCTTTCCAATGTGCTGCTTTTATAATTTCCTGCCCTCTCTGCTTTCCTGGTAAGTTTGGAATAGGAGTGAGGCATGACTGGCTATAAGTAGGCAGAAATGAGTCTATTGTTCACCATAACAGTGCTAAGGAAGGGCAGGGCAAAGCTCCTCTGATCTTCTGTTTTCATGAGTGAAGCACCGGGATGATAGATTGATCAGAGACCTGCTTTGTTTTCTATATTTCTGTCTAGCAAGATGAACAGTTTGCTTTATCCCATAATCCCTACCGTTTGCCAAAAGGGCTTGAGCCAAGATACTGGGACTGCAGGGCTTCCCTGATCATCTGAGCGTTGACCCTGGCAGCTCCGCCATAATGACTCTGCACCTTCTGTATGTCCATGAGCATCTTGGAATGGATGCGCCGTAACTTGTTCAGACTAGCACTCTTCTCCAGGGCATCAAAACGAACACCCGGTCCTAATTTCAAATTGCTACAATACAGAATAGGGAAGAGGTAGGAAGAGGAGAAATGGATGCAGCCAGTGCCAGAGCAAGGAGACAGCAACAGCCAAAGAGGGAGGATGGGTGGGTGGAATATGTTGTTAAGCAAGGCACATGCACCCAACATCTTTTGCTAGCATTCATATAACAGGCAGCACTGAAATCTACACAGTGGTGCAGAATACATTTGCCATAGATAACTTTCTGGGGACCACAAACCTCCCCATTCATATACATGCTTTCTATTCTCACACATACCATGTGGCCCCTTGCTCTATCTCCCATGTGCATACAAGTCACAACAAATAAATTAGCACCAATGGGAAGATTTATTTCCTAATTCTCAGGGAAGGGGAATCAAGCAGGCTAAGGCACTGGAACACTCTAAAACACACATATGCCACGGGGCTTTTTAAAAATGCCAGCTACTGTTCAAAACAAAATTAAAAGAAGATTAGATAGATGGATGGGTGGGTGGGTGGGTAGATAGATAGTTTGCATGAAGAAGGGAGATGAAGGGAGGCTATTGGAAGGGTCCTAGAGGCCATTTTCAGCTAGGAGTTCCCTGCCCTTTATTAATATAGAACTCCATAATCAGCAAGAGTGAATTAGATTTACACAACTATGAAGAGACTTTAAAGTGAATATTCTTCCATGGATTCATTCAACTAAGATGTATGCTATTTGATCCAGCCATAGGTTTTTTGGAAGCAATTCTACAGATATAAGAAATCTAAGAAATGAAGAGACATTTTGCAACTAGATGTTCACTTCCCATTTTCTCCACTGCCATTGAAAATTTTACAGCAGTAACAGAAAACATTTTAAATTTCACTATAGATAGTCCTTGACTTACAACCAGTGGTGGTATTCTACCAGTTCGCACCGGTTCTAGTGAACCACTAGTAGCGTTGAGCAGTTTTCCCCACCCACCCACCCTTTCCCTTTCCTGTCCTGTATTTTCCTGTTTTTTAGCACAACGATTGTCGCGTGTCAGCTATTTTATTCACCAGTGCTGACATAGAACTTAAGTTTTTAAGCTTAAAATGGTAGGTTTTTGAACGCTGTTTGCACGCGCATTCACCAAACCGGTTGTTAAACCAGTTGCATCCCACCACTACTTACAACTATCTGTTTCACAATTGCTTGAAGTTACAGTGGTGCTGGAAAGGGTGACTTATGACCAGTCCTCACACTTACAGCCATCACAGCACCCTGGTATTGCAATTGGAGTGCTTGGCAACTGGCTTGTATTTATGATAGTTATAGTACCCTTGGAACACATGAACACATTTGCAACTTTCCTAGCCAGTTTCCAACATGAAAACTCAAAGGAGGAAGCCAGATTTGCTTAATGACTGTTTAAGCAATCTAGGAGGCACAATGGCTCAGTGGTTAAAGATGCAAAGTTTGTCAGCTGGAGAGCTGACACCCCAGGTTTGAAACCCGAGCGTTGTGCAGTGAAATGAACTCCCATTCCTCCCATGTTTAAAAGCATGCAAATGCAAGCAGATAAATAAGTACCACTTCGGTGGAAAGATAACAGTATTCCATATACCTTTGGCATGTAGCCATGCTGGCCACATGACCACGGAAATGTCTTTGGACAACGCTGGCTCCTCCTAGTCTAAGAAACAGAGATGAGCACCATCTCCTAGAGTTGGATATGACTGGATAGAGAAAACTTTTACCTTTAAGCAATCATTCCTAAAATTGGGTATGGGCACCTGATGACTCACTTAATGATTGGATCACTTAGCACCAGAAATTCTGGTCTCAACGATGATTGTAAGTGGACTACCTGTACATAACGAAGGTTCCATTCCAAGAACATCATTCAAGCTGAATGGATACTTTGTACTTGATATATTCACTCCTCCCTATGGATTTCTACTCCAAATCTCTATCACACTCAGTTCCTGAATACAGAGATGAAGAAACTGCAAGAGAAGAAAATACAGAAGCTCCTATCTGCATTTTACTTGCGGTTCAGTTGCCTGATTTGTTCCATTTCATAAACCATATACGGCCGGAGGGATTGATGAGCAGGTAAACCTGGAACAGCTGGGAGAGTCGTAATTCGCCTGTCAAGATAATACGCAGACCAGATAAATAAAGGAGGATACAGAACAAGTGAAAGAAGAAACAGCAGCTGCTCCTGGCCTAACACCTTACCAGCATTTTATTAGCTCCTCAGGAGATAGATGGACATAGGCAGCAACTTGCTGAATAGCTGAATCTACTGCCTAGTAGAGGTGCTCCTATACTTGGATCTAAACAGATTGATTACTGATCTGATTTGAAAGCGTCAAACAAAGACTTACGGGCCAGGCACCACCATCTCTAAGGGTCGGTCACAAGAAATGCAGTGGAAGTGAGCCAGAAGTCTCCTGTTTGAGAACAAAAAAGAAATATCAAATCAGATGGGAATGGAATGGTTGGAGTAGAGGGTAAAAGATATGTTTGGCAACAGCAGGAGCATGCTTCTTTTTTTAAACCAAAAGGCCACAGAGCGGGGGATAAACGCAGCCTAGCATGTTTATATCATGCAGAGGCATTTTTAACATACCCATCAAACTGAGTCTTTATTTCCACAACAAACAATTCCACTTTAAAGAAGCCAAGTAAAGTAAAACAAACATTCATTCGGCAAGGATTCAGAGTTCAGTTGACGAAAATTCATGAAAGCATCGTGGAAATTCTCGCCAACTATATGTTAAAAATGCCCCTGGGGAGTGTTGAACTATGAAATTGCTGCAGTATCAGGAATTACAGCATATTCGAAGAGGAGAGGGCAAGACAAAGAAACAGGCGGGGCTGGGACTAGAGCTACATTTGACTTTAAATTATATTTTATTCAATTAGTTAAATGCAGTTAATAAGATTACTCTCCGTGCATTTAATAATTCCCCCATACCATCTTAAAAATTGCAATAGTAATTTTGAAAGGGGTCAGGGGATCACAGGAAGACTTTAGAGGGAGGACATCTGATACAAGAGCCTCAGGCGGTGCACCATGGGTAAATGCAGTTACTATGAGGGAGAGAATAAAAGATGTCCCTGAAAGGATGTAAAAATCTGGCCACTGTACAGGTAGTCCTCCACTTAGGACTCTAATTGAGCCTGGCCGTTATGTTCTTAAGTCAAGATGGTTTTAAAGTGGGTCACCATGTGATAGGACTCATTTTTACCACCATTTTGGCAGTTGTTAAGCAAATGCAGCAGTTGTAAAGCGAACCCATTGTTCCTTATTTTTTTCTGGCAACTGTAAGTAAACACCGGTTTCTTGAAAAAAAACCACCATAAATCGTGGTCAGGTGACTGTGGGGTGCTGAAAATGGCTGTACGTATGGGCAGGTTGCCAAGTGCACAAAATGTGATCCCGTGACCACAAGAGAGAGAGCAAAGTCAGAACTTCAAAATCAGGTCATGTTCCTTTTGGGGGGGGGGGGGCTGGAGTGTCTGTTGTAACTTCAAATGTTTGCTAAGCGATAAGTTGAGGACTATTTATCTCCACAGCCAGTGAGCTGCAGATAAAATAGCATCATCCAATTACATTTGACTAAGGAGAGATTGCAAAAGGATTTCATGAATGGAAAGATGATCTGAAATATGATGATAGTTTGTTTGGGCTCAGAAAAAGAAAAAGGGAGGGAGAGAGAGAGAGAGAGGGAGAATTTCCCTCTCCAAAACAAGGAAGATTTTTTTTCTCTTCAATTTGGAGAACTCCAGACAAATCCTTTATGGGGGAGCTGTGTGGGGTGCTTTCTCCTTCCTGTCCCAAATGCAGTGAACAAGATCATTAGCTTTCTTCCACCTCCCTTTCTACATAATGTTTGATCCACTCCAAAAACCCAAGTACCAACCATCCACAACATTACCAGCTATTAAAAACGATAGTGGCAGTTGTTAAAGTGATCATCTCTTCTAGATCTGGGGAAATTGTAGCTGCTCAGATGTTACTGACCAACTCCCAGGAGCTCTCCCAGCATGGCCACTTGGGAAGAATACGGGAATTAGAGGTTAGCAACCTCGGGGAGGCCACAGATTGTCTATCCTAGACCCAGCTCTGAGCTCATTCTTGCTGTTTGGGAGCAAAGAGATTTCCAAAATAGTCGAGACTACATCACCCTTCACCCTCCTAGTGGCCACCCCCTCAGATTGGATTTCAGCTCCCATCATTCCTTTGGGGGGGGGGGTGGCAAAGTCTAATAATAGATTTCTCACAACTTCGTGTGAAAGCAACTGTTCTTGTAGACTTTCAAAGTTTGCTTTGACAAAACAAAGAGGGGTCTTTCCCGCCATACTGTACCAGCTGCATTTAATCCATATCTGTTTTCTTTCCAGGATCCAATCTGGGTTGGTCACTGGGACCAGAGGTTTTGTCCTCTGGGCTTTTGGGACTCATGCTGAAGCCCATCCTCAGGGAACTTTTCTGTGACACAAAGAAGTTCCCTGAAGTTCCCTCTAGCATGAGTCCAAAAGCTCGGAAGACAAAATTTCTGGTCCTGGTGACCAAACCAGATTGGATCCTGCAACATTATCCTGGGACATGTATATATATTTGCCTTCATTTGTGTTTAGTTTCCTTTTCCCCCTCCTTTTCATTGAAGACCGACTTATCCACTGCATCACTGCCTTGCAGGTTCCTTCTGAGGAAATAAGATCGCTATGGTGACCTTCCTATCCCAAACAGGACACACCTTCACCTAAACCCTCACAATATGCTCAGGGATGGGATGCGGGACCCTGACTCAGGAACTGGCACTGTCCCCAATGCTGCGTGAGACAGATCTGAGCAGAAGACATTCCAAGCCCTCCTTTTCTATGAAAAATGTCCTCAAGAGAAACTCTCCCCAAAGTCCAAGGGAAACATGCTTCTTGGCGGCCAGTGCCTCCGCCCCCACCCCCTGTGTTTGCATCTTATTTCTTCATGCCTTCACATATAATATCTCTCTGATTTAATTAAAGGAGTTCAAAGCAAGACGCCAGGACAGGCAGGACAACTCCTGGGATGCAATACAATACAATAGTAGAGTTGGAAGGGACCTTGGAGGTCTTCTAGTCCAACCCCCTGCCTAGGCAGGAAACCCTATACCGTTCCAGACAAATGGCTATCCAACATCTTCTTAAAGACTTCCAGTGTTGGGGCATTCACAACTTCTGGAGGCAAGCTGTTCCACTGATTAATTGTTCTAACTGTCAGGAAGTTTCTCCTCAGTTCTAAGTTGGTTCTCTCCTTGATTAGTTTCCACCCATTGCTTCTTCGTTCTACCCTCAGGTGCCTTGGAGAATAGTTTGACTCCCTCTTCTTTGTGGCAATCCCTGAGATATTGGAACACTGCTATCATGTCTTCCCTAGATAGGTAGACAAAGACAAAGATGCCAAGATAGGTAGACAAAGAGATTCTGCTGCATCTTATACAATGGACACTTAGCATAGGAGTTAGGTGTATTATCACCTAAGAGTATGTAGCAGGAAATGCTGATTTGCACTGCTAAAGTAATCACATTCATAGCCGCTTCCTCCTCCTCTCCCCCTTGTCAATAAGCTGTGCCAAATGGGTCACACAAAGCACAAGTGCCCTCTGGTGGTACAACAGAGTGATTGCAGCTTGCCATTCTAAATGAAAGGACTGCAGGTAATCCTCAATTTATGAGCACAATTGGAATCCGAACTCTGGTTGCTAAGCAATTGTTAAATGAGTCACGCTCAATTTTTCAACCTTTTTGCCATGGTCATCAAGTAAATCTGGCTTCCCTCATTGACTTTGCTTGACTGAAACCCGCAAACGGCCATCACGGGTGCCCGGGATGCTGCAATCATCATACATTTATAAATATATGGTAGTTGCCAAGAATATGAATTTTGATCATGTGGCCAAAGGCACACTGTAATGGCCAGTGAGTGCAAGGACCAGTCATAAGTTGCTTTTTTCAGCGTTTTTGTAACTTTGAGTGGTTTTTAAAAGAATGGTCGTAAATCAAGGATTACCTGTATTGACTAGGGTGAAAGTCTGGGAAAGCAAGTAAGAGTTCAGATAAGTGTTCTGTAGCTCCAGGTTTGAGGGTAACATGTGTCCGGCTGTCATACTTGTTAGCAAAGAAAAGTGTATTCTCTTTCAAATAAAGCTCAATTCCTGATTATGTGAACATATCCCTGCAATTTTTCTTGACCACCGAATGGAAGATGGTTGCCTCTATTTTATTCTGGGATGGTTTCCAAAACTTACCTATAATCCTGAGGTTTCCTATCAGCATCAATTCCAAACACTAACCCCTCTAAACTGGTGATTTTTTGGGGGGGAGGGTAGGCATAAATATTGTTATGTTCATGGCAGTGGCTTGGAAACATTTATATTTTCTGCAATAGCTCTATTTTTGTTGTTGGACTGGGGTGGAGATGGGGAGCTTCCTTTAATTTTCTCAAAATGCACCAGGTACTGGGAGATGCTGAAGGGAGATATAAATGATGACTCAGCAGATTGACATTCTCCTCAAATAAAGTGCCTTTTGGCTCAATGTATGCAGTATCAGGGATTACAGGCTGCGTGCAAAGATCCATGGATGCATTTCCTTTTCTTATTTTTAACCGTACCACGAGTGTAGGATAGGAAGTAAACGGCTGACGGCTGTTGCCGCTGAACATCTGCCCACTCTTGTACTGGGCTTTCTTAATGCTACAGCTGTCTTTCTCTAGCCTCTCTTACCTTCTGATCCCTGCAGCCTCATCGCCTTCATCTTGTGGAACTCTTTGCTTCAACTGTTTCCGAATATCTTTCCAACGATCCTCCAGCTGCTGCCTGAAGGGATCCAGTTCCAAGCGGTCCAGCTGTTCAGAAAAAAAATCCAGGGATTCTGGGGCTCAAGGCAGTGAGACCAAGGCTGGATTAACTGTCACACCGTGTGCAATACAGACTCACAGGGACCTATTAACTTCAGGAGAATCCAAATAGCAATGTGGGCCATTGCTCTTTCCTGAAATATGTACCTATAGGTACCTATCAACTCGTAGCAACAATATTTTTGCTTTCAAGGAGATATTTGTTTGATATGCGAAGGAAGAGTTTTACTTCCAACGCAGGGGCAAAGTTCAAGCACGGAGTAAAAAGTTTGAAGAAATATGCAGTTGAGTTGGAAAAAAAATAAAAGAATAATGGGACTCAATTTTCATCCTTGAAATATTTGAAATTCCTCAGCTTTGAAAAAAGGGCAGCTAAAAGGAAACATGGTTGAGACATAGAGAATCAAGCATGGCCTACAGAAAATGGAGAAGGAAAGATTTTTCTCCTCATCTTGCTCTTTTTCTGCTCTTTGCATAACTTATTCTGAAAGTGAAATTCAGACACTTGGCAACTGACTCATATTTATGATGGTTGCAATGTCCTGGGGTCCTGTCATCACTTTTTGTGACCTTTTGACAAGCAAAGTCAATGGGGAAGCCAGATTCATTTAATAACTGTATTACTAACTTAACAAATGCAGTGATTCACTTAACAACTGTGGTAAGAAAGGTCATAAAATGGGGCAAAAACTCACTTAACCACTGCTTCAGTGAGCAACAGAAATTTTAGGCTCATTTGCGGTTATAACTTTTTAAGCGACCATTCAAAGTTACAATGACACTGAACAAGGGACATTACAACTCCTCCTTAGAGTTCCAGACCTTGCAGCAAGCTGAGGCCACATGACTGCATTTCCTGCCAGCTTCCCACAAGAAAAGTCCAATTGAAAATCTGGCAGGAAGTCAGAAGTTGTGATCACACATGAGATCCTCACTTAATGAGCCATGTGATCCTTGTTTAACAACAGCAACCAGAATCGCTGTTTACTGCTGGGGTTAAGTGGCATGGTCACATGACACCATGCTTTACAACTGCACTGCTTAGCAACCGTCCCAGCTCCAATTACCGTTGTAATCTAGGACTACCTGTAGACAGAAGGTAACTCTTTGCACATAACATAATTAACCAATGGAATTGATTACCATGAACTTCTCATTGAAACCACTAGGATATATTTTGCACATGTTAGGAAGGACATGAAAAGGGAATGAAGCAAAGTATTTCATTCCTTTATTTGCACATAGACCAGCAGCTTAAGGCAGACACACTGATTTTTATTTCAACATTGCCAAGCTTGTGGAACAGAAGACCGTTGTAGATCATCTTCAAATCTCTCTTAAGGAACTAGGTAGTGGAAACAGCAGTGATGTCAAAAAGCCCACAGGCAAATATAAGAAGTCTGGGAGCTAATGTAGGCATTAGGTCTTGGCAATCACTATTCCCTAATAGAGGACAAGCCGGCAATGGCTCCTGGGCTGTAGAATCTGACATTTGGGGAAAGTGGAGCACTTATGGAGTGGGTTAAAATCAAAGGCAGGAAGACTTCAAACACATTCAGCAAACAGAAAGGAGGACATCTGCTGTTCTGCTGGCACCCTGTTCTTCGTATTGTGTGGCAATACAAATTTGGTGCTGTTCTCTCTATAGGCTTGATTCTTTAAAGAACATACCCTTTGCTGGTGCTATATCAGCATGAAGATAAAACAATGTAACATAGATTTTCCCCCCCTATCATAAAAATCAGCAGGCATCCATTGCCATGTATATTTTATATGCTTCAAAGACTTATCCATGATTTAAAATGGAAAAAAGATGAAGAAGGAATAGCTAAAAGCAAAAATGTTTCTCAAATACAGAAAGATATAATGAATGCTGTTAGTATAAAATGCCTTTAAGTAGTCTATTTTTACTTTTCTCTTATTTCCTGCCTTAATTAACATTGCCTAACTCCCAACACAATAGCATAACAGATATGTGTGTATACATTTGCATGACCAGTACATATAATATTAGCCAGAAACAGTTAACTGGCTTCTTTTGAGGGCCTGAGCACAAAAATAAAATGTCAGCTTAAAACTTCTGTGCCTGGGATCAGCAAATGGTTACAGGAAGGATTTATCTAACAAGTTAAACAGGCTGTCCTGAACTGGGAGAATCCTTATCTAATGCTACTGCTATTTTCTTGTGCACATACCAGTATATGGGAAGCTGATTCTTTAACATTAGTTATGTCAGATCTTTACATTTATCAAATCTGGATCTCATTCCTTTCCTTACTTTTCTGCTGTGTCAGTGGCGGATTTCTGATCCTTTTCAGGAAAACTTCCTTAAGAATGGACCAGATAGTTATTATACATTTCTTCCTTGAGGCTTGTTGATACAAAACTGTGAAGAAGTCAACTATTGAACTTTGTTTAGGTCCTTAGTTTGCATAAGGGGAGATTTATCATTGGTATGATACTTCCCCCACATGTTCAAGTAATGCTTTCACTGCTCCACAGGTTGAAGCTTGTTTTGTTTATTTTAAGAAAAGAATACAGCCCTTTCCAAAAGAAGACACCTAGACCGGCATTAAACATCATTAGAGATACGTGAATAGGAATTATTGCAATCCTCTGCAATAGTTCCATTGGGTAGATTATGTCGCCTGGAAACAGTTGCTCCTTGAAACAAGCGTCTCTCAGGACTCCATTCTGCCTGCAGCGCTCTTATCAATATGAATTTGCCAGGGGAGATAATCAGGAAATCTGGAGCTGGGTGTTATAACTATGCTGATGATATCCTTTTTCTCTGTAACATCTTCAGGTATTAGTCAAGCTCTATAGTTGGTAATGGCTAGATAATGGACAGTAATAAACTGAAACTGGGTCCAGAGTTATAGGTTCAGAGAGGTGGGTTGAACCACCTTAGTTTTCTAGATTGAGACAATAACGAATAGCACCTTTCATTAGCTTTGGCTGACGTACCAATTTTGGTTGATTCACCAAATTCACCCTTAAATGACGCATATTAATAACTTGATCCCTGTGACGTACTATGTATGTGGCTGCTTTTGTATCTATCCTAGAAACTTCAGTGGTTCAGCACTCACCAGTTAAATCTGTCAGGAAGAACTCAAAAGAACCACATTATACCTGTGATAAAGACATTGGACTGCTTACCAATTTGCCTTTGGGTGAAGTGTGAAGGGGTATTATTATCTTATTATCTTTAAACCGGTATATGATTCAGTTCCAGCTTCTCTGAGGAAACACCTCTTACAAGATTCCCCAGCCCTATCCACTCCTAGAGATTATTTTGGAAGTTCATTTATAATTGCTTAGGTCAAGTCTTCTCTCTAGCCCCTCAATTCTCTGGAACACATTCCCTGCTGGGTTATGGGACGTAACAGCTTTGCTTCCTTTCAAAAACACCTAAATACACCTTGTAAATGGCTTTTAATTTTTATTGCTAGCTTTCCCTAATGTCTTGAATTTTAATTCCAATGTTACATCTTACTATAAGCTACCAAGGGACTTTGGTAGTTGGCAGTACAATAAGTTTAATTAATTAATATATGAATAATAGATACGTGGTTGATTTGTTTCTATATAGTTTTTCCTTGGTGTTCATACCACAAGAGGTTCTTAATTCTTTTACTTTTTTTCTAGATTGTGATTTTATTAAATTTTTTCTCCTGTGCTTTGCATTTCTTTATATTACTTATTTACGCTGGGATCATATTTTCTGCACGAAAGCCTTCTACAAGGAAGCAGAGAGAACGGCTGATAGAATTAGTTCCAGAAACATTTCATGCAAAGAGGTATGGAAAACACTAGCGGAATTGTTCCTATAAAGCTACTCTTTTTATTTTACTGCTCCTGCCTTTCTATTATCCATGCTACAAGTAGTTTATGATAGAAAAATTTTCAATGAAGCCTCATAAATAGTAATAAAATTAACACTTTCTTATTATTTTTGTAGAAACAGGATAAGCAATTAGAGCCAAAGAAAGAATAAAAAATAACAATGTAAATGAAGCAAAAGACAGGAAACTAATATTCTTGATTTGTTGCCTACACAATAAAAGCATAGGCATTGAGAAGATCTCCCTGCAGAGGCTTCTTTGCCACTAGAGAAAAGGATCTATTTCCCCCTTTTCTTGTCATAGCTCATATGGCAGGAGTAGCTGAATAATTGGAGGAAAATAGAGGGCTCATAATTTTCATCTCAGTTTGTTTACAACCTCTTTCAGCTTCCTACTCTCTAGTGGTAGTGAAGCCAAATCCTCAAATTCCCAGCCAGAGATGTTAATTCCCAGTGCATCTGGGAAACACCATATTGGGGAAGAGATGTGTGTGTTAGTGTTCTTTAGATCAAAACCAGAATTTTCACTGTGTCTAAAAACAAGCTAGAAATCAGAATGCAGACATAATGTGCTTCACATGATGTGCTGGTTATAGGGGAAAACACAAGCAACATATTCTACCAGCTATACGTGTTGCTGGCCAAGGAGAAAAGGACCAACATGTCTCTAAGGTGCTTAGCAGCCTCATTGCACATCACAATATGGACCACTAGCACAAGTACTTCTCCTGCTGACAGGATTGCAAATGGCTAAAAAGGTTACATCTTGCTTACCTTGGAGTCCATTTCAATCAAGAGTTTGTCCAGCATTTTCTGCCAGTCTTGTTCTTGCCCAACCATCTTATTGAGCAGTTCCTGCATCATCTTATGTAGCTGTTCTGTGGTGGCATCAAACTGGGTACGACTGACCTTTGCCGCAAGGGCAGTCTTATCGGCTTTCTGAAAATGAAGAGCAAGGACAGCGATAGATCTTTGGTCTCATTGACATCTGAGGATCTCTCCCTCTTCTACCTTCCAGAGCCACAAATTACATGAAGTCCAAAATAGAACTACTGCTACCAATCTCAAAGGATGGTAAATACAAGTAATCTTCAGTTAATAACCACTCATTCAATAACCATTCAAAGTTACAATGGCGCTGAATGAGAGGTGGTTACAGCTAGGGTCTCCCAGCAAACCGATGGACAGGTGATCACAATCTGGGTACTTGGCAACCAGCTCACAGTTACGATAGTTCCCACATGATTTGTGACCTTTCCTGCCAGCTTCCCAGGAGCAAAGGCAATGGGGGAAGCCAATAGAGAAGGTCATGAGTTGCTTGGGCAAATCTTCCCCACTTGGATACTTTTCCTGATCCTTGCTGCACCTGCATACCTCCACAGCCATTCATACACTGGCCAATCCTTTCTTTCTTTTTTTCCAACCAACCCAGTAGCAGCCATTTACCTGCCTGCCAGCCTGCTTGCAAGCCCCTAAAACTTGCAAATTCCTGCTGGCTTCCCCACTGACTTCGGTTGTTGGAAGCCGGTAAAAAGTTGTGAGGAGATGCTTGCTTAACAATTTACAATCCTTGCTTAACAGTGGCAACTGGGACTGCTGGGATTACCATCACTAAGTGATGCATTCACACAACACTGCACTGTACATCTGCATCACTTAGGAATGGAAATACCAGTCCCAGTTGCCATCGTAACTCAAGGATTACCTGTATTAGGATCACCATTCAAAACAGAGTATAAGCTTGCTATTTGTGACTGCCCCACAAACTCCATTTGTAAATAAAACTTTCTCAGGAGTTCCCCAAGTATTCTATATCCATTGTATGTCAGTAAGTCAAACTGCTTACCACATGGATTTCCGTCTCTAGGGAATCTTTGTCAACTTTTTCATTTTCCAGTTTCTCCAGTGATTTGTACAATGCCTTTAGAGAACACAAACCAAAGTGAAATGACATTATTACCAACCAAAAACTCCTATAAGTTTTATCATCACCACTATTTTTACAAACAATCTGTAGGCTTAGATATTGCCTATATTCTACCACATAAAAGAGATATTAACATTCTCTAGATGATGTAAGGACACATCCCTGTTGCTTTTGGGCAACACTATCGAAGTGGGCTTGACATTTCCTCCTTCCAGGATGTTTTTTCAACTTCCTAGCCTTGTGCTGCCCCGCTCCCCAACCCCCACATATAGCAAGAATCTACAGTTGTTTGTTCAACTCCCCCTCCCCTCCAAACAGGTCCTTGGAAAGCACCCCGTTGCACAGTTCAAGATTTTGAGTTCAGCATGGCAAGAGTCACTGGGTAACCAAGTCCAATGGGAACACACAAAGTCCAGGAAAGCAGTCCGCGAGTCGAACGAGTTAAGATATACGGCATGAGCACACAACGCACAGAAATAGGCACATTGCTGCAGGAACACTCAAGTCCTCAGGGTGGGATTAAGTAGGCAACACCAGTGTAGTCTTTCATGAGAGGTAAGGCTGTGTCCTCATGAGTAGTCTAGCTGACCAGTGTTGTACCTATCTCCTCTCTGCTTTAGGTATCCTTGGATCAGGAGGAGGTATGGACTCCACTTCCTCCTCATTGCTAACTGGTGGCCACTGCTCCCGGTCTTTGCCTGGAGCCTCCTGGCCATCTTGCTGTAAAACTGTGGCTCACCTCACTCAGCCTGAGCCTGTGGCTCATCCGATTGACCCAGCTGAGGCTGCTCCATCAGGTTAACGCTCCCTGAGCCCCGATCCTGACCAACACTCGGCTCTGTGCTTTCCTCTGCCGACTCAAACTCACCCTCTTCTTCTGAACTCGCGTCTGGAGAGGGATCCAGGGGCAGATCCATAACATAGTTTTAAAATCCCCTAGTGGTTGATTCCCCATTCAAGTAGTCCTATTTTTCTGTAGGTACTCAAGATGTAGCCAAAATGGTTTCAAGATGCCCCAACAGTTTATATCTTTCATATCCTGTTAGTGGTTATAGTGTACACCAATTTCAAAAGGCCTGTGTTTAACCAGTGATGTCACTGAAGTAAACAACATTCATGTGATTCTGGTGTCATCAGGTCATGACCCCTGCTGGATATGACATGTTTAATCTAATCCCATCAAAAAGAAGAAGAAAAAGCTGCTAGTCAAGCCTAGAGTGAATGATTAACTTAACCCTAGCTCTAATTCTATATGGATTCAAATCAAAACTATCTTCTGTTATGTTGTGTCTGTTACGTTATTAAACAAGTTATTCTTTCTGTCTTTCTGTCCTCTCAATCAAAAAATAATTTCACTGAACCATTTCAATCCCAGATTTAAGCAGATCAGTCCATCAAGTTGGCATTGACATGGGCTGTCTGTTATTGTTGGTAGCAAAGGCAAAACCCACAACAATAGTATTTATCCTGGCAGTTTTATCTGTGGCCTTTGACACCTTTCATCACAAAAGTTTAACATCTACTCTAACTTCACTGAAACTGAATTGGGCACTTACAGTCTTATATTTCCCATCATATTTTTTCTGTTATTTCTGTCTTGGGTTTTCAATCCTTTCCTTTATCAGCGAGTGTCCCTCAGAGTTTGGTCCTAGTCCAAATTTTATTCATTTCTGATACTTCGTTTTCATTTCTTCTTTAAAGTTTAGCTATCCTATCTCTGCTGATGACAGTCAGGTGTATTCCTCAACCCCAGTCTTGGTGTGGAGAATCTATTGTGGTCTTGCCTCTCCAAGCGCCTGAAATGTCCAGCTGGATGTATTCTCCCCAACCTAAATTAAATATGGACAAGGCTGAACTTATTGTTTTTTCACCCTGACCATCCTTTCTTCTGCCTTTCACTTTTTGAGACTACCAGGTACTGATGTATCTGCTGGCATATAAGATCTGGACTTCTTAGCGATGTTTCATCAATACAATTACAAAATCTTGTCACTTTCACCATATGAGTATCCAGAATTCCATCCATTTTTTTCCTAAGCATTTGCTTCATGCCTTGGTAGTGTCTCATTTGAATAATTGCAACAGCTTTTTGGCTGATCTTTCCAAATCTACTCTCTGCCCTTTGGTTCAAGTCCAGAAAAAGGCAGCCCATGTGGTCCCGGACCTCCCTGGAGTCACCTTTATTTCTTCCTTCCACCAATATTTATATTGGCTAGATCTTCAGAAGCACTAAAAGTTTAAACAGCTGGTGCTGATTTTCCAGGCTGTGTGTATAGGAACACCTACTTATTTGAACAACTTGGTAACAATTCTTGCTTCTGTGTGCTTAGTTCAATCATGCAATCAGGGGCACTAAGTTTTCCCTCAGGTCAGAGTAGTTGTCTCACATCTAGCTCCTTCTCGTTGGATTTGACTCCCCCTTAAACTATGTTTGGCTTTCAGCCTCCTCAGATCTAAAATGAAATGCTTTTTTTCTTTCAGTGGCTCAATAATACTCAATACTGATTTCAATTGCAGTAGCCTTGGGATTGGATGTTTTAATAATTGTTGTCTTTTGATTTTAGTTTATACCATTGCTTACTTACGTATACTGCTTATACTTATGCTGCACTAGGTATACTATATCCCCTTAAATACTAGCCACATGTATGTCAGAATAATATTTTTCTGCAACAAAAAGAAAGCTATAAAGAGACAAGAACTTCATGCCTTAATATTTACATCTATCTATATATTATTAAGACTCTCATACCCACATCATTGGGCAACAGTTTTTGAACCAAGATACCTCAAATGGTCTAACTTAAAGAATGAGTTAAATCTGTGACTCATGATTCGCATAGAATTGAACTTTGGAAAATTCTTATAAAACATTTCCTGACATAAAAATGATCATAAAACAGTGTACGACATACTACAAAATTTCATAGGACAGTTCCTTCACTGATGTTTGATAGTGTTATATAGTTCAACATGGGTTATTTTCAAGGCAGATATACCTTTGAATAAATTCCCAACTTTTCCAATGAAGACATTACATTAGTTCTGTTGTTGTTGAAGACACTGAAGAATCTGATAAGGAAATATTTCTGAAAGAATGACCCAATGGGTCACAGGTTGCATAGAATAAAATTCTCGTGTCTGATTGTTTATAAACTTCAATTGGGCAAAATTGTTATAAGGCAACAGTTTTCAAAACATTGTATCTTAAATGGGCTTAATTAAAAAATGAATCCAAAATCCAGGACCCATGAGTCCAATGGGACTGAAATTTGGCAAGGTTGTAGTCACTTCAGTGCTCATGCACTGCTATGCTACCACACATCCATGGTCAACTGTGGTCATGTGATCATCCTTTCCAACATTGCCTGCCAGCTTCCTACAAGGAAAGTTAGCTGCTTGTGGTTATAGGTAGTCCTTGATTTACAAAATTTCATTTAGTGACTATTTGAAGTTACGATGGCACTGAAAAAGCTGACTTGCAACCATTTTTCACACTTATGACCATTACAACATCCCCATGATTACATGATTAAAATTCAGATGCTTGGCGGCTTATATTTACAATGGTTGCAGTGTCCTGGGATCATGTGATCACCTTTTGTGACACTCTGATAAGCAAAGTCAATGGGCTAACCAGATTCACTTAACAATTTGTGTTATTAACTTAACAACTAGAGTGATTCACTAACAACTGTGGCAAGAAAGGTCAGAAAATGAGGCAAAACTCACTTAACCAATGATTCACCTAGCAACAGAAATTTTGTGGTCAAAAGTCAAGGATTACCTGTATTCTGTTTCTCTGTTTAGGTAAGGAAATATCTCTGAAACAATGACCCTATGGAACACATGTTATCTACTATTCCTTCTTTCTCGGCTATTCTGGCTAATAACTAATTTAAGCTTTATTATACAATCTTCAGCAAAAACAGAACTGATATCCACTGCATTCAGAACAGTTTCCAAGAATTTCTTGTCATTTTCTTGATCCCACCTGCTAACTTTGACTCAAAGTTACGTACACTGATCTCTTTCTGTTTCTGGTGATGATCTTCAACAAGATTGCCAGTAGTGGCATTCAGCTTCTCACAATCTTCTTGGACTTGCAGGATAGTACTCTGGATTTGGTTGAGCACCTCTTCATCCTGATCGGAAAAAAGCATGAATACTAAAATTAACAAAAAAGAAAAAGTGACGGCTTTATTATCCCCCCTGTTCTATTTTTCAGAGTTCAAGCTTCTGCCTTTGGGCAACTTGGAGTAAATAATGAAAGCTCAATCCATCTCTTCATGACAAATAGGGAATCCTGCAAAGAAAGTTTGCTCCAAAAGTCACCGGGAGATATTTTATTAGACTATAACAAAATAAACTCAAGATATATGTGGAATAACATAAATGGATCTTTATTATATAACAGGCCCAGACATTGTCTACAACCTGGGCCCTGGTTTATTTTTACTCATGACAATCAGCTGATATATATATTTTGACTTCCCATTAAAAGGTTGGAAGAAACAAAATGGGAATCCCCTTGACATAGTAATAGAAGATAAGATTCATATCCAGGACACTGACATGCTCTTTGGGTACGACTTATTCTCACAACTTTTAGGATTAGATTTATATGTGACAACCTAAAAATCACACTGGTCTGAAACTGAGGGAAACTCCATTGTTAAATGCTCTGCCAACATCCAAGTTCAAGAAGCACATAATACTAAAAAGTAATTATGTCAGACTGGGGTTCCTGCATTCAACCTTCAAGGCACCCTTGGAAGACTTTCTAAGAATAAGAGAGTAAAATAGAAGTTCACAAAAATGCAAACAAAAAAAAGCCTCTGTGTCCTTGGAAATAGGCTGCTTGAACAGACATGTCTGCACATAGTTCTAAAAGACTGATACTGTTTTAGAACAAAACCAGAAATCTTGTATAAGGCTGAAATTTGTGCCACACGTTCTTCAACTAGTTTCAATTAAAGATAAAATTGGAGACAAATCAATGGGACAAAAGCAAAGCAAAGCATAACCGGCTTACTAATGGAGTATTTTAGGCTGCAATTCCGAATATCAACAATCTTACTGAACGTCATGGTGTAACATACGTTTTAAGATAAGCCTGGCCAAGGACATGAGACTGCATGAAGTTAAGTTTGGATTCTTATTTTTAAAAAATGAAATTGTGTAAAAGTATTCAGTTTAGTCCGGAATAAAACAATATACTTAAACCCTAGAAATGATCCTTAGAAAGCAATTTTGGGAAGTTGGGAACTTACTAGTTTCAGTGGGTAAAATATTAAAACCACCTGAAACAGGAAGACACTCATTAGGCAGAGTATGATATTTATAGTTCCTCTTTAGCAAACTACCAAAAGTAATTTCTATATCAACAATATTGCAGTTGTTGTGCTGTTATCATGAAATATGAAGTATGTTTAAAACAGATCTGCTTCCATTTCCCCCACACAAGAAAATATGCAACATGTTGAACTTGTGACTTCTTGAAAAAGCCTCAAAGGGAGAAACTACTTAGAAAGCCTCACTAGTTACAGCCATGGCTGAGATTTATTAAGAAATCATTGTTTTAAAAGCATAGCTTAACATGATGTATGGACCATGTCAGTAAATAATGTGATCTGAAAGGTGAATGAATCTGCAAAACATTTCCCTCCCCACTAGCAAGCACACAGCCGTTGTCGTTGGGGTAAAAGCTTGTGATAAAGCTCAGAGGGAGAGACTACGTTCTGCACACAAAAGCTCCCAGATTCAGTTCCTGGCTTCTCCAGGAACAACGGGCAAATACCTACTATATTTTTCGGACTATAAGACGCACTGGAGTATAAGACACACCATGATTTTGAAGAGGTAATTTTTTTTAAAAAAGTTTTTGCACTCTACAGGCCTCCCAAACCCTCTGCATGCTTCGTTTTTTGCAAAAAAAAAAAAGGGGGGGAGGGCATGCAAAGCTTTGGGAGGCTCTTAGAGTGCTCGTGGGGGAGACCCAAAATGAGCAAAACCAAGCAAAAACGGGCTGTTTTTTTTAAAGGGGCAGGCAGAGGCTTTGGGAGGCTTGTAGAGTGCTCCTGGGGGCTGGGGGGGGGGGGAATGGCATGTTTTTCTTGTTTTTTTTCCATCCCCAGCCCTCAGGAGCACTTTGCAAGCCTCCCAAACCCTCTGCACTTCCATTTTTGCAAAGGGGGTGGGGTTTTGGTAGGCCAAAAATGGTGTATTCAGTGTATAAGACACACCTAGATTTTCACCCTCTTTTTTGAGGGGAAAAGGTGCGTCTTATACTCTGAAAAATACGATATATCTGGCACTCTTAGAAAACATCACCAGGCAATACTGAGCTAGACAGATCATCCACACCTTTACAAAGATCCAAAGGGTTAGGCTTCCCAATCCAAATTGTGGCCCAAAGCATATCAATATTTGTCCATCTTGCAGAGGACTACCATGTTCTTGGTTTTAATTTAATTTAATTTAATTTCCACATCACCCATCTCATCTGAGTGGGCAGTTTCCAAAGCTATCCTGTTGAAAACTGAAAAGAAGAGCAGCCTGAGCCATCTTCTTTCTGGGCTTACCTGACGTAGCTTGGGTTTCTTCGTTTTGCTTTCTGCCTGCCTCAACATGAAGTTGTTGACTGAGTCCTGCAGCTGCTCGTAGCGCTTGAACAACTGGCTAACCTTCTCACTGACATCTAAGCTGCAGGCTGCACACGTGCCTTGGACTTGAGCTGCACCAGACTCTGGGGTGGGTGGCATGCTCATGGACAGCAAAGTTGACGAGGATGACATCATGTTCTCTATGACAGATCTAAGCTTGTCTAACTGTGAGCAAGTGAGAAAAGCAGGAGTTTGGTCTTTTGAAAAGGAAATCCTAGTTTTCATCTCTAACATATAGTGGTGACAGGAACAAGCTCTTAGTTGGGTCTGCAATGGTCAGATTTCACAGACCTGGGACATGCACAATAGGAGTTTTTTCAGGGAACGGGGGAGGGAGACCTCTGTTAGTCCCAGAGCCCTAAATTGTATTCGGGTCTTTTCCCATGTAAGATTGAGATTGTCTTGGCAACATTTCGGCAAGATCTCACTTGCCATCTTCAGGCTGCTGTCGGCTAGGCTTAAAATGCGAACAGAGCTGCCGTCTTTCTGTAAATCTTGGTGGGAGGGGATGGGGTGCTCGTTTTGTTTCAGGAAGTGGAATGATTGGTTGTGTGGTTGTATCATGATTGGTAGATTGGTGCTGATTGGTGCTGGCTGTGTGTGCATTGTTGTTTTGTATTGTAATGGCCTGGGTGGTGGGTGGTGTTCGTTTGTTGACTATATTTAAAGTTTCTAGAACTTCCCTGAAAATAAATCCCAATTCCAAAAGTCAGCTTCCACTGATGTTAATGAGAGTTTCCCACACAGATTTTGTCCATGGGAGAAATAGGAAATAATAGAAGTTGGGGAGTGATTTAAGACTTAGTGCAGGGAAGAAAAGGTCTGCTGCTACCGCTGAACCCCCCAACCCCCCTCCCACTACAACAATGTGGAACCTGAGCAAAAAAAGTTTTGTAGGCAGCTAGAAAGACCTTCCAGTGGGCAAGGTTTGACTCTGTTTAACAGGTCTTCTCCCATAGGCATTTGTAGCCAGCCACGATGACACCCAAATGATGAAACATGTATTATGGTGTTATAAAGTAAGCAATTTTTCCACTATATTACTGGAGAGGGGGAAATGGGGGTTCCCCACCAGACTGAACTGAATATCTAAAGGATAGCCTCAATTTGGCACTCTCCAGATAGGCTGGAGAACAATGTCCACTTCCCTTGATGGCTAAGGTTAGTAGAAGTCATAGCTTACATCAGTGGTTCTCTGCGGACCCCTGGGGGGGCTGCAATATTGTCACAGAGGGTCCACAAAGGCTCAAAAAATGTTGTGTTTAATGGTCTGTGGCTGCAAAAACTATTCAGTGGGTCCATGGTGAAGAAAAGGTTGAGAATCACCAGCTTACACCATTTGGAGAGTGCCAAATTGGATGCACTAGCTATAACAAACCAATATGTTTTGCAAACAAGCAGGAACAAAAACGCCTGGCTTCTTGTTTCTTTGATATGAAGACATTAGCAAATGAAGCAGTTACTCAACTGGGAGCTACAGATTATCCTCCTGCTAATGGCTGCAGCTCAAAAGCTCATTCAAGGAATAACTCCATGGGTTTGGTTCTAAATCAAGAAATAAAGGCTCTGCAAGGCAACAAAGGGCAGACTAGTTGGGCAGGAATAACCACAACACTCCAGCCAGAGGTTTCTTTCTGAAGCAGAAAAAGAGGCAAGGACCTATTTGATAAACTTTGTTTTCTGTATGATTGTAATCCTGTAAAGTTAAATGCCAGTCCAGAGATTAAAGGAGGGAAAGCTGTGTCAATTTCTTTAAATTATTATAAAAATAACATTCCCCCTTTGCTGAGCCTTCCCACAATTTGCCTATTTCCATCAGTTGTCCTTTTCAACCTCCTGATAGTACAAGTTACAAACTCATGGAGGGCTCCAGATTCCAGGAGCTGATTCTGAGCCACATCTCTCAGTTAGAAGCTACTCATAATGTAATGGGACTTTGGGCATGTTGTAGATGAGCTGAATCTAGTGAGGTAATCACCAGGAAAGCATCATTATTCCTATATCTCGTTACTGCTAGCTAATTGTTAATTGCAAGATGAATGCTGAGCTGAAAATCATTGTTCCTGAAATAGAGGCAGCTTTGCTTCATTCGGGTCTTATTTAGAATTGCTTGTGCCATCCATTCATTTTCTATTGGAAAAGCATCTATGCAGACCCCATCAAATTAGGAAAAATTCCAGGGGCTATTGATGGCCAGGAACAAAGGAAGGTAAGACCACAGCACTGTGATGCTTTTTTCAAACTGTGTAGTTACTCCTACACATTTTAGACTTTTAACTCCTCAAACAGAACTTGATTTAAATCTCTGGATATGGTCAGACAGTGCATACATGTCAATTACTAAGTTAGGTATTCAGGAAGCCAGTAACTCTGGAAACTAACCATGGTGCCTGCATAAACTAAAGCAAAAGATGAAACATCAAACTTGGTTTTCAAATCTTGGATTGGCTCTCAAGCCTGATTTTTTGTGTGTGTTTACTTCATCTCCTGTTTATATTTCAAAAGCTACTCACTGTGAATGTGTGGACAACATTGTGAGTTTTGTCCACACTCCTGACTCATTTATTAGCTTGCAAGTTCAACATTCTGGTCACTAGCTAGAAAAGTCATCAACCAATTCAACACATTTTCATTAACAAAGGATTTGTCCATAATGTGTAGGAATAAATACAATTTCTGGAAAGGACACAGCAGTCTTACACACACACACATACACACACACCATGTTTTTCCCAGTTACTTGGGTTCTTTGTTGTTGTTTAGATTAGCTAAAGACATTGTGATCGCAACACATCCTGAGTTCATTTGCTGACCTGCTCCTGGAGGTAATAGGCATTGTCTGTCATCGACTGCTCCAATTTGGCTTTCCCCGTATCTTGTTTCTGTCTCAGTTCCTTTAGCTCTTTCTCTATATCTTGCACTGTTGCTCTGCACCATAAAACCAACAAAAAAGAAGTGTCACTCAGCAAATTATTTTTTCTTTTGGAGCAGATGACATACATATGTGTACTTTGTCCACTACAGAAATTAATACATGGTTTCCAAATGTAATCCTGAAGCAAGGGTAGATCGGCAAATTTGCCTTGTTTCTCCCCTTCTCTCGAGGCTCCCTGCAAATAGGATGGAGGTGTCCTTAACGGTTTAGCGATGTTCACCTGGAAATGCAAAATGCTTTCTATAAAACTGCGTGGGGAAGTGAGCAGGGCAGATCATCTGCAGGTTAGAAACTGAATCAAATAGTACCTCCACAGGCTTTGAGTCAGAAACCCTTCTTGATTTTTTAAAATCTTTTGTTTCTACAACTATATCACAGGAATCAATTCCCCATAGCAAAACACCCTCTACTGTGATAAGCACCTGGTCACAAGAGCCACATGGTACGATCTGACCACCACAGTTCCTCCCATTTGGGGGCCAAAAGAGAGGGAGCTATTGCTCATGCCATAACTACCTGGGATAGCAGACCTTGTGTAAACAGATCTTTATGCTGAATATACTTGGTAAAATGCATGATTTCTAATAAAAAACATTTTCGCATTGTACCTGCATATATGCCACCCAATGTAGTCAAAGTTTCATAATAACATACCACATTTTGGCTCAGTTACATGTTGCTCTGAAAATGGAAGTGAGCAACATCCATGAATTTCATAATCTAGGTTTGGGGTTTCAGTTCAGGAAGCGTACCAAGCAAGGAAACCAGGGGGTGGCTGGAAAAAAAAATTATGTGACTGGAATAAAAATTCCCTTGCTGATCTCAACTAAATTCCAAACCTGGCTCCAATTTCCCCTCTCTAAAAACTTTCATTTCTCCCCTCACCCCCATGGAAGCCCTTATAGAATGTGCCTTTAAATGAGAAAGAGCCCAGTAGAATAGTTGGCTTCACACATCAGAATAGACCGCTGTGTTTCTTTGTAGTTTACATGCTATCAACTAAACCAACTAACACTTATTCTGTAAGCCATGGTTAGTTGGTTATTTATTTATTTGATTGATTGATTGATTAATGTACCACTCTTATTTTGTAGAAATAAATGTTCCCTTCTACTATTTTTCTTCAACATCCATGCCTAAGCCAGAACTAGAACTCCTGATCTCCCATTTTCTAACACACTTTAATCAGAAAGCCCATTTGTGTATTACAACAAAAGCACAGGCTGTTAACATATTCAAATCCATTTTCACACTCTGCAAGGTATACTAACAGTTTTATAACTGACTTGCTATATTTAGTTTATTTTCAAATATGTGAGCACCACTGAATTCTTATAATGAAGGACAGCATGGAAAAGTTTAAAATGCTGCTTTGGTACCATTAATCGATAATGCTAAAAATTACACTACAAAAACATTGCTTACGCATCACTTCTCTCCAAGGCACCTGCAGAGAATGTGTAAAAAAAATCCTAATAGTAATTGTGGCTACACAACCAAAACTCTGAGTGGAGAATCAATCGAGTGATTCCCATTTGATTATTTTGACCTGTGGGCACTCTTGCAACCAGCATCATCAAGGGTTTTATTTTGGCTGGTTTTGAAAAAGCAACTGAAAAGGAGACCACTTCCAATATCTTTCTGAGAAAAAAAATATAGATTAAAAAAATCATTAATATATGTTTTCTCATGAATGGAATTGAAATCTCTGCTAGACAGGGCTTTTCTGTTTGTATCAGTCAGAAAAGCCATAGGAAAAACAATGACATCCCCCCCCCCAAAAAAAATCAAAGAAATATGACATCAGAATATTTGATAATTGAGAGAGCCAAATAGTATAGTGGTTAAGACTACAGGCTAGAAACCAGGAGACTCTTAGTTTTAGTCCTGCCTGAGGCACAAAGTCAGCTGAGTGATCTTGGGCCAGTCACTCTCTCTTAGTCTTAGCAAGGAGGCAATGGCAAGCCACTTCTAAAATCTTGCCAAGAAAACTTCAGGGACATATCCAGGCAGCACCAAGCATCAAGACTAATTCAAAGCATCTCTGCCCCAAATCGGCAACAAAGCATCAAATTAAGTTTGAAACAGCTTTGTGCACTTTAATTTAAAAAGTCATTCACTTCGTTGGAAATGATAATTAGGTTGAGGTGTGCCATGTACTTTTGTAACCTTTTAATATTTTCTTACACAGTTTTTCAGAATAAAGATCTCTTTTCCTCTTCTTCCAATAGCAAGCACAATATGCATATGATAGATTGTCTGCCATTACTATATTTAGCAAAATCTTAAGAGCATCAATGAAACAAACATGCTTGGCCCATCAGCAATATCATCTGTTCCACTGCTTTTTAGTCTTTTACCTGAGATAACCAACTTGCAAGGTGATCTGACTAGC
Organism: Natrix helvetica; assembly: GCF_964273705.1. Taxonomy (NCBI): domain Eukaryota; kingdom Metazoa; phylum Chordata; class Lepidosauria; order Squamata; family Natricidae; genus Natrix; species Natrix helvetica. The sequence goes on from NC_138548.1 coordinate 248,863,239, forward strand.
TCCCTCTATTTTCTCTACCTCGTCTCCCAGCGGTTCTCCTTCAATTGCATTCTGAATCCTCCTTAACTAGAAAGGAAAAGTAATTTTTAGAAGTCAGGTTTGCCACAAACAACTGGAATTACAAAACTCCTGTATGGAATAAAACATCCGGTGGGAGAAAAGGGGCAGCACAGCTTTCTTTATTGCAGTGAAGAGGTATTGAGGCAGATAAATGTATCAGACTCCTCATAGACTCAATTTGCCTATGTAGAAATAAATGAAATATTATAAATACTCGAGGTCGGGTAAAGCTTTGGATTTGATCTAAAATAGATGCTTTCAGATCTCAGCATCTGTCTATGATTTATTAAAGGAGTTGTGCAGGATTGCTGGACTGCGAGTGAAGTTTCTCTGTAGCAGCAGCAGCATGAATTTGGAAGAGTCACATAGCTGATTTAATAAATTTTTGACTGATGCTGTGTTCATGTTCCAGTGCGTTTCAAAACACCTTCTCTGAATCAGAACCAATGCACTGCACAGCTCCACAGAATACAACTGTTCCACAGCCAGGCAACCTGTAGATACAGTATGTTGGATTACAATTCTTAGAATGGCTAGTCAGCAAGGGAATTTATTCCTAGCCATCTGGGAGGACATCCAATGAGTAAAGGATGATGGTGACCTATTCTAGAATGCCCAACAGTTCAAATACATGCAAAATGCTTAACTACAAATTAGAATCACATGCTTCCAATTCTGCTAGACTGAAGATACAACACTTCCATAAAAGTAGTTTTTTACAGCTCCCCCAAGTTTGGAACCAATCTGCAATCATCTGCCAACACAAGAGTCAGCCAGTGTTCTTTCTCTTTTCCTTGAGGTGACTGAGTGACCAGAAATACCTAACCCCATCTCATAATCCAATCAATGTCCATTCCCACCCCTTAAAGTATTATCAGTCTCAAAAATATGCTTGCTTTCACTTTACATAAAAAGAAAATAAATTGCTAGGATTCCTTTCCCTGAAATTCTGTAAGGGAAGTTATGACCAGCATATTTATTTTTTTAAGACTAGGAAGTGGAGTCAGGCAAAATCTCTTGCCAAAGGAGAATGGATTATCTGCAGTGGTGTAATGAAAAATGCCAGCCTTGCTGTGATATCTAATAAATCTGTAATGGTAAGTGAAAATGACCTTCGGAGACAGGGAGAAGAGCTATGGCTTAAAGTAGGAGTGTAAACTTGTGGCGTCATATTGTTGTCATGTGACATATCGCTCCTTTTTTCCACTTTGCTAAACCGGGGGTGGACATGGCCAGCATGTGACGCATCTTGCCCATAGGCCACAAGTTTGATACCCCTAGCTTAAACAATGGTAAACAAAATTTGAGACTGAGAGAAGGAAGGGTGGTGAAAGCATTTCAGAAGGGACCTCCTTAATTTTGGGAAGAGCAAAGTGAAGAAAGGGAGAGTTACTTTCAGGCTTGCAAAATTATATTAACACAACCTTTCAATTAAGGCAGAACTAATAATTATAGCCATGCTTCTTATCTGGGCTATCTTGGAATGCTAACAAAATCAGAGCAGTTAAAAGCAAAGATGAACTAACCCAGCTCTCCAAAGCAGATAACATAAACAGATCAATCAGGTTTTAGGGTGAATATTCTCAACAGTTTTCATTTGGAATAAAATGGAATATTTATATAGCCTGTGACCTGCAAGGCCCAATGGGAAAGCAAAGAAAGTGGAAAATTGGACAAGGCAAGACCAGCTGCCATCTGTCCTCAAAGTCTCACTCTTGATGCCCAAGGGCAACAGCAGAAGCCAGAAAAGGAAGGCGAAAATCAAATATGTTGTTAGATGACCTATGCAGGAGATTCCAGCTTCAGTTTTGGCATCTCCAGGCAAAGCTGGGAAAAACTGAGAGTTGCTTCCAAATGGAGCAGACAATATTAAAATAGGTAAATTCATGATCTCGCTCAGTATAAGGTCTTATTAAAAGGACGTAATCACTTAACATGCAATTTCTACTAGACCAATATTTCTGGCTAATCTGCTCTGACTGAAATGCTGTTTGAGCATTGCAACTTTGGAAGAAGCTGTCTAGTACAGGATTAATAACCAAAAAAGAGGCTAATTTTTAAAAGAAGGAGCCGTAATCAAAAGCAGCATCTGGCTGCATAGAATGACATCACATCACAAGGCACTGAGGCACTGCAGAAGGGGTGGGATGGCTTTCACAAAATCCCTGCAATCAAGTAGCTTTCTCTGACATGCTGTAGTTGAGTCATAAGCCCAGTCCATATTTTTAGAGACCCAAAGCTTGAACTGATGATCACTGCAATATCTTCAAATAGTAATCAGGATTTGACTTGACATATTCAGCAAAATGCTGTCTGTGCTTGGTCCCAAAACCAAACATTTAGGCATAAAAACACCTCACCTTCCATTAAAAGGGGTCACAGTTCAAGACTGGATAATAAAGCCAAAAATAATTACAGGGAGCTTCATAATATATTTAGGATAGAAATTGATCTATTGATTACAGATACAATATCCTTTAAAAAAATATTGTAACAAAAGATCCCATTAGTTTTAAAATAGAATTCAATGTAATATGAATCAATTACAGATAGTCCTTAACTTACGACTACAATTGAGCCCAACATTTCTGTTGTTAAGTGAGACATCTGAGTAAGTTTTGTCCCATTTAATGACCTTCCTTGCCACAGTTGTTAAGTGAATCACTGCACTTGATAAGTTAGTAACCTGGTTGTTAAGTGAATCTGGCTTCCCCATTGACTCTGCTTGTCAAAAGATGGTGATCATACGACCTTGGGACATAGCAAGGATCATAAATATGAACCAGTTGCCAAGCACCTGAATTTTGATCACATGATCATGGGGATGTTACAAAGGTTGTAGCTATGAAAAATGGTCATAAGTCCCTTTTTTCAGTGCCATTGTAACTTTGAACAATCATTAAATGTACTGTTGTAAGTCGAGGACTATCTGTACTCAATAAAGCACTTTAAACAGTGAGTCATTCAGCTGCAGCCCATGTTCTAGATAGCCTTCTAAAGCACCATCTCCTTAGAAAATCTGAAAACAGCCATTCTCACAGCCAGATGCTCCTTCTCCACTTACCACCTCTTTCTCAGATTTGAAGTCTTCTTCCAAGGAACGCATAGCATCAAGTTTTTCTGACAGATTAGGTGGGATGGTAGCAAAGGTCTTATAAACTATCGAGAAATAAGGAGGAAAGAAGCAATGAATATGGTTCAGGTAGATCTTGCAACAAAATAATATATAATCAGCTAGGCCCAGGCCCACTGTCCCATTCCCCATCTTTTCAAAGTTCTGTTTCCTTTCCCACCTCTGTTTCAAAGTAGTAGCATTCTTTATGATTTCAGAACAGGTTAAATCTTACAGCTCATCTCGATAGCCCTAGAAATATAATTTCCTCCCATCTTTGAGATGGGAATAAGGCTGGTAGTGAACTACTTCAGTGGTGGGCTGGCAATGAGACAAAAGCTATGCTGTGAGGCCCCATCTTAGATAAAATGTTAGTGCAGTGTTCCCATAAGCAGCAGGATGGATGGAAGAACTGGTTTTGGGGCTCCTTTCCTTTTTATCAATGAGATTCAACCCTTTAAAAGGATCCTGGCCTTTTGTGATTAAAAGACGCTGACCTCACCTCCTTCTGCTCCCACAAAATATATGCAATGATATATTTGATTGGAGATGACAATTTTGCTTTTCAAAAAATATCGCAAAGGTGCTTTTTAAAGAGGCAACTGGACTTTCTGGTTGCTTCTTGAAAAAGCACCTTTGGGACAACCATGACCTGGATGACTGAGAATCTCCAGACACTTCAAAAATACTTCAGCAATCTATAGGTCAGTGATGGTGAACCTATGACACGTGTGTGAAAGGTGACATGCCACAACACCTTTGAGGATATACCAGTGTTTACCAATACCCTACGTTTCTCAAAAACACACCCCATTCTTGTGTGATTTTTGGAGGCCATGTGAGAATGGTGTGCGCTCCTGTATAACCTCCAGAAGTTGCCTATGCTCTTGTACAATCTCCAGAGCACTCCAAAATGTTCTGAATGGGGAGTGCTTTTGTGTGGTTTCTGAAAGCCGCAGAGGCCATGGAAGAGCATTGTCCACTGCCACTTCAAGAATGAAAGCCTTGGGGAACCAGGAGCAGCTTCACATAGGCCGCAGGGGCCTGTCAGCAGAAAGAGATCAGGTAAGGTAAACAAGGCATGGCAGATCCCAGGAAGTGCCATATTGCTGGGGCAACCGTGGCGATTTTGAATGGCAATGGGGGTGCTAGGGCTGAAGTCAAGGCCCGGGCCTTTATTTCAGGGTCAGCCTCAGCCCTACCACTGAATGCCGCAGTTTTGGATGGCTAAATGGGGCAGGGGAAGATAATTGCTTTTCTTTAGTTTGGGGTGGGAGGTAGGACAGGATGGCATGCCAGCAGAGTCAAATTAGGCATTTCCTGAATTTTTGACATGCCCAGCCCAAAAGGTTCACTACTACTGCACTTGTTTTATTGATCCCTCCCTCTTCTTCATATGTGTTCTTGGGGTATCAGATGAGCTTCAAGGAAAGAGGTATATATTATGACACGAGGTGAGGGGGTTACATATATATGCAGTCCATACGTGCATCGGTGAGGAAGTCCTGTAGCCTGCGGAGATCAGAATGGCCACATTTGTAGTAGTCCAGCATGGCGATCTGGTCTCTGAGAGTTTGGTAGAGGTCATTCAGCTGGGAAAGGGAGCGCAGGGCATCCAGTGTCTCCGCATAGCGAGTTGGAGCCAAATTGGTCAAAGGAGTCTCAGAATATCCCATAGGAGTGGTGGAGGGGAAGAGGGGTGCAACTCCAACCCCTAGCATAGGGGGCACAGTTAATTGGCCTGCTGGTGCAGCAGGTAAAGCAGGAGGTTGATATCCAGGTGGAAAAAGCCCAGGCCCACCAGGCTGGCCAGGATATCCAGTTGGGGCTCCAGGATAGAATCCAGGGGCACCAGGATATCCAGGTTGTGTCCCAGGTAATGCTCCAGGATAGACTGGCTGAACCCCAGGGGCACCAGAATACTCTGCCTCAGTCCCAGGAGCACCAGGTTGGGCCCCAGGAGCACCAGGTTGGGCCCCAGGAGCACCAGGTTGGGCCCCAGGAGCACCAGGTTGAGCACCAGGAGCACCAGGTTGGGCCCCAGGAACACCAGGTTGAGTCCCAGCAACACCAGGATATGGAGCTTGAGCCCCAGGTGGCCCAGGATAGAGCCCAGGTACACCAGGATAGGGGGATTGGGTTCCAGGAATTGCAGGCTCGGCCCCAGAAACAGCAGGCTGGGTTCCAGGAGCCCCAGGATAGGGGAATTGGCCTTCAGAAACTCCAGGTTGGGCCCCAGCCACACCAGGCTGGGTCCCTAGAACACCAGGATATGGAATCTGGGCTCCAGGATAGGCTCCAGGTATCCCAATATAGGGTGGTTGAGCCCCAGGTTGGGCCTCTGAAACCTCAGGATATGGAGCTTGAGCTCCAGCTGCCTCAGGATATGGAACCTGGACACCAGGTGGCCCAGGATAGGGGCCTTGGGCTCCAGGACCTCCAGACAGGGCCCCTGGTGCCCAAGGACCACCAGGCTGGGCCCCAGGTGCTCCCGGATAGGGTGGTTGGGCTCCAGGACCTCCAGGCTGGGCCCCAGGTGCACCAGGATAGGAGATTTGGCCTTCAGGTCCTCCAGGCTGGGTCCATGGTGCTCCCGGATAGGGTGCTTGGGCTCCAGGACCTCCAGGCTGGGCCCCAGGTGCACCAGGATAGGAGATTTGGCCTTCAGGTCCTCCAGGCTGGGCCCCAGGTGCTCCTGGATAGGGTGGTTGAGCCCCAGGACCTCCAGGATAGGGTGCTTGGGCTCCAGGACCTCCAGCCTGGACCCCAGGATAAGGGCCTTGGGCTCCAGGACCTACAGGCTGGGCCCCTGGTGCTCCCAGATAGGGTGGTTGGGCTCCAGGACCTCCGGGCTGGGCCCCAGGTGCTCCTGGATAGGGTGGTTGGGCCCCAGGCCCTCCAGGCTGGGTCCAAGGTGCTCCAGGATAGGATGTTTGGGCTCCAGGAGCTCCAGGCTGGGCCCCAGGTGCTCCCAGATAGGGTGGCTGGGCTCCAGGAGCTCCAGGCTGAGCCCCAGATACCTCAGGATAAGGGATCTGGGCTTCAGGAGCTCCAGGCTGGCCCCCAGGTGCTCCAGGATAGGGCGGTTGGGCTCCAGGAGCTCCAGGCTGGCCCCCAGGTGCTCCAACATAGGGTGGTTGGGCTCCAGGAGCTCCAGGCTGGCCCCCAGGTGCTCCAACATAGGGTGGTTGGGCTCCAGGAGCTCCAGGCTGGGCCCCAGGTGCTCCAGCATAGGGTGGTTGGGCTCCAGGAGCTCCAGGCTGGGCCCCAGGTGCTCCAGCATAGGGTGGTTGGGCTCCAGGAGCTCCAGGCTGGGTCCCAGGTGCTCCTGCATAGGGTGGTTGGGCTCCAGGAGCTCCAGGCTGGGCCCAAGGTACCCCAGGATAAGGGCCTTGGATTCCAGGAGCTCCAGGCTGGGCCCCAGGTGCCCCTGTATAGGGTGGTTGGGCTCCAGGAGCTCCAGGCTGGGCCCCAGGTGCTCCAGCATAGGGTGGCTGGGCTCCAGGAGCTCCAGGCTGGACCCAAGGTACCCCAGGATAAGGGCCTTGGACTCCAGGAGCTCCAGGCTGGGCCCCAGGTGCTCCTGCATAGGGTGGTTGTGCTCCTGGAGCTCCAGGCTGGACCCAAGGTACCCCAGCATAAGGGCCTTGGGCTCCAGGAGCTCCAGGCTGGATCCCAGGTGCTCCTGCATAAGGTGGTTGGGCTCCCGGAGCTCCAGGCTGGACCCAAGGTACCCCAGGATAAGGGCCTTGGGCTCCAGGAGCTCCAGGCTGGGCCCCAGGTGCTCCTGCATAGGGTGGTTGGGCTCCAGTCTGGGCCCCAGGTACCCCAGGATAAGGGCCTTGGGCTCCAGAATCTTCAGGCTGGGCCCCAGGTACTCCAGCATAGGGTGCTTCAGCTCCAGGGGCTCCAGGCTGGGCTCCAGGAACCCCAGGGTAATGGACCTGGGCTCCAGGTGCTCCAGGCTGGGCCCCAGGTGCTCCAGGCTGGGCCCCAGGTGCTCCAGGCTGGGCCCCAGGTGCTCCAGGCTGGGCCCCAGGTGCTCCAGGCTGGGCCCCAGGTGCTCCAGGCTGGGCCCCAGGTGCTCCAGGCTGGGCCCCAGGGGCTCCAGGCTGGGCCCCAGGTGCTCCAGGCTGGGCCCCAGGGGCTCCAGGCTGGGCCCCAGGGGCTCCAGGCTGGGCCCCAGGGGCTCCAGGCTGGGCCCCAGGTGCTCCAGGATAGGGTGGCTGGTCTCCAGGAACTCCAGGCTGGGCCCCAGGTGCTCCAGGATAGGGTAGTTGGTCTCCAGGAGCTCCAGGCTGAGTCCCAGGTGCTCCAGGATAGGGTGGCTGGGCTTCAGGAACTCCAGGCTGGGCCCCAGGTGCCCCAGGATAAGGGCCTTGGGCTCCAGGACCTCCAAGCTGGGCCTGTGGAACCCCAGGATACAGAGCTTGAGCCCCTGGTATACCAGGATAGGGAGCCTGGGCCCCAGATAGTCCAAGATAGGGAGTCTGGGCTGCAGGATATGCCCCAGTAGCTCCAGGAAAGGGAGCCTGGGCTCCAGGTGCCCCAGGATAGGTCCCAGGTGGTCCAGGAAAGGGAGCCTGTGCTCCAGGTGCCCCGGGATAAGTCCCAGGTGCTCCAGGATAAGTCCCAGGTGCTCCAGGAAAGGGAGCCTGGGCTCCAGGTGCCCCGGGATAGGTCCCAGGTGTTCCAGGAAAGGGAGCCTGGGCTCCAGGTTCTCCGGGATAGGTCCCAGGTGCTCCAGGAAAGGGAGCCTGGGCTCCAGGTGCCCCAGGATAAGTCCCAGGTGCTCCAGGAAAGGGAGCCTGGGCTCCAGGTGCCCCAGGATAAGTCCCAGGTGCTCCAGGAAAGGGAGCCTGGGCTCCAGGTGCCCCAGGATAAGTCCCAGGTGCTCCAGGAAAGGGAGCATGGGCTCCAGGTGCCCCAGGATAAGTCCCAGGTGCTCCAGGAAAGGGAGCCTGGGCTCCAGGTGCCCCAGGATAAGTCCCAGGTGCTCCAGGAAAGGGAGCCTGGGCTCCAGGTGCCCCAGGATATGCCCCAGGATATGCCCCAGGTGCTCCAAGCTGAGGTCCAAATGGTCCTGGAACCCCAGCAATGCCTGGCTGTGCTCCAGGGACCGCTGCTCCACTTGGAGCCCCTAGTGTTCCTGCCTGAGCCCCTGGTAATCCAGTTGGTGGACTTGGGCCTGTTCTCTGGATAGCAGTGCCAGGCTGAGTTTCTGGAGTTTTGCCTTCTGGTGAGGTCGAACCAGTTGGAGAGTATTGGACTGGACTTGTATGCTAAAAGAAAAATGGAAAGGGGAATAAATTTAATAACAGGGGAAAGACAAGGAAAAAAACATTATTAAAGTACTACATAGGAGGCAAGATTAGCTATATTTTTTAAAGTGCAATTTTCTTTCACTCACAATATTATTATAGCTCTAAATGATTAAACAGTGCAGGTGCATACTTAGAGAAGTATGGATTTCAGATAGAATTTGGCATGGCTTTTGATCCTTGGTCACAGATGCATAAAACTGAGGGTTCAGACCAAGAAGCAGAGTCCTTGATCAGCCTGGCTTACTAGAGCAGTCCCTTTACTACAGCCTCACTCATTTTTTGCAGAGCTGTTGTGAGAATAAATTGCTACCCTAAACTCCTCAGTGGCAAAGTGGAATAACGATGTGAGAAGATGTCTCTCAAGCAATATATTTTCATGTCTTTAATTTACCCAAAGCTAAATGGCATAGTAATAGTCACACCAATCAAAGAATCTATTGATTTAAATAGGTGACCTTTTCTCTAAACTATCTAGAAAACTTTTGAAAGGGCAAGAAAATTACATCCCCAATGAAATTCTCTGTAAATGCTCTGTTACTCAGTAGTATCCATTAAAAGTCTCCATAAACTTGTATATATCCACAACATAAGTTGCATCTGAACTGATGATAGAAGGACAAAGTGCATTTATACACATTCATCTATACATTAATGTTCTCCGTATAATAAATAGTTGTCTTTGAACTCTTCCCTCAAGAAAGCAAACATAATTTCTAGATATAACAGCAACTCAGTAGGATTATTTTTATTGAGGAATATAGCAACTATAGAAGGATATACTTTTACAAGTAAAATGAGCAATAGAGAAGGAGAATTAACATTGTATGGTTTAGCACTGTATAGTTAAAATTCAAGAGAATACGCTTGATGATACCATAGAAAATGCTTGAATTAAAATAAGATGGGAAAAACTAAACCATGTTTAGGGAAGAAAAGCCAAATGCATAGGTATGGAAGAGGTTTTATATTGCTCAATAGTAATAACTGCAAGAGGGATCTTGTCCTAGTGGACAATCAGTTAAATATGCACCAGCAGGGTGTTGCAGCTGCTAAGAAAGCCAATACTGTCCTAGGCTGCATTAGAGAGGTTCAGAATCAAGAGTATATGAAGTGTTAATACCACTTTATAATACTTTGGTAAGACCATACTTGGAATATTACATCAAGTTTTGGTTACCATGATAATAAAAATATGTTGAGACCATTGTAGAAAGTGTGCAGAGAAGAGCAACAAAGATGATTGGGGGTCTGGAGGCTAAACATATGAAGAATGGTTGCAGGGATTGGGTATGTCTAGTTTAATGAAAAGGACTATGGGGAACATGATAGCATGTTCCAATATATAAGGGGCTGCCACAAAGAAGAGAAGGTCAACCTATTCTCCAAGGGACCTGAAGGCAGGACAAGAAGCAATCAAAGGAAATAATCAAGGAAAGAACCAGCTTAGAAGTAAGAAGAAATTCCTGACAGAACAATTAATCAGTGGAATAATTTACCTTCAGAGGTTGTGGGTACTTCAACAATGGAGGTTTTTAAGAAGAGATTGCACAATCATTTGTCTGAAAAGGTATAGGGTCTCCTGTTTGGACTAGAAGCTCTCCAAGATCCCTTCTGCTATTCTCTTATTATGTAATAATGTTGTATATACTATTGCCTGACCAAATAGGAGATGAAACTTATGCTTCCAAAATGAAAATTGTAGTTATTTTAAAGAAACACATAGTAGTATTGATGAGGAACTTTATCCCAACACTTGGGATACAGATCCCAACATCTGTAGGGAGATGGACTCCATCTAGTATGGTCCTTTCAGGAAATTACTGGTTTATCTTTCAAAGGGAAGAAGACAGGAGGATAAAATTTCCTCAACTTGATATTAACCATTAGGATTATTTCACTGGGGAAATTATAGTATATTCTGGGGAAGTTATAAGATATATTCTAGGGAAAGTAATTATAAATGAATGAAAAAGTAACTCAAGTTGAGAGGAAGAGCTTTAAAAAACAGCATGCATATAAGCAGTATAAAGGAACTGATTACTATGGGGGGGGGGGGGAACGGGAATTGTAGAAGTATGGAGAGATATAAGGGAAGGTAAAGGTCAGACTAAGCCAAGATTGATAAAGAATTCTAAAACCACAAAAAGTCTTTTTTTAGGTATAGACAAAACAAAAGAAAGAGAAAAGAATTATTGCAGCAACTGTTGGATAAAAACTGCAAAAAGTACCCCATCCCTTAAAAAGGGAGATAATAAAATGTGAAAAAAAACAAAGCAAAAAAACGAACAAACCGAAAACAGTTCAGTTCCTACTTTTGGTTCAGCCTTGACCAGCAAAAGCACATTTATTCCTTCACGCAAATACAAAGAGCAGGTTAAAGAGGTAGGGTTGAATGTTGAGACTGATAGAAATATATTAGGGAATATCTATTTCTAATTAGTTTAAATGTCAACATCCAAATTAATCTTATTTTAGAGTATTAAAGCAATTTGCTGACAGCCAGAGCAAACCATTATGTATTGATATGAGATGTCTTGGAGAAATAGTGAAGTGCCAATTGACTGGGAGAGGACAAATGTTGTCCTTTCATATCTCTCTATAAATTTTGGCCATTATACTGTACTTACAAATTGTTGGATGAATAATATGGAAGGTTCCTTCTTTCTTCAAGAATTAAGGAGGAGAGAGAGATTGCACGGCCCATGTCTGATAACTCTTTCATATGAGAAAGAGCAATTAAATTTGTAATGTACAAGAAAATAGGCAACAGTATCAAATATAAAACTTATTTTGGGATTTTTTCTTTCTCCAAATGTGGTACAAGTTGATAACCTATATTTATTACAGCTTATTTTTGCATGAATCCATTATGGAAACATGACATTCTAACTAAACCATACTCACAGGAGATGGGCTCTTGCCCTTCACAAGGATATCTTCAAGAACTTCCCACCGTACCATTTCCTCTGGAGATGGGAATTGGTTTAACCTTCTCTCTAAATCTTTCTAGAAAAGAATCAAAACCAAAATATATGAAAATCATCCTCTCTGTCCCATACATTGTTGACCATCATTCCTTTTTAATTAGGAATTTGGAAGCCCAGGGAATTACTTTAGATAACAGCATCAAATTAGGAAGTAAATCATCCAGCAATTAGGTGCTCCAGGACTTATTGTCCTTTTCTTCTCAGTTCCTTGTTCTTTTTTTGTTAAATTTAATTTAAGACCATCAGCAGGGATTATCATCACAGACATCCCTGAAAGCACATATGTCATGATGTCATGACTCAAATATGCAACACATACTTTTGTCAGTTGTAATAATGAAAATGGCGCCAATTCCAAAATCATATCATCGGTACAATGACATCATAATAAGAGAAAACATGGAGAAGATTATCTGAATGAATGACAGTCTTGCTTTGTTAGGACCTGCCAATGTGCTGGGACTTTGCCCAAAAAATGACTATGTAGCAATTCAGAGTGCTGTAAACAGTGAACCTGGAGATCACAAACAAGATGTGGACTTTCTCATGCCATTAATTTGCTGCAGAAGCACTGGAGGGTGCTGTCACAGTTCATCTGCATGAACTCTGGCAGCTTTCTATAAAGTGAACCTGATAATGCAAGAGAATAACAATGCCAAGCTTGTACACTAAAAGAGCTTCAGACCAGGATGAAAGATATACTAACACAGAGCAACTGGGGCAACTAGATAAACTGCTTCAGATACTTCAGATTCTACACAATCACCGGGGAGGGTGTGTGTGAACGTGTACAAAAATTACTTTTCTATAGAAGGTAAGAACATACCAAATCGTGATCCAAGCTACTCTGATCACTCAGGCAAACATTTAAACGATCATCAAACCCACGAGGATCTAGCTGCAAAATGAAATAAAAGCTTGGATTACCCTTTTTATTCAAATGTAAGATGTGATTATGAATAAGTACTAAACATGCCATAAAGTAAGTTAAATATCACACAGGGAAAATTCAAACAAACAAAGAATTGCTAAGTCAAAGTAAGTGGCTCTGGGGGCCATTTTTTTCTCTAATAAGTTGTGGTGGGGAGAGTAAACATCTTCAATCCCAGAGTGCAAAGAAACAAAAACAAGCACAAGGAGATAAATTGGTCTCAAGGAACAGCTCTAGAGTACAGTTCATTTAATATTACTCAAAAGTATAAACAACTACCAATATAAATAGTGTCTAAGAATATAAACAGTTCCAAGCAGGGTGTTATTTTTCTGTAAAATTATAATGTTCAGGTTTGATAAATTCAATATTGACAGATAACATGGGAATATTTTAGGCATTGCTCCGATGACTCTCATCACAATTGGTATAACAACAAATTTCTTTTTCCATAAGGGTTCAATTTTGATCTGTCAGTCCCAGTTTTTGTAAATTTTTTCAATTGTTTTCCCTCAATCCTACCGGTAGTATTTCTGTTATAGTGAACTAGACTTTCTTCTTTTCAAGAACTATTTTATATCAACCATGTTATGAACAAGATGCATGTCTGTTTGGATCTTAAAGTCCCATAAAATTTTAACCTGGTCATTTCCCAAAACCTCAATATAATGGTCCCAGACATTTTTACTATAACTTGTGGCAAAAGTTTCTAATAAATAATTTAAAACTCTGCTTGTAGTCACTTTGTAAAATTTTGCTGCAGCCCTTGATCACCAGAAAAGCAATATTTTCACCTTCATGCAATTAGTTGACATACCTTAAACAGCTAAAATAAAGCCTCACTTTCCCTTTTTTTATGCTCCTGATCTTAACCATGTGGATTTTTAAAATCCACTTTTTTTCAGTATCCTTCAAGTATTGGCCATTCGTTTGTCCTTCCAATTAACAAATTCATTTTCATTTTTTTTTCTAGATTCAGCTTTCACCTTTGTCATTTTCAAGAGCTTTCCTTGACTGACTTCTTTTAGCAAGGGTTCTTGGCTTTACTTACAGCCAATGACTGCCACATGTAGTCATTATTATTATGGTTGGTCCCATAGTCAACCAAATGGTTAGACTGGATTTTGCATTTTTATTCACCCCTGGGGTTTTTCCCAAAATCCTGGAATAGGCAGATATTATTCGATGTTGTTAAAGGTGGTATTGCCCAAGGCGCTTATTGTTATTGTTATTGTTGTTCATAGTACTATTAATTAAAGTACTATTTATTACATTATTTTCATAAAATAAATATTTGAAACTCAGTGAACAATATGAAATTTCATGAAGGAGGGGAGGAACTGAAGAGTTTGGGGGTCTCTGACCTACAGTTGTTCCAACAATGCAGTATTGATAAAATAATTTCTTTTCAATTTTCAGATAAGGAAATTGGGCACTTACACACACAGACACAGACACAGACACACACACACCTGTTTAGGGACTTGATCATTCAGGGCTGTTGTAGGACAGCTTATGTCCCTCACTACTTTTGCCAAAATGTGCATGTATACCCTGTCCTAGTAATTTCTGGAAAAATCATGAACTCAGTGGACAGGTCGTCCTTGACTTATGACCAAAATTGAGTGCAAAATTTATGCTGTTAAGCGAGACATTAATTAAGCGAATTTTGCCCCATCTTACAACCTTTCTTGCCACAGTTTGTTAAGTGAATCACTGCAGTTCTTAGTAACCCGGCTGTTAAGTGAATCTGGCTTCCCTATTGACTTTGCTAGTCAGAAGATCACAAAAGGAGATCACATGATCCCAGGACCCTGCAACCGTCATAAATACAAACCATTTGCCAAACTTCTGAATTTTGATTACGGGGATGCTGCAATGGTTGTAAGTGTGAAAAATAGTCATAAGTCACTTTTTATCAGTGCTGTTGTAACTTTGAACGGTCACTAAATGAATGGTTATAAGTTAAGGATTACCTGTACTTCTTTGTATGAATTGGCCCCCTGTGATTTCAGGTGTAAAAAACAAAACAAAGCATTTGAACTGTTGCTCCTACCCTGCTTTGTAAAACTTTTATTTTTTGTTGAAAAGTAAGAGAATTCAACCTACCCTTGATCTCTATGTAGGAATTAAGCCCAATACAGCTGTTCCTTATATGTGTTTACATGTGCATGAATGTGTGTCTTCATTTGGAAGTGAGTGCAGGCAGTACCTAGCCATACTACCAAAGTGGTAAAATCTAGATCCCTGAGGTTTTAAGAAAGAGCTAAACAACCAAGTCTTGAACATATGCAGTCAACTCCCAAAGGCTTGCAGGGCCAACAGAGCAAAATAAAAGCTGCTTACCACAGCTAAGTGCTCCTTGATTTTTTTTACTTCATCCTCCAAGTTGCTTGTGGCTGATTTTCTGTTGCTAGTCTCATCCACTAAATCTTGTAACACAGACATAACCTACAAAAGGAAGAGAGAGAGAAAGTGAAAGGTGAATTTATTCACTCCTCTAAACCATTGATTAAGGATGATCTCCAGTTTAGCCCCTTGTCTGTCTCATGTTTCTGAGGTCTGAAACCAAACAAACCTACTATGGGAAATCTATGCTTAGAGCTGACAAACTAACCATAATTCAAAGCACTTGATAGGGGACTGTATGAAAGAATGCTTTTCCTCCAAGCTAAACTGCAGCAAAAGAAGGAAAGGAAGTCAGGAAAATGCAGATTTTTATTCTTAAGGAAAAATGAATGCATTCTCAGGAGGAATCTTGGTTTCTGTATTGATCATTCTTTGGAAATTAATGTGAAGTTACTGAAGGCATCAGAAAGTATTCCACCAAATGCTAGTTTTGAAGGAGAGGCCTCTGATTCCTCTCCAGAATCAAAATAATTCTTAACCAAATAAGCAGAGAGAATATTCACAGCAGCAACATATTTGAATTAAGTTCCCCGAGTTCCCTCTCAGTCAAAAGGGAATAAACACCAATAGGTGTTTCTCCCTTAGGGGAGAACAGAATGTTCCAATTGCGGTAACAGGTCTTGGAGGGAGAACAAGGAAGCCACTGGCAGCTGAGACCAACAACATTCACTGAAGATGAATACTTCCATCCAATGTAATCTTCAAATAGCCCCATCATACATTGTTGTTGTTGTTGTTGTTGTTGTTGTTGTTGTTGTTTACTTTATTCATTAAACATGAAACTCAGCCAACTGAACATTCAAAAATGCATTACAAATACCAGTGACTGGTGCTAAAGGTTGATACGGTTTGCTGCCAGCTTCCTAGGTACTAACCAAGTACCTTCTTAAAATATAAGATGTTCCAAGTAGCGCAGTTTTTTGCAGTTCCACTGGTGTTATTGCAGGAAGCTGCAATTTGTGGATGTATCTTGTAAAATTCTTGGACATGGTGCCAAGTGCCCCGATGACAATAGGTATCACTGTTACATGCTTCATCCATAGCCGTGTAGTTTCGATGATCAGGTCACGATATTTCATTATTTTTTCTAGTTGTTTTTCTTCAACTCTGGCATCTCCAAGAACAGCAATATCAATAAACAGTTCATTTCGGCCCTCTACAACAGTGATCTCTGGCGTGTTGTGCTCCAAATGACGATCTGTTTTTATTCGAAAGTTCCACAAGATCTTCACCTTCTCATTTTGGATAACGTTTTCCACTTTATGTTCCCATGACTTCCTGGATGCAGGTAAATCATATTTTTTACATAGTGACCAGTGGATTAATTTAGCAATTGGGTCATGTTTAGCTTTGTAATCAGTTTGTGCAATTTTGCTGCATTCACATATTAAATGTGAAACAGTTTCAACTTTGCAAAGTCGGCAGTTTGGGTTGTCAGTGGATTTTTGTATCTTCGCATTCATGGCATTAGTTTGTAGTGCTTATTCTTGAGCAGCCAGTATTAAACCTTCCGTTTCTTTCTTGATAGTTCCCATCTTAAGCCATGTCCATGTCAAGTTGTCATCACATTTTCCTTCAATGTTTTTCAGGTGCTGTCCATGCAAAGCTTTGGTTTTCCATCTATTTAATCTGTCATCCAGCTGTTTTTCCTTATATTCTGCCTTTGTTTCTGTTGTTTTTATGCTGTTCTCCGTTTTCACAGCCTGCAGCAATTTTTCTGTACTTTGGTTCACATAATCATTCAAACTTCGTTTTTCTTCTTCTACAGTTTGATGGATTTGCAACAGCCTCCTGCCCCCTATTTTTCTTGGCAGGTACAACCTGTCGATGTCACTTCATGGATGCATAGCATGGTACATATTCAAAAGTTTGCATGTTTTCCGGTCTTAACTTTTTCATTCTCTAGAACCTTCTCAACCTGATGTTCCCAGTGGTTTTTGCTGTACTCAAATCCAAACTTCTGGCACAATTTCCAGTGAATGATTTAGCAACTTGGTCATGGCATTGTAGGTAGTCAGTTTGTGAAATTTTGCTGTACCCACTGATCAAATGGTCAACTGTCTCATCTTTCTCATTACAGAGGTGACATTTGCTGAATGTTTGCCTTCATGCAATTTGTGGCTAAGGCTTGTTCTTGAGCTGCCAAAATAAAGCCTTCTGTTTCTTTTTTCAGTACTCCTGATCTTAACCAGTTCCAAGTTAGTTTTTGGTCAGCTTTGCCTTCAATACTTTTCAAGTTTGTTCAATACTTTTCAAGTATTGGCTGTGCATAGCTTTGCTTTTCCAATTTTCAGCTCGCTCCTCAGTTACTTCTTTCTTGTATTCAGCTTTCGACTTAGTTGTCTTCAAAAGGCCTCCTTTATTTACTTCCTTAATCATTAGTTCTTCATTTTTCTGGATGTAGTCATTCAAGCTGTGTCTTTCTTCTTCCACAGTCTGCTTTACTTGTATGAGTTCTCGACCACCCTCTGCTCTTGGTAGATATAATTGGTCAACATCACTTTAAGGGTGCAAGACATGATTCATTGTCATAAGCTTCCTTGTTTTTCTGTCCAAATTGTCCAACTCCATCAGGATCCAGTCAATTATTCCTGCAGAGTATCAAATCACAGGTATAGCCGAGATATTTATTGCTTTTATGATGTTTCCTCCACTCAATTTGGACTTTAATGTCTTGCAAATTCGTCAAATGTACTTGGCTGAAGTTGATTCCTTGACTTTATTATGCATTAGATCAGAGGCCTCTAAAATCCCCAAGTACTTATAACCTTCTTCTGGTTTTACTGCCCTTATCATTTCTTCATTCTCAAGTTCTATTCCATCATCTTCTATGACCTTGCCTGCTTTGATTGCTATTGTTGCATATTTGTCAATTCCAAACTGCATGCCAATGTCTTGGCTAAATTCTTTTGTGCTTTCAATTAATGAATTCAGTTCAGCTTTTGTTTTACCAAACAGCTTCAAATCATCCATGTACACCAAGTGCGAAATTTTCAATATTTTCTTTGCAAGTTTGTATTCACAGTTCACCTTCTCCAAAATGGTTGTCAGTGGTAGTATTGACAGTATAAAAAGTAGGGGTGAAAGGGAATGCCTTGTTTAATTTCAACTTCACCCAGTTCATCTCCATTATCCATAAACTTTGTTTTCCAGAAGTTCATTGAAGTTTCCAAGAGCTTTTGTATGTTGCTGCTGATGCCAAAGATTTTCAGGCATTTCTTGATCTAGCTATGGGGAACTGAATCAAATGCTTTCTTATAATCTATCCAAGCCATGAACAGCTTGGTTCGTCTTTTCTTTGACTTCTTTAGGATTAGCTTGTCAATCAGTAGTTGATCCTTTGTTCCTCTTGAATTTTTGCAGCATCCTTTCTGTTCTATAGGAAGCAAGTCATTTCTTTTCAAGTATCCATAAATTTTATTTCCAATGATGCCAGTAAGGAGCTTGTATGTTGTTGGCAAGCAGGTGATTGGCCTATAGTTTCCAGGGTCCTTTTCTCTCTTTTTATCTTTTTGGATCAAAAATGTCCTTCCAGTTGTCATCCATTCAACATTTTCAGGTGTCTTTAAGATCTGGCTCATTTGGGCTGCCAATCTTTCGTGCACACTTGTAAGTGCCTTTAGCCAGAAGCTATGTAACTCATCTGGTCCAGGTGCACTCCAATTCTTCACTTTTCTTGACTGCCTTTGCACCATTTCTTTTGTTATTTTCACACCTTCCATTTTATGTACTCTAACAGAATCCTCAACCTGCTTGATCCTTTTTGCATTTCTGTTGTGCTTCTTCTTGTTTTCGCACAAGTTCTTCCAGAATTATTTCTTCTTCTTCTTCTTCTTCTTCTTCTTCTTCTTCTTCTTCTTCTTCTTCTTCTTCTTCTTCTTCTTCTTCTTCTTCTTCTTCCTCCTCCTCCTCCTCCTCCTCCTCCTCCTCCTCCTCCTCCTCCTCCTCCTCCTCCTCCTCCTCCTCCTCCTCCTCCTCCTCATTATTATTATTATTATTATTATTATTATTATTATCATCATCATTATCATTATTATACGATTGTATCACAGCGGCCAGTTGTTTCACTGGATTTGGCATTGATTACTAGTCGGGCCCCACCCAGGGGCCTAGGACGCCATAACGTATTTTCATAATATACGTGCAGATCCAAGCAGTGCAGCTTTTTGCATTTGACTGATGGTGATTTTGTCAAGTTTTAACTGTTTTAAATGTAATTCCAGTGCTTTTGGAATAGCACCCAGTGTGCCGATTACCACTGGAATTACCACTGCTGGTTTGTGCCATAATCGTTGAATTTCAATTTTTAAGTCCTGGTATTTCGCGATTTTTTCATGTTCCTTCTAGTCGATCCTGCTATCACCTGGTATTGCGATGTCTATGATTGTAACTTTATTTTTCTGAACCAGTGTGATGTCTGGTGTGTTATGCGCCAGTATTTTGTCCGTTTGTATACGAAAATCCCATAGGATCTTGACCATCTGATTTTCGGTGACTTTTTCAGGCTTATGTTCCCACCAGTTTGTTGTTGTTTTAATATTATAATTTTTGCACAAATTCCAGTGGATCATTTGTGCTATGAATTGTGCTGCAATTTATAATCAGTCTGCATGATTTTTTTTACAGCAGCTGAGTATGTGGTCAACAGTTTCATCAACTTCTTTGCAGAGTCTGCATTTGGCATCATCAGAGGATTTTTCGATTTTGGCCTTAATGGCATTTGTTCAAATAGCTTGTTCTTGCGCAGCCAGGATTAGTGACTCTGTTTCTTTCTTTAATGTACCTGTTGTTAACCATAACCAAGTTTTTTCACTGTCCACTTTATCTTTTATTTTTTCCAGAAATTGGCCATGCAATGCTTTGTTCTGCCAACTTTCCATTCTTGATTTTATCACATCTTTTCTGTATTCTTGTTTCATCTGTTGGGCCTTCAGTAGATTTATTCTTTACTTCGATTAATAGATGCTCTTGACTTTCTTTTAAATAATCAGCCAGTGCATGTTTTTCTTCTTCAACTATTTGCTTCACTTGTAATAATCCTCTGCCACCTGATTTTCGGGGCAGGTATAGTCTATCAGTGTCACCGCGTGGATGTAAACTGTAGTGCATTGTCATTAGTTTCCTGGTTTTTCGGTCCAAAATGTCCAAATCAGCTTGTGTCCAGTTAACTATACCAGCTGTGTATCTTATAACTGGTACTGCCCATGTATTTATGGCCTTGATTGTATTTCTACCATTTAATTTAGATTTCAAAATTTTCCTAACTCTGTTGGTGTACCCTCTCCTGACAATAGTTTTTACTTCTCCATGTTTGATGTTATCCAACTGCAGAATGCCTAAGTATTTGTAGGCTTCATTTTCATTGCATTTAATTAGTTGGCCATTGGGCATTTCAATTCCCTCACATGCAGTGATTTTGCCCCTTTTTATGGATACAGTGGCACATTTTTCTATGCCAAACTGCATTGAAATATCGGTGCTGAATACTCTGACTGTGTTTGTCAGTGATTGGATTTCTATTTCTGACTTTCCATAGAGTTTCAAATCATCCATATATAATAAATGCGAAATTTTTTCAGCTTCTTTGGCTGTTTGGTAGCCTAATTTCATTTTTTAAAAGATTACTGATAGTGGGATCATCGTGATGATGAAGAGAAGAGGTGAAAGTGAATCACCCTGGAAAATTCCTCACTTGATATTAACCATTCCGTACTTCTCATTCCCTGCTGCCAACTCAGTTCTCCATTGTTTCATTGCCTTTTCAGTGAAGGATGTAATATTTTTACTAATGCCAGTTGTTTCTAAGCATTTTATGATCCAACTATGTGGCAATGAGTCAAATGCTTTTTTATAATCAATCCAGACCATATTCAAGTTCATTTTTCTTTTCTTACAATTTTCTAATATCATTTTATCAATTAGGAGCTGATCTTTTGTACCCCTACTCCTTCTTTTGTTGCCTTTTTGCTCTACTGGCAAGATGTTGTTTGTTTCCAAATAATCCATAATGTTATCTGCAATAATGTCTGTGAGTAATTTGAAGGTTGTTGGCAAGCATGTTATTGGTCTGTAGTTTTCAGGTATTGTTCCTTTAGTTGCATACAATACCTGAAAACTACAGACCAATAACATGGTTGCCAACAACCTTCAAATTACTCACAGGCATTATTGCAGATAACATTATGGATTATTTGGAAACAAACAACATCTTGCCAGTAGAGCAAGATGATGATGATGATGATGATGATGATGATGATTATGTTAGTCTTTGGTGAGATTCACAGCCTAAGTTGTTCCAAGTAGGGTGGTTTTTTGTAGAGTCAGAATGTTCAAGTCAGGTAAATTTAGAATTTTCAAATAGCGAGATAGCCCTTTATGTATTGCTCCAAGGGCTCCAATTACAATTGGGACAACACATGATTTCTTTTTCCACAGTCACTCAACCTTAATTTGCAAGTCCCGGTATTTTGTGATTTTTTCTTGCTGTTTATCTTCAATTCGTGCATCACCAGGTATTGCAGTGTCAATGAACCATACTTTTTTCTTTTCAATTATTGTTATGTCAGGTGTGTTGTAGGCCAAGTGCCTGTCAGTCTGGATTCTGAAGTCCCACAAGATCTTGCCTTTCTCATTATCTAAAACCTTCTCAACCTGATGGTCCCAGTGGTTTCTGCTGTACTCAAATCCAAACTTTTGGCACAATTTCCAGTGAATAATCTTAGCAACACGGTCATGGCGTTGTAGGTAGTCAGTTTGTGAAATTTTGCTGCACCCGCTGATCGAGTGGTCGACTGTCTCATCTTTCTCATTACAGAGGCAACATTTGCTGTTGGGGGTAACATGTTAAATTTTTGCCTTCATGCAGTTTGTGGCTAAGGCTTGTTCTTGAGCTGCCAAAATAAAGCCTTCTGTTTCTTTTTTCAGTACTCCTGATCTTAACCAGTTCCAAGTTCGTTTTTGGTCAGCTTTGCCTTCAATACTTTTCAAGTTTGTTTATTATTGTTGTTGTTATTCTTGTTATTCTTGTTGTTGGTATTATTATTATTATTGTTATTGTTATTATACTTTATTCATTAAACATGAAACTCAGTCAACTGAACATTCAAAAATGCATCACAAATACTATTGACTGGTGTTAATGGTTGATACGGGTTGCTGCCAGCGTCCTAGGTATCCACCAAGTACCTTCTTAAAATATACGATGTTCTGAGTAGCTCAGTTTTTTGCAGTTCTGCTGGTGATATTGTAGGAAGCTGCAGTTTATTGATGTATCTTATAAAATTCTTGGACATGGTACCAAGTGCCCCGTTGACAATGGATATCACTGTAACATGTTTATTATTATTATTGTTGTTGTTGTTGTTATTATTAATAATCAGAAATCTTGAGAAGAAAAATGAAGCCTTGAGAAATCAAAACTATACTGTCAAAAACTATATATATATTGACTATACATCACTGTTTTTTCAAATGTGGGATTCTGCTTTTTTACATTAAATTAATTTAAATTAAATTTTAAACATACAAGATTTTTGCAAGATTTAGAAGCCCAGCTTCTCTTTTGATATACTCCAGTTTAACCATTTTAAGAAATCCTTCACTGGAAGAATATTTTGCTATGCGTTCTGCTATCCCATAGATGCAGAAGCGCTACTAACAAAATGTTACTTTGGAAGGAAAAGGGGTTTACTTAGTTGGTATCCCTACTTCGTACATCACCCCTTTCTCTCCCTAAATACTGTAGTGTTTCTACATCACTAGGACAGCAAGATGATTTGAAGAAAAGTTGGCTGCAGCCAGATGATCACACAGCACAATGGCATAGAGACAGTACACCAGCCAAAGCAATGGATTTGCACAGAAGGCTATCTAGTTTTCATTAGCAACTCAAATGAGCCACCAAGGCATGAATTAAAATTTTAAAAACTAATTATTTCATCATGTGAGCCAGGAAACTAGAAAAAAAAATAAGCCAACATGCCTGGAGGACTCAAGTTAAAGAGAAGGAATTCTGCTTTGGTCTACAGTAGAGATGAATAACCTGTAGCCTACTTAGTTAGACTATAACTATGTCTCATATAAGCCATGTTGGCTAGATCTAAAAAGAACTGAGGATTTTTAAAAAACACAGATAGAGTTACTGATTGCCTATGTCCTTGACTAAATGAAATAACCACATTTCTATCTATATCCAATAGGGAATTGGAAGACGACAAATCTTTTGATTTTTTTTTCTCACTTCAATGCATTTGTTACATAGGAGTCTATTAACAACCAAAGTTCCAGCCATCTTATTAAGAAATCAAGTGCAGACATGTCTTCCCAGAACTTTGCTTGCTACCACTGGACATAACATTTGCCATTCATTAATTCAATGTTCACACAGTGAGGTTTTGCACTACCATGACTACCCAATTTGAATATAGATACAGATATAGATATATAGAGCTGACTTTTTCTATATCTTTTCCCACAACGTAGAACTTTTCAATGTACACCCAAAAGCCTTGTAAAGTGGAAACTAAGCTTCAGCTTGCAAGACCACTCACTTCTTCGGGAATCAATTTCACTGAATAGAATTTGGCTCAAGGATAATGAGGTTACTCAAGGTGACTCCTTTCTGAAGTGCCATGTAAAGACTTTAATTTGCCTGTGCAATTACACATCAATTTTTTCTTCTGAACTGCACTAATATTACTAATAATTACTATTATTAAAATAGTAAAAGTAAAAAAAAGTAAAATGATTGTTGTTAATTAATTAATATTACAGTAGGGCCTTGGAGATATTATACAGAAGATTTCTAATGGGAGAGATGATTTTTATATTCTAGAGTGCAGAAGGAGATGTTTCTAGACATCAGAACTAAGAACAGTTCCTAATTTGTTTCATTTCCACATTCAGAAAAACTAGAATTTGTACTGCTGATGGATCAATGCCTGCATGTACCATAGGAGGCTAGTTAAGAAAGCAGAAAACAGCTGTATCTTCAGGAGATAAAAAAATTGCAAATGTAGTTCTTGTTTAGTGACCACAATTGGATTGGCTATTCAGTCATTAAGAGCAGCAGTCGATGAGTAAAATCACAACTGTGCTCATGATCTTATTTCAGCTTTGATTTGTAGATCTGCAAAGGTCGTACACTTACTTTTTCATTGCTGCTGCAATTGTGAATGGTCTCTAACTGAAGCAGTTCCTAAATGAGGACTATTTGTAAGGCTGTTTAGGAAAACTATGGTTTCTACAAATTAAAACCACTGCCACATTCTGCCTAATTGTAGGACTAGTCCTGCAAATCCCTACTCAGAGTGTCTCCCACTACTAGTGATATAAAATTCTGGGATTTCAGCACCAAAAAAAATGTGGTATTTCTAAACAACAAGAGGAGGAGCAACTTCCTTATCCATCTCACCTGGTTCATCAGGGCATACTGACAGAAGTCTCTAAAACATATGGAAATTTCCAACAGATGGAATGCATTGCTATAACTTGGGTAGTGACCTGTTACATGGCTTCTCTCCGTGGGGAGCCATTCTTGGAATAACTTAAGCTTGAGGTTAAACTATTTTTGATTCAGCAGTTCTAATTAAGAGAAAAAGATGATTAGGGAGGATAGGGGTGAACAGGCATTACTGGCATTCTCCCAGGTTTATCCCTGCAGAGTTATTCTTTAATTGTAATAGATACCTGCCTGCCTGATTTGAATCAGTTAGATTCTCAGTCCTCAGGCAGAACAATCACGTTTAGCTAGATAAACATTTAAATAGTTATGCAAAAAACAACAAAGTTAAAGTTAACACAATCTGTTTTTCAAAGAAATGAATCCACTTATCATGCTTCTTCCCATACAATTCATATTTTGAGAAAATATGTTACCTCAGGTTTTTTTTTTGTTGTTGCCTTCAAGCCAGTGTTGTTTCTTTCTTTTGTATACAGCCCAGAGTCACATTATCTTATGTTGGGCAGCCACATAAACACGTTAAACAGCACAAGATTGACTGGCTCAAGGTTTACTCATCCTTCCATCCTTCCAAGGGCAGTAAAATGAGGACCAGATTGCTGGTGGCAATATACTGAATTTGTAAACTGCTTAGAGAGGACTGTAAAGCACTATGAAGCTGTGTATAAAGCTGTGTATATTGCTAGTGCTAAATGAAGGAAGGAAGAATGTTTCACACACCTAGCGAAGAGGACAAAAGTCCATAAAAATTTATTCCATAATAAGTGGATTAGCTTTCAAGGCCCAACAAGATGTCGAATTAGTTTTGATTAGCGTGGGGATGAGCTGTCTTCCTTACATTTTTTCTTTGCATGCAAACTTTTTTTTTAAAAAAATAGGACTATTGTTTGTGTTAAATGAATTTTGACTTATTTATAACTGATAAATCATTTATAACTGATATACAATACAATGCAATACAATAGCAGAGTTGGAAGGGACCTTGGAGGTCTTCTAGTCTAACCCCCTGCCTAGGCAGGAAACCCTATACCATTTCAAACAAATGGCTATCCAACATCTTCATAAAGACTTCCAGTGTTGGGGCATTCACAAATTCTGGAGGCAAGCCGTTCCACTGATTAATTGTTCTAACTGTCAGGAAATTTCTTCTCAGTTCTCAGTTGCTTCAGTTCAAATAATTCTTGGTGGGTGTGGCAGGGGAAGGATACTGTAAAATCTTCATTTCCTCCCCACTTCAGGGGAAGGTTACTGCAAAATCCCCATTTCCTCCTGATCAGCTGGGACTTGGGTGGCAGAGAATAAACTGGGGTGGGACCAGCCAGAGGTGGTATTTACCGGTTTTCCGAACTACTCAAAATTTCCGCTACCGGTTCTCCAGAACTGGTCAGAACCTGCTGAATACCACCTCTGCTATAAACGCAACTTTTCCCAATTTCTTGCCTCATGGTTCTGGTTCTTTCCTTTTTACTTCCAAAAGAATGTCATTCATAGGAGTGATGGTGGGGGTTCTTAGTTCATACTGTTTTTATTTTTTTCCAGCAAATGAAAAACTTCAGCTTACTGCATGCCAGAAAACATACACTGGCTTTACAAACTAACGTTACTAGTATATTCTTAATTCAAGAAAAGAGTTGCAGTGTATATGAAGCAAACATCAAGCCCAAATGGAAGTGATATCAGAAATGTGGAACCAGGGAGCATGATCTGATAGCACAACATTTTGTTGTGGTTCATACAACATATACAACATATGCATAAACAACATACAATATACATATACATGCAGATTATGTGATTCTGGAATGTCCCAGTGGGATAATCACAATGTGCTTTGAAATACAGTAATGTGTATTATTAAAGAAAGCCATTATGCATCCCTTGCAATTAAGGTCCCAATGCAAATTGACAGCTATGATTTAAAAAAAAATTATATATGTATTTGTTTGAGAGTCTATATAAAGCTGCATTTTGCTAACATTTTAATTACTTAGACTGAAAGTTCACCTACCTGGTTGATTCCATTCTCATTGGCTTCAATCTTTTTCTGCATCTGCATCATTTGCCACATGTCAGATACAGCTGTGCCGAATCCACTTTGAGCCTTCTCTATCAGTTCAGTCCCTGAAGGAAGCTTCTCCAGTCCAGCAATCTGCTTTTCAACCCCTATGAGGTCTTTCCCCATTCTTTTCACTTTATCCTGCACTCCCTGAGTTTGATCTTGCACTCCCTGGACTTCATTTTGTATTCCCTGAATTTGATTTTGCACCCCACCGATTTGATTTTCTACTTCTTGGACTTGACCTAATACCCCTTGGACGTGGCCTTCTATCCCTTTAATCTGACCTTTCACACCACGGAGATTGGTCTCCATCTGCTTTAGTTTCTTTTCCAAGTCAACAAGCCGAGAATCCGGCTCCTTGCTCAAAATGCCTTCCTTATCCTCCTTCTCTTTTGATAATGCCTCTTGGCCTAATAAATCACTAGGTCCTGCCTCGATTGCAGCAGAAAGCAATGCCATATCTGGCTTGGTTGGAGGACCTCTGTCTATCTTCACATCTGCTTTGATATCTTGAATGTTGAGGTAGCTGATGACAGCATGTAAGAGAGCGTGGAGGGCATTGAAATTGATAACGCCAACCTCCGGGGTCCCTATGGAGAGATCCGCCAATTCAAACAATGTGACTTTGACAGACATTTTGGCAACAAATTCTGAATGGGACAATTGCTTGAAAATTTCTTTTAAAAATAAATATATAAAATCTGCTTTCAATGTAGCTATATAAATCTGTTGCTCATATACGGATTCCTACAAAATGTAACCTTCTGGTTAGGAAAGCACTTCTACCATTAAAGCATCT
The DNA here is from genome assembly GCF_964273705.1 of Natrix helvetica. NCBI lineage: Eukaryota > Metazoa > Chordata > Lepidosauria > Squamata > Natricidae > Natrix > Natrix helvetica. The sequence goes on from NC_138548.1 coordinate 248,890,380, forward strand.
TTCTCCTTCTCAAGAAAGATTCTTTTCTGCAGCAAAAAAAGAGCAAATTTGCATCCTAAAAAAGCAATCTAGAACTATTATTACTATGCTTTTCCTCTAATATTCTTAAGAATATTCTCTTCTTTCACTAACGGGATCCGATTTACAGAAGCCTTTCGTGCACCCGTTAGTTAAAGCCGGGACAGAACAGGGCGTCTCTCGCTCCTCCTTGCAACCCGAATCTTCTCCGCCTCACAATCCAGCCCTGTTCCACTTCTCACATTCCATTGGTGGCGTAACAAACCTCCCGACTCGGGGATTCGCCGCCGTAGCTGCCCATGTGCTTTTGTTTACTCCATCGCCTCTGCTGACTGATGCAGGTCGGGCGTTCGTGGTTGCTAGGCAACTCGGGACGGTTATGCGTTAAGTTACGGCCGCGAGCCGTAGGGCCTTTTCGCCCAAAGCCGCGAAGAAGGGTCCGATGGGAAATTTCAAATGTTAATGCGAGTGGGGCGACGTTTAGCTTTCTCTGCCACAGCAGCCGTCGTTTCCGAGGAAAAGATTCAACTGAGATTAAATGCGGACACCGTCGCTCACAGTTATACATACAAATATAAAGAATATATCTCATATATAATCAAAGGGCTTTATTTTCCCCGCCAGAGCGATGTTAAAATACTGTAGAAGCGGGGGGGGGGGGGGGCAACCTCTGAGCCGTGAGGTGTTTTTTTTTTCCTTCAACCGGGCCGGGGAAACGGCGGGCGAGCGCGCATCCCCACTTACACGAGCAGGCGCGCTCCATTTGCATGAGCGGCAGGCGCGCGGTCAACCGCTGGTAGTGCAAATGGAGCTGTGTGCCCGCTTGCCAGCCGCTCGCGCGGAACCATCCCCTTTGCCCCTCCCTCCCCCGCTGGTCCGCAAAGCCGGAAAGATTGGGGAACTCTGTTCTAGCAGGCAAAGAAAAAAGAAAAAAATTAAATCTCGTGATTTACAAGGCTAGGCTAATGGCCTTCCTTCTACCATGGGGTCCCCAATCCCCCCCCCGCTCCTCTCCGGGCGCGCGACTGAGTGAGCGCGGGCGCGCAATTCCATTTGCACCCGCGGTGGGCACTCCCGTGTGCGTGAAGCTCCTTTTTGGGGAGTGATGCTAAGGCTAAGTTAGCCAAAGCTATTTTACAGCTTCATCCCGCCAACTGCGGAAGGAATATATCCCCAGTAATTGTTTGCTACGATGTTGTCTTTGTCTGATCCCCATCTCCTAGCTCAGGCAGTCTATAGTTTTCTTTCACTTCTCCTTCTTTTCCCCTCTCGTCTCCCACCTTCCCCTCTCTAGTTGCTGGTACAGTTGGGAATGACATCGGGCTAGTACTAAGTGGTTATTTTAGGCTGCTATGAGGATACCCTGCCTGTCTTAACTGCTTGGGCAATATTCCTAGTTTCCATCGAGGCATCTGTCTGCATGTAGCAATAGCAATAGCACTTAGACTTATATACCGCTTCACAGTGCTTTACAACCCTTTACAACCCTAGACTAAGCAGTTTACAGAGTCAGCCTATTGCCCCCAACAATTTGGGTCCTCATTTTACCCACCTCGAAAGGATGGAAGGCTGAGTCAACCTTAAGCTGGTGAACTGCCAAACTGCAGCTAGCAGTCAGCTGAAGTAGCCTGCAGTACTGCACTCTAACCATTGCACCACCTCGGCTCCTATTGTATGACTTTGCTGGCCCCTGCTGCAGACAGGATTCTTCAGGAAAGAGAACTGTGTTATGGCACTTCTTCATTGCTGTTCAGTCATCCACTAGGTGCATTGACATTTTCCCATTGGTTTTGTTACCAAAGGGACTTCCCATCGCCATTAAAAAAAACAAACTCCTTTTATTACTTGAGTGAAGTGGCATCATTTTGCTACTCTCTTCTGGCTCCCTGGCCATAGGCTACCTCCTGATGCTACTGGCCAGGAGGACACAACTGAACCTGTGGCCAGCACTGATATTCCCGTTTGACAAAATCAGTGGAGTTTGTTCATTATGGACCACTCCTTCCGCTTCACTCTGCCCCTGTACTCTTGTCAGTCAGGATGGGTCCAATCCTACAATTACAGCAGCAAGAGCAGTTCCATTTGCATGCTGAATACTAGGGCAGAATTGGGCTGGGCAGTTGGGGCAATTTTGCATTGCTATATTTTTCTGCTGGGTCAGCAACAAAGACTTTGGGCATACTTATTAGAACTAAAATAAACAAGCTTCCAGATGCATGACCACTTGAAGGGTCTCATGTAGTACCAGAAAACTTTGAATGGAGCCACTCCTGAGGCCCTCAAACAGGGACATCTGGGTCAAGAAAAGTGAGGATGGAAGCAGCAAAAACACAACACCTCACCTATGTTAAGTGTGATATGTGTAAAAAAGGAGGTTAATCTCTGTGCAGTTGTGGCTGCCATTTTGAATTATTTTTTATCCTGGGCCAGACATTCCTGTTCTAAACGTACAAATAATTTTTTTGACTGACAATAAATATATTGAATGAAGAATGATACTAGTTATATTTTATTAAATGTGAATGGACTATATTTACCTTTAGTCTTTATTTGGAAAGATTGACTACTTGGGCAGATTTACTCTTTAAAGTCAAGGAGTACCAGTAATTGCGAAGGGTCAACCACTGCAGGCAGGATTAAAGTAAGAATACCTATTACTGGGACTCAGAAAGTGTCCCTTCAATTTGCTTGTATGAATGCATGTCTTCACTTGCATTCATACAAGCCACTTCACTGAAAATATAGATTAGAACCTTATATCAAATCAACTTTGCCTATAATTAATATATTTTAAAAGTATAGGGTTGAGATAAATGAGAGCAGCTGTAAAGCATGCTCCTCCCTTCCTTTCCCAAATCTTCAACTATGTCCCTCATTTTACAATGGTCAAACAATGGTGTGTGATTTAATGTGTTTTGTGAATCTAGCTAAATGAAGCTACGAGGTTTTCCCCTGTTCTATATATGAACCATCATTCTTTTTATTCAGACATTTTGGGAACCAAATGCAGAGGGAAATATGGATAGTTCTTCTATTTTAAGCAGCTGTGTATACAAGAAAATTTCAGAAACCAACATTCAGCAAACTGCAATGAGAAAAGTTGTCAAATAAGACTGGATGTGTTTGGCTTATTTACCAGCAGGATGACACATTACAGCATCTGAGATGTTTTATCTCGTGATCCCTTTACATTCTTAAAAATGATTGAGGACCCCAAAGAGCTTTGATTTATGATGATTACATTTATTTTAAAAAATATTTTATTAGAAATTAACATAAATTTTAAAATATTTGACTTCGCAGATCCCCTGAAAGCCAGGGATACCCAGGGGTCTCCAGACAATACTTTGAGAACCACTGCTGTAATGTATCAGTGTGGACAATAAGCCAACCACATATGGTCAATCGGAGTTAAGTATGGCTTTTACTCGGCTTTTTAAGAGCAGCCTGCCAAATTTAGCAGGTTAAAAATCTCACTATCTTTAAAGTATTATTCACCGTCACTCCAATAGATTCATTTTTAGATGCATGGGCTCAAGCTTTTTTTTTTCCTGGGTGAAAAACATAGGAGAACATTGCAAGAATTAGGTATGGTATTCACTGTATGTTGAATAATAAACACAACACTGAATCGATTTGGAAGAACTTTATTGATCATATAACAGTTCCATAATTGTATACAGTTTGTACCTATGTAAGGTCAGTATCTTGATGCTGGAAAAGAAATATTAGATTTTGTGAACATTTTCTAACCTACAATTGGATATCTTTGTAATAAGATGTGGAAGAGTGGTGGCTTCCGATAGCACCGTCGGCGTTGGAGGACGCTCCCTAGAGAATGCCAGCCCCGTGACTGAGTATAAGCTGCTAGAACAGTGTAAATCAGCTGTCTAGCGGCTTGAAAACTCCCCCCTCGGGAAAAGAGGGGGAGGTGAGTAGCCGGGCAATTTGGGTAGAGCTCCCTGGGATCCCCAGGGGCAATTCTAGGGCACGAAGGGTGAGAGCTCCCCAGAAGCCCGACAGAGCTCCTTGTCCGGGACGCTTCTGCTTTCACAGAAACGAAACGTCACGACCACCCCTGCCATCAATGTTTCAATCTACATTTGAATGATATGCAGGCAGAGCAAAACAGGAGTGAATATAACCGCAAGTACAAACCTTAATTCCGATGTAATATACTTCCTTCTGTGAAGACAAAGGGACCTAAAAGGAAGATGGCGCCTGAATAACAAAGGGTGTGATGAAAGTGAAACTTAAAAAGGACAGCACTTGTTAAGTGCCTGCTAACGTTGTTAAAAGACTCAAGAGTTTAAGATGAAAGAAACCAGTATTAGTTAACAAATTTGGGGGAATAGGTGGACTTTTTGGACTTAATAAACTGGCTGTTGAAAAGTTTGATTGAATATTTGGAAATGGCTTCAAAACAAACAAAACTAAGCGTTTCCAAGAGCGCTGGAAGCTCCCCAGCCCAGACACAGAAATTACAATCTTTATTACCCCCAGTAGAAACACAAACTCTGACACTTGAGGCTCTTCAAAATGCATTAAAGGACCAAGCCGTTGTTTTGGAAGGAAAAATTGCAAATGCTTTTAAAAACGTGTCTGATGAAATGTCTGGAATTAAGGATTTAATCCAAACTCATAATCAACAGATAGGAGAGGACATTGTAGATGCATTTAAGGGCTTACTTGGTTATGTAACATCTATGGATGAGAAGGTGGAAGAAATCAATCAATCTAATATCAAGTTGGAGAATAAAGTTGAGGAGGCACAAAATAAAATCAATGTCAGAGGCAGAGGTTACAATGATACAATATAGAACAATGGAATTTGCTCTAAGAATAAGAGGTCTGAAAGAACAAGATGTGGAAGAGTGGCAACTGTCTTCTCTACTTCCCATTGAAACCAGACATACTCTCATACCACAGGACAGATACTTTACCATTTGACAGATATGTAGTACTGTGCAAAAGTTTTAGGCAGGTGTGAAAAAATGCTGTAAACAAAGAATGTTTTCAGACATATAAATAATGATTGTTTATGTTTGTCAATTGTCAAAATGCAAATGAGCGAACAAAAGAAAAATCTAAACCAAATCAATATTTGGTGTGACCACCCTTTGCCTTCAAAACAGCAGCAATTCTTCGAGTCTTGAGAGACCATTCTGGGAGGAGTTTGACTCTGTTGCCCCCGAGGATCTGGACAGGTTGCGTGGACGGCTGCGACCCACCACATGTTTAATGGACCCGTGCCCCTCCTGGCTGGTACTGGCAGCCTGGGAGGTGACACGAGGCTGGCTTCTGGGCCTGGTGAACGCCTCATTGGGTGAGGGATACTTACCAACCGCCTTGAAAGAGGCGGTGGTGAGACCCTTGCTCAAGAGACCTTCGCTCGACCCAATGGAGCTAGCTAATTACCGTCCAGTCTCCAACCTCCCCTTTTTGGCGAAGGTTGTTGAGAATGTGGTGGCGCAGCAGTTTCCACGACACCTGGACGAATCCGACTATCTAGACCCACGCCAGTCTGGCTTCCGACCCGGGCACAGCACTGAGACAGCCTTGGTCGCGTTGGTTGATGATCTCTGGAGGGCCAGAGATAGGGGTTGTTCCTCTATCCTGGTCCTATTAGACCTCTCGGCGGCTTTTGATACCATCGACCATGGTATCCTATTGCGCCGGTTGGAGGGGATGGGAGTCGGAGGCACCGTTTTGCGGTGGTTCGGCTCCTACCTCTCCGACCGGAAGCAATGTGTGTTGACAGGGAGGCAGAGGTCGTCCCTGAGGCCACTCACTTGTGGGGTGCCACAGGGGTCGGTCCTCTCGCCTCTCCTGTTCAACGCATATGTGAAGCCGCTGGGTGAGATCATCCGTAGTTTTGGGGTTGAGTACCACCTGTACGCTGATGACACTCAGCTGTACATTTCAACCCCAAACCACCCCAACGAGGCTGTCGAAGTGATGTCCCGGTGTTTGGAAGCCGTCGGGGTCTGGATGGGGGACAACAGACTCAAGCTCAACCCCTCCAAGACCGAGTGGCTGTGGGTACCGGCACCTCGGTTCAGCCAGCTGACACCATCGCTGGCCATAGGGGGCGAACAACTGTCCCCTGTGGAGCGGGCGCGCAATTTGGGAGTCCTCCTTGATGCCCGGCTGTCAATGGAGGACCATGTGGCAGCCGTGGCAAGGGGGGCGTTCCACCAGGTTCGCCTGGTGCGCCAATTGCGCTCCCTACTGGACCGGAGTGCCCTGCGCACGGTCACTCATGTGCTGGTGACGTCTCGCCTCGACTACTGCAATGCCCTCTACATGGGGCTTCCCTTGGGATGCATCCGGAGACTGCAGCTAGTTCAGAACGCAGCCGCGCGGGTTATCATGGGGAGTACACGTTACTCCCACGTAACACCTCTCCTGCACGAGCTGCACTGGCTACCTGTGGCCTTTCGGGTGCGTTTCAAGGTATTGATTACCATCTTTAAAGCGCTCCATGGCATAGGACCTAGTTATCTGCAGGATCGCATCCTACCACACACGTCCCTGCGACCTATCCGCTCACACAGGGAGGGACTGCTCCTGGTGCCGTCCGCTAGGCAATGCCAGCGGGCGACACCTAGGAGTAGGTCCTTCTCTGTGATGGGCCCAACCCTCTGGAATGACCTCCCCCCCGACATTCGAACTACCACCGACCTCCGTTCCTTCCGTCAAAAGTTAAAGACTCACCTATTTCAATCAGCTGGCCTGGCACTCTCTTAGTTTTATCTCCCGGGGATTTATTTTAATGGGGTTTGGGTTTTTAATTGGGGATGTTTTTTAGGGTTTTAGAATATATTTATTTCTTGTACAGCCTATCTCCTCCATCCAAATGTATTTAAGTGTTTTATGATTGTATTTTTATCTGCATTGACTGTACACTACCCCGAGTCCCTTCTTGGGAGAGGGGGCGGTCTAGAAATCCAAGAAATAAATAGGTACACTTGCACACAGTTTTTGAAGGAACTCGGCTGGTAGATTGTTCCAAACATCTTGGAGAACTAACCACAGATCTCCTGTGGATGTAGGTTTTCTCACATCCTTCTGTCTCTTCATGTAATCCCAGACACACTTGATGATGTTGAAATCAGGGCTCTGTAGGGGCCATTCCATCACTTCCAGTACTTCTTGTTCTTCTTTATGCTGAAGCTAGTTCTTAATGACTTTGGCCGTATGTTTGGGGTCGTCGTCCTGCTGCAGAATAAATTTGGGGCCAATCATACGCCTCCCTGATGGTATTGCATGATGGATAGGTATCTGCCTGTATTTTTCAGCATTGAGAACACCGTTAATCCTGACCAAATCTCCAACTCCATATGCAGAAATGCAGCCCCAAACATTCAAGGAACCTCCACCATGCTTCACTGTTGCCTGCAGACACCCATTATTGTACTGCTCTCCAGCCCTTCGACGAACAAACTGCCTTCTACAGCCAAATATTTCAAATTTTGACTCATCAGTCCAGAGCACCTGCTGCCATTTTTCTGCACCCAGTTCCTATATTGTCGTCCATAATTTAGTTGCTTGGCCTTATTCCCATGTTGGAGGTATGGCTTTTTGGCTGCAACTCTTCCATGAAGACCACTTCTGACCAGACTTCTCCGGATGGTAGATGGGTGTAATTGGGTCCCATTGGTTTCTGCCAGTTCTGAGCTGATGGCACTGCTGGACATCTTCAGATTTCGAAGGGTAATAAGCTTGATGTGTCTTTCATCTGCTGCACTACGTTTCCTTGGCCGACCACTGAGTCTACGATCCTCAACATTGCCTGTTTCTTTGTGCTTCTTCAAAAGGGCTTGAACAGCACATCTTGAAAACCCAGTCTGCTTTGAAATCTTTGTCTGGGAGAAACCTTGTTGATGCAGTATAACTACATTGTGTCTTGTTGCTGTGCTCAATCTTGCCATGACATGAAACTGTCCTTCACAACCTCACTTTGGTAGCAGTTTGGCTGTTCCTCACCCAGTTTTAAGCCTCCTACACAGCTGTTTCTGTTTCAGTTCATGACTGGGTTTCAACCCAGTGTGACATTGATGATCATTAGGTATAATTGGTTGATCATACACCTGACTATAATCCTACAAAATCCCTGACTTTGTGCAAGTGTACCTATGAGAATTGATGCTGTTTTGAAGGCAAAGGGTGGCCACACCAAATATTGAATTGATTTAGATTTTTCTTGTTCGCTCACTTTGCATTTTGAACATTGACAAAAATAAAACAATCATTATTTTTTTCACACCTGCCTAAAACTTTTGTATGCTACTATTTGTTTTAATAACAGTGATTATGTTATTATTGTGTCACTGCTCATGCTGTTATTCATTAGTTTTAAGTTTTTTTCTCTCCTGTTTGCTGCCTGGAGTCATGATTGCAAGATGGGTGTCTAATATACATATTGATGTAATAAATACATAAATTCATGCTAAATATTTGTTTCTTAATGATAAGGAAGTCCCTGCTGAATTCCGAGTACAGTATGATCAAGAGGATTTCTTTGCCATATTTGCTACTTCTCCTAAGTGTTCATCAAAGCAGCAGTGCTCCACTTCTAGCCTGACTGACTGTAAGGGAGATGAAGCCATTTGCCATATATAGCATGTCAAAAGAAACAGGGTATGTATTTAAAAGGACACTGTCCACCCACTGTGAGAAGCAGCAAGACCAGAATGGAACATATACTTCCAGAAATGATCAATGTAGACATCTGTAAGACTAATTTTGTTTTATTTAAGTACAATGACAATAAAGTTTATACTTATACTTTTTTTCCTGAACCAAGTTGAAGATTCTATGTGAGGCCTCTGTGAGAGATCGTAAGTATCAAGGAGCTGTTGGTTTGCACCACACTGAGGGTGGCATTCAAGGCATGTGGAGGGCGGCCATTTGGAAAGGAAATCTGCTTTTGAATATCAGAGCAAAGGAAAAATAAATTCTCCTTGTTTTCCTTTCATAGGCTTTTCCATTGGCATATCCCCATACCATCTATTTTTCTGAGCCCCATGCCAGCCAAAGGCAACTGCTTTTGACCCTGTATGAACTTACTTGGAAATCATAGTTGAACTTCCACATGAGAGAATATGGGTAGGACAGAGTTGGAAGCAGTTTGAGACATCAGAATTATCTGATTCCATGAAATCCTATGCTTAAAACAGCATCTGAACACCAGGATTCCCGTGTGTCCTGCAGATGGCAGCACACCACATCAAATGGAGCTCAGAGCTAGACTCAAGTATTGTACTCTTACCTGCCAAAATAAACTCTGAATCTCTTCTTGTTCACACACTTCACCCTTGCCTTGGTAAGGTTCTAAACAACATCAGTTAATGGGAGAGAAGAGAGCCCAAAACCTAAGACCCAGAGCTGCACTGACTTCTTAAAGACCTGGGTACAATCTGTAAAGGATCTCCAAGAGGTACTGCAGCTGAAGGTAAAAATGAATTCTTAAATGCACGAGGAACAACCAGTAACTTTTGACCTTATCATTCATAGTAGACAAAACAATTTACAAGCCTCTTTTAAGTCTTCCCAGATCCAATGTTCTCTGGGATATACAAAAGTTGTATCAAAGGACATAGGTAGAGTCTGCAGTCCCTTCTCTGGTTGACTGGAAGTTGCAAATTACTATCGGTATTATCCATGACAATTTAAAGCTAAGCAGCTGATAGATTGTCTCCCCCATTAAAAAACTGAGGTAAGATCCCATATTTTTAGTAAACCTGTAAAAATGCATCTTTTTGCCAGGTCTTTATGGGTCCTTTTAATATTCATGTTTTAACTGTTTTTATCTTTTTTACTTTGAATTTCCCAGCCACTGTTTAAATTGCTAGTTATCCTGAGGGATCTTTTGGTAAGGTGGCAGATAAATCAATTAATCAATTTGACCATTTAAAAGGGATGTCATTTAATATCATGTTCAATATTATGTAACTGCACTAGCTCAGACACTGGAAAGGGTAGAATATTCAAGACATTTGCCTAACCATTTGAATGGAGATTCTAAGCACATGAAACTGTGTGGGCTAGAAGGATTTGGCTCCTTCTCTCGATGTACACAAGTGTACTCAAAAAGTCATAAAAATACTACATAGTGCTATGCTTCCCTGCTTGCATGTTCTTTCATTCCAGAACTGAAAAGATAAAGTGTTTCTGTATATATTTATTAGAAGATGATGAAAAGGTTCGAGGCTTTTAGCAGCAACCATGTAAAATTAAGAACAAGCTGCAATAATCAGGCTTGATATATACTGGATTCATAAAAATTCCTACCAGATCCCTAATAACTGAACATATGGACATAGCAGTAGCTTGTTATACTACCCACAGCATCATCAGCAGGCTTCAAAAATATGAAGTCACTTCTCAGTGAATAAGCATTGCAAAATTATTCTGAATGTAACATCTCCCCTTCATTTATGAAACTACTTTTTAAAACTATCATGGTGCACCCACAGAAGACAAAAGAATATTTCTTCAAACTTCATATTTAAGTGGAGAACAAAGAACAAGTGGCACTAAAGCTAGCATTACATGAAATAGGCTAGTTCAATTGCATCTACTTCTGTAAAGACAGTGGGCACTCTACTAGATTGAAAATGATTTCAGCTTTCATTTTAGAGCATTTCTACATGTTCTATTTTTAAATTTTGCTTTGAATTGAATATGCTCAGCCCCCCAAAAATTGACATTTCACATTGCGTTAGATCTAAATTGTACTTTATCATGCATTTGTTAGCTATGAATCTCTTACATACGTATCTCCATGTTTTCCTTCAATTTAGCACTTGTATTACTGAAGCACTGGGTTTTGTGAACTCAGTAGCTTATGCTTGGGAAAATGAAGCATAATATTCAAGAGTATTGCTCTTTTTGTTGTTTTGGAAAGTTACCAATTACAGTCACTTTAATGTTAATTAAAATATAATGGCCATCTTCTCTTCAAAATGATTAATATTTAATTTTTCAGAAGCCCTATGGTTTTGCTCCCTCTTATTTCACATTGTGTAGCCATAATCAATTTTCTTGTGAGTCAGAATATTTCAGAAATCAAAATCACAACCTACTTCATCTTGTCCCACAACCTCAATTTACATCAGTTTAATTAGGCACTAATTTAATTTAAGCTGCTCCCCCTCCCTTTACACTTATATGAAGTGCGAAACAAAAACAAGGCAGAAGTATGGAAAGGAAATATTTGTAGTACTAAAGACCTAATAGTGAATTTGAATAAAGATATTTTAAATATCTGATTAAAAAGCCAAGGAGCACTTGCCTTATAAAATTGTCATTATCGGACCACTAGCTAGATTACAAACCAAACCCTATCTCATGCCTTACCATTGCAGCTCTGGTATCCATTTAAAATAGGATCTTGCACTTGGTTTTGAGGATAATAACTTAGGAAGGATATACTGGGAAAGATAAAATCATCATCAGAAGATTTGGTTCCTGTAAGAGATTGAGGTCTCCAATACTATGGGAGAATTATAACATCTAAAATCAAGCTTCTTAAAAAGTCATGAACTAACAAAAGAATTCGTTCAAAAGATAGCTTAATAAGAGGCAGAATCTTCCCATGAATTCAGGGCGGTATAACAAGAGAGGCGTTTCTTTTTCATCTTTATTTAAAACCACCAATAAAAAATTTCCACCAGTTTAAAAGCAAATAGATTTCTGTGCTTAATAAGGACATATTTATACTGTCTCACAAAAGATAAATGCCATGCCTGATTTGTTTATGCTATTTTAATTCTAATAAGTCATCACTCTTGCTCTGGAATCTATGACCTGAACTTCATGTCCCTGACAATTTGCTTAAAGCAGATCAAAATCCCAAATATTGTTTTAATGCTGCAGTATTTGAATAGATCTATATTTTTACTGGGCTATACATGGATGGCTTTGATTGTTGTAAAACAGATAACAAACATGCAGCATAAATCTCCATTTGCTTGAGTTTAGAAATCACATTTTTGGACTTAACAGTTCAGTCAATGCTGTTTACCCTTAAAAAGTAAAGATTTAAAATCAAAAGAGTTTGAACTTTGAACCTAAAGGCCAACCCATGAAAATCACAGCAACGGATTAAACATGACTTTTCTAAATCAGTCATCCCTTATGATTTATGAGACTATCTCAAAATATTGCTTTTTACCTCAGAATATTCTGATTTGTTAACCAGACTGAAATAAGAACAAGATGTTTCCATGTTGAGATTTACATATCTCTGCACTCATGAGAGATATGTAAAAAGGTAGCTAAATTGTAAGCTGGTATATATATATATATATAAACAAAGGGATTTGTTTGCTGAACAGCCAAGGCCCTTCCTGGACTTCCAGTCTTCTTTGTCCCTGAATATGAATTGAAAGTTACTTAAATATGCTTTGATGGATGGAAAAAAATTAAGGGAAATTAAGGATAGTTCCCTTTTCTCAATAGTAAATGAAGACAGAATGCTACATAATCTTGCCTATATTTTTGTAAGTCATGCAGTGAAACCTTCTGAGAGAACATGAGTTATTTTTGGTTAATCTGACTAGAAGATTATGTCAGATCTCTTCTGGCAATCACTGAGTTGATTTAGAATCACCATCCCACCATTAAGTTAAGGCACTTAATTAGTTGTGCCAACATATATTGCTTGTGAAACTGGGATAATATTTCTGAACTTTCAGCATTCTATTATAACTGTTCACCATTGCTATGACTGTGCTTTTGATATAATTAGTGAATTAGATACTCTTAAGATTCATATTTACCCATGTTTGGGGACTAGTTTGGCTATAGCAAAGAAGAATCTTTTTCTTTCTCTTCCTTTAAAGTAGGAATATGAGAACAATACACCATAAAGCAACGAACAATATTTCCATGATCATGAAGACTCTGACAATAATATATAAGATGCTCTAATACCATTAAGTGAGTAACACTGTTAATAAGAAAATCACACTAATGGGAAAATTAATAACAATATTAATGAGATAACAAACAGTTGATTTATACCTTGCCTGGTATTAAATTCTAAAAATTCAGTGAAAAGAGAACACTTGATTTCAATACGGTCAAACTGAGAAATGCTTTATATAAGGGGTTGAGATATGAAGAGCTCTTTGAGCAAATGGGCTATGAACTAAATGATGGCTGCATGTATACTTTTTAGAAGTTTGATGTAATAACAATATTAATGAGAAAAGATACAAAAATGCATCAATAATTTATTGAAGGCAAGCCTTCCCACTATTTTAATCATTACATGCAAGATCCAGATACCCTATTTGAGGCATTTCTTATAATGATCAAAGCTGCCAAAGAATACTAGTCAAAAGGAAAATTTGCTAAACCAAAAAGACAGAAAATAGCAAATTTAAAAAGACAAAGAACTGTTCAAGTTGAAGAGGCCAAAATGAATCGGAATGGTTAGAAGAGCAGCAAGATAAGGAACACTAGGAAATGCAAAATAATGACCAGGTTATACAATGACAGTTCCAATACAGTGTGTCCAATTTAAGTGTGAAAGGGTACAGAATATTGGAGCAGATACAAGAATCAATAAATCCCAAAAGAAACAAAACAAACCAATCCAAAAAAACTATAGATTAAGGAAGCTGAGTAAAATTTGGTCTGGTTTAGGCTTATGTGCATTGTGGGTAGCATTTTTCTCAAACCTACTGCAACAGTAGGTTTGGGTTGTTGGCCTATGCAGGTAAGTATGATTTAGACCTTTTCAAACAAAATACAAGTTGAAATAAAATAGCATTAAGAATGGGTGGCTTCATGAACTTTTCTGAAGAAAGTTAATGTTCTTATATTTTAGAAAATTCAAGATCTGTTCTGTTGAAAAGGGAAATCATGCTTCCCTTTTGCTACCTTATATGCAACTCAGTCTTAATTCAAACAACTTGCAATAGATATTAAGATCTAATGTTCTATTCTGAAGCTCTGACGATATGCAGGAATTAATCAAGCAAATTCAAAGCAGAGAAGAGAGTTCTGAAGTGGAGGAAATTCAAGAGATGAAATTTTGGCGTCCTAGGAACACATACCAGAAGAAAAAAAGGAAACTTTGTGGAAGTAGATAGTTTCATTTCCAAGCCAGAAGCTAATGTCTAAAAATGCTCAAGAATCACTGCACTGGAAAAGAGGCTCAATCATCCCAGCCAAAGGCCTTAGTGGTAAAATGCTGCAGTGTGTGATTGCTAACTTAGTGTTCTAAAAATCAGAGTTCATTTCACTAGGTTAACCATTCTATATCAGTGAATAAAAATGTGTATGACACAAGATAGGGTTGCAGAGTTCTCCATATCTTCTAACTAAAATATCCCATCTTGTGCCATGCACAAAAACAGAGTACAAATTCCATTTAACTCTACATTTTAGAACACACTGTAGTAACCATTATATATAAAATTTCTATGCTTCTCTTTCAAGCTGCTGGACAGGATTACAACATATTCTATGTAACAAAAAAGAGGTAGCACATTCAACTTTTTACCTCAACTTTGGAATCAGATAGCATCACATTATGTTATTGTTGATGGAAATGAATCGTTGGAAACCATTTCATAAAAGAAAAACTTGCTGCTACCATGATGTTAAAATTGTTCCAAAGATGGCAAGGCAAAAAATATTTTAGTGTGATGTGAGGATATGCATGTAGAGTAAAACTCAGTGCACTTTAAAGTCATCCCCCAATTGCCTCTCATGATACACAAGATATAACAAGAGCAAAAAGCCACAATTAGTATAATTCAAATAGTTTAACAATATATTCCAATGCCTATCTGCACCCTGATCCAGTCTCCATGCGGGATTTGTGAACCTCAGCTCAAAATACTCAGCCCTGTTATGTTTTTAAAAATACACTATGAACTTTATGGCACTTGCTCATATACATATTGTTTTCCCTTCTCTTTGAGGAAACTGATGGCAGAATGAGAAAAAATAAATTTAATCATCCATGGTAATATTGCGGAAGAGGTAAGCCATAGACTCCCCATTGTGGATTCGACGGATAGCTTCAGAAAGGATCAAGCTGATATCCACAGTCTTTATCTTGGGACACTGCAGTTTTTGTACTTCGTGAGGAACTGTATTGGTGACCACAACCTATCAAAGTATAGTAAAAGAAAAAAGCATCAGAAAACATGGTTGAAATATCTATTTAGAATCCATCCATGAAAAATATTGTCTAAGAAAAAAATCAAACTAGCAGCTCTTTAAAATTATCATTGGGAAACAGATTATTTATGTACTGTATTTTTCAGAGCATAAGATACTCCGAAGTATAAGATCCACCTAGTTTTTGGGGAGGAAAACAAGGGGAAAAAATCTGCCTCTGCTTCCCAGCAATTTGCCTCTTTGCAACAAACAGCAAACAGTACAGAGATATACACTGTTATGGTGTTACATTTCAGACTATACTTGTACAGATGCTGTTAAAATTGATATACTTTCTGGAAGTATAGTTATTCTCTGCTATTTAAAAGAAGATACAATAGCACTGGGCCTCTTCGGGTTAAGCATTTATTTTAAAAAGCTTCTTCATTTTGCTAAGTTGTCTAGAACAATAATAAAGCAGTTTTTAAAAAAATAAGTCTAATAATTTGAACCTTATATAGGCATTTATAGTTATTGACTTACCTCCTTGCAAGCAAAAAGCAAACAGCCTGATGAGCACAAGAAAAAAATATCTCCCTCTGCCTCCCAGCAATTTGCCTCCTGCAGCAAACAGCAAGTTTCACTTTCAATTTCAGCAAGGGCCTCCCAATCATCAGCTGTTTCAGGCTGCAGGGATTGCCATAGCCTATTGCTGCCTCTGCAAGTCCCATTTTTCCCGTTTACTGCAAGGAGGTAATTGCTGGGAGGCAGAGGCCAAAGGGTGGGGCCTGGTGGGGTAGGTGGGGCTACATTCAGTGTATAAGATGCACCCAAATTTTCACTCTCTTTTTTGGGGGAAAGGTGCATCTTATACTCCGAAAAAATACTGTGTGTAAGATTTCATCAGACAAGAAGGAATTATAGCTAGATTTGAGATTAAAGTATTGGTGATGTCCCTTGCCACAGTTTGAAATGCAGTTAACAGAATTGCAGTATGTCGTAGAAAATTAAAAATGAATTCGTTTTGGATATAGTAAGAGAAAGTTAATCTATCTGTTGCATCACCAGTTGTTACTGGTGCAAACAGAAGGGTAAAATACAGGTAGTCCTCGACTTATAACAATTCACTAAGTGGTCGTTCAAAGTTCAACATCACTAAAAAAAGTGAGTTATGACCATGATCACACCTATGACCATTGCAGCATCCTCATGGTCATGTGATTTACATTTGGATGCTTGCCAACTGACTCATATTTAATACAGTTGTAGTGTCTCGAGGTCATGTGATCACCTTTTGCAACCTTCCGACAAAGTCAATTCACTTAACAACTATGTTACTAATTTAACAGCTGCAGTGATTCACTTAACAAATGTGGCAAGAAAAGTCAAAAAATGGGGTAAAACTCACTTAACAACAGAAATGTTGGGCTCAATTGTGATCATAAATTGAGGACTATCTGTACAGGGTCTATAAGTCAAGAATTTGATATGGCATCCTCCTCTTAGACATGATAGTCCTGGAATCACCATGCACTGAAATGAAGAGTAAAATAGATCTGGAAGGATTTGGTGCATATTTATATATGACGTGGTTTATGAAATGACTTTAAAAAAAAAACCTTCAGTACGTATTTCCTTGAAAAGGGAACAACTTTCTCTGACCCAAGAGTGGTCATTATAGGACCCTCTGCTTGACTGGTGGCACCTTAGTATAGCGGCATGGTGCTCTTTATTTTCACAGGGCTAATATTGTCTGTCAACTCTATAATTGTCTGCAACATCTGACATGTAGCTTTGTGTGTAGATTAAGTTGGTAGACACAATGCACCACTATATACCCTCTGTATTGCTCTGTTATATTTCCTTCTTGAAGAAATGCTGCCACTGGCAACCGCTTCCTCTCCTCCTACACCATTAATTCAGAAAAACAACTGGAAGGCACAACTTTTCTTTAAGTGAGGAAAATTATACACAGATCAGAAAGGACAGATTATTTGGACAGGAAGGCATCAAAACAGAACCCTTTGTTTCCATAGTCTGGAAACATTCAGCAATGAATTATGGCTATATGGAGAACAAACAGTGTTGAAAAGGAGAAAAGCAAGGACCTTAACGCACAAAAGAGAGACATATTTTAAAAGAAACAATAAACCTTAGGAGGTCTCCTGTCTGAACATTTTGTTTTCAACTATTACTTTTTCTGAAATGACAGACTAATGACACTTAGTTTCCAAATTCAACTTATCCTTTTATCCCAAGAAAGCCTGCTCTCTGCCACAGGTTATTTATTATAAAAAGGGCAGAATGAAGTGAATGCAAGTAGAAACTGCTAGAATTTCTCTTTGGGCTCTGTATACACACAGTAGCAGTGTCCTCTATGCATTGATATCTGCTAATTGCTAATAACTATGGGATATTTAAAAACCAGAACTCTTTAGATAAGAGGCTCAAAACAAAGCTGCAAACAACACTTTCCCTAGAACTGCTAGCAAAGTAAAGTAGCTAGGTGTACATACACCTACAGGCAGAGACAATTGGGAACAGTTGAACTGAACTTGAAGTAGTTGGATGAAAAGGCTTTATCTCTTTCAAATGCTTTGTATGGCCTTACTGTGTGTTATATATACATATGTTCATGCACATACTCAATTAGATCCCCCCTCCCAATAAAATATGTCCTTTTATCTTAGGGAAGGGTTTTTTTGGTTCTAGTTCTGCTTTGTGTTCTTTGTTTTGGGGAAAAAAGACATTCAAATTATTAGTCCATTGCCTACAGAAACTTGCCTCATCAATTGAGGACTCTTCAATTAGACGTGGGGCATCAGCAGACAAGAGACCATGAGTGGCCATGATAAAGATCTTGTAAGCACCACGCTCTTTCAGGATTTCTGCAGCTGCCACAAAACTTTCAACATCATCAATTATGTCATCCTGAGAAGAAAAGCATATCCCAGTTAAATTCTGGGGAAAGGATAAAAAAAGCTATGCTCTTGCCTCAAATGCTTTAGCACTAACGTAAATTCAAAAAGATCTGAAGAATTAAAAGTATTTGCCTAATGTTAATCCGTCCATTTTTTTCATCCACAAACATTTTAACAAGTATTTTCTAGCAGCACCAGATAGATTGCATTTTAAGATGTAACATCTTTCCCCCCAAAATATCTGAAAGTCTGTTTAAAAAACAAACAGATAATCTTCAAAAAATTAAATTAAACTTTGATTGCATTGTTAGTGATCTCTCTCTCACAAAATACACTACCCTGATTCACAAGATTCACAAAAGAGCTGCCTTGATTTAGAAATACACTATGTTCTAGAGACCACCTGGAATTTCTGTAATATCTTTGGAAAAGGTCACCATGTTTTGTGGTGCCTTCATATTGTGAGAAATTTTTAGCCAGGTTCTGTGAACTGACATATCTAGTGTCAGGAAGCCAGATTTAGCTACAGTACCACTGAATTTAATAACATAATGAAACAACATACCAAGTTTGTATAATTAAAATAGATATTAGATGCTTTCCTGCTGAAACTTGCTATAGTAATATAGAATATTATTTAATCTTAGTAAGACATAAGGTCAAATCTATCAGTCATTCCCTCAGAATAGGAAAATTATATACTGATAACCCTTCAGAATTGTGTTTTGTTTGCACATTTATCAAAACATACAGATTTCAGAAACCAATACTATGTCCTATTACAAACAGGATTGTGTGGATGATGTAGAACATCTGTCTTTAATTAAGCACAGCAAAAGTGAAAAGGGATATTGCATGACTGCTTAAAAGTGTCAGCATAATCAATATTGGCTTTGAGCCCAGAACTAAAATCCAAGCTATATTCAGATATAAATAATTAAGCAGAGTTCAAACTGAAGATGTTCACATTCATTCTCTCGCCTTTTCATTCCTTACCACAATTATGGCAATTCTACCTCCAACATCTCCAACTACTGTTATGGGTGGTTTCTCTTTGGCCATCATCACTATGGGAGGGAAACAAACCCAGAACCATAGATTTATTGTACAGCATGGATACATGTTCTTGCTTTGTAAATTAATGCATAGCATAGTGTTTTACTGTAGTGTTCCTTCTGCATCATTAAAGAGGTATCTTTAATTATTTCCTTAGTGGTTACAATTAGAATATAACCAATAAGGAAATAATTAAAGATATCTCTTTAGTTGGACTGTAACCAATACAGAACCAATTATTGTATATGTGAATTAATATACATACATATGTAGATAATATATTACAAGCTCCCTACATGAGATAAATATCTTTCTATTTCAAACCCAAATGAACTGAGCATTAGTTTGCCTATCTGATGTTTTCAAAAATTACAACCAAAGGCTGAAATGAAACAGTTGGAATCAACCAGACTTGGGATCACTGCTAAATGTTAAAAAAAATCAGACAAAATAATCCAGACATATAGTGAAGTAGCTGATATTGTACCATTCCAAATGTGATTTCATTCAGCATTATTATTACTGTAGGAGGCATTTGTGCAGGCAGATTAATTCTGCGTCAGTGGATACTTGGCCATGCCCATTTGTGGTGATAACCTTCAATATAGATTTTAATTACAAATGAACCCAAATGCAAACTAGCTTCCATAAAATTAGCATTTCTGTTTACAATACATGGATGGCTACCTACCACCTAAAAACAATAATTTGCTAAACAGAAATTTACTAATGTTTTACTGTCAAATGCTGCTTCATTCATAATCTTCCAACACCAATAGAAGCGAATAATTTGCTGTTAAATTTCAGCTGATTATACTGCAATTCAAATCATAATGCTAGCAGTAGTAATTATGCACATTTCTTTACGTATTGCAATATGTACTGTAAAAAATGGGATACTACTTAAAAGTGCAAACCTACCCAATGTTTAGAAATAGTATGTTTCATTTTTACATGCTCACTGAATTTATAAAGGATTTCACTGTAGACATTTTTCCAGGCATAAACCAAAAAGAAGCAATAAATGTTATTAGAATCCTACTTCTCAATATGCTATTTCTATACTTGGATAGGTTTAATCATACAAACCCCCACTTTCAACATGAAGAAATGCAGCGTAAATACAGATAAATTCTATACTTGACAACTTGACTGTTTAGCCAAATATAACAAATTTCAGATTGTCCCCTGATGTATAATTGTAAAGAGAAAAATACAATTTGACAATGTGAGTTGACAAGTTTTGTTTGACAAACTACTGTGTACAAATATAGAAAAATGTAACAACATACAGGGTAGCTCCAGGCCAGTGCACAATGTAGTATTTTTTACTGTTGGAGGAGAGTGCCGTCCATCATCCATGTCTTGCTCTGTGCACTGAGCCTCTCCATGGATAACTGCCAGGCCTAACCGCAGTCGCTCAGCATAAGACTGGGCCCTGTGTAAGTAGGAACCAAGTATTAGTCAAGGCAAGACTTTCTCTCTGAGAAGCTCTAAAGATATATTCACTTACCCATTTTTCAAACAAGATGAAGCTTCAGAAAGGAGTTGTACACGCTTTTTCATCAATTATTGATGAAAAGAAAAATTATGCTTCCTTTCAGCAAAATAGTACAGATGCTTTTGGCCCTTTGATTCCCCCCTCCCCCATAAGCATATTTTTTTCTATTAAGTATATATTATTTGAAAAATGCTTTCTAAGCACAAGGCCTTCCAAAGTCACAATCACCCACCAAAGTTCTTTTAAGCATTCATGGATGCACGAAAAGTGTTTTCATTTGTGAAAAATGGGGAGGGGGGAGCTATTATTTAGCCTACTGACTTATGCATAATCTAAGCTTTTAATTTGGTGACCTTAATTAAAAATTTCTACCCTGAAG
Organism: Natrix helvetica; assembly: GCF_964273705.1. Taxonomy (NCBI): domain Eukaryota; kingdom Metazoa; phylum Chordata; class Lepidosauria; order Squamata; family Natricidae; genus Natrix; species Natrix helvetica. The sequence goes on from NC_138548.1 coordinate 248,911,381, forward strand.
AGGCTCAGTGCATATATCCATTTAATTCTAAGTATTAGAGATCCAGCTGTATATTTCAACCCCAAACCACCCCAACGAGGCTGTCGAAGTGATGTCCCGGTGTTTGGAGGCCGTCGGGGTCTGGATGGGGGACAACAGACTTAAACTCAACCCCTCCAAGACTGAGTGGCTGTGGCTACCGGCACCTCGGTTCAGCCAGCTGATTCCGTCGCTGGCCATAGGGGGCGAACAATTGCCCCCTGTGGAACGGGTGCGCAATTTGGGCGTCCTCCTTGATGCCCGGCTGTGAATGGATGACCATGTGGCAGCCGTGGCGAGGGGGGCGTTCCACCAGGTTCGCCTGGTGCGCCAATTGCGCCCCCTACTGGACCGGGATGCCCTACGCACGGTCACCCATGCGCTGGTGACGTCCCGCCTGGATTACTGCAACGCTCTCTACATGGGGCTTCCCTTGGGACGCGCCCGGAGACTGCAGTTAGTTCAGAACGCAGCCGCGCAGGCTGTGATGGGGAGTACGAGGTACCCCCACGTAACACCTCTCCTGCGCGAGCTGCACTGGCTACCTGTGGTTTTCCGGGTGCGTTTCAAGGTGCTGATTACCATCTTTAAAGCGCTCCATGGCACGGGACCTAGTTACTTGCGGGATCGCATCCTCCCACATACATCCCTGCGGCCAATTCGCTCACACAGGGAGGGACTTTTCCTGGTGCCGTCCACTAGGCAATGCCAACGGGCGACACCAAGGAGTAGGGCCTTCTCTGTGATGGGCCCAACCCTCTGGAATGACCTCCCCCCCGACATTAGAACCACTTCTGACCTCCGCTCCTTCCGGCAAAAATTGAAGACCCACCTGTTCCGACTAGCAGGCCTGGCATAATTACAACTGTCCCTCCTGGCAAATGTATTATATCTGGTTATTTTAGGGGTTTTTTAATTTACTGCGTCTATTTTAGGTGTTTAAACTCATATTTATATTAGCTTTGTACAGTTCTTTTAATTGCATTTTAACCTCCTCCATGTCAACTGTACATATTTAACTTTTTTATTGTATTTTGTTATATTCTGTATGGACTGTACACCGCCCCGAGTCCCTTTTGGGAGAGGGGGCGGTCTAGAAGCATCAAATATAAATAAATAAATAAATAAATAAATAAATAAAATTTTGAGGGGCATTACTGTATTTTTCAGAGTATGACGCACCTTTTCCCCTCAAAAAAGAGGCTGAAAATCTGGGTACATCTTATAGACTGAATATAGCATTTTTTGCCTCCCGAAACCCCGCCCCCTTCACCAAAATGGCTGTGCATAGCCTTTAGGAGGCTTTCAGAGTACCCCTGGGGGCTGAGGAGGGCAGAACCTCCCCCCAGCCTCCAGGAGCACTCTATAAACCTCCTAAAGGCTATGCATGCCCTTTTTTTTGAAGAAAAACGGGCCATTTTTGAGAGGTCTGCAGACTGCAAAAACTTTTTTTTTAAATTTGCCTCTTCAAAATCTTGGTGCGTCTTATACTCCGGTGCGTCTTATACTCCGAAAAATACGGTATTTGGAGAATGATGCCCTAAAAGTTGGAAGTCACCAATAGTTATTGGCATACAAAATCCAATTTCTATGGTTGTGCATCAACTCAGATCTAAAGAGAAAAATATAATTTGACAATGTTAGTGGATAAGCCCATGGTGAGTCTCAGGAATTCTGTGCTAGCATCTTTTTCAGAGATTGTACAAAATGTTCTGAACCACATTTGGTCACTGAATTTTGATCTCTGTACGATCCTACTAGGTGGAATTTTGTAGATAGGAATTTTTGTAATATAGGTATTCTTTGCTTAACTATCTGTTACTTAGCAGCCATTTGAAGTTACGACAGATCCCCACAACCCAGTCCCGGAGTTCCAATGGCCGCACATGTCCCTGTGGACATGTGATCACATTTGGGGCGCTTGGCAACAGACTCACATTTATGACTGTTTGCAGGGTCCCATGTCACATGACCACAATTTTCAACGGTTTCTGGCATTTACTTCCAGTTTCAGCAAAAATGCTCTTTGGATAATATAGATTCATTTATCAACCAATGCATTTGATTAACAACTGTTGCAAAATAGGTCGTAAAATTGGATATGGCTACATGGTGACCTACTTAATGACCATCATGACTTGCAATCATAATTCTGGGCTCAATTACACTTTATACGTCAAGGGCTACCCTATTCATATCTAAATAAATACCTCTTAGCAGCATCAGGACTCTTTGCTACTATAACTGCATTCCTATAATCAGGAATCTAAAAGAAAATGGAGAAAAGGTTTTGATTTTAAAGCAGTTTGGTTCTGAAAGTAATTCTTTTTACAAGTAATTATTTGTTACTATGTGACTGGGGAAAAATCATTTAAGGACTACCATACTTGGTAACTTTTAAATAAATGCCGAATCCATTACTATAAAGTAATTACACTTCCTTTTTATTTAATTGTGCAAGGAATTACCCATTATAATATGAGAACATGAGGCTAGCTTGTCTGAGAATGTGAGGCCAGGATGGAGATACCATCATGTTAATATGAAGCAGGCATGTACACAAAGAGGATAGGAACCAGGAATCTTGTCAAAAATATTTCTTCATGAGATAATTAAGAACAAACCAAATTATTAAGGATCAGAGAAGAAGTGATAATGCTCAGTCACTCTGAGATGGCGAGCAAATAAATGTAATTCATATATACATACATCTATACATACATACATATCAGCAGACAGCCAAGGGAGATTGGGGGTTTAACATACAGATTCCCCCATCCCACTGAGCGTTCCCATACTTTGTTGTAAATCAACAAAACGAGCTTTGTGGAATAAAAGGGATTCTGAAAACTGCCCAATCTTTGAATCATCCTGGATTCAGACATGGCAGTTTCAGTCTATCTAGCAAGTGCCTGGCAGCCTAGTTGAGAAGGATGCTGGTAATAGGGATGAATGTGTGTGTGAGAAACTACAGGTTTAATCATTAGGTCTCCATTTATTCCACCGGAACTTGACATGCCTCAGTGTTTGGTTGAAAATGATTTCTGTGTGTTCTTCCGTATTTCCTGGCTGTTCAATGTGTGTCTCATATGCTCGAGTCACAACTGTCTAGAAAACCCAGGTACAAAACATGGGTAGTTGCAAAATCTGCATGTCTCTAGGCTGCATGTGTGAATGACCATAACTTAAATTTGGTAGCGGGTGTAACAATATTCAGCACTCACAAACTTGTTTTTTTCATTATCTGTACTGAGAGATAATATAGATATAGATATGAAAACATTATCTTCTAATACCGTGTTTCCCTGAAAATACGACATGTCCTCATAATACAGCCATGCCACATTTTTCAGGTGGGCAAAAATATAACCCCCCCTGGACAACCCCCCACCTCCGGCCAGGCACAGCACCACTCACCAACCTAGCAGAAGGTGCCAAGCTGCGGGAACCTGGGGGGAAGCAAAGGTGATTGCGTTGCTTGTGCCTTCGGGATACCGCTAGGTTGGTGAGCAGCGCTGTGCCCAGCTGAAGACGGGGGTTGCCGTGTGGCTGCTCTCTTGCGAGCCGGGCACAGCCTCATGGGCGAATGGCTGTGTTGTGCTGTCACAGCAGTGCAACACAACAGCCATGAAGCGACCACGCTCACAAGCAGCCACCAAGCACAGCGCCATTCACTGACCTAGGGGTATCGCCAAGCCGCGTGAGCGCCTCCTCGCTGCTGCCCGGCTCCCGCGGCTTGGCACCGTCCAAATGCCAGTGAATGGCATTCTGCACGGCTGGAGAGGGGGGTTGCGCGAGCGGCTGTTCCGCTCTTGCTCGCCTGCCTCCAAGCCTCACGATGCATGGCCCAGCTCTCATTACGGAGCCAGGGCACTTCTGCCGCCGCCCCCATCCCGGCTTTTTCTGCGGCTTCCAACCCGAGTATTTCGGCAGTGGCCACTCTGGGTGCACGCTCTATGGTTGTACGCTCTGCAGGCAGCTGGCCCACATCCATAGAGCGTGCGCCCAGAGCATCCACTTCTGAAAGACTCGGGTTGGAAGCTGTGGAAAAAGCCAGGCTGGCATGGCGGCGGAGGCGGAAGTGCCCTGGCTCTGTAATGAGAGCTGGGCCATGCATCGTGAGGCTGGCAGGCGGGCGAGCAAGAGCGAAACAGCCGCTCGCTCAACCCCCCTCTCCAGCCGTGCAGAGCGCCATTCACTGGCATTTGGATTGTGCCAAACCATAGGAGCCAGGGGGCGGCGAACAGGCGCTCACACGGCTTGGCGATACCCCTAGGTCAGTGAATGGCGCTGTGCCCGGCTGCAAAGGGGATTTGCCGGGTGGCTGCTCATGAGCCTGGTCGCTTCATGGCTGTTGTGTTGCACTGCTGCGACAGCGCAACACAGCCATTCGCCCATGAGACTGTGCCCAGCTCTTTGGGAGCCTGCTCGCAAGAGAGCAGCCACCCGGCAACCCCAAAACAACAAACCCTCCCCCTATAATAAAGCCAAAGCCAAAGCCATATTTTGTAGGTAAAAAGAAAATAAGAACCTGTCGTATTTTCGGAGAAACACGGTAGAACAAAGGTTATGACTTTTAAGAGATCAAAATCCCTTTTACCTCTTCCTGTATATACTGAAGCAAGAAAGGCGATGCTCTCAAGTTATCCACAGGAAAGCTAAAAAAACCCTGTATTTCTTTCTGATGAAGATCCATAGTGATGATGTGGCTTAAACCTAAAAACCAAACAAATATAAAATATTATATATACAACTTCCAACAATTACAGAGGGATATATAATTATTTATGTTGGAATTAACTAAGATGCTTACTATCAGGATGGACTTAAATCACAAGGCAGGAAATCTCATTTTAAAGTTTAAAATCACATTTAGTTATTGAAGAAAGATTCTGTAATTATAATGTGCATTCCTGATGTCTGTTATAACCTGAATACACATTCTTCACTGTTTCAGGAAAGATTCATACTCTAAAACCCAAACAAAGGATATTTAATCAAAACTTTTTCAGATTAAAAGAAAGTGATATAATGATTTTAGCACCAAAGAAGTTGATTAACATTGAAGTCATTAAGAAATGAACTAGCTCCAGTTCAATTATTTGTGGTTACAGGTAGTCCTCAACTTACAACCACAAATGAGCCCAAAGTTTATGTTGCTAAGTGAGTTTTGCCCCATGTTATGACCTTTTTTCCAAATTGTTAAAATAATCATTACAGTGTTAAGTTAGTAACAAGGTTGTTAAATGAATCTAGATTCCCTTTTGACTTTTCTTATCAGGTTACAAAATGTGATCACATGACCCCAGGATACTGCAACCATCATAGAAATGAGTCAGTCGACAAGTGTCTAAATTTTGATCACATGACCATGGAATGCACAATAGTTTTGTAAAAAACAGCCATAAGTCACTTTTTTCAGTAACTTGAAATGGTCACTAAATGAGCTGTTGTAAGTCGAGGACTACCTCTATTTGGAGGATATTTTTCTTATGATATACTAACAGAATGACCATCCTTAGCCTTTTCCATTATTGATAAAAAAGGAACAGCTGAATCATTTGCATTTTGTGTCTCTTTCTTTTTTACACACAAATATAGGAAATATCACATCAGGGCATAAACAAGGAAGGAAAAATCACAGACTTCTATAAGATATTTTTAACACAAAGATGTCATACGCTACACACACACACACACACACACACACAGAATAAATCACAGAATCTTGGAATCTGTGATAGAAACTTCTAATCCTCATTTACTAGTGAGTTCGTTACTATGGAGTCTCTTTCAAAAATCAGTATGAGTGATTCTAAACATGGTATCTTTTTAATAATTGTTCTGATAGCTTTTCTGCAGAAAACTATTCTTATAGTAGAAGGCAAAACTCTACAAAATCAGTTACTCTTGTCACCATCTTTGGGGACAGATCAAACATCGCTTATATGAACTGCTAGAACTAAAACCAATGTTGCCTCATTTACCTGCTTTAGCCAACATAGAAGCAAGGAGTTTACAGACTATTGAGCCTCTCTTCCTCATTTTGCTTTGTTTACTATAAGGGAAGTAGGGGATTACACCTGTGATGGTTTTGGCACAGGATGTTTTCAGTGCATAAACCATAATCAACAGTTCCATTACTGCAGTGTTCACATCTCTGAAAAGGTAGAAAATACAAATCAGTTATCTCTGGTCCATAATCCTACAATATTAGATATTTTGTCAACACTATATCATGGTTTGCCAAATAGTCCATACATAAAATTAAGGCACAGATTACAAATCGCAATAGCTGTGGTCACATATGGTGCCAATCTGAAATAAATACCCCTTGGTTATTATTCAGTGTGCTGTGTGAATTCAGCTACATTTAAAAAAAATCATTTAATAACATCACAACAAACTAGTCAGCTTTTTTATCTTCACTTGACATTTTCCCAACTATAGAAAAACCTGGGATTCTATAGAAACCTAACATAAATTTCTGTATATAAAAATGAGTACAGTAGATAAGCAGTTTTGAAAAATAGTTTGTAAATCATTACCATGTTTCCCCGAAAATACGACAGGGTCTTATGTTTTTTTGACCCACGAAATATGGCCTTGGGCTTATTAAAGGGGAGGGCTTATTATTTTCGGGTTGCCGGGCGGCTGCTCCCTTGCAACTAGGTTCCCAAAGAGCCGGGCACAGCCTCAGGGTCGAATGGCTGTGTGGCGCTGTCACAGCAGCAACACAGCAGCCATGAGGTGACCAAGCTTGTGAGCAGCCGCCCGGCAACCCCCCTTTCCAGCCAGGTACAGCACCACTGACCGACCTAGCAGTACCCGGAAGACACCAAGCAATGCGAGCGCCTGTTCGCTGCCCTTCGCCTCCCACGGCTCAGTGCCTTCGGAATGCCCTTAGGTGAATGAATGGGGCTCTGCATGGCTGGAGAGGAGTGTTGTGCAGTGGCTTTTCCACTCCCCGCTCGCGGGAAGGGCACCTGTGCTGCTGGCGCCACCCGTTTTTTTTTTTCAAAGCACGGATGACGGATGCCGCTCTGGGAGTACGCTCTATAGTTGTGGGCTGCAGATCGTACAATCATAGAGCCCCATTCAATCACCTAGGGGCATTCCGAAGGCACCGAGCCACGGGAGGCGGAGGGTGGCGAACAGGCACTCGCATTGCTTGGTGCCTTCTGGGTACAGCTAGGTCGGTCGGCGGCGCTGTACCCGGCTGGAAAGGGGAGTGCAGGGCGGCTGCTCGCAAGCTTGGTAACCTCATGGCTGCTGCATTGCTGCTGCGACAGCGCAACACAGCCATTCGACCCTGAGGCTGTGCCCGGCTCTTCGGGAGCCTGCTCACAAGAGAGCAGCTGCCCAGCAACACCCCCCCCTTCAGCTGGGTACAGCGCCGCTGACCGATTTAGTGGTACCCCCAAAGCACCAAGCAACGCGAGCGCCTTTGCCCCCACCTTGTTCCCACGGCTTGGCTCCTTCGGAATACCGCTAGGTCGGCGAGTGGTGCTCTGCCTGGCCGGAGGGGGTGATTGCCCAGGGGGCTTATTTTCGGGGGTGGGCTTATCTCTGAGGGGGAGCTGGACCTTGCAGGGATAACGGAGACCTGGTTGGGCCACGAGGGTGGTTTACCCCTCGTGGAAATGTGCCCACCAGGTTTCCGCGCATTCCATCAGCCTCGGGCCCTGGGTAAGGGTGGTGGGGTGGCGGTAGTTATACGGGAAGGTCTAGAGCCGAGGGAGTTCACTGTTCCTCAGATATCCGGGTGTGAGTCCCTTGGTGTGAAATGGGGCCCAGGGAGGCAGTTGGGTTTGCTGATTGTATACTTGGCTCCTCGCTATACATCAGCGGCCCTGCCCGAGCTCCTCGAGCTGATCTCGGAGACGGCGGTTGAGATCCCCAGGCTTGTGGTTATGGGGGATTTCAACCTGCCGTCGACGGGAGCAGCGTCTGAGGTGGCTCGGGAGTTCATGGCTTCCATGACAGCCATGGGCCTGACCCAGTTAATTCAGGGCCCCACACACGAAGGTGGCCACACATTGGACCTTGTTTTTGTATCTGAGCAGTGGACGAGTGATCTGGGTATAGGGGACTTTGTTGTTACACCCCTGTCATGGTCGGATCACTCATGTCTCCGGCTGGACTTCCCTGGCGCTACCCCCCACCGCGAGGAGGCGGGACCAGATGGTCCAAGCTGGTACCGCCCCAAGCACCTGATGGAGCCGGATAGGTTCCAGACGGAGCTTGGGCCATTACCTGTAGCCCTGACCCGCGCTCGGTCGGAGGACCTAGCGGCCGCCTGGAATAGGGCGGCGGCTGGGGCCTTGGACCGGGTTGCGCCTTTGCGACCTCTCCTGCGGCAGCGACCCACCCGGGCTCCTTGGTATACCGAGGAGCTGAGGGTGATGAAGCGCCATAGGAGACGTCTAGAGAGCAGGTGGAGGTCCTCACGCTCCGAATCTGATCGAACACAGGTAAGAGCCTATTTACGGACCTACCTTGTGGCATTAAGGGCGGCCAAACGTAGATATTGCGCTGCTCTTATTGCGTCCGCGGATAACCGCCCTGCCGCCCTGTTTAGGGTGACCCGCTCCCTCTTGTCACAGAGGACGCAGGGGGCACCCTTGCAGGGCAGAGCAGAGGAGTTTGGGGAATATCTGCAGGATAAAGTCGCTCAGATCCGGAGCGGATGGGCCCCCCTCAGTGGACCAGACGGGCCGCCAACAGCGAGTCTTGTGAGACCATCCTGGGAGGAGTTTGATTCTGTTGCCCCCGAGGATTTGGATAGGTTGCGTGGACAGCTACGACCCACCACATGTTTAATGGACCCGTGTCCCTCCTGGTTGGTACTGGCATCTTGGGAGGTGACCCGAGGCTGGCTTCTGGGCCTGGTGAATGCCTCATTGGGTGAGGGATCCTTACCAGCCGCCTTGAAGGAGGCGGTGGTGAGACCCTTACTTAAGAGGCCTGCACTCGACCCAATGGAGCTAGCTAACTATCGTCCAGTCTCCAACCTTCCGTTTTTAGCGAAGGTTGTCGAGAATGTGGTGGCGCAGCAGTTTCCACAACACCTTGACGAATCCGAGTATCTAGACTCACGCCAGTCCGGCTTCCGACCCGGGCACAGCACAGAGACAGCCTTGGTCGCGTTGGTCGATGATCTCTGGAGGGCCAGAGATAGAGGTTGTTCCTCTATCCTGGTCCTATTAGACCTCTCGGCGGCTTTTGATACCATCGACCATGGTATCCTATTGCGCCGGTTGGAGGGGATAGGAGTCGGAGGTACCGTTCTGCGGTGGTTCGGCTCCTACCTCTCCGACCGGAAGCAATGTGTGTTGACAGGGGGACAGAGGTCGACCCCGAGGCCACTCACTTGTGGAGTGCCACAGGGGTCGGTCCTCTCGCCTCTCCTGTTCAACACATATGTGAAGCCGCTGGGTGAGATCATCCGTGGTTTTGGGGTTGAGTGTCACTTCTACGCTGATGATACCCAGCTGTATATTTCAACCCCAAACCACCCCAACGAGGCTGTCGAAGTGATGTCCCGGTGTTTGGAAGCCGTCGGGGTCTGGATGGGGGACAACAGACTTAAACTCAACCCCTCCAAGACTGAGTGGCTGTGGCTACCGGCACCTCGGTTCAGCCAGCTGATTCCATCGCTGGCCATAGGGGGCGAACAATTGCCCCCTGTGGAACGGGCGCGCAATTTGGGCGTCCTCCTTGATGCCCGGCTGTCAATGGATGACCATGTGGCAGCCGTGGCGAGGGGGGCGTTCCACCAGGTTCGCCTGGTGCGCCAATTGCGCCCCCTACTGGACCGGGATGCCCTACGCACGGTCACTCACGCGTTGGTGACGTCCCGCCTGGATTACTGCAACGCTCTCTACATGGGGCTGCCCTTGGGACGCGCCCGGAGACTGCAGTTAGTTCAGAACGCAGCCGCGCGGGCTGTGATGGGGAGTACAAGGTACTCCCACGTAACACCTCTCCTGCGCGAGCTGCACTGGCTACCTGTGGTTTTTCGGGTGCGTTTCAAGGTGCTGATTACCATCTTTAAAGCGCTCCATGGCACGGGACCTAGTTACTTGCGGGATCGCATCCTCCCACATACATCCCTGCGGCCAATTCGCTCACACAGAGAGGGACTTCTCCTGGTGCCATCCACTAGGCAATGCCAACGGGCGACACCAAGGAGTAGGGCCTTCTCTGTGATGGGCCCAACCCTCTGGAATGACCTCCCCCCCGACATTAGAACCACTACTGACCTCCGCTCCTTCCGGCAAAAATTGAAGACTCACCTGTTCCGATTAGCAGGCCTGGCATAATTACAACTGTCCCTCCTGGCAAATGTATTAACTGGTTATTTTAGGGGTATTGTTTTTAACTTATTGTGTGTGTTTTAGGGGTTCAAAATCCTATATTTATATATATTGCTTTGTACAGTTCTTTTAATTCCATTTTTAACCTCCTCCATTCCAACTGTACATATTCAATTTTTATTGTATTTTGATATATTTTGCATGGACTGTACACCGCCCCGAGTCCCTTTTGGGAGAGGGGGCGGTCTAGAAGCATGAATAATAAATAAATAAATAAATAAATAAATAAATAAATAAATAAATTTTTGTCCATGCGTAAAATGTGGCAAGGCTTTAGTTTCAGGACAGGTTGTATTTTCGGGGAAACACGGTAACAAACTTTTGCAATGCATATCCAGGCAAGATTTAAGACCATGTTCTAAGACATAATATTTTGTATACAATTAATCAAATTATATACTTAATTTGTAAATAGTATATTTGAACTAAGAGGACATCCCAGAACAGAGGTAGACCATTTAATACTAATAGGCACCAATGTGCTCCTGAACCTGTCCTCTCTGTTCCCTCAATACAACTGGTTTTAATTTCTTTTAAAGTTACTTGTGGTTTTTAAAAGTGACATTGACATCTCTCAAGGCCAGACTAAGCTGTCTTATCCCACAATGATGATGAATTTAATTAGCACAATTATTAACATTGCAGTAATCATTAGCAGCAAGGATAAACTGTAGTGGGGTTGGGAGAAAAGTGTTTGCATGTGTTAATTTGTTAGGAAATTTCTTACAGAATCAGTATACTCAACAGCAGTTCATTTATCCAAGAAAATGCATTTTAGCCTTCACAGTTGAAGGACAATGTACAAAACTCTCACCTGGGAATTGTCTGAATGATAAATACATCTTGCCCTCGGACTGACTCTTTTATTTCAACTCTTGTTTCTACAGAGAAACACAGATAATTAAACAAACTGTCTAACATATCCTTAAAACTACTAATAGCAGCACCGAAATACAAGGGTTGGATAGGGTTAAAAAAGAATCCATTTCAAACCTATCCTAATCTAATGAAAATAAAACATATCCTACAGAAATGAATAGCATTTGAATCTTAAAAAGAAATGTGTTATTATATATTAAATTTAAGGACAGAAATTTTTATACCACAAGTATTTGTTGATGTGAATAAATTCTGTTCCCTTTGCCAAGCCATTTCTGTCTGTCTATCCTTAGCTCTAGCTATTCTCCACCTCTTTCTAGCTGTTTGGAAAGTTGTACTATAGATTCCACTTCTGAAAACCAACAGTGTACAGTTAACAGGTTGAACAAAATTACGGAAAGCCAGATTCAAGTCCACTCTTAGCAAATGGCTGTTGCAGAGAAAAGGAAAGGAAGGCTAGAATGCTGAGTATATCATTTTGAGCTCCTGGTGGTTCTAATGCAGTTAAATAATAGTAATAAATAAATCCTAATTTAAAAGGCTTTTGAACAGAAGATTTATCACATTCATAATTCTTCTGACAAGACTTCCCATTATAGCAGGAAGAGAAATATATAATTTATCGAGCAGCTTCTCAAAGCAAACCTACACACATTAGTTAGACTACATATACGCCATTACCTCCAGGTGCAATGATGTAAGGTTTTCATTGTTTTTTTAATTCCTATATAGATCTCTCCTCAGTTTATCAACTTTTATACACAACAGTAGCATCATCACATAGTTGGCATGCTTCTGCAGCTGAGACCAAGACCAAGAAAACATGCAGCTGTAAAGATGGGTGCTGGGTGCACATTCCAAATCACACTGCCCATCAAATCCAGCGCTCTGCACAGCCTCAATGTCAAGACACCTTCCATTCAAAAATTCTGATGCAGCTAGATCAAGTCTGAAATATTGATAGTAGATACAGGAAGACCTTGCTCTGTTTAGCAATTGTTGCAAGTTATGTCTTTGCTGAAAAAATAATGTGACTGTTCCTCACATTTATGACCTTTTCAGTGTCCCTGCATTCACAGGATCACCATTAGCATGCTACACAGCTAACTTCCAATATGCAGAAGCTGGCAATAAAATCGCAAGTCACAATCACTTGATGTCTTGCTTAATGATGGTGGGTTATTGTTTTAATGTATTATTATTATTATTGTTATTATTATTATTATTGTAGACTAGATTGGTCTGGTCAAGTAGTTTTTCTTTTTGTGAGTTTCTAAATGCAACAAAGAATGACCAGCTTGCATATGCTGTCGCGTTTTAAATTGTTTATGTTAGATACTTGCTCTAATTACAGTAGTTTCCACCAAAGTCCTCTGTTCCAGCGGGAACAGAGGTTTAATCCTATTGGTCGAAGGGTCTGACAGCTCCCTATAAAAGGGCTGCTGTCAGACTCAACCTTCGCTGGATTGTTCTCACTTGTTGTACTTAATAAAGAGCTGTTGTTACCATTAAGCCTGTGTGTGCCCATCCATTTTACCCAATCTAACAGTTTATCTGATTGTATCTAAGCTTGTATCTCACATATTTTTATTCTGCTAACATACCTCCATTGGTTTCTTGGTATACCACAGATTTTCCAAGTTCAGCACCAAGGCGCCTGAAAAAGAAGTATTTTCAAGATTTAGATTCTGTACAATAGCTTTAATATGAAACTGTTCATTGTGCAATTATTAGAATAGTAAAACTCACCTATCTACAAAAATTAAACTTTATTTATATTCTATGAACATTGGAAATACAAATTTAAATGAAATCAAGGCAACTTTTTTCCAGCATACTGTTCCACCGATGGCACCCAGATTCTTATGGGAGTCCATAAACACAACCTTTGCCATAAAGAACTTGTGTTTCTAGACAACTCGTATTGGTGCTGATATTATCTCTGATACTTGAGATAACATAGAACAATTATTATTCCTAGCCACTGATCTGGTTTGCTGCTGTGTAAAGAAGTTACATTCCTTTTGCCACCTAGCCCAACATTAACTTTATATTTACATCAAGTTAAATTTAGTTATTTAAAATATTTAAATCATAAATCATAATAAAGCAGTACAGAGTAAAACATGAATATCATTTTCAATAGTCATCTTGCAATCTTCCTTAATGACTTTTAAAATTTGGCTTCTGGATGTTGTAATGCATTGATGAAACAATTTACAGCTTTCTAAAAATAAAAAAGAAGAGCAACTATGTAATTATGAGCCACCTAAAGAAACTGATTTTGTACCAGAGTCCTAGTTTAACACTACATTCATTTCTAATTATATTATATCTTCAAGTAAAAACCTCCAAAGGCCAACAGGAATTACTTTGAAAGGAGTTAAGAAAATGTGATGTATTTATTTACAACGCTCTGCGCTTGCAAATATGATGTTCCTAAATGAAATTCTGAGCAAGCCTTATAATTTTAAGTGCCTTGTTCATGCAAAATTTCAAAAGAAAGTTAAGTCAGTAAAATGTAAAATGTATTGATTTACAGGCTAGGACCAAAAAGTAAAGAAACAGACTAATTTCTGTGGTTACCAAAAGCTGATCCTGAGATACAGGAATCTTATTATTGCCTATTTATCTTGGGTAAGAGATTCCTGTGGCTGTTTGTGCACCAAACCCTTTTAGATAGACAAAATGTATAAATTATCTTTCCAATGATTTTTTTTTGTTTTCCTCTTCACCCAAATAAATATTTAATAGCAAAGTAAGAGGAAATAAATCTAAGATAATCCTTTCTGAAAATATTAGCATAAAATGTCCTTATTAGAGAGAAATATTGCTGAGGTTGTAATATTTGAAGAACAGAATGTCATATTTAGAGAGAGAAAATGGTATATGGTAGTTTTGTTCTGCTTTTTAATCGCAACATTATACAGTATACATTTTAAGTCTTCTTTCATTTTATTTGAAAAACTTCATACAATTAAGAAACTAGAAACTAGCAATCTACTCTAACATTATTAATGTAGAAAGCATACAGAGTAGAGAAGCAGCTTGCACTGTCCAAAATACAGTAAGTTCTATTGGATATAATTTAGGTCTCCTGTTGTGGCCCGGCAGGAGCCGTTGGAACTGCCACCAGACTCCGACAGCGAGAGTCCCTATGAGTTGGCTTTGAAGGATGTGGAGGACCCTGGGCAGGGTTCTGACTCCGAGCAGGGATCAGAGAGGCTGGTCGGCCACCAGGAGGCACCTGAGGCATGGAGAAGTGGTGAAAGCCAAAGGGAGGGTGCTCTTGATGTCAGGCCTTGGAGCAGTGGGGAGGAGTCACGGGACAGTGAGTCAGACATCAGCAGTGAGTTATTGAATGCTCGTTATAGGCACGCTAAGCGGCGTCAGGAGCAATTGCGCAGTTACTGGAGGTAATTGCTCTCAGCTGCTGATAATTAGACTCCTCTCCAGACTATAAAAGGACTGCTTGTGGACATGCCTTTTTGCAGAAGTCAACGCAGGAACTATTGTGGAAGTACAGTCTTGTGAGCGTGGCAGGCTGGATAGCTGCTATTGCGTATCAATGCTGGAGGGTTCTGAAGGTCTAGTCGTGTTGGATTGCTGCCAAGGATCTGTCTGTCTGTACAATAAACCATCGTGAAGTATCTTTGGCTCGGAGTGTGTCTGTGTTGGCGGGGGAAGAGGGGGGGTCAGAACAGTCTCCCTATTCTTTTTATTGGATGGGGCTTTCCTTCTTATGATCAGTAATATTTTGAGATGATTAATCACAAGTTAAATTTACAGCATTTGAGGTTAGAGAACTTGAATATTGAGAAGCCATGTTTAGTAAAAGGCAAAATATAGAACTATCAGTAAAAAGAGATGGCTTATATACAAACACTTTTTACTATTACTAATACTAAAATATTAATTTTATTCTGATGTTATATTAAGAATATTTCAAGGGTTAACAATATTACAGCAACATTAACATATTGTCAGTTTCAGTGATACATATAAAAAGTGTTTTGGATGAGGTAGGTACGATATTTTTCATGAAGGGAAAAATCTTTCAAGGGCATGCTAATATAGCTTTTGGTGAAGTTGCCTATTCAGCTGTTTAGGAAACTGACTGAAGATCAGCTAATGCTAGCAAGTTTCCTCACTAGTGGATTGCAGCAACATTGCCTCCTCTGACAATCTTACTAGTCAAACTTGGGCTGCTAATTTATGAAGCTAACCAACCCAAACCCACTCAATATGGTAGACTTTGTATAAATATATATAGGAGAGCATCAGGTTCCTTACAGTATTAAAAGGGTTACCTTTATAAAGTTCAGTTCTCATCATTAAATGAGACAATGAAGAGTTATCAGAACAAATGAGGTGGTATAACAAGAACTGGCATATTAACCTCCCTCTCTACAAGGAAGAAATTAAAGAAGCAAGCCCCACTGAATGAAACTGGCAATCAGATCATAAAAAACAGCTATAGGAGATAGTTCAGAACTGTAGATATAAAGAAAAATTGAATAGAAAAATTCAGAATGAGTAAAGGCTAGAAAGGTATTAAATATGAAGAAAAGGTTTTCCAACATTATTACCTAATAATATCTACTCAATGCTGTTTTCACAAATTTTGATAGACAATGTATGAGAGAGAGAAAAACCTTGAAACAATATATGAAATCAATCCCGGTATCTACTTATTTCCAATCTCAAAAAATAATAATGCACATGCAATATTTTAAACTTGCATATAAGAAAATAAGGCTCCAAATATATGGCATAACTGTGAATATTGTATGTAAATGTCAATATTAAAAAAATAACAAGTATATCATAGGCTTTTCTAATGCAGTTATGTTGTCATGTTGTCGACTAATATTTAATCAGTAAAAACTGGGGCCTACAGAATCTTTATCAGTAAGGCACTCAGCTTTGACTCTTGAGAGCAGAGCAAAAATGTTGCTTCTAATCTTGTAAAACCTCAGAGATACATTAAAAAGAAATGCCATCTCTTCTAGCTCCATGGCACCTTAAAATTAATATCATTATTACCCAATAAAATTTTTAGTTGGCTGTCAAAATCAGCCACTGAACCATTGGGTGGGCTATGCAAAGGCCAAACAATTATCAATAGTACAACCTAAATGTAGTAAACTATACAAAGAAAAAAAGCAGTTAAACAATATATTTAAATTGCCCAGCAATAATATAAAAATACTAAATTGATTAACATATAGACTAACGGTTTTATTTCTCAGCTGTATGAATGGAGCTAAAACATGCACATAAATATATGACTGCTTACTGTCTATTAAAGTCCAATCTAAAACATTTAAGACACCAGCTGCAATTTAATAACTGTTACAAGACTTTGCTTCTTTAAATGAAAATCAGTAAGATTCTTCAGTTTTGAGTAATACACATTCCTGAATTATACTGAAAAACTGTGGTAAACCTGCTTCTCCTTGGCAATTACTATAAGAGAATTTACATTCCAAGGACTAAAACTAAAAGTCATGAAAAAAGAATGAGAACACACAATGCTAAAAATGATAATCACTCACTCAGTGATCCTCTTGGCCAGTTCTGTGCAGGCTGCTGAGGAATTTGCTGAGAAGACCCGGTAGCCACTTCTGGCTGCATTCATTGCCAAAGAATCATGCAACCCCCTTCGAACTCGAGAGTGAGAAAACACAGATTTATAAGGTAACAGCAGTTTCCTTGGCATCCTCCTCTTTAGTTCTCCAAATGCTAGCCTCACCAATACTGCACTGAGATAGTGGTGGCGGTAAAAAGAATTCTGATTAGGAAAGACTCGCCCGTTTTCCAATTATTAGGGTAATCAGAAAAAGTTACATTCAAAGCAGCAGCAGAACTTAAAACATTTAGGTAAGGGAACAGCCCTTCAGTAAGACATAAAACTATGGAGTCAAGGCTGGGCGTTTGCCTCCAGGAGTCAGGAAGTCTTAAAAACAAATCGTCACACTGATTATCAACGTTGAAAATATCACAGGCCAAAAAAGTTGGTCAAAGAGAAAAGGAGATTTTTTTTTATGTTTATTGCAAGAGAGAGAGAGAGAGAGAGAGAGAGAGCGAGCTGAGAGGACTGTCCTCAATACGATTAAGGCAGCGAAGGCAACCAGCAATGCAATTTGGTTACATACCAAACAGGGAAGACAGACACAGGAGGAGAGCCAATTTCTCTAGACAAGAGGAATAGTTTCAGAGAGGGGAGCGGAGGGGTGCCTGGCAGTCCCAAAGAAAGTTAGTTACAGGTAAGCAGGCAGGACTGGATAGGATCTTCCCAGTGGAGACTCTGCGGGGCAAACAAGGATATACCCCCAATCCAGGGAAGCTGGAAGACTGGGGATGGAGGAGAAGCGAAAGGGACTTGGTGGAGTGGAGCGGATTGAGGAGTTGAACCTATGCAGCTGATTCAGAGGACCCAGAGACGCCGTTTTGACTGAGGCGAAAGGAATGGAAAACCTTTTGCCCCACTGGGAAAACAGAGGGAGCCAGACGGGGTGGGGGGAAATGGAGAGTGGGATTAAAAGACGGACAGAAGCCGAGACAGGTTTCGGAGGGAAGTGGTAGGGAGAAGGCGCGGAGACAGACACACACGCGCGCAGAAAGAGCAATAGGATGAGGTAGGACGGGGGATTCTTGCAGAGGCAGCCCCCGGGCAAAAGTCACTTCGGCGGACGTGTGAACTTCGAGCCTCCCTCCCTCCCAGCGACTCTCTTGGCCCCGGGCTCGCTCTCAGCCTCAAACTCAGCGAGGCTCAAATCCGCCAGCATGCTCAGAAGAACACCGAGACGCCGCGCTAGAGCGCCCCCTCCCGCTCTCAGCGGCCATTTTGTCTCAGCGTTTCGCTGCTCTCGCCTGTAAGACGCAGACATATTGAGTGAGGGCAGAGAGGGAAAAGGGTCCGTCGCTAACCTACCCACCGCTTTTCCCCTTTAGCGCACGGGCAGACTTCGGTCGACTCACCTCTTAAAAATTAAAACGCCGGCCCACTCAGTTTACGGTTTCATGCACCTTTTTTTAAACCGTGGATTCTTTTCCATCAATAAAGATGGTTACCTGTCTTGGCGGGCCAAGTAACCGTTAACAGGGGAAATCTCCTTGGAGAGGAACTTAATGGTCGTTGCAACGGAAGTGGGCGGAGTTAGAATTTCGTGCTTGAGGTGCGTATGGAAAAGCGCTTGGTTATTGCCACTTGAACTTAAGAGGAGACGAGCCTCGGACAAAAGGCTCTGGAAGGTTATTTGTTGCAAACCTGAGCCGCCCATGTACGTATGATAGATATGTCTGTATGATAAGATATGTTTAGTTTACTTTACTTTATTGTCATTGCACCTCCTACAACGAAATTAAATGCCATCTTCAGTATACATTATACCTATAAAAATCATATATATATGATAGATATGTATGTATGCGCCTTAAGGTTGCCAGGTGTTCACTATTTGAGCGGACAGTGCTTTTTTCACATCATGTTCACTATTAAAATAGTGGACATTTTTTTTATTCAAAAGCTTTATGATGAAATGGTACGTAATCTAAAGCTGTACAGTCTAAGAGAATAAGGATAGGAGAATCGCGTTTTGTCTTTTTTTTCATAAGTTAGAATGAGACAAAGATCGAATATCCATTGAACTCGATTCTCCGAAAAAAATATTAATCATACTCAATTGTTTCACAAGACATTTAATAAAAGTATATAAAATTATTTACATACTATTTTTCTTAACTCACATTTACCTATTATTTTTATATTATACTTTTTTCTTAGTTGGATAGGTATGTTTTGGAACACTTAATAACATATCATCATTTGAGGTTCAATGAGTACTAGCCTCAATATGTAGAGCACGAATTTGTCAAACCAAAGATTTTGTTGAAGCATTATAAACATAAAAGTTAATCATTGTTTTCATGTAAATACTATTTTGCTGTGTTCTAATTAAATCACCATGTAAGTAATATTAGGTTAATCTTTAGTAATAGCCATCAGTTTAATTAGTTCTCAGTATAAAACACAAATACATAGCTTCAGTGAATTTAGCAAATTCTACGAATTCGTGAATTCACTGTTAAATTTGAATTAAATCTAAATAAGTAAATTATTGTTCACATAATAATGTATAATATTATTTAAATATATCAGTTAAATAATCCATTCATTATATTGAATAGATAATATGTACTTTATATATTTTGATAATTTGTATACATAAAAATATATACTTTATATTATACTTTATATTTAACATATAATTATTAAAATCAAATAACAATTATGTTTGTATAAATTTAGTTAGTTACATTCAACTGATGAGATTAAAATAAAAATATATTATAAAATTATGTACAGTTGTTAACATTTTTAAAATGTATTGTAGTTTGTGTCGACTGACCTAAAATGGCGTCGAGTGATGAGAGTGAAGCGGCGAGATTTTGAATTCTTTAAAACGAAAGAGAGGAGTGTGGAAATATACCAAAGACTGGGAAGCTACTTTTGCATGGATTACCAACAACGAAAGCGACAGAACAAATAGGACGGCCAATTCGTTTTTCATTGTTAAAGACTCCTCTTTCAGTGAGAAAGTGACTGTAGCTGAAATGGCTGAAACTTACCATGGGATCAAATGCCATATTTCTTTCCTGGCTCAAGATTGCGGTATTAAGTTAATGAAGCAAATTTTTGATGATTCAGAAATTGTAAAAAAGATGTCTTGTGGAAGAACCAAATCATCAGCTATTGACAATGAGGTTTTGTATCCTTTTTCTATTGATTTGGTTCTCAATGATTTTAAAACTGGAATTCCGTTTTCTCTCTCCACTGACGCATCAAACAAGGGAAATCGCAAAATGTATCCCGTTGTTGCACCTTCTTTTACTTGTGAAGAAGGACTGTGTGTGAAAATTTTAGACTTTTATGAGGATTCTTTCAAAGATTCTACATCAATAAAAAATCAGCTGTGTTGAGTTCTTAGTGATAACGAACTGGAAATAAATAATGTTTCAGCTTACTCAGCAGATAATGCATCAGTCAATTATGGAGTGAACAAATCTGTTTACCAAAAATTATTGCTGAAAAATGACAATATTGTAGTTGCTCATTGCAATAATCATATTTTACACAACAGCGCAAAAAATGCAGTAAAGCAGTTATCTTTTGATATCGAAAATGCAGTGCTGAAGGTTTTTGCTGAATTTTCGAATTCTGCAAAGAAACGAGAAGAGTTGAAATCATTTTTTGAGTTTTACGTTGATTAAGTTTGTTTAAAGCGGTCGAAAGACTTCTTTTAAACTGGATACCTCTAAAATCGTATTTTATTTCTCTTGATCTGATGAGTGCCATAAGGTTATCTGGAACCTCATTTCGGATCAGGAAAATGAACTCGCAAAGGACAATGAACCAACAATTTCAGAATTGTATTTATATTTCACGCACTTCTTCATGTCAATAATGCAAGACACCCTACTGAAGCTGGAAAGCAAGTTTTTTCTTGCATGTGATCTTCACATTATCATCTGTAAGCTGCGTGATTCTTTGCAAAAAAAATACAATGAGCAGTTTTTTGGAATGAAAGTTTTATTTGCCTTACGTAAAAAACATTTGCCTGAGAATGCCGTGCTAAAGTTCAAGAAAGAAGCCATCAACGTGTATCAAAGAGCCATTGCGTACCTAGAAAAGTGGTATAATTTCACCGATTCAGTTTATGAGACGCTAAGTTGTTTCAATCTAATTGATCGCAATAATCCTCCAACTTTAGAAGAAATGATGAACATCTGGTTATTATCACCATGGTGAGAAGAACTTCCACCCAACACTCTCTTTGATGAAATTTCTGCCTTAGAAGAAGTTTATGTTCATCTGCAAGGCGATTCATCCCTTGAAAAGTGGACGTACTTTTTCAAGAAAGAGCCAGCTCCGAGCTTACTGAAACTGTTCCAGTATTGTGCATCAATTCCGTATCAAATGCAAATGTTGAACGAATTTTCAGCGTCATGGGAAATTTGTGGACTGACGAACGTAACAAACTGCTTGTACCATCAGTTCGAAGTGAACTTTGTATATTTTTTAATATTTCTCAAAGTTGTACTGAAATTAAAGAATGATTCCTTAAACACAATTGATCAAAGCTGTGCAGTCAAATAAAAAATACACACGACAGCAAAGTAAAATGTAATTTAATATTTTACATATTATTATAATATATTTGATGTTTTGAATTTTAAGTAACGTTTTGAAGTGATTATTTTAATACGTGTTAAAATGTTTGTAAGAAAATATATAATTTAATTGTAAAATTTTTATTTTTTTTACTACTTAAACCCCGCCCCCCCGCTTGTCCGCTATTTTTTGGAAGCAGACCTGGCAACCCTAACAGTCTGACTAAACTGCCTGCCCCCCCCCCCTCCCAAAAATGACCACGTGAGCTGTCACTTAACAAGATCGTTCTGGATCAATTTAACCATGACCGTAATTTAGAAAGAAACTACTAACTATTTTGAAGATTTGATCTTGGTAGCAGCTCTCAAGAAGTGCAATGACAAGGGCTGCCAGATCTGGGCTGCAAAAATGCTGGCGATAGTAGGCTTTTTGAATAATTTTGCTACCAACTTGTGGTTGTCCACATCTTTCAATCTTTCAAATCTGTTGACCCTATGTAAGGGTTAATGTGCAATGCTCCCTGAGGTTTTCAGTCTGTTCTAATAGTTGTCATGAGTCGATTTATTATTTTATACTGCTTTCCAAATAATTGACAGAATTCATACTCTGAATTATTCTAGATACCGTAGGTAACTGCTCTATTTTTAGCCATTTTAAATCAAAATATGATAAAATACATTTAGCTGAATTAAAATGCAACAATGATGCTGCAAATGAAGCACAACCTTTACATAACACAACAGAATTGTTCTGGCGAAGGAACTCATTTGATGAAGACTATAATTCTAAACAGTTTTGTGATAATTAAAAATGTAAAACATCAATAACTTAAAACATCTGGTTTTAAGAGTTTTAATATGATTTATGGTATGACAGCATATGCTTAAAAATGAGCATATCGTCATAAATGCAGTGTTTAGAATGTAAAGCTACTGATAGCTGATTGAAAAGTAAAATGTATTTTATTTTACATCATCCACTAATTAGGTGTTGTGCACAAATGAGAACAGTTTTTGTAACAGGGAGAAGGAGAGAAGACTTTCAAATATATTTATTCTCTTACCCTCAAATAAAATACATTTAAAAAGCAAATGCTAGTATTTCAAACATCAGTATATTCTTCTTTGTGGAAAATAAAGTTATTTCATAGTCAACCTTTCATAGTCAGCTTGCTAATGTCATATGGTATGTCCTGAAATCTTCCAGCATTTGTTTTGTTGTGAAATAAACCTGTGTTTTAATTTTATCTTCTCAGATATGTTAGAATTAGAGGTAAGGAATGGGCTGCTGGGGTGGCAGCAGCCCATTCATAATACCCACAACAATACACAGCAATACTTTTCATTTAATTACCTGATCATCAAATTAATTTGGTAGTAATTAGCAGCAGTGGGAAGGGTAATCTCTTAATAAATTACCGGAGCTGTAATTTGTATTCTCATCATAATCAATTGCATCTATCAAAATTGCAGGCAGGAAAGTGCTCTAATATGAGCATTTTCCTGCTTGCGGTTCTTGATAGATGCAATTGATATAACATAATGTTTGCACTTATTTTTTGGTCTGGTTAATACATAATGCTAAACAATTATAGAGTTAGCTTACTTTTCCTATGCAAATCAGACCATTGAACAAACCTTGATAAAAATCCTGGCTCAGGAGATTTCTGGTGAGGAAATGGTAAACTGATATCCCACAAACAGCAGGAAACATTGTGGTTGAAAATGGCAGCTGGATGCTGGATCTGGACCATTGAAATCTCTCTGGAGAAAGGAGAGAGCTTGAGATTGCCCATATATACACTGGACAGCTGGGGTAAGGGTGGTAAGTAAACTGCAGAAACTGAGGTTTGCAATTGTTTTCAAACAGCTGATATTAGGTGTCAACCAAATTCATAGCCCTCAAGGCAGCTTTTCAAGGTTCAATCAAACCTCAATCATTTTGGAGTTTACTTTTTTAGGTTGCTTTTGAAAGATTAAGGGCCTTCAGAACTGCAAATGTGCTCATATTAAGTTTTTCTTTCAATTTTAATAAAGTTTTAATTATAATTCTGGCTTTTCCAAAAAGTTTTTAAATATGCAGCAAAAGTGCTGATTTGAAATTTTTTAAATGGATTAAGAGTCCAGATTGACTTGATTTAGGGCTTTGAAATTACAGTAACTATAAGAATCCTTCCTGTGGAAAGTTATCTATGTTTGTACTTGGAATTGATAAGGTGACTTAGAAAACTGGTCACTAGAGGGCACCAGAAGGAAATAAATTTATCAATAAATTATTTAAGATAAATCTATGATTATTGGACTCCAAAAATAAGTTATCTGCTATTATTGAAAAAATGAATGATGTCACTGAAGAGGAACAAGTTCCATTGGATAAAACAAATTTATTTGAATGTGGATTTGAAAATGACAGCATGTAAGAGATGGAAAAAGATGAAATAATGGATATATAAAAAATTACATTTGCAAATGAGACTTGTTGATTATTTATCAGTTTAAAAGACGTAACTACTAAACCAGAAGAATGATGGAAATATTCTCCTTATGGATTTATTAAAGGGACTTGTTGAAGTTGTCATTGATTTCTTGAGAACAGAAAGAATATGAGCACTGTGATGTGGATAATCTTTTAATACTTTAATTACAAAAAGAGCTTTTAAAGAATATGAAAAGAAAGCAGATGTTGGGAAATTGTTTGAGGGGACTAAAGATTTTCCGTAAAAAGAGGGGAAAATATAAAATTGTTTTATTTGATCAAGGCTAAAATAAATAGATTGCTAGAAAAGGAGATATAAAAGTAAAAGGAAGCATTCAAACTATTTATTAGATGCTGTGGTTATTTCTGATAATCCTTAATAGACTTTTACTGGCTAAGATGGTGTGATGAGATTGATTTATAAAGAAGGGTATGAGTTATGGGACGAAGATAGGGGTTAGTTTTATTTTAAGAGATGGTGATATGCTGTTAATGTTGATTAAACTTGCTGAGGATATAGAAAGTGTTTTTGTTCTCTTTTTCTTTATTTTTTCTTTTTCTGCCTTCTGTGTATGTGTGCGCGTACACTAGTGCATAGCATTAGTTTAATGTGTATAACATAATTTTAATAAAAATACAAATCACTATAATGTGTGAATCCATTCAGTATTTGCTGAAGGGTGGGCAGCAATATGTACATTTTGCAGTGTATGCTTACTCTAAAGTGTACTGTTCCAACTAATTTAATTCCTAGCTGAAATTATTTTATCTGCAGGCTTTCTACTGTAAAAAGCAAGTTCCCAGATTTGTGGTTGCTGTCTAAGTCTAGCAATAAATTTGAAGAAGATCTGCATAATCTGTTCTTTCAAAGGTTTTCTCTGCCAAATGGTTGTTGACTAAATAATTAACACTGCCAGACCATTGCTCTGAACGGAATGAGACAACTCGCCAAAGGACAACTTGCTGTGGGGACAATTCAACAATTCAATTTAATTATTTAATTAAAAATATTTTAATTTTTGTCATTCACATTTCATTTTGTCCCTCCTTTGGCATCCTTTCTTTAATGAGTCTATTCTACCATTTCTTTGATATCAGTGTAACTCTTGTCCCGGCGTGCGTTGTCCTGGGGTAAGTTGACTATGGCAAGTTGCCCTGTTCCAAATTCTCACTATGACTTAAACTCATCTCATACAACACACTATGGGACATTTAAATAGAAGCTAGTTCAGCTACTTGGTACGCTGGGTTAACTTTTATTATTAAGGATAGCCCAGGGATGGCTGGTGCTGATGCTAATCTTGTTGCTAATCAAATAAAAAAAACATATCTCACAGATGGTCAATGGCTAGAAGTTCTTTATACAATGGATATAATTAAAAGAAAAATAGTGGGAAAACAAAGAATACACAAAAATACTTGGTTTACTACATTAAGTGATAGAATTCCATGGGATCTCTAGTGTTGCACATTATACAAAGAGCCTCTGAACAGCAAAGCCAATGCACAGCATCTTCCCTCCCCCCCCAAAAAAAGATTTCTAAGAATGAATCTGCCAGTAGGAAAAATGGGTTCTCATCATCTGACCTGTAGGACAGTTAGATAATCAAGGCTCTATCCAATCAATGTGCCATGTCAGATAAAATGAGCAGCCAAGTCAAATGTGTAACTGACTCAATTTCCCCAGCTGGGAAAGAACAAAGGCAAACTTGAATTGGAAATGTACATAATTTCTAAATAGTTTTATTTATTAACTGAATTTAAACCGAGAGACAGTTGCTTTAAACTAATGATTGGGCACTGGTGGGATAGGTTTTCATTTTTCTTACAGTGTCTTTTAGCCTCCCTGAAATTACTTTAGAGAATTAGGAGAACTAGAGTCTAAGTGGAAAAATACAGACATATCAGGGAAGTGGGAAAATGCTAATATTAAAGAGACCCTCTTTGGACAAACTGGAGCAGTGAAAACCTCAGAGGTAAGCTTTCAAACAGGATACCTGCAATGATGTTATCGTAGGCAGTGCAGCTTTCCTAGTTTGATTTTCCATGTTGGTACTCCTACTGTAAGAAGTCTCTTCAATATCTGGCCAACATGCATAATGCTTCCTTGAGGAAGATTTTTACAGCTCTTTCCAACCATACCTTTCATATACCTTGAAGGCAGATTTTGTAAATTTCCAGTGGGACGTGTGTGTGTACGTGTGTATGCACTGCGTTAATGTAGAACACGACACAACAATAAACATTGATTGATGGTATACAAGAGATATTGGCATGATCTCAGATGTCACCCTGTGCTGAGACCCAGTTATTGTTATCTAATAAAACCCTTAACCAGTTGGCCTACTTTTTGATTAACTGCTGGAACTAATGTTCATTTATTCCATGAATTAAAGAAAATTATTCCATGGCTATATATGTGATGCAGTACATAATTGCCTTTCATTTGCATTTTGCATAATTTGAGAAACATAGTTTGCAATGAAGCAGCTTCAGCAAGATTTGATGTTCTTCCTGGCAGTTATTAAAATTTTGTAATGAAAAAAGTACATAAGATAATCCAAATAAATTTATATTACATGTTTTAAAACTCAATAAATACAAAGCCAAAAATAAGGAAATACAACAGAAACATTAAACTTTCAGGGAATATTTATTTTAAGTAATTCTCTTTCAGAAAAATCAAAGAATATGAGAAAAACTTGCATAGGGAACAAAACCACCTTTTTGAATTAGTAGGAGTACATTCTCACGGAGAAATTTTACATTGTCACTGAATAAATATAAGCATCTTGTGCTTCATTTAACTTACAGAGGAATGTAATGCTCTGAGTAACAACTTGACATTTTTACAAGAATGTAAGTCAATGTGTACCCTGTTTCCCTGAAAATAAGAACTCCCTAGATAACAAGCCCAATCGGGCTTTTGAGCGCATGCGCTAAAATAAGCCCTCCCCAAAAACATTGCAACACAGCAGCAGCCATGAGGTGACCATGCTCGCTGCCTCCTGCAGCTCAAAAATAATGAGACCTCCCTGAAAATAAGGCCAAGTGCTTATTTCAGGGGTCAAAAGAAAACAAGAGCCTGTCTTATTTTTGGGGAAACACGGCAGTTCTGACCTAAGGAAAGCACAGAACAAAATAATAAAGCTGTATATTAGAATAGGAAAGCTATAATACTCTATGGCAGTGATGGCAAACCTATGGCATTTGTCAGGGCACGCGAGGCGCTGCCCTGTCAGCTGGCCAGCATGCATGCGCGTGCTGGCCAGCTGAGTTCACCCTTTTTTAAAGCCGTTTTTCACCCTCCCCAGGCTCCAGAGGCTTTATAGAAGCCTGGGTAGGGCGAAAAGAGCCCCCCGCCCCCCGGAGGCCCTCCGAAGGCTTCATGAGCTTCCCTGAAGCCTCCGGAGCACAAAATACTGGCCCTATGGGCAAACCGGAAGTTCGGGAATTGACTTCCTGTTTGCTCGGAGGGTCGTTTTGACTGCCCCGGAGGCTTCAGGGAAGCCTCTTGAAGGTCCCTGAAGCCTTCGGAGTGCTTAAAACGACCCTCCGAGCAAACCGGAATTCACTTCTGGTTTGCTCAGAGGGTCCTTTTGAGCCCTCCGAAGGCTTCAGGGAAGCCTCCTGAAGGTCCCTGAAGCCTCCAGAGGTCTTCTGGGGGGGCGGGGGAGGCTGTTTTCACCCTCCCCATGCTCCTATAAAGCCTCTGGAGCCTGGGGAGGGTGAAAAAAGCATGCAAAGGTGGGAGGTTGCGCCTGTAGTGCACGCATGCACACTGGGGGGTTGCACATTGCATTATGGGTGCGGCACGCCCACACATGACCCCCCTGCGCTCCACCCACTTATGGCACGCGAGCCAAAAAAAGTTCACCATCGCTGCTCTATGAATTAATGACAATAGCTGAGAATTTGAATGTTTTCTTTGCTCTTAAACAATTCTCCTATGATCATGGAGACAGCAGCCAGACTGGGTTGCTCTGTCCAGTAACCAATTGGACTGAGTCTACACTTGTGATATCATCGTGTCCTGGTGACTCCTCCCAGTTTAGACTCAGTCCAACCTGGACTAGCTGTGAGAATTGGTCTCTCCTCTTAGTATTATTCTAAATTGTTCTATTTTACTCCATTGGCATTTTTCAAAATTATTTTTTTGATTGGAAATCTTTTTTTCTCCTACTCTGGTTTGAGCGGGAGATTCAAATTGGCCTTCGGGCTTCACCTCAGACTGACTGACAGCCTTGAGATCACGAGTACGCTCTGGGATGCAAACCAGCCATAGTCAGCATGGTGCTGACTCCTCAGCTCACAAGCTGTGGCTCTGGCTCCCTTTATTTATTTATCAGCACAAATACAACACAAATATAAAAAGGCAACATTAAAAATAAAAATATGGTTTTCTGCCTGGATGGTTTTCTGTAATGAGCCGAAGGACAGAAAGGGGGAGTAGTGAGCTCCCTCCCATATTTGGGCATACCAGGGGTTGTAACACAAATACACACACACACACACACACACACACACAGACATATATATGATAAAAATGTAATAACTAGCAATAATTATAATTTAAAAAATAGAGGAGATGCTTTTACACAAAATTAAAAGGCTTAACATGCTAACATATGTAGATTACCATTACCTGATTCAGCCCAGACAACCTGTTTGATTATCAATTTGAACATTTAGGCTAGCTAGCTATTCCAACAGTGTGGCAACAAGTAATAAGATAATACAATAAAGCCAAAAAAAAAAGTAATATTTTAAATCATACCTTTTAAAATACACAAATATCCCTCTACCAGAGACTTACATTGTTTGTAAGTCTTCAGTAGAGGAAGGAAAGCTACCTGGTATGGAAAGGCAAGTATTATTGGCAGGAGCCAGGCCGCTAGGGAAAGCTGTTGTACAGATGGGCTCATCCCCCATTCTTCCAATAATGTGGTTCTCCCAGCCCTAGGAGACTGCAGGAAGCCCATCTCTGCTGCTACAGAGGTTAATATCCTCATCCAATATCCTCATACTCATCCAAGGGGTAATGTTACTGGCACCTGGTGCAATTCTAGGGCTAGTGTTATTTGGTCTGTTAAAACTGTTCCAGATGGCCAGGCTTGCCGCTGTATTTTTTGCTGCCTGCAGTTTCCATCTTCAAAAGGCAGACCTTCATAGAGTGCACTGCAATAACCAAAGATCATGTACTAAAGTGATCAGGCCATCCCTGGGAGTTGCAACTGCGAAGTGAGATATAGGTAACTGAATGCATCCAATGACACCGGGGCCTTGAGTGATACAGATGAATCCAGGACCCGAACTATGTATCTGCTTCTGCAAGAGGAATATAGCTCCAGGTACATTCCCAGACTTGCAAGCTGCCAATTCACAGTATCTCTCTTTTGCTGATAGTTAACTTAAGTTTATTACTGAATAAACTGAACATTTGCGCTCTCTTGCCCGTGTCTTATGAAATGGAAAATAAGTTCCAGTGACTTTAGATTTTATAATTAGACAAGTTAGCTTGGATTTTCAATGCAGAATTCCAGAACTTCTGTAATTGCATTGTGCCATTGGTCTTAATTTTAAAAAGCCATCACTATTTATCTTTTTCCCATAATCAGGAGGAAGGGTGGCCTTCACATAATCCTTCAAGCATGTACATCGCCTGATCTAAAATACTGATATAATTCACTCATAGTGCATCCATTCAACTGTGACATGACCATCTTGTGACTCTAAACTTGTTGATACATTTATACAGAGAAAAAATCAGCAAACAAATGGAATATGTTTGCTGGGATTTGCCAACTGTGTTTGTTCTTACGCGGCCAGTTGCCCTCTGTTGTTTGTGGCTTTACAACAAGCAGTGATAACCCTCGTGTCTAGCTTGAATTTTTTGCTCTTAGTTTGTAAGCTCACAGAAGTTGCTTTCATTTCCAGATCCTTTGGCATTGTTGCTTGTTTGGAACAGAGAAGTTTCTGTGCCTATGTGCTACAATAGTGGCACATGTCCTCATTAAAATATCTAGAAATTCCTGTTCTTTTCCTGTAGAACTTTCTTTTCCATCCACTGTGGAAGGTTTACTTCTGCAAAATGCTGATATTAATGAAAGTTGTCATGGCTTCAACTGAAGAAGGAGCACATCACTGAGAAGAACCATATTTATTGCAAGGTTCTTTGAGTGCCTACTTTAGCAATAGCACTTAGACTTACTGTATATACCGCTTCACAGTGTTTTACACTTCTTCTCTCTAAGAGGTTTACAGAGTCACCATAATTCCCACAACAATCTGGGTTCTCAGAAGGATGGAAGGCTGAGTCAACATTGAGTTGGTCAGAATCGAACTCCTGGTAGTCAACAGTAAGTTAGCCTGCAATACTGCATTCTGACCACTACGCCACAATGGCTTTCTTGTTTATTTGCGACAAGCCCACTTAAACAACTAGATAGCAGAACTCTATTCAGGTTTTGTGTGACATGTTGAAGGAAACTGAATCTCCTCAAAAACAACCAGTGAAAGTCCCTGAATCAACTTAAGTCCATTTGCATTCTGATATCTACAGCTTTTTTTAAAAAAAAGCACATTCCTCTTCATCCTTTTTCTCATAATCTTGGGGGGGGGGAGTCCTTCATGCATGTATATTGCCTGACCTAAGAGATTCATGGGTATTTCATTCAGGATGCATCCATTCACCTGTGACATGACCATCTCAGGACTCTGAACATGTTTGATCTATTTGGGGGAAAAGGAGCAGCAAAAGCCAATAGAACAAGATTACTCAGATTTGCTGAGTTCTTGTGCATTTGGGCTTCTTGCGTTGTTTGTAACTTTGTTCCCTGCATTCACAGAGCATCTGAAATGGGAGATTTCAAAGAAGTACCAAAGAAAATAAGAAAGTTAATCAGTTCACACAGCTTCACAAAAATGAAAATGACACAATACTTCCAATTTCAGTGTGCATCTTCCTTTTTACAGTGTGTTGATATTGATAACTGGTAACATGCCGACAGGCACTGGTAATATGTCAGTATTCATATTGATTAAACCACTGTGAATCCTGATGGAACTACAAAGTCGCATCAGTTTTTCTTTTTCATGGAAAAAGGTAAATTAAAATATCAACAAATTGTACATGTTCCATGCAGGGATAACATTCAGAAGTTCCTCAGGAACAGAGGAAATTAGATGTCCGTAAGGCTCAGATACTATATTATGTACCATTGTTCACTGACTGGATTCACACAACTTATTAAATCATTAGAAAAAAAAAACCAACCCTATATCAGGGCCGGATTTAGATGAAAAGAGGCCCTAGGCTAGGCTATTCCACTTATGGGACCCTTTCACCTCCCATTTTTAAGTTTGTAAATTACATGAGAGATAATAAAATACATCATTACTGTGATATATATCAATATATTAAATGAAACATGTTGTAATTGGTACTAACCTGTATAAAAAATGTGGCACGGAAAATAAATAAAAATAAAAGGCCCCACTTGATCTTCAGGCCCTAGGCTGAAGCCTAGTTAGCCTATAGGAAAATCCGGCCCTGCCCTATATTTTAACTCAGTTAAAATAAGACACACACATTAAGATTGAGTAATTATTCCACTTAAACCCTTCAATTATTTGTCTTCCAAATCCCAAACTAAATGTATAGACTAATCATTTAATTCCTTTGGTATAATTGCAAAAGTGTTGCCTTTCTTTTTCTCTCCTCAACAACACTCTGATTCACAAACTGACCTTCTGCCCTGTTTTTTTAACCTTACCTCCAGCTAGAATGTGCTCTTGTCACAGTGATATGTGACATTCTTCTTTAAATCTTTCCCGGGGCTTCTATTCTGGGATGCAGAAGAAATCCTTCTTTATTTCTGCTTGTTTGTTTGGAGTATTTCTATATAACATTAAAATACAATGACAGAAGTCTTGATCTTCAAAGCTCTCTATTGCATACCCCCATATATTTTTTTGGCTAGCATTATACAGCTGACTAAAAGCTCCAGCAAGCAACTCTCCTGTGATTCACTTGATCGGTTAATCCTTGGAACTCTTCACAAAATACTTGGAGATCTGTATAACTCCGTTTTGTCTTCAAATACCTTCTCAAAACTTAACTTTTAATATAATTTTTAATACTTTGTTGTAGTTCCCCCATCAAGAACAAGACCTAGGTCTACTTAAGAATAAGTCTATGTAAGAGAAAATAAACACATGTCATTTATGGAACGCTTTCAGTAGAGCAAGAATATTTGCTACTTCACATTCTTCCTACAGCTCAGGGAAAATCTGCTTAAGAAGATTAAGGGACAGGAGGAGGAAGAAATGAAGCACACCAATAGGTTGCCACAAAGAAGAGGGAGTCAAACTATTCTCCAAACCCTATACTGTTTCAGACAGATGGCTATCCAACATCTTCTTAAAGACTTCCAGTGTTGGGGCATTCACAACTTCTGGAGGCAAGCTGTTCCACTGATTAATTGTTCTAACTGTCAGGAAATGTCTCCTCAGTTCTAAGTTGCTTGTCTCCTTGATTAGTTTCCACCCATTGCTTCTTGTTCTACCCTCAGGTGCCTTGGAGAATAGTTTGACTCCCTCTTCTTTGTGTTAACCCCTGAGATATTGGAACACTGCTATCATGTCTCCCCTAGTCCTTCTTTCTCTTAAGCTAAACATACCCAGTTCCTGCAACCGTTCTTCATATGTTTTACTCTCCAGTCCCCTAATCATCTTTGTTGCTCTTTTCTGCACTCTCTCCAGAGTCTCCACATCTTTTCTACATCGTGGCGACCAGAACTGAATGCAGTATTCCAAGTGTGGTCTTACCAAGGCATTATAAAGTGGTATTAACACTTCATGGGGGAACCCCTTGATCTGTGATTTATAACGGGTTGAATAGAATGCAGAAAGTCACATGTAGATTTATTAGTCTAATTTTACTATGTGGAAAAGAGATTCTGACGTACCCCAAAGACTGTTAGGATAAAAACCTGAAAGGCAGTTACTCTGTTTTATTGTAAATCTAAAATCTGTCTCCAGTAGTAAATTGAACACACAAATCCCTTCTGAGTCAGAGAGGAGTATATCCCAAAGGAATATCACCAGAGTAGACAATTCTACGGATTTATGGACAGGTCAGGGGACAGGCAGGAGTGTGCAAATCGCATCTTGGTGGTACCCATAGCAGTAACCTGTCATGACTGCCTTACATTGTCAGCTTTTAAGCAGAAAGGAGAGAGTAGGAATAAGAGGTAGCTAACACATTTTAGAAATAGTACAAAAGGAAACTTTCTTTTAGAAATGCTTAGGGAAAGCTATTGTTGCTTGAAGGAAGCCTTAATTCTTAACCCCAGAGCATTACTCACTACAGAATAATGTATAAATTACTGAGCTCTTTGAAGAACATATTGGTTACAGAGAATTGCTTCATTCAGTGGGTTATAAGGACTCTAAGTGTTCTGTATTTCTTTAATCTGTGCATTGTTTTGTCACACATTCCAAGTTATTAATTAGACAAGGAGAACAAACAGATTTTCCTCATAGTCTTTCTTACCAATTTAGTTTCAGGACATCACGATCTAGGAATGCTTAGCCAGAGCAATGATTCATGCCAATTAGAAAAAGGGTAAAGAATATATTTTTTATTTATAGTAATACTCATTATATTTCCTGTAGGTATAGAACTGTGCCAAGAAACAATTTTAAAATATTTTCCTTTATTTCTTCATTTTCTAAAGTCATCCATTGACCAAGCGATTTGGTGTATCTTTCAAGAGGAGTAAAAAAATACAAACACAGGAAGGAAACCATCAACCACTCCCCAATAGCTGGTGAAAGAGTTGTTGCAATTTCAGCTTAAATATTTGATTGCTTCACTTTTGCCTTAATCATAATTATCTCAAACTTTCTACATTTATTTCTTCATCCTAGCCTGATAAATATCTATGCTTCAAAGTAAAAACCTACAGCAAACTCTAATGAGTTAAAACTATATATCTAATCTGGGCACCAGGTATTATATTCAGATAATTTCTTATCAACAGTGTACCTGTTCCCTTCCTTTAGGACAGAGGTAAGTATTATTTCCTTTACAAAGCCTATAAAATCCTCCTTTTCAGTCTCTCACATTTATAACAGCTGATCCTCATCCAGAAACATCATGCACAAGGAAACCTTAGAAATTATTCTGAAGCTCCAGAGAATAGAAGCACTTCCCGACAGGTTCAAGTCTTTATGATGTTGTTCCTCTATTTCTCCACCCCCTTCTGCCTGGATTGCTTCTGTCTTCTGGGAGAGTCCTTGGTACCACTGTAGTTTTGAAAGGCTTCTTGTGTCCAATTAATGAATTCCTTGTGTTCCTTGAGAAGTTGGAGGATGAAGTTTTGTCTGTGGTTCCTTCACCTTGTCTTCCATGCTCAGCTGGCACTTGTAGCATGGGCAATTTTTGTTGCCTTAAAAGAGTAAAACAGTGTGGTACTTCTTTTGCGGGTTATCAAAATAATTTCTTTATTTCTTAACAGCCTCACTGCTCTCATCATGAAAAGAAAAAAAAATGTAAAAGGAAAAAGCTGAGCTAGTTGCTGCCTCACCGTGGATGACTCTGCTTAACTGTTAAAAAAAGCCTCTAAAAAAGCGCCCTCTACTATGAGGCATGAGAACTGCATGCCTCATCTAGTCTGACTTTAGGTGTTTTATGATCACTCGAGCAGAGTTAAGCAAGGGTTAAAAGCCTAAAAATTCCTGACGTAGTTGAGGCACGCAGTTCTCCTGCCTCATAGTAGAGGGAGCGTTTTTCGAGGCTTTTTTTAACAATTAAGCAGAGTCATCCATGGAAGCCAGGCAAAGGGCCATGCTGTAGCACACACACTTTCCCCCAGCCTCTTTCTTTTGGAAGACTTGGATCGGCTCCCCTCCGGCTTCTCTGCCTCTCCTCTCACCCCAGCCTGCCAGCAGGAGGTGAGTGGGTAGGCTTTATTGCATTCCAGGCATTTCCCACCCAGACAGCAGGCTGCATTTGCAATGGTGGAGGTGTTTGGGGAAGGCAGCAGGGGAATGGGGGGGGGGGGGTGGCAGAGGAGCTGCTTTCAAGCCACTGGAAAAGATATCCAATCCAACTTTTTTTTGAGAGTGAGTGAGAGAGGAAAGGGGGTAGGAGAGATAGTCCAATCTAACTTCTGTGTGTGTGTGTGTGTTTGAGAGAGGGGGAGGAAGGAGGGGAAGGGAGAAGAAAAAGAAAATGAAAAAAGGAAACTTATTTCGCAAAGGAGAAGAACAAATGCTGTCGTTTTAAATCGGAACTGAGCATGCCTGGCTGTGGAATTCTGGGAGTTGAAGTCCACAAGTCTAAAAATATTTGAAACCCACCACTGTGTCAGTGTCTCACCAGCCATAAACCTAACTGCACATCACTAGATCAAGCCATTTATAAAATGGTGTCTTTCTACCATCCACCAATCAAACTAAGTACATCTGTCTCTAATATCAATGTGACAACTCCCAAGTCTAATCTGGCTGCAGGACAATTCCATAAAAGACCATTGGTCAGACCTCAACTAATGTTTTAATGCAAAAATAATCCCTATATTTACAGTATAATACTGGCAAGGAAGCTCTGTAAGTATGTACATTTTTTTCAATTAAATATGGTTTGAAACTATATTACAGGTTTTTTCTTTATTATTAAAATATAATTCAACCTCAATTATTTGTCTTAATGTTCTTTTTATCCTTGGGAAAGGGAAAGGGGACACGAGAAGAAATTGGGGAATCAGACTTCTTTGAAGTTTGCTTCTGCTTTTAGTCAATTTTTACCATCATTTCTTACTTTATTCTGAGATTGTTTAACTTTTCCTGAGAAATTGACATATAATTCCATACAAGTCCTATAGAGCAGGACTTTCAGCAGCTACAATCTCATGTTATCTGACATTTTGAAGTGATCAGTCAGCATTCTCACCAGTGATGCTAATAAATTTGTTCATTAATTTCTTTGAAGGCTAACTTGTGACAATATTTCCTCTGGGATAAAAATGAGGAGATAACCTGTGCTGGCTTGGTGATAGAACTTAAAACCTGGGTAATTTTTGAGGATAGAATGGAATAAGAAGGCATTAGTGACTCAATTTAGATATGTATTTTCTGGTTGTTATCTCAGGCCTTTAATTGCTTTGGACTATTGTATCTTATTGTTTGTTCAATCTTCAACAACTTAACAATTCTTAACAATCCCAAAATGTTTTCCCCCCCCTGCACTTTGCATAAGACGGTTTGCACGCTTACTCCAAAAGTGAATAGCATGATGAAGGTGTATGTGGTTAAAATCATTTTTAAAAAATGATTTAATCGGCGATTGTGAAAGTAACCTCAATCTTCAGTTGAAGAGTGCCACAAAGGCTTTGTTTTTTCTGTGGCAGTTTTTTCTGCATATCCAGTTCACAATGAAATTACATAATCAGCCATCCCTGGGAATCTTCCTCTGACTAGATAACAACATTTGTGAGTTACAAACAAAAAGAGAGATATGTCATCATGAGCAGGGAAGATGTACAAGGACTTAATTATAGTAGATAGGTTAGAGGTGATTAAATGACTGGAACATTAAGAGAAAAATTTTACAGTATTTTTTTATTGAAAACTGCAATTATAAAAATAAAAATAATACTAACTACAAAAAAAAAACGTAAGAATAAAGGCCATTTGTGAGCTGGGGAAGCACTGCAGTGTGGGCCTGTCCCTGTGCTAGGCCTCCCAGGACCTCCTCTGCCTCTGAGGCACCCTATGCTCCATTTTACAGCCCGTATGGTTGCCTCATGCTCACAACAGGGAGAGCAGAGGTTGGAATCATTCAGCAAGACAATCATATGGACCCTTTGTCCATTTTTATCTTCATTTTTATCTTCATTTCAAAATACATTTTTCGAAGTCTTTAAGACTGTATTTAAAATTTCTTTCTCTAAGGAGAAGGAGACTCACCCAGTACATGCAATAACATCTTTTTTTTAAAAAACAAAGTTTTATTGGTTTTTTAAAAAAATATCAGGGAAAAAGGTAGTGGAATGGTTACAAATTTTGGCAGTTGCAATGTGCGGTAGGTGCCCCCTCCCTCCATACTCATAATATACATTTACACAAAATTCATTACTAAATAGTAGTATATAGTCAGCATATAAGTTCAATTAATAATTTCGAACAATTTATGTCAAGCAGATTTTCTTATTCATTTTTGTGATCTGAGTTTTCTCGGTATTGCCCCATCTCCCCCCGCCGCCAGAGCTCCGGCCCCTCCCGTGTCCTGTATGTCTGTTGTAGGATCATCTGGTTTTTCTAGGAGAGCTTATTTTTTTCCATAAAGGCCTGCGCCTCTATGGGTGTATTAATTCTAACTCTTGTGTCCTCCCAGAATATTAGCATACCTTCAGGCATCAACCATCTGAACCACACCCCCTTCTGGTATAGTTTCTTCGCTAACTGCGAATAGCTTTTTCTTTTCTCCCTCACTTTCTTGGGGATCTGTTTCAGAATGGTTATTTCCCTATCTTGGTATTTCAAAGCTTGCCCCCTTTGTGTACTCAGAATTTCATCTCTTGTACTTTTTCTGAGAAATTTAATGCTAGGTACGTTGTGTGTTCTAGCATAGGCTGAGTTCACTCTATAAACCAGATCTAGTTCCCACCCCATCTGTTGTTTCTCTTTCTGAATGTATTCAGCCAAAATACTTGTCATAATGTCCCTTATATCTTCATCATCTGTCTCCACCACATTTTGAAATCTAAGGTAAAAGGACATTCTCTCAAATTCTATTTTCATCTGTTGGGTGTCAAGTTCTTTGTTCCCCTTCTGCACCCTTTCCATCCCCTCCCTCATCTCAGCCGTCCCACCCTCCAAAAGATCCAGTCTCTGTGAGTTTTTATTAATTTGGGCCTGGTTCTCTTTAATTTCTTCTTTCATCTCTTTTAATTGTCTTTTTATTTCCTCTTGTCCCTGTAGAAGTTGTTGAAACATTTGTTGGAATTCAGTCTCTGTGGTTCTAGGTTGCATCAAAACTGTTATCGTTGATTGTGTACTGGGACTGGATGTTGTAGATGTTGGGGCAGAGGCAGCAAAGCCAGGTTTCCCAGGAGGTGGTTTTTTACGAGACATTGTTTGTAAAATAAAGAGTTCACTCAATACAGAGAGTGATCAGTCAGATAGGTAGAACAGCCAGGAGAGTCCAGGGGATTAAAGGTCCAAGCAGAAGGTGATTTTTCTAGTTACACTGGCAGTAAGGTAAAGTTTTTCAGAACAGGGAGTCCAAAAGGTAGCAATCAACAAGAGATTTATCTGAGTAGCACGGAGACAAAGACCGGAAGCCTGAAGTTTTAAAGGTGGAGTCAATTTTCACAGTTCATAAAGACAACGGAAGTGTGCCATCTTGCCCTGCCAGCTTCGGGTTTAGAGGCATAACAAAGTTTTCAAAGTTTCCAAAATTTCCAGATCATCATTGCATTGTAGAGTTAAATCCAAAATTCGCTTTTATTAAGAGCGTGACATCATTGGTTGACTCCCCCCCTCCTCCTTCCCCTGGGGCTGAGAGCAAAATTGTTTCAAGCCGGCTGTACGAGGGGGGGGGGAAATCCCCCTCCCTCCAGCCGCACTTCTCCAGCCAAGCTGAAAGAAAAGTTTAAACTGCTGGCAATTTCTCCAGACTAGTAAAGGGAATGGAAGGGAGTTTTTGCCTCACCGCACTGCAGCTGCGTCCTTCTACTTGTTTATTCTTCCGTCAGCCTCGCAGCGAAGACGCCGGAGCGTCTCCCCATCATGCTCCCCAGTGCCTGGAGCGAGGCTGGGGGCCCCCCTGGCTGCCGCCGATCCAGGGGATCCCCTGCGGTGCCGCCCCTCCGGCAGGAGCCTCTATGGGGCGTCCTGTGCCCCCCAAGGAGTGGGGAGCCCACCGGGAAAGCGTGGGGCGAGCAAAGCTTGCCTGTCGCCGTCAGCCACCGGAACCGGAAGTCCTACATGCAATAACATCTTGTTGTTCTGAAAGGTGTTAATATTTCCAAAGCAATAACAATTGCAAAGATGATTAAGAAATGAAGCTTGGTCAAACATTTGGTCCAAAAAAGGCGGTGTTATGAGTTTGATCTTGGAATCCCTTGAATCCCAGCTGCTCGACTCATAAACTGAAACCTCAATTTTTGTGTCTACTCTACTCAAAATATACATGGACTTTCTAATATCTTTCTCAGGAGAATTCATCAATAAGGATCCACCATCTGGTTGCCAATCTCTGCCATAAAAACAATCCTGCTTCAGCAGGGACATCTAGCTTACTGTGGCACTCAAAGTTTTTTCAGGAAGAGAAGATAAAGTATGGATGAATATATCATAATAACTGAGGAAGGCAATAAAGCTCTTTCATTCAAAGTGTTGAAGATATTTTCCGTACATGCATGAGGCTGTGTATTGAGCACAGCAGGCAAACTGGAGCTTCCTGTTGACCTTGGAAGGAAAGAAGATAAAAAATAGGTGCTGAGTTTTTTTTTCCTGTAATGTGAAGGGAATCAAAATATGGGTACAATAAATAACAGTTTATGTGAAAAGTGTTGGTATCAATAAAAAGGACAGGCCTGATATCTCTTTAGAAGAACAGTATGTTGGATCACAGTAAGATCATCCCATGATGTAATCAGATCCTATATTCCTGTACTAAAGATTGGGTCATGATTTATACTGCTTTTGTAAGTCCTGTGTATCATTTCCAGAGGATACTATATATAAACTATAGCCTGAGGAATTTCTGTGGTCTTTTGATAAGGAGTCCACTGATCTCTGTAATTGTGCATGCTGATAAAAGATATGTTGTTAAATCTTTCATCAATAGCTTTGCTTTCTAATTTAGGTGACTATTTTCCCCAAAACACCTGGTATGGTTAGCAGGATCAAAAAGTCAAGAGTTGGAGAAATTCGCTGCATTTGGCACACTTTTACCATTTTTGCAGGCTGAGACTTTCTCATTTATGATTCCCACTTTGGAGGAAGAGCAACTCCTAAGCCAAGCTGAAGAAATGAAGTGGGGATCCGAGACATCTAAGTTTTTTCTTCAGGCAACAAAGGATTTCCACACACACCCTGCAAGATGGACAAAATATTCCTCGTCCTTGCCGTAAGTTCTACATAGTAGAAATTTACTGCAATCATAAAGAAACAGGAGTCCTAAATTAGTGGTCTCCCTGGTAGTTTGGATGTAGTGTCTTAAAAAGGAGGAGAAAATCTTGAGAACATCAAGAGGAAATTCCTTAGTGCCGGAAGCTGATGTCACGGTGACACAACAGTCAATCTTGGGGCTCCGAGACTGCCGCCGAAATTCCAGCCGCAGGACTTTTCCGTTTTCCTGCCTTTTACTTTTTGGACTGTTTGATAACTAAGTTCTATTGTTCCACTGTTTAGGAGTCTTTTTTATATGTACAACATTTCTCATTTGGCTTTTTATTTTTTATTTTCTCTTAATAAGGCAGAGAAAGCAATACAGAGAGGGAAAGTTTTGGATAAGTAACACTGCCACCT
The DNA here is from genome assembly GCF_964273705.1 of Natrix helvetica. Classification (NCBI taxonomy): domain Eukaryota; kingdom Metazoa; phylum Chordata; class Lepidosauria; order Squamata; family Natricidae; genus Natrix; species Natrix helvetica. The sequence goes on from NC_138548.1 coordinate 248,951,854, forward strand.
AGAGGCTTTGAAACTTTGTTTCTATTTTTCGTCTGAATGTTTGGAAAAGGTTGCTCTCCAAGGTTACTGGCTCAGCCAGGACTGATAGGAGAAGAGTTATTTACACAGGTGCTCACTCTGAAATTTTCAGTCCTTGAAATTCTGCCTGGAGAGAATAGATAACAACTGTAAGAGTAAGCCTGGAGTGATCTTGAAAGGCTTTCATTTTATGTGAGAGACTTTAACTTTACAAGAGGCCTTGAAACTATTTCTTTTTCTTTTTTTTGCTGGTGGCAGTGTTTACTTCTTTTTGCTGTGAAGTTGGGTTCCATATTTGGTTGTTTTTAATTTTTGTTTTTTTTCAATTGGATTATGGCATAGAAAAGACTGAAGATTTTTATTCTCTTTTATGGTTTTTTCTTTTTTCTTTTCACATTTTTGATAGTAGATTTACCTACTATCTCCGTTTTCCTTTCTTGTTTTACTCTTGGCTTTTTTTTCACAGAATCTTCTTCTCTTTTCCCCCGGCCTTTTTGTTTTCTTTTTGTTTTCTTTTTTTTAACCTTTGATCACCTTATGGTCACTCTGGATTACAATTGACTTTTATACCAAGTGGATTATAATATAATTTTTTTTGAAGATGAGTAAAACAATAATAACGACCAGCTCTGCAACAACAACACCCTCCTCCTCACCAGCAGGAGGACAAAGATCAAAACAGACAATATTGCAACAGGAAAAAGAAAAGGGAGAGAAAGTAGTTACCTTAGAGATGATTATGCAAGGAATTCAGAATTTGCAAGTAAAAACAGATACCATCGAAAAGAGAACAGAAAACATGGAAAAAATAATTGAGACAATAGAACAACGAACAGGAAACATTGAACAGCGAACGGAGAACATGGAACAAAAAGCAGTTAAAACTGATGAAAAAATGATAGTATTCAACAAATGGTGTTGAAATATGAAGATAGACTACAAAAAATTGAAGAAAAAGGTGACCAAAGAGAGAAGAAAATTGGGGAGATTCATAATAGACTGAGTATGGTAGAAAAAGATAATATTGGAATACTGAATTGGGAGATGGAAAGGTCAGATTTTTTTTCTAAGATTCCAAAACATAGAAGAAAAAGGTGAAAACCTGTTACAAATAATGATAGAAATCTTGAGAAATGTCCTCGAGTTAACCAAGAGAAGATGGCCAATGCTATAAATGAAGCATTTCAAGTTTATACAAGATATGCAATGAGAAATGACTTGCCAAGGAAGTTCATGTAAGGTTTACCAAGAAAGCAATTAGGATGCAAATACTTCAAAAAGCAAGAGATAGAAAACTGGAGTACACAGGCAAGGAGATTGTAGTTTTAAAGCAAATACCAAGAAGAGTGAGAGAATTGAGAAGAGAATATCAATTTTTGACTAAAATTCTACTCAAAAAAGTTGTTAATTACAAATGGTTGATACCAGAAGGTTTAATGTTTGTATGGCAAACATTGTCCTTTGTAAGGACAAAGATATAGAATAGATTCAATTGAAAAAGCAGAAGCATTTTCTGAAAAACATCTCAGAGGGAAGGCTGAGGAGACTGGACATAAAGAATTGGTGACAGAATCATGAGCGGTGTCTTCAGCTTCGACTTGAAAACAAGAAGAAGCAGTAGGTGGGATCTAGATAGTAGAAGGTGCTGTAGGTGGCGTGGACATTAGAAATCTATGAGAACCTAGAGCCACCAGAGCAATAAATCCTATGTATAAAACATAAATATGGAAGAGAAGAAAATGATCTCAATTAACATAAATGGGCTTAATTCAGCAAATAAAAGAAAGAAAATATTTCACAAACTACGGAAACTAAAATTGGATATAATTTGTCTACAAGAAGTGCATATTCAAAAGCAACATGAATACTTATTAAGGCAACCAAAGCTGGGGAAAATGTTTACTTCATTGGCAACCTGTAAGAAAAGAGGAGTGATCCTTTATATTAAAGATACAATCCCAGTGGAACAAATTTATACAGATGACGATGGAAGAATTTTGATGGTGGAAATTATGGACAATAATAAGAAAATGCTCCTAATAGCAATCTATGTGCCTAATGATAAGCAAGATGAATTCTACAGAAAATTACACAGGAAAAGAATGGATTTGTACTACTTAAATATTTGTATGATGGGAGATTTTAATGGAATTGTAGATAAGAATATGGACTATAACTCACAAAAAACAACAAAGTCAAATAGAAAGATACTCTGTAAATCCTTTTTAAAAATGATCGATGAGACAGGTTTAAAGGATGTTTGGAGAGAGAGCAATCCTACTAAAAAACAATATACGTTTTATTCAAACAGTCATTTATCTTATTCTAGAATCGATATGATATGGGTAGCGACTGAATCGGCCTACATCATACAGGAAATTGAGATTGAAACAAGTGCTCGGGCAGACCACAATCCAATGGTAATTAAATGGAAAGGACAAAGAAAAAGATCTAGGTGGACATTAAACAACACTGTATTAAAAGAGAAAGACTTTGTACAGAAAATTGAAAAGGAATTGGCCTTTTTCTTTAAAGAAAATAGAAAAGAGGAGACATCAATGCAGAACCTCTGGGACACAATGAAGGCCTATACCAGAGGCCTGATAATTGACTATACAAGGAAGAGAAATATAAAGAAAAGACAAACACTTAAAGGACTTGACAATGAATATAAGGGTCTTGAAAAAGAATTATAGAACTCCCCACAAAAGAAGGACATTAAAGTAAGAATGGATACGATTAAACACAAAATTGGGTTAATGGAAAAAGAGAAATTAGCCCAAAAAATTAGGGGTGCTGAACAGAATTACTTTAAAAATGCTATTAACCAGGCAGATGGTTGGCATCCAAACTGAGAAAAGAGAGAGACTCAAAGAAGATACTGCAGTTAATGGATGATCAAGGGCAAACCTGTTATGGGAATGAAGAGAAGAAAAAAATTATACAAGATTAGTACTGTAAACTATATGATCATGAGAATACAGAAGAGGCAGGAGTGAAACAATACTTACAGGAAGCCAACTTACCCCAGCTACCCAAAGAAATTATAACAATGCTAGAAGGCAAAATAACTATGATGGAGCTAACCGAAGCACTTAAGAAACAAAAGATCGGGAAGGCTCCAGGCCCAGATGGGCTACCAGCAGAATTTTATAAGACCCTGCAGGAATCGTTGTCTCTTCCATTGTTAGAAGTTATGAATGAGGTGATGTCAGAGAGGAGAATACCCAAATCATGGTCAGAAGCATATATTTCACTTTTACCAAAGGAGGAGGCCGATTTACTACAAATTAAGAATTACAGACCAATCTCCCTGTTAAATTCAGATTATAAATTGTTTGCTTCAATATTGGCAGAACGACTTAAAAAATACTTAAGTAGTTTCATTTACTCTGATCAAAATGGGTTTCTGCCAAAGAGACAGATTAAAGATAATATGAGGATAATCTTAAAATACTTTGGAATATTATGAGGCACATCCTGAAAACAATTTGCATTGATGTTTTTGGATGCTCAGAAGGCATTTGACAACATGAATTGGTGCTTTATGCTGTTACAACTGGAAAGATGGGGTTTGATGGGAAATTTACTCAAGCCATACAAACTATATATTATAAACAAACAGTTAAGATAATGATAAATGGAGATTTGACAGAGTCTATTGAAATAAAGAAAGGGCAAGACAAGGCTGCCCATTATCACCATTACTTTTTGTCTTAACGTTAGAAGTTTTAGATAGAAATGTCAGAGAAGGAAAAGAAATAAAAGGAATGAAAATCAAAAAGGAAGAATACAAGCAACAAGCATTCGCAGATGACTTGGTCTTCATTCTAGAGGATCCATTAGAAACAGCACCTAAATTGATAGAAAAAATAGAAGAATATGGAAAAGTAGCAGGGTTAAAAATAAATAAAGACAAAATGAAGATCTTGACAAAGAATATGCCAACAAGACAAAAAGAAGAGTTGGCGGAAACCTTGGAGATGCAAGTTACGAACAAAGTTAAATATTTGGGGATATATTTAACAGCAAGATGCAGCACTCTTAAAGACAACAACTATTATAAACTCAAACAACAGATCGTGATGGACCTGAAGAAATGGGAAAATCTACAACTTTCAATGATAGGGAGACTATCTACAATTAAAATGAATATTCTACCTAGAATTTTATAACTGTTCCAGACTATTCCAATTAGACTAGGGAAGGAATATTTTGATGACTTAAATAAAATAGTGTTGAAGTACATATGGCAGGGGGGGAAAGCAAGAATAAAACTAAAATTGTTACAAGGTGCAAGAACAGGAGGAGGATTGGGCCTGCCCAATTGGGAACTATATCACCAGGCAGTAAGTTTGATGGGGGTTAAAGAATGGATAACACTAAGGAATACCAGATGATTGATTCTTGAAGGACATGATCTATTGTTGGGATGGCATGCCATTTTATGGTACAAGGGAGCTAAAACATAGGGGTATTTTAGAAGACATTACCTACAGGAGGCTTTGCTACTAAATTGGGAGAAGATTAAAAGACAATATTATTTAAAAATTCCAGTCTAGCTATCAACTATTGAAGCCTTTTCATACGCAATAATATACAAAAAGGAACAAACAGTTAGATATGGTGAAATATTGAATGCAGAGGGTGAACTTAAATCTATGCAAGAACTGGAAAAGGAAGGTATAAAGATGAATTGGTTTTCATATGTGCAAATACAACCTAGATATGACAAGGACCGTAAAGAGGAAAGTTTTTATGATAAAATGACCGAGTTAGATAAAATTTTGATGGGTACTGATGAAAAAGTAATTAAAAAACTTTATGGACAGTTTCTAGAGGTTAAGTTAGAAGAAGAGCAAGTTAAAGGAACTATGATAGCTTGGGGGGGGGGGGGAAATTTGGGCATGGGATTGAATTAGAGAAGTGGCAGAAATTGTGGTCCCAAAATTACAAAATGACAATGTCAACAGCATATAAAGAAAATTTGTATAAGATGTTTTACAGGTGGCATCTACCCCCGACGAGAATAGCAAGAATGTTCAAGAATAAATCAGAAAAGTGTTGGAAATGTCATAAGACACCGGGTTCATATTACCATATGTGGTGGACTTGCGCAGAAGCTAAAAGATATTGGACTAAGATCCACACATGGTTGGAGAAAACGACACAAAAACGTATAGACTTTAAATCAGAGACTTTTTTATTGGGAATTATACGAGAAATATATAATAGTGACTTGAAATACTTGATTATAAATGTTTTAACAGCAGCTAGAATTGCATTTGCAAAAATTTGGAAAAATGAGAAAATACCAACGCAGGAGGAAACTATTCAAAAAATTATGGAATGTGCGGAAATGAGTAAATTTACATTTGAAATTAGAGAACAAGATGATGAACAATTTTACAAGGTTTGGGATTTGTTTTATCAATGGTTAGATAAAAAATCATGGTAATGGAAAAAGTGGGAGAACTTTTTATATTTTAAGAATAATAAAATGACATATGCAATACTACAAGGGTTTAGCACTATAATGTTGTATGTATGATTTCAATATAGAGAATATTTTGTTTAAAATGTAGGAATACTAATTGGAGTTGAACTATTGATGCAAAATGATGTTGTATGTAAGGATTCAATATTCAGAACATCTTGTTTAAAATTAAGGAATAATTACAGTTGAAAAATTGACAATAATAATGTACTTAATGAACTCTAATGAACAATTTGTGATTCGATATATAATTGTAAGTGATGACCATGGGAAGGACACACAAAATCTTGTAACCAAATGACACGCTATATGAAATGGAAGAAGGTTGTATGTGTTTGTTTTTTGTTCGTTTTTGTTTGTTTAAAAATAATAAAAAATATTTTTTAAAAAGAGGAAATTCCTTTATATCCACAGAAGATCCCATCACATATAAAGTAGTGTATCCTACCTTGAGAAGGGGATATGTTGCATTTGCATGCCACAGCCTCCTTTCCATTTCCTTAGTTGCTGTCAACGGATGAAGGATGTAAAACATTGATGGGAATTGGTTTGGGCTGAGGAGAAGAATGAAAAGCAGAAGGAGGAGGGTGGGATGTGATGCACCCCAGAAGTGGGTTGCCAAATATTTTACTACTGGTTTGGGCGCGCTCACACACCTGCTTGCGCACAAGTGCAACGCTTCTGCGCATGAATAGAAGCATCCGGGCAGGTGGGAGGAGCCTCCCATTGCCGCTACTACCGGTTCGCCCAATCCGGGCCAAACCGGCAAGCAACCCACCTCTGATGCTCCCAAAGGAAAATAAATGGTTTCTCCTTTTCTCCAGGCATAGAGGACCTTCCCAGACCCTCAGCCTATGCCTGTGATGGCAAACCTATGGCACACATGCCAGAGGTGGCAACATAGAGCCCTCTCTTCTGGCAAGCGCACCGTTGCCCAGGTTAGATCTCCGTGGCGTTTCTTTTGTGAGCTTCTGTTTCCCTGCAAATGACGAAACAGAAGCTTACAAAAGAAAATGATCTTACCTCTTGATATGCTGCCAGTGTTGGGATGGTCTTTGGGTCTCTGCTGCACATGTCTGTATGTCCGCACACATGTCTGCACATGTGCATGTTCTTGCATGTGTGCGCACAGGCCTGTGCATGCACATATTTGCATGTGCGCACCATTCAGTTTGGGCATGCACGTGCTGTTTGGGTACTCAGTGTCTAAAAGGTTTGCCATCACTGGCCTATGCAACAGGTTCACAGCCTTGGGGCTTTGCATGTACATGTTCCTTGGTCCCTGATACTTATTGCATAATATACTGGTATCTTTACTAACCCTGAAGAATTCCAAAGGGAATTGCACATTCCTTTCTAAACTGGTTGCCCTACTTGAGCCAATATAGATGGTGGGTTGCATAATGTCTCCAGAGCTTCCTCACTATTTGTTGTTTCAGAACTAGAATCACCTTTGAGATGTCATAATACCTGACTGAAAATGCATCCAGGTTTTTCTACAGTCATAATGATTTATATGGATTACTATGCTGCGGAATGCTGCTTGAGCATTTCCTAACTCTGACAGGTATTTGTTTTATTGAGTTGCAAAGTGCACCGTTAGCTATTTACATAAACAGCAATTTGAGAACATCTACGATAAACATAAAATCATAAAACAAAACTTTGTAACTGTGAATCAAAACAAAAATAAAACAAAAGATGCCCCCCAAACAGAGGGATACATTCTGGAACAGCTCCATCTTCAACATGTTCCTGATTGCAGTCAAGGATGGCATCCATAGGAGAGTGAATTGGTATTGAAAAGTGGTCCTTTCTGCTTTCAACTTCTATTTTCCAATGATGGGAATCCATCATTTTTTCTAGGCCAATTCAGCAGCAGTGCATCAAAACCAGCACTTCAATTGCACCTAGAAGTTAATTGGTGGCCATTGCAGGGCCCATACGATACATGTAATATGTTCCCAATGACAGGAATGAGATGACCACTGCATTTTGGATTATGTCAGCTTCTCATGGTCTTTAAAGGCAACCCTATGCCAAGTACCTTGGAGCTCTCCAAAGGGCATGAGGCTGCTGTAACATTTTGCCTAAAGCAAGTAGCAGGAGAAATTAAACAGAATATTGCATGACCTCAAGGAGAGGGAAATAGTCCGTGTATATGACTTCTTGCTTATGACCTCTGATATATGATTGGGGAAAATTTCAGATTATAAAATCAAAAGTTTTAAACTTGTCACTTACTAGCATCACAAAAGTCTCTTCTTGGTTAATTATTACTCTTACCTTTCAACCTTCTACGTTTTTTTAAACCTCCCAACATGGTTTTGGGATTTCCTGTTAAATTCCCATTCCAATATTACCTAAATCCCTCCCTGATTAGCTTTCTCAAGCACTGTTAAGGTAAACTAGAGCCACTACTGCTGAGATGAAAAGTTAGTTATTTCTCAGCTTGCTGATCTGCTGCTAATTGAGGAAGACAAAGAGCATATAGTTCAACATTTCTGACTTTCCTTTCCAGAACCTTTCCATATAAAGAACTTAACCCCTCCTAGTTTCAGATATGCATACTGCATTGGCCTGCATAAAAAGCAAGCATAGTTGTCATTAGCAATAGTACTTAGACTTATATACCACTTTACAGTCCTCTCTAAGTGGTTTACAAAGTCAGCATCTTGCCCCCAACAATTTGGGTCCTCATTTTATCCATGTCAGAAGGCTGGAAGGCTGGTGAGATTTGAACTGCCAAATTGAAGGAAGCCAGCAATCAGCAGAAGTAGCCTGCACTCTAACCATTGCACCACCGTGGCTCACAACAAAACACTTTTGTTAATTGTAAAATTCAAACCACGGAGTGTTGGAAATGAAGTCTGTAGTCCCCGAATTCTTGGATACAGGATCTCCCAATGTTACCACTGAAGTGATAATTTCAATATAACCTTTGAAGGTTAATATATGGATAGTATCTATATACTAAACTAAAACTTTTTTTTGTCTGTTAGCTTTACCTGTGGTCAACTGTGCCTTACAGTATGGGCTACTTTCAAGGCGGATATTTCTGAATATCTCCCTGAATTTTTTTAAAGCTTTCTAGTACATTAGAAGGTCTACCATTTTGAAAACATTGAGTTATCTGATAAGGAATTTGGTATTTGGTAATTTCATCTTATAAGGCAAAACGTCATTTAAAAAATTCCTTGGTCAACTGCTGATGAATTTTTAGGAACTTTGCCAGTGACTGGTAATGAATCCGGTATCACTAAAATGATAACCAAATGGATTATGGATTATCTGGTATTAAGTACAATTAATTCAGATAGTTAAAACATATTTATATTTGTCAGCTTGACCTTCCCCCCCTAGTCCTGGGCCAGTACAACTGTTAATGAGAGCAAAGCTATTATTTTCTTGTGCAATTTTGCAGCTCTCCAGAGCTTGTGGGTGGTTTGTTTGCTCACTGGTGATAACACTTGCTTCATTCTACCTCTTGCCTCTGGGTTTAGTGTGTTCTAGGTGTCCGCCCAGAGTAGAATGCAACCATGTTGGAAAAAGCCTTGGTTGCAGAATAGCCAATCTGCTATCATTTGCTTTCACCTCCCAGCTTGCAAAAGGATTTGAACAAGTGTGGAATATAGCACAAAAGGCAATTTTGCAAACAAAAAACACCCACTCAGATTAGATACTTTATTTTTGAAATGGATCAGACAATTACTGTAACACAGTATGAATTAAACACATGAGTGTACAGGGTAGATGGAGCTCAAGCTCCCACATACATCCCTGCGGCCAATTCGCTCTCACAGGGAGGGGCTTCTCCAAGTGCCGTCCACTAGGCAATGCCAGCGGGCGGCGCCAAGGAGTAGGGCCTTCTCTGTGATGGGCCCAACCTCTGGAATGACCTCCCCCCCGATATTAGAACCACCACGGACCTCCGCTCCTTCCGACAAAAATTGAAGACTCACCTGTTCCGATTAGCTGGCCTGGCATAATTATAACTGTTATAACTGTTACCTCCTGGAAATATGTTTTTAACTGGTATTTTAAGGGTATTGTTTTAAATTCAATTGATTTTAGGGGTTTTAAAGCCATATTTATATTCTTGCTATACAGTTCTTTTAATTCTTTTAACCTCCTCCATATTTATTTATTTATCTATTCATCTGTTTATCTATTTAATGAATTTTACTGTGGATGATGTATTTGCTGTGTGGACTGTACACCGCCCCGAGTCCCTTTTGGGAGAGGGGGCGGTCTAGAAGTGCAAATAAATAAATAAATAAATAAATAAATAAATAAATAGATGGGTAGGCATTATTTTTTTATTTCATTTTGTATGAAGAGAATTTTTATTGGGGATCTGCTGTAGTTCTGAACGTTACAAGTAGTCCTTGACATATAACCACAATTGAGACCAGAATCTTTGGTCCTTGAGTGAAGTGAGACATCACATGACTACTTTGTTCAAAAACCGCAATCCTGGGACTCTTGGTTGCTGTCATTAAGCGATCTCCTGGGCCGTTACATGGGGTGAAAGAGCTGCCAGCTAGAGGGACTTGACCTGCATGAAGCTGAAACCCTCTAGCAGGTACGGTAGTCCTTTTGCTCTCAAAGAGTTGGCCACTGGAGGAACTCTGTCATGTGTGAGGCCAAAACCTTCCAATGGGCTGCTTTTTTGCTTTCAGGATTTGGGCACACAATGAAAAGATATGAAAAAGCCTCTATTGGCAGGAAGTTCCTAAATGGCAATTCTCAATTGGCCTCTGCCTCACTTCTCACAGTTAGCATACTTCAAAGATAATTTAGGAGCCCAGATCTAATCCTAATCCTAGGCCTAAAGAATGACACATTTTATAATCTATTGACCTTTATTTGACATATAAATAGGTAAAGAGTTTTATAATCTTTTGCCAGAGACTTATTTGGCTTTACTTAATACTCAAATTAAAAAAAAAACACCTTCTTGATTGCAAAACAAAGAGACACACCTTCTTCATCTCCCAGCATGAGGAATGATACAATTTTGGGATTATGCACTGAGAGTTTGTGGCTGTATATAGTTTCTACAAAGCAAAAAATAAGAAATACTGGTTTAAAAAAATAATCAGAAAAAAAACCCAAATAAAACAGGAAACACTTGCTTTTAAAAAAGGCTAAAGGCAATTAGATTTTCTGTGTTAAAAATGCAATGACTTTTAAAAGAAGAGGAGGAGGAGGAATGTGTTCAGGGTATAAATAGCATAAAGTCAATTCTTTGAATAAGAGAAACATGGAAGGATTTTTTTTTTAAAAGAGAGAATTCAGGCCGATTTAAAGCTCAGGAGAGCTCAAGCTTTATCCTCTCCTCAACATGCATTCCAAAGCAACCAGCTGAATCTATCTACCTTTGAAATCAGAAAGCAGTTGAAAGTAACATCACATCCTGGTCTTAACCAACTGGGTGTGGACTGCGTTTTTGGATTTAGCTTGGCCTAGGATGTACCCAGTTTCTCAGTTGAAACTGATTGTCCATGTATTGTGAGATTGAGTTTTCATAATGTCTTCTGATTGCTGGTGGGTGTTCCTGGAGGTGCTCTGCTTGCCTTTTGTCAATCTTTAACTAAATGCCTATACAAGACTTTAACATAGTGGTTGTTAAAGTCATTATATTGCATGTTGTAGATGACTCTTGTTTTTTTTCTCTTCTTCTTAGGTTACTGCAGTGTTGGGTTCCTACCGATTCAGCCAAACTGGTAGTGGTTTGGCAGCCTGGGTCACTAGAACTGGAAGCGACCCAGGCCTGCCATGCTCCTGAACTGGTTTCCTGGGTGGCGTCTTTTCAGTCCTGCGCATGTGCAGAACAATTTTAATTGCCCTGCGCATGCAGCTTGCATCAAACACAAAGCGCGCACATGAATGAACTGGCAGTAGTGCCTGCCGTAACCCACCCATGGGCTACTGGGTCTTTGGACTTATTTAAGATGGTTTGGATGCCGTAGCTCAGTGGCTAAGACACTGAGCTTGTCAGTCAGAAAGGTTGGCAGTTTGGTGGGTCAAATCCCTAGCGCTGTGTAACGGAGGGCACTCCCGTTACTTGTCCCAGCTTCTGCCAACCTAACAGTTTGAAAGCAATTAAAAAATTTAGTCATGTTGGCCACATGACCACGCCTAGCGCAAGGGGAGCCTTTACCTTTACCTTAAGATGGTCTGGAGGGTTTTAATTGGTTTGTGCACTATGGTGATGCTGTATAGTTGTAATATTTTGGTTGTTTCTAAAAAGTTTTTGATGTATGGTACTGTTATCCTTTATGTAACCTGGTAGGTTGTGTTGAAGTGGATTAAGTGTTTAGGCACTTTTTAATTAAAAAAAGTATTTTTTTGAAGGATGTTGTATAGGTGGTCTGTTTTCTTTTTCTAGTGCTCTGTTTTTTTGGGGGTTGTCTGAATAATGTTCTTACATTGCTGGGTTATTATTTTGGTAATAGAATACTTAGTTAGTGTGGGATATTTTTTGATAGACTTGCATTTCTAATTTGTTGTTATTTCCTCTGCAGATGACAACATCCAGGAAGAGTAATGTGTTGTTTTTGTTTTTTTATTATGACAAAGGTGTTGTTAATATACCGAATCCATACTTTTGGTTGTATATGTGGGAGTGCAGTGTTTATAGTACTCCCACACATACAACCAAAAGTATGGATCTAGTTTGCAAATGATATCTTCATCATTTAAAAAAGGGAAGAGAATATACACGAAACAACTGACATATTCAAAGGAATAACTTTCACAAGGAAAGAAGAAAATAACAGGTCAAAAACATCTGAGAAACAATCAACCAATTAGTACAATCACATGGCATCACTGGAGCACAAAACTAATTAAATGTTTTACACTTGAATTATGACAACAGCACCAAATATAGGTAGTCCTCGACTTACAACAGTTTGTTTAGTAATCATTCAAAGTTGCAACGGCACTGAAAAAAGTGATTTATGAACACTTTTCACATGTATGACCGTTGCAGCATCCCCATGGTCATGTGATCAAAATTCAAACGTTTGCCAATTGTCTCATATTTATGAGGTTTGCAGTGTCCCAGGCAGAGGTGGGTTGCTCTCGGTTCGGCCCGGATTGGGCGAACCAGTAGTAATGGCAGCAGGAGGCTCCGCCCACCCACCCAGACCCTTCTGCGAATTGGTAGTAAAAAAATTGGCAACCCACCACTGGTCCCAAGGTCATGTGACCACGTCTTGCAAATATCTGGCAAACAAAGTCCATGGGGAAGCCAGATTGACTTACCACTGTACTGTACTAATATAATTGCAGTGATTCACTTAACAACTGTCGCAAGGAAAGTAGTAAAATAGGGCAATGCTCACTTAACAACTGCTTCACTTAACAACATAACTTATGGGCTGAATTGTGGTGGTAAGCCCAGACTACTGTAGGCTCAAGCAGCTTTTTTTCTGGGATGTTTTTAACTTTACTTTCTGGCCTATGGATCTGGGAAGTCATGGACAAACCAAATCCAATCCTACTTAGCTTTACAAGATCAGTCAAGGTCAACTAGAAACACCTGCCCTAATTCCCCTGGAACTTATTCGAGTCTTCTGGACACACAGTTGAGGACCGGTCGGAGTTTTAGGCCAGGGGCCCAGCAAGGTAACTTTTAAAACGAAATCTTTCGCGCGCATAAGAGCAGGCTAAAACAAAAGAAAACAAAACGCGACCGGCTTCTGAAAGCGCTGGGAGTTCGTCATGAATGAATCCCGCTTCCCGCCATTCCCGGGAGCGGCCTGCCGATGGCCCCAGAGAGCAAAGCGCCAATCTCAAAAGCCAACCCTCCGCCGCTCATTGAGAAGAAAGTCCCGGAGCAGCGTTGCTTTCGCTCGCCTCATTGGGCTCAGCCTTCGCTTCGCGCCGGGTCGCCCGCTCCGCTCCTGGCGGCTCTGAGGCGATGGAAGGAGACACGGGCCAAGGCGCTTCCGAGGAAGTTTTGCTCTCGGGCGTCTTTCGCCTCGTCCCTTCTCCGAAGGCGAACTGTGCCCTGAGCCTCACGAGCGGCGCAGAGCTGCTGGTGCGCCGGCTGGACTCGGCTGGACGGAGCAGCAACGCGGGCAGCGCGCTCAGCCTCTCCACTTGCGTGGGCTGCTACGCTTTCCAGGGCAAGAGCGCCTCGCAGCAGCCGGCGGCCGCTTACTTCTCCGTCGTTTGCTACCCTTTCAAGAAGGGCTGGTGGTACCGCGGGGAGTCTCGGCAGAAGGTGGCGAAGACCTTTTGCGTCCTGGCGTCGCAGGACGCCGAAGAGAACCGGCATGTTGCCGAGACCTGGGTGAGGACGATCCGAGAGCTCTCGGCCCCCCATCTGGAAGGTGAGCGAATCGGGAAAGGCAGAAGAAGGGATGTTAGACGGAGGTTCCTCTAGCTCAACCCTAGGTTGATTACAAGGGTTGCGAGGATTCCACCTGAATATTTTTATCCCATTGGATTCAGTTGGGTTTGTTCCCGCCAGTGCCTAAAATTGCAACCCCATCATAGGACTTGGGGTAAATATCTTGGCTCACCCTGGGTAAAAGGGACAGGACCGACCCTTAATTTTTGTCCAAATGGATAAAGCACTGTATATATTTTTTAATGTATATACAATTGCTGAAAATTAGAAAAGTGTTATTTTGTCTTTCAAAACTATCCCATTCATGTCCAAATATGCTTTTTCAAAAGGCAACTGAATGTGTTGTTTCTCTTGAACATGCTTTGCTTCTCATCTAAGAAGCATCTTCAGGCGTTTTCCAGGAGAAAAACAAAAACAAAAAATCCAGTTGCCTTTTGAAAAAGCATCTTTGAGACAACCATGACCTGGATGACTGAGAACCTGGATAGACATTTATCCAATTCATGGGAAGGGCGGAGGGGGGAAGAGAGGTAGGTCCAACACTCTTGTATTACCTTAGTCAAGGATGTTTAAAACAAACCTCTTTTTAAATTAACTTTCATCAGTAATTTGGCACATTTTGCATATTATCAAACATTAAGGATGCTTTCAGAGAAAAGTTTATGTGTGTATTACTTGGTACATATGGGATTTAAGGCTGGAGCAAAGATATTTTTTATATTTGTAGTTTTCACATGTGTTCCTAAATTTTATTCTTTTTTTTTTCAAACTCCCCCCAAATCCTTTAAGATGTCATTAGAGCCATCTAATTTGGAAAGCATCTGTATTTGGAAAGAGTCTTCTAATATGAAAGTTTATATAACCAGTATGCAAATGAATGAATGTGCCAATGACATGACGTGCACATGTATGTATGTGAAGGCAGGATAAATATGCATGCAACAGCATTATGGTCATACTGTATATACTTGGCATCACATATTGATTCGAGTTTTGAAAATTAAAAAAAAGTGATCTTTGTAGCATGGCCTTCTGTGAGTTAGAAGTAAATCCCATTGATCATGAGATATATTAACATTTGCATACTTGAAGTAAATTACAAATTACAAAGAGTACCCATATATAATGCTGTTAGCCTTTTGCAAGGCATTGAAGTTCTGCTTGTTTTCCCCAGGCATTTGAGTCAAGGTAGATGAACTCTACTACTATTGTTGGTCAATAAAGTTAATAGTTTGTCTTTAGGCATTGGAGGTAGATGGGGTAATGTTTTATATGTTTGTTTTAACTTTGTAAGCCACCCAAGAATTATTTGTGTGTGATTGGCAGCTTTATCTATATTACTAAAACTCTTGTTCCTATAACCTTTAACTGGGCAAAATGGTGCTTTACATTTTTTAATCAAGATCCCTCAAATGGGTTGATTTACAGAATGCATCCAAAATCTGGAACCAATGACTCACATGGAATTGAAATTAGGCCAATTTTCTAAAATTTAGGACATAAAGTTAATACAGAATGTTTAAAAAAATCCTGTGGTCAGCTCCTGATGTTTGACTGTGCTATATGCAGTTCAACGTGGGCTATTTTCAAGGCAACAATATCTCCCTGAATTTTTAAGAATGTTTCCAGCGAAAGCAGTACCTTAGAAGCTCTGCCATTGTTGAAAACATTGAGAAATTTGGCGTGGGTACTGTATATCTCTGAAATTATGTCCCAATAGGTCACGGGTGTTCTGATAGATAATATGAATAAATACATTTGGGATTGTTGCCCTACTCCTGAGAACATACATTTAGGAGAATTATGTTTTGGTTGAAGAAAGGTCTTTTGACTGAAAATCAGCTACAAGTAGATTCACATCTAACTAAACTGTATAGGATAGCACCTTAAAGTTCATTTTACTTAATGAATGAATGTGATGCAGGAAAACAAGAACAGTAATTTAGGTACAGATATGCAGTTATAGGGTAAAGCTGGTATTAAGCCACCTATATCTTTGGCTGCTATACAGCTTTGGAATGGGAGCTTCCACTTTCTCTTAGTCTTAGTGGACAACCAGCTAAATATGAGCTAGCAGTGTGCAGGGGCAGCCAAAAAAGCCAATGGTATGCTACATTACATACCATTATCAGAGGGATACAGTCAAGATCAAGTGAGGTGCTAATACCACTCTATAAAGCCTGCATCCAGTTTTGGTCACCACACTATAGAAAAGATGCTGAGACTCTAGAAAAAGTGCAAAGGAGAGCAACCAGGATGATTAGGGGACTGGAGACTAAAACATATAAAGAATGTTTAGAAGGACTAGGGGAGACATAATAGCAGTATTCCAATATTTGAGGGGCTGCCACAGAGAGGAGGGGGTCAAGCTATTTTCCAAGGCACCCAAAGGCCAGATAAAGAATAATGGATGGAAACTGACCAAGGAGAGATTCAACGTAGAAATAAGGAGAAACTTTCTGACAGTGAGAACAATCAACCAATAGAACAGCTTGCCTTCTGAAGTTCTGGGAGCTCCATCACTTGAGACTTTCAAGAAGAGATTGAACTGCCATTTGTCAGAAGTAGTGTAGGGTCTCCTGCTTGAGAGGGGGGGTGGGGGTTGGACTAGATGACCTATAAGGCCCCGTCCAATTCTGTTAATCTATAATCTGTAATACTTGCGAGAGTGAAAATGCATGAGTGCAGGACTTGTTGGTGTTCCAGATGTGCTTTATTTTCCAACAGACTAGCCCATCAGGTGAAAGATTTGAAAGGTTAGTTTTCATCTCATCAATCAAAAAGGATGAACTCTAAGGAAATATAATAGAGATAGCATCAAAAGACAAAGGGAATGAGTAACCCTCCCTGCCTTTACTACTGGATATCTATGGCCAGTGATTTTTCCATATCAATTATAATTTCTTACAGACTTACTTCAATTCAATTCAATTTCAATTTATTTGATTTGTTAGCTGCTCCCTCTCCACAAGGGACTCGGGGCGGCGTACAATAAATAAAAACATATATATATATATTACATTTCATTTCACGGAGGAGGTAACAACCATTACAATACATATTTTAAATAATAAAATGAAATTAGAAATTAAAATACCCCAGTTTAAAATTACTAATTTAAAAAGACTGTCAGGAGGAATAAGATGGAACTATGCTTGAGCCAGGCCAGATAATTGAAAAAGGTGGGTCTTGAGTTTTGAACGGAAGGAGCGGAGATCGGAGGTAATCCTAATGTCGAGGAGGAGGTCATTCCAAAGGGCTGGGCCCATCACAGAGAAGGCCCTACTCCTGGGTCTCTAAACTTGAGATTTAACTTGATCAAAAGGCATACATTAAGCTTCAGAGAGAACATGTTTAGAATGGAAGACATGCCATTATTTTTGATCTTAGGAATTTGGGCTAGGGCATGGGTCAGCAACCCACAGCTCTGGAGCCCCATGTGGCTCTTTGATCCCTCTGCTGTAGCTCCCTGTCACCAGGTAGAGGAAAAAGGAGGCCGCACTAGGAGGATACTCTATGGTGGGTGAACTGGACTTCCGGTCGGCTCCAGAATTGAATGGCGGGGCTTCCATTTAGGATCTTTGTGGTTCTTTGAGTGTTTAAGGCTGTCGACCCCTGGGCTAGGGGCAGAATGCACCTCACCTTTCTACTTTCAGAAAGGCCCTTTCTTCCCTCATCATTTTGTAATCCATGCCAACTCTGTGGGACTTGTTCAGGATTTCTCTGGAAAGAACATATGACTGCAATCCTAAGTGGAGAAAATTATCCTACTTTGCCCTTTAAAGAACTTCAGAACTGTCATGCTGGCTGAGCCAAAGTCCATCACTCTTAGCAACATGTTTTTAATAGTAAGTAGATGCATTGTGATTTCTCAAATTGCCCTTGACTTTGTTCCTTTGTCTTTACTGGTTTTTTATAAGCTGAGTTGTTCTTCAAAGATGGAAACTTCTAAGCAAATAGGAAGGTAAATAATAACCAGGAGATCTGTGGCATACTGTAGTTTATTAAAAGAACTGGTCATGAAACAGAGAATGAAGCTTGATTAGGAGAACTAACCCCAGTCTATTGTGTTCATCAAGGCTTTATCAATTCAATGTAAGATTTGCCAGGCCTGGAGGAAAATGAATGAATATGAGGTATAAAGGGAAAAGGACCTTTGCAGATATTTAAGTACTTCTCTTAAATAAGGTATTTGTACAAAAGGGGTATAGATCCTACCATGTCCAGAATTGTTAAATTAATGCTGCTGAACCCCATTCTTGGGGATCTTGGATTCTATAGTTTAGAAGCATATAAATAGCCACAGCTTCCCTGCCTTTGGAGTAGCTTAAGGTGAAAAATTAAAATTCAAAGCCACACTTGAAGGCCTTATGTGGGCTATCCAAACATTTCATCAAGCTAATTTTAACCTGATGTTAATCCTATACTTTAGGAGTAAGCACCCACAACCCCAATTATTTTAATGTAATTGCAATTATTTTTACCTTTACCTTTAATGGAGTGCTGGGTCTGGTGTGCCAATAAAAGGTTGTGTGCAAAATTTGCTTAGAAAAACTTGTGTTGTAATTGTTAGGGCTGGCATGTCTGACCTGTAAAAATCCGAATTTTCACTAGATGCCAGCAGAGAGATCCAGGAACAAACTCTTTACAGCCATCCAATGGTCATTTGGAGTTTGGCAGCTCAGATTTGGTAGTCCTAGTAATTGTAGACTGGAAGAGATGTGTGGTTGAAAAAAAGGTGACATTAATTTCTGCCTAGACAGTAGGTTGCAATGACCTTCAAATACGAACTTATCTTCTTGAAAAGCTTTTGCAGTTCCAGGTGCCTTTAAAAAGATTATATAAGCTTCTATTCAATAGGTGTATTACAGTAACTTTGCAGACCAAGCTTTAACTACAGTTTCTTTTGTGGTAGATAAATCATTTCCATACAATGCATATCATGGGGTGCAGTCCCCTTAAAACCAAAGGTTGGCGTTTGGTAAATAAAAGCATTCAGAGCTGTATATTCATTTATTTAGATTTAGGAAATGTGTCTTTGGCAAGGATTAAATAGATTCTACTGATTTGATCTTACTCCAAGTATCTGTTTCACCAGGAGTAACAATGGGATAAGAGAAATGGATGAACACACAGTGGGAAGCAAAATCCTCTTCCAAGCTTTTTAGAGCTATTATTACAGTTTCATTCTTCTGTTAACCCAGAATATGTTGCTGTTATGTGAATCATTGTCTAGTTATTTGGGTAATAACAAGGAATCTCGTATGTGGTTTGAATCAGCCCGGAAAGCAGTGAAAGATCAAATTCTTTTCCAAGACATTTATTACTCTGAAGTTTATAACAATAGTTCTTTATTTCAGCTGTTCTGCGAGTTCTTTTGCTAGCTCTTTTCAAAACATCTCCTTGGGGAATTGTGCTGCACTCATACGAAAATGGCCAAGTTAGGCAGCGGAAAGTTAAAATGAAGAGCTCCACTAGCTGGGTTTCACAATCACTATAGTGATGTGCTTCTTCATTGCCACTGAATCCCATTCCATTATGGCTCTATGTGACACACCTGGGCAGCTTTTAAGTTTGTGTTACTTTTTAAGAATGGTGCAGTTTTCAAATACTTGGAGAGCTCTGTGACTGGGTGACAAGTTCAGCCTCCTGAGGTTAGATTTTCAGCAGATACTTGTTCAGGAGAGCGGGAACCTGAAAAGATCAGGCTACATTGAAAATAGGAGAGAGAAGCTGAACTCAAGAGGATGTATGGAGCATTTTCGCCTCAATCATTTTTGAAGCATGGTTAATCCTTAACAGCAGGACCATTTGCCTTCCTACATTGCAATGACGGTGAACCTTTTCGGTACTGAGGGCCGAAACAGTTGTGCGGAAACATCGCGTGCATGCAGACATGCTCGTCCTGGCCGCGCTCTGGAAAAGCCAAACTTCCAGGTTCTAGCGCACATGCGCGCCCGATGATTAGCTGCCTGGTGCGCATGTGCAGGCTAGTTTTTTGCACTGCCACACACTCAAAGGCATTGAGCTGCATCAAAGCTGAACTTCCAAGTTCTGGCATGCATGCGCACCTGACAATCAGCTGGCCGGTGCACTTGCGCACACTGGTTTTCGGCACTGCTGCATGCAGGGAGAACAGCTGATCATCGCAAGTGCATATATGCCAGAAACCCTGGAAGACAAACAGGCAAAGCCACGTGTGCCGTGTGACATGGCTTCGCATGCCACTTTGGGCACACGTGCTATAGGTTTGTCATAATGGCTATATTGTCTGCAATTACCTTTCTGTTTGCTATATTGCAAACAAACGCTGAGCATTATCACTTTTGCAAGGTTTCCTTCTCATGAAGTAGAAACACAGGAAACCACTTTCTGTTCAAGCTAGTGATCTGCTTGGTTTTGCCTGTGGAAGCACATGAACTTGGAGTCTGATAGATGCTCAGGGGTGGCTCCTTCGGTCAAGGCTAACATATGGACTTGTGATGAATGCCTTACTCAGACTCCTTCCTCCGCAACTTCCAGGCATGTCAGTCAATCATGGAGTTGCTGTGTAATATAAACACACAGTCCAGAACCAGAAAGATTTCAAAACCTCGCAGTCGCTGTCTACATCATCAGTATGGTGACTCAGCAATTTTTTAGCCATGAAACACAGATAAAGGGGAAAAAAACCCGCTTTGAGTTTGCTAATTGAAGAATGAACAGTACTGTTGGTTAAACCAATCTTGCTTCATTTTAATTGTTTTCCAGGAAGAAGGAATCCTTCTGCTTTCCCCTCTGCAAGAGGTCATTGGGAGGGTGGGAGCGTTTTCAGAAGGGAAAAGGGGAGAGGGTGAAACAGGGAAGGAGAATTGCTGACTCTCTGCTCAGAATTTTGCTGTATAAGAGCAGTGTGTGAACTGCTTAGAAGAGACGGCTGCTTCATTGGTCATTGTGGTTAGAAAGCCTTTGGTCTGCCACAATGCATGCCCTCATAGTGGCGTGTCCCCGGAAAGCCTCTTGATGTCCTTGTGACCTAGAGAGAAGAGACGGGGGGCTATAAGGCGGTAATAAAAGTCAAGATGGCAACCCTGTCCTGATGCATGTAGGGGACGGGGCTTTGATCACATGTTTGTGGACTCGGTCTTGATGTTTGATATTCTCCTTGAGGATATCCTTAGTAGAGATCTCTGGCAGTATACTGTGTGCTATTCTCCTTCCATTAGTGGGTAGCATTTTTTTTTTGTTGTTTCTACAAATTTTCTGGACTTGATCAGATTTGCAGAAAGTCTGAGTGGTTCTCGGGGAGAAATGAGCTGCAGAGGAAAAAGTAAGGCCAATAACCTCTATCATTTATGCTTGTTTGAAAATAAAATTGATATGTTGGTGTCAAAAGCTAGAATGACGACTGCTCACCTCCATAGGCACAAAACTGAAAGGCTTACATCAAAGAAGAGGACATTGGAAAACGTCCTACAAATAGGATCTTTCTGAAGAATTGGATTATTTTGAAGCACTCTATTCTATTCCCTTGCAAAGACATAATTTACTTTCAACTTTTAATACTAAGCTGTGCCATTCCTCCTCTGATAATATTTGGGACAGGATCTTATTTTCTGATGTAGTATATTTAACTGAGAAGAGAATTGCTCAACAAGTGCCTATTATTTGTTCATTTTTATGGTATTGTATAATGTATGTGAAAGAATGAAAGCAGAGCTGTATGATTCTAATGGGAAGATATGAACGAAACCAATAGGTTGTCTAAAACTTTTTTCTAGGCTGAATGCTAATCAACCCAATAGAAAAAGTCAGGAAAAGAAGATAGGGAATAAAGAGTAAAAACAGGGTTAATATGACAGGATTGGTATGATTAGGTATTGATATAATTAGTTTATGCTTTCCTCTTTTGGGCCATTGAAAGATAAATCTAAAGCAGAAGTACTTTGCACAGTAGCCAATTTAATTTCAGTTTCTCTCCAAATGTTCTTTTGTAACTGTCTTGGAATTTGGGTCTTTATCTATTACACCAACATTAATCTAAAAAAACTAGCATTTGAAATGCACTGTACATTAACAATAAAACCGATTCATCCATATAAGCAACCCCGTGACTAATGTGATAGCTAGCCACAAAGATGGAGAGCCAGGATATTGCCAGCACATGTGAATTGAGCCCTAAGAGAAATTATATCTGAGCACCGACTTTAGAATGGAGCCTAGACTAGACAGACGAAAACAATATGAATGCAATATGGAGTGTGACGTTTCTTATGAAGATCAGTATATTCAAATTGCTTCCTAGACATTCTACAAACAATCAGAAACAGATCTTGGAAGTTCTTGATAGGCTTTTGTGGGATTTGGGTCTGTTGAAAGTGATTATTTCCCTGTTTACCGGTATATACAAGGAGAATGTAATAAGGAAACACTCCAGAATTTCATTTACATAAAAAAACCCACTGATATCTTAAATAATACCTTTCTTATAGTGTTACCTTCTTGGTATGCTTTGCATACATCATTCAATGTGACATCTGTCACTTGCACACACTGTATATATCAGACATTTGCACCTTTAGTGTGTTTGGAGAGATAAGGAAGATAAGTGTCAAGAGTGTTATTGGGAGTATGCAGTTAAAAAAAACCCCATAGAATGAAAAGTGAATTATACTTCCAGTTAAAAAAACAAAGTGAATAGAACAATTTTCTAAATATGACCATCTCAGACCTGAAGAGGCTGTTTAAACAATTTACAGTAGCAAAAACGATGCTTCGCTCCACACTGAAAATAACTACCAGTTTAGGCAAAGTCATTTCCTCCCACACAAACAAACCCATCAGCCTTTTCTGTAGACAAATTCAGGTATTCACTTTAAATCCCAGAATGAATCAGAATTTGTGGATAGTTAGATGCAGAATCATTTGGGTTGCGTAAGCATTCATGTATAGAAGCAAATGAGTGAGCAACCTGGGAGGACAAGTTTAAATCATTATCAGTAATCTCTTGCTGGTGCATCAGAAACGAGCGATTTCAGCAAATGCCAGGAAAGAGGCTGTGATCTCGCATGTGCTCGGCTGCAGGAGGACACACTAACCCATATGTTTCCTGACCTTTGTTTTCTGAGTGGAGAAGCTGATTCCTTGCCACACCTCCCCTGCAGCATAGGGAACGAGATAGAAAGCTTGCAAGCCAGGTTGGTTTCTGGCTGGAGGTGCATTGTGAATACCATGGATTATGTGAGGCAGATACTGTGTGGCTTGCGTAAATTAGTTTGCTCCATGAAAAAGAGATTCCAAAAGAACCTGCCCAGAATCTTTAATGCTCTTAGAGGTAGGTGGAGGGCCTGCAGTGCCTAATAGGAAAAAAAGAACAAGAATGCTCTTTTCTCTGATACCGATCCTCAGCGGAAGAGGCTTGCCACAGGGAGCATGGCCTGCGACCCAGGCCGAAATACCACTACCGGTTCGCCCGAACTGGTGCAAACTGGTAGCAACCCACCAGCCAGCAACAGCCAGGACATAACACTCTGGTTATGATTTAGTTATTTGTGTGAACCCAGGCAATAATGGCTTATTCAGTGAATCATAGCCATACAAGTCAAGATCTAGTAAAATTTGAGTTCCGTTATTAACACATCTTTGAAATGGTCTGTAGGAACCATACGGCTGATTAGTGGTTCAATAAGCATTTCCCTGACAAGACCACACTGTTAAAGGAATGAGCATGTTATGCAGTTAGATTTTCTCAAACACACAGAGTTGATTTGCCTTCAAAGTCGCATCATTTTTCTTCTGTTTATGAAAGAAAGTGCAAATGCAGCTAAGGCCCTATTTAAATATCAGCCACCTCTATATTGTTACAAATAACAGCAGGATCTCTGTTTTTCTTTCTTGGGGCCCCCTCTTACAACTATATCTTGGTAATTGGGAGGGGTGCAAAGTGGAAAAATGACTCAGCAGTTTTGACTTCTTGCAAATCAACAGGTCTCTGCTTTCAGAGACATGACAAAATTTCTTTGGGGTTTTTCTTTGAATCACGCAGTGCTGAATCACAGCTACGGGATTTGGCCATTGCAAAATCATCTGGCAAAAATAAGCCAAGTTTATTCTCTAGATTCTCTCCCCCACCCCTATTTCGGAAATAAGCATTAGAACAATGGGTGGGATGACGGGGTGTGTGTGTTGTGTTGAAATTCAACGTATCTGAAGAACATAGCCTTAGAGAAAGTTTGAAGTACACAGACAAAGACAAGAATGCCACAAAAGGTTATAAATTCAGATGCAGTCCTTCGGTGACCCACTTTACAACTGTCAAGACTTACGATCAAAATTGTGGTCTCAATTATAGTTGTAAGTTGACAACTGCTTGTGTACTTAAGGCACGTATGCAAAAGGAATGAGCTACATTAGTGGTCTCCAATCTTTCTGGCTCCGGAGACCGCCGTTGCCAGTGGTGGGGAGAGTTTTGTGCGCTCGTCCACCATTTACACAGCCTGGTTCCCAACGGGCAACGGCCCAGAAGTTGGGAGACCCTTGGGCTACTTGATATTGTTCTTAAACTAAAGAAATATAAATTTAACAAATAAATAACTGAATAATATGAAGAAATTAATAATATATTTCCAATAAATAAAGAGCAAATTGTGCTGGACTTTGCAGTGAAGAACAAGATGAGGCTATCTTGGTTACAGTTGGGCCTGTAAATCCCAGATATCAGAAGTTAACTATGTCCTATAAAGTGCAAATTGATGGGAAGTACAATAACGCCAAATAGGAAGTGAGGTGAGGCACAGAGGTAGCTAAGAACGCAGGATTTGTGCTGTATCTGCTTGTGGTATTTGTTCTGGCCCTGCTAGCGTATTTGAGTAAGCGTTTGAGTAAGTTGGTTGTCCTTAGCTAAGATAGTCCCAGTAACCTTCTTAGAGGATTTCTGTTTCTTTCGAGGTGGAGTTCTACTATGTTAGCTTGGGTTGATGGGAGTTTAATCTGCTTGGAAATTTGGCATACTTGACCTATGGTCAGTCAGTCCTTCTATACAATTATGGTAGGTCTCAATGGGCAGACTCTAATATTAGATATCCTTTTTAAATAGGACTAGCTAACCATTGGGTCATCCTTTCAGAGATATTTGCTTACCTAAAAAGAGAAACAGAATGTCCAGCAGCAAGCAAAAAAAAAAAAAGGCTTCTAACTTCCTGCCAACTTTCCCATTGATTTTGCTTGTAGGAAGTTGGCAAGGAGTGTCAGAAATCTGCTCTTCCTCGGTTGGCCAGTGGAACTGCTGCCACTTGGTTAGAGGGAGGTTAGAGGGAGGGAAAACAAAGATCACCATGAACTTTGAGAAAAACTGCATCCTGCCTTCAATCTTGGGATGTCCCCAAGGGCCCTTCTCTCAGGGAGGAAGAGGGCGCCCTGCACATGCTCCCTCCAGCGAAACCAGTGGTGGGTTCCTACCAGTTCGGCCTGTGTTTGGCGGCCTGTGTCGCTAGAACTGGCAGCAACCCAGTCTTGCCACGCCCCCGAACCGGTTCCCTGGTCTCTTCTCCCATCGCCGGCATGTTTCAGTAAACTACGCATGCACAAGTGAAGCGAGCAGTGTGCACGCAAAATTTTTCTGTGTGCGCAAAACGCCCTCTGTCAGCGAATTGGTAGTAAACTGGTTAGGAACCCACCACTGAGCCAAACATACCTTGCCAGAAAACATCTGAGTCACTCCCTCACTTTTCCCTCATCAGACACTGCCATTAAGAGCTTTCCAATTTTGGCCTCAGTTCTAAAGCAGCCAATTACCACTTGCCTCTCAGGACTTACTGCCACCCAATTGGGTACAGTGGTACAATTCGGCAGAGAGCCAGTTTGGTGTAGTGGTTGAGGTGCTGGCCTAGAAACAGACTGCGAGTTCTAATCCTCTTCCTTAGGCCCAAAGCTAGCTGGTGATTTGGGGCCAGTCATTCTCTGTCAGCCCAACCTTACCACAGTATTGTTGCTGGAGGGAAAATAGGAGGAGGGAGGAGTATTATATATGTTCATTGACTTGAGTTACTTATAAAGTAACTTATAAATAAATAAAAATAAATAAATGGCAAGAGGGAAGTGGGAAAGAAAGTAGGCCTTCATGCAGAGGTGGTATTCTGCCAGTTTGCCCCGATTCGGGCGAACTAGTAGCGGTGGTGGCGGGAGACTCTGCCCACCCGCCAAGACATGATCACGGATGCACTGTGTATGCACAGAAGTGTTGCACGCATGCACGTTCCTAGTTCCGAACCAGTAGCAAAGGTAAGAGTTTACCATTACTGGCTCCATACAACCTTAAGGTTACTAGGAAGTGTAGTTGGAAGTGGGACTGAAATGGCTACAACTTCTCCAAATTACATTCCCACGGGATTCATGGCACCAGGTATTCTGTAAATTAGCCCCATCAGAGTTAATGATGGTTCAATGATTGTTGCCCTCTATCTTCCAATTCTTCCAATTTGAAGGTTACAAACAATCAGACACAAGAATTTTAGCAGTGTATAGAAATATGAACAGTAACCCATTTCAAAGGGCAGAATTACCAAGTTCTGAATCATGAACTGAAACCTGAAGAGCAAGATAGAAAAGACTAACCTGCTTCTTGTAGGAAGTGCTTGCCAAATACAGGTTGTTATCATCTTTTCTGCAAAATATTTTCAGTGGAGAGTAAGTACTTTGCCCACTGAATCAGGTCTCTGATGGGACCTTTCATATTGGGATCTATATCAAATCTCTTGTCAACTCATATGACAAACTAGACTCTGTTTAGCATGATGACTGCAAACTTCCAGCTGACAAAATCCGGATACCTGAATGGGGTTTATTTATCTTGTGTATGTCCACCCACAATCCTGGGCGACTCCTAAAATTCTCTCTTGAGCAGCTGGCATTCTACCATGATGTCATTGTGCTGTCAAAATTTAGCATTGTGGCTTTCCACTGGAATGCAGTGGTTTCCTGGCGTTTTAGAATAATAATGCACAGGATGTGGAGGAGTTACATCCTAGATTGTTGATGAAAACCTTGACCTGGCACTGCCCATTTTTTGCCTTTCCCTCGGATTCTTACTCCCATCCACTTTGGAAGTAAGCGCTCTGTAATTCCGCTCAAACACCAAATTCTTGGGGCTCAGAACTGAAGAAGCTTCTTGGATGAGAAGAGAAACGTCTTCAAGGAAAAACAAAGAATGTCCTGTTACCTTTTGAAAAAGCACCTCTGGGACAACCATGATCTGGATGACTGAGAATCTCCATAGACATTTGAGGTTAAAAGGTTGCCCACCAACTGGCAAAAGTTAATGATAAGGGGAACTCACGGTCCACTTTAAACTAAGACAGCAACCACCAGCTCAGGGATCTCTAGACATTTTGGACTACATTTCCAGAAAATTTGCCTGGTGCAGGGGTCTCCAACTTGACAACTTTAAGACTTCTGGACTTCAATTCCCAGAATTTCTCAGCTAGCCATGCCTAGTGGTAAAGGGGAGTTTGCTCTACTGGTTGTAGAAAAGTACAGAGATGACCTTGAAAAAGGGGTGTGGAGATAGCAAAACATTAACTGAGTCCAGGAAAATTTGAGAAAGAAAATTAACACAACTCCACCTTGATTCTCTTTGGTGCAAGAGAAGGCGAAATGCTGTCAGGCTTTCAAGGTTCTGTTATTGTAGCCTGCATCAATAGAATTCAGCTCTAAATTTGTGGTGTCAGTCCTGGTCCTTCTCCAACGTCTGACACACTGGCTTTCCTCATTATGAGAACCATTTTGTGATTAGGAAGCCTTCTGACAACAGCCAGTTTTGTAAAACGCCCCCCCCCCAGGTAGATGTCAGAATTCTGAAGATGCTCATCAACTCAGAAAAAGCTTAGAATGACCAACATGGGTGTAACACAACTGTGGATTTTATGATGCCCCAGGAGGCTAAGTTAGATTGGCAATATTGCAGAATGCAAATGGACAGGAGATACGCAAAGAAGGCAGAGATGTCAGCAGTTCTTTGAAAAGGGTAGAATTCACGTGTTTTAGTGAGCAAGAGACAGAGTGGATAAAAATAGATGATTTTTTTTAAAAAAATTAAAAATGGATTTTTTAATTTAAATCAGATTTTTTAATTTAAATTGGATTTTTTTTATTTAAATTGGATTTTTAAATTTTAAATTGGATTTTTTATTTAAATCAGATTTTTTGATTTTTATCAAAAAAAAATTAATAAAATGCTTTGGGAATAAAAATCTATCTAAAGAAAGTTTTTTTATTTAAGATACATTAATAATTTAGTTTATTCAGCATGAAATGGAGCTTCGTTATGTATCACGAGGCTGTATATTCTGCAATATTGGGACTGTCGGTGAGTCAACAGCGGGTCAGAGGGGGAGCTGTTGCGGGACAGAGATGACAATTGTTCTTTAAAAATTATGATTCAAATCGAAATGATTTAAATCAAGCCTTTTTACTAGTGATTTAAATCATGGTTTCTTCCTAAGGGTACCAAAAAATCATGATTTAAATTGTGATTTAAATCGACTTGATTTAAATCAAAACCACCCCTGGCAAAAGATATAAATGGTTATTTTTAAGCTTTTAGGAAATTCGACCAAGTTCTTTATCAGATTGTGAAGTTCAAAGATAGTGCAAATGAAATGAGAATGAAATGTTTGGCCACCAGATGTAAGGGCACAAAATTAAGAACTGTCCTGTTTGGTGATGAGATCTCCAGACCTTTCATAGGAAAAACACTTCGGTGCGGGACACATAATTTTGGAAAAGCATTTAAAACTAAGCGCTTTAATTTCAATTAGTTTTTTTTAAAAGCACATGCATGTTGTTTTGAAGAGAAGAAGCACCTCAGTCTTTCTTCCTAGGGGTACAAAATGCCTCTGGAAGGGAAGCAATGCAAGTTCACCTCTTGTTGGACATAACTGGCTCTCAATGTGACCTCAGCATGCTCCTCTCCTAAATTGACTAAGCAAATAATTCTAGCAGGGTTGCATTTTCTCCTCTTTGCAACGGTCAGCCAAATTTGCTTTTGATTTGGAGAGATCTAATAGGACATGGGTCAGATGTCTGGAAAGCACCCTTTGAAGGGTGTAGAGGAAGTGAAGTTTAAAAGAAGAGCTGCATTTTCCAGCATCTGGAGCATGGGTGAGTCAGAAAGGCTGGTCTTCTGTATGGTCTTCTCTCTTGAGCATCGCTGTTGGTTGTTACAAAGGAAAGTGTACATAAGGCAGGTTGTAAATCATATGAGGCAGCCCTCGTGCACAGAGATAATTTTAGACTCTCCACTTAATGGTTTGCTGGAGCCCCCCTCCTTAAGCTGACAAGCTGAATAAAGCTAGCTTGTCTAGGGCACTTCCCAGGGCACTTCCATGCTTTATTATTTCTTACGCAGTCCTGTTACACGGGTGCAAAAAAAAAATGAAGCAAAATAAAATCCTGTTCAAAGGTGAGATGAATCATTGTTTCCCCGTTTGAACTCATGTACATCATGATTACAAGAATAGGGTGGAACTGGCTTCTTTTGTCCTAACTAAACACATGTCCTTAGAGCATCTTAGAGCATCTTTTCTTCAGAGGAAAATAGCAATAGCACTTAGACTTATACAACGCTTCACAGTGCTTTTACAGCCCTCTCTAAGTGGCTTTACAGAGTCAGCCTATTGCTCCCAACAATCTGGGTCCTGAGTTTACCCACCTCAGAAGGATGGAAGGCTGAGTCAACCTTGAGCCTGGTGAGATTTGAACTGCCAAATTGCAAGAAGCCAGCAGAAGTAGCCTGCAGTACTGCACTCTAACCACTGCGCCACAGTGACTCTTATAAATCAAGAAGAGAATGAATATTCCTAACCACATACACACCTGGGAACTCCCACTTCCCCAGTGAAATGTTCCCCAATGAAACCATTAAACACATGTGCCACAGTATGGCAGTAAACTTTGTAACCTCTGTAAATGTGAATTACCAATTTCAGTCCTGATTCTGATGCTGGGCCCATCATTTGCTGCTTGCAGGTGGGTATTGAACACACCCCCCCCCCCCGGATATTTGGGCCCTGGATCTCAGACCCCTGTTCGCCATTTCAATTCTCATATAGAGGGTCGATCAAGTTGGAGACCATTCCCTGTTGGGTTTGGTGTCTACCGTTGGGTTCTTAAAATTCCCTTGTTGCATTTTTCAGCTAAGAATCTAAAACCTGTACTAAGAAGTGCTTTCTGGAGATTTTCGGTGTTGGGCTCCGAGTTGTAATTCATGGAAGAAAAGAGCACAAATATGGCAATAAGTGCAGGATTCAGCTTGCTGACCAGGATGATCTTCCTGGTGAAAAAAGCATGTTGCATTTTAAAGGAAGAGATGAAAAGGAAGTAGAACCAGCTTTGATTTGTCAGGGGAGAATAAGTCCTGGGCCATGTGCTTTGGTTATGCAAACTTCCCAGCCATAGTTTGTGCAGACTTCTCCCCCCACCCCTCCTTCTACTTTACTTCATTTTTTAAAAAAACAATTTTTATTTGTTTTTGAACAAGGACAAACATTAAAAATTAAAAAAACCCATCTTCCATTACAAATTGTAGAAAGTGTGTCAGTTGGTTACAGTATTTCCATGCATCTCTTCCATAGTCACCACCTGCTTTTCGTATCAAATTGCATATTTTAAATTCACCTATATTCATGTATATCACAATTATTATATCTCAACCTTAATTTGACTATAATTGTTTTTACATCCTTTTATATATAATATTCAAAATCTAGAATAGGATTATATGATAACATTCCATTAAATTATCCTAAGATCATCCAATCACAATACATCTTTATAACATATTCTAGATAAAACTTTTAAACCTCCTCTCATAATCTTCATGTGTTGTTTATATAAAATTTCGTATTATCAAACTAATATATCTATATGTATTGTTATCATTATTAATCATTATTTAACTATAGCTATTGTCGCTTCATTTTATACATACTACTAGTAAACCAAATTTAGCTTAATTTTTAACTATACATTTTCATTGCCTCAACCTGTATCTTCCAGTAATAGTACGGACTTATATATCTTGCCATTTGTAGCATTAATGTTCTAGTTACTTT
Organism: Natrix helvetica; assembly: GCF_964273705.1. Classification (NCBI taxonomy): domain Eukaryota; kingdom Metazoa; phylum Chordata; class Lepidosauria; order Squamata; family Natricidae; genus Natrix; species Natrix helvetica. The sequence goes on from NC_138548.1 coordinate 248,982,824, forward strand.
CTTAATAAATCTTGTATAAACGTCTCTTGGCAACCTGTTATTCCTTTCGTATCTCATAAAAGCTTGAAACCCAACATCTGTTCTTTCCATCAGCTTATCTTTGTTTATCGCTAGTGCTTCTGACAAGATTTCTCTCCTTATCTCCGTCAATTTTTCTCTCTTTTCTTCTTCTGTGCTTTGAAGTTTGGGGTAGAGTTCCAATCCATCTATCTCCCTTTTCCATATTCCGCTCTTGCCATTAGCAACCACGCTCACTTTGTTTTCAGTATCCACAGTTTTCTTATCTCTTTGCTCATTTTTTTCTTTCATCTTTTGAACTCTGTCCTCCACTTTTTTCATTTGGTAAACATCCTCAGTTTCTCCATCAGATTTTTCTGTTTTGTATTCCATATTCTCCAATCTCTTTTCAATTCTCTCTGTCACAACTAATAGATTTTGAATTTCAAACATAATCATTTGCAATGTTACAGTTTCTTTTTCCTGCTGAGCCATTCTTTCAATTTTGCAGACATTGCCACTATAGGATTCAAGGCTATTTTAATAAACTTCAAACAGGTTTATTTATTATCTTTCAAGTCAAAATGTTGTCTTCTCTCCAATAGCTAGTGATAGAACTTCCAAAAGGCACTTGTATAAACAACTTGTGCTCTTCCTACTATCACTGTCAGTAAACAAACTGAAAGAACCTTGAATCTCAAATGATCAAAGAGAAAGAAGAAAAAATAATGTATCCAGCCTCCAGCCTCTAAGTGGCAGTATAACTGCTTTTCTCTTGTTACAACTCTCTTTATAATCCTTCTTATTATCTTCTTTATATTCCAAGCTTAAGAAAGAAAAAAAACCCTTAAATGGAGATCAAAAACAATAAAATCGATCAAATCAAGCATTATAAAAAAAGAAGGAGAATTTTAATCCATAGGTATAAGCAAAAGTGAAAAAAGAAGAAGAAAGAATTAATCCATTCAGTTTAAAAAATAGGGAGCCCCTGCAAAAGTTCCATCCGAAAAAAAAAGAAACTGGATAACACACTAAGTTCAATGCAGATCAATCTCGCCGCCTACAGTCTTCTGTCTTCAATCTTAACAATTTTTTTTCTTGGGTATTCTCTTCCTCTAATCATAATAAATAAAATAATATTTCCTCACCAATTCGACACACTCTTTCTGCTTTCTTCCCGTTCCGGAGCTGTCCCAACTTCAGTAGCTTCATTAGCTGCGTTTCTGTCACCGGAAAAAAAGGGCTAGTCCTGGATCTTTCAGGGACTTTGCAGTGTCCCTGAGATCAGCAGGAGGTGCCCTTCTCAATCACTGTGTCTGTGGGACGGTTTAGGTCCAAATGGACCGTCCAGCAGCAGAAATTCAACTGTGATCTTGGAACACCAAAATCGCATGTCGTGCCGTCGCGACGTCAGCTCTCCTCTCCACTTTGTTTCATTATGGTGTAGGAAAGGGGGCAAGGAGGGTAAGCTGGTTTGACTTTGGCCACATTGATGCTTGTTGGGAGTAACCAGGGAGTAGGAATGGTATGAGTGTATGTGAGAGCAGGGGAAGGAATAAGGGTGGATTTTATCCTCCGCCTCTGCTGGGCTAAGAGACTCTCCCTGACATGTCAACACACAGTCTGGGAATGACAAATCATTGAAGAGAGTGTTTGTCACTCTCATTCTGAGGCCTTGTGACAGAGAGGTTATCTAATTGGTTTGGTCAAGTTTAATAGCCTTGTTAAATTCTGGGACAAGCAAAGGAACAAACTTCCTTCAACTGCTCACACCTGATCTAAATTCAGGGTTACAGCAAGGAGTTGGCCTCTGGGCTAGCATCCAGAACCCCACATACTGGGGAGAGGGGCTCCAAAGGGCCATTCCAAAGTTGCACATCAGTTGCACTGGCAAGCAAGGCCCATCAACAACAGATGGGCTAACATGAATGTTAGAGATGGCAATCTGACACAAATCTTCATGGCATGTCAACACATCTATTTGATGAAAGCTCCTTTCTTTCTTCTTATTTAAAGTGGAGAGCTCAAAGTAAGTAGCCAGGCAGGTGAAGAGTTACATATGCTCCTTCCATCCTATCATATTTTCAGTCACATTATCTTTTTCTAAAACAGAATGCATTCATTCCAAAGTAAATAGGCTTGGCATCTGAGCAGTAGAAGCCAGCTCGATTTTATTCTTATAGTCATGGCCTCAATTTTAAATGTGGAAGCAGTGGAAGAACACAAAATAGCAACGGCCAGGGTTTGATGCACTTCAATAACTTAATAATTAGAAGCATCCCCCACCATTAATAATACAATTAAGTTAAGCAAAAATGTTCACTGATTCAGCGCCCCTAAGATGTGTGGGATTTTAGACTGGCAGGAATTTTGGGGAATGAGATTCCAGAGTATATAAAGCAGGGGTGTCAAACTCGATTTCATTGAGGGTGGTATCAGGGTTTTGTGTTTGACCTCAGGGGGGCTGAGGTAGGTGTGTCCATGGTGGGTGCAGTCATCTTCCTGTCACTCGTGTCGGGGACATCTGTGGTGGCTCGGGTGGGGCTAAGGTTACATCATATTATTTTTAAATAATCCATTCTATCTAATCGTAGGTCACAAGTTCATTGTTTTCATTGTCTTCAGCAGAGGAAGGCGAGACCAGGGAGAGCGCCAAACCCTTGTCGTCCAGAGGAGCCTTGCCGTCCCTCTTAGGCCATGCAGAGGACCCCCGGATGGCAACGCAGGCTGTCCAGAGTCCTAGGCAGTGGAAGGCCACAACGGCCTCCTGCAGTCTTCTGCCAGTGAAAGCACACAATCCCCCCACTCAGGCTCCGTTTTGGCCACAACGGCCTCCTGCAGCCTTCTGCCAGTGAAAACGAAGCCCTCCCAAGTGCCGTTTTCGCTGGCAGAGGCACCGCCGGCCAGTCCTTCGCTGTTTGAAAGGCAATCCTGGGGGCCAGATCTAAGCATCCCATGGGCCAGATCCAGCCCGCAGACCTTGAGTTTGACGCCCCTGATATAAAGGGTTCCTTTGCTTTACCCTATGGGTGATATGAGCAAGAATGTCATTATGATTGCTGTGATCCATTGTGATTTCTTATTCTTTCTTCAAGGGATTCTTATTATACTTGTCACTCCTGCCTTTTGAGGAGATACTTCCGGGTGCTAATCTTTCTGGAGTAGACACGGATTCTGACAACCGGTGGTCCTGCCTGACTTCCTCTTTGAGCTGGCTTAGGGGGTATTGTGCATGATACAAATATCCTAGGAGACCTCACCATATACATTTTGAATGAGAGAAACTGTTTCCATGCTATTACTATGCAGTGTCACGCTACTTCCCACTGCTTATCTCCCACTGCTGTTTGAACCCAGCCATTAAAGTTTGTAATCCATATATAGTTGACGGCTAAGAGTGTTTAATCATATCAGTAGTGGTTGATACATGAACCATAGTTTTAAAATCCCTCATGACTTAGTATGGTGTGGGCATTCAATCGCGCTCTGGGCTACCACAGTGATCCACTGGGGCTTGTTTGCCAAACATGGTATTCTGGATATGTGGATTTTGATGCTGCTCAAGTTGCTTGATGAATGTCATGTGTGCGTGTGTTGTACGTGTGTTGCATTGTGACTCCGTCTTTTGGGATCCCTTAATGGCATTCAGTGTCTTTCACTGGTGTCCTTCTGAAATGCTTTGCCAGAATGAGACTCCGATCGAACTTTCTCCCAATTGCTTCATGATGTCAATTTTAAACACATGCGAGTGATAAAATTGACCCTTTTAGAATGGCTTGCTAAGAAGATAGAACAGGCCTCTTTAATTGCCACCTTCTGGAATCACTCTGAACAACTGGAACAAAGCCACTGCACTTTCAGCACTGACAGTCATCCAAGAGCTTAATGAAATCTATTGAAATGCAAATAAATACTTTACTAGATCCTGCAGGGATTGCAACAGATAAATCATAAACACTTATTTATTTATTTAGTCAAGCATGAATTAGATAACAGATATAAGTATAAACATGGTTATGAATACATGAAATGAATATGAATCCAAGAGAATATTAGGACAGGGATGGTAGACACACTGGTGCGTTTATGCATACCCTTTAAAGACCTTTTAGGAATGGGGTGAGGTCGACAGTAGACAGTCTAAGTTTAAAATTGGGGGGGGGGGGTTGGGGAAGAAACCACAGTGTCAGGTAGTGCATTCCAGGCATTGACAAATCTGTTGCTGAAGTCGTATTTTCTGCAATCGAGTTTGGAGCGGTTTACCATAAGTTTGTATCTATTGTGAGCTCATGTGTTGTTGTGGTTGAAACTGAAGTATTCATTGACAGGTAGGTCATTGTAGCAGATAATTTTATGTACTACACTTAGGTCGGATCAAAGACGGCGAGGTTCTAAGTTGTCTAAGCCCAAAATTTCAAGTCTGCTGGCACAAGGTATTCTGTTGCGAGCAGAGGAGTGGAGGACTCTTCTCGTGAAATACCTCTGGATTCATTCGATTGTATTAATGTCTGATATGCAGTGCGGGTTTCAGACAGATGAGCTGTATTCGAGAATTGGTCTAGCAAAAGTTTTGTATCCCCTAGTTTGCAGTTCAATATTCCCGGAGAAAAAGCTTCACAAGATTAGGTTAACAACTCTTAATGCCTTTTTGGCAATGCTGTTACAGTGAGCTCGGACACTTAGATCATTTGAGATGAGTATCCAAGGTCCTTGACAAAGTGGGGATTATCTATGAGGTCATATCCACCCAGCTTGCATTTTGTGTTCTGATTTTTTTTTTGCCAGTGTGTAAGACAGAGCATTTGTTGGTTGAGATTTGGCCTTGCCAATTGTTTGACCATTCTGACACATAGTCGAGGTCTTTTTGTAGGGAAGCAGCATCGTCGGTGGTGTTGAATAGCTTTACATCACCAGCGAAGAGAACACAGTTGCTTAAAATATGATTGCAAAGGTCATGTGTGTAAAGTATAAAGAGTGTGGGTCCCAAAACACTACCTTGGGGGACACCACTGTTAACAGGTGCAGGGTTTGATAGGGCATTTCCTATTTTGACTACTTGTTGCCTGTTTGATAGGAAAGCAGTTATCCACTTATGCAGGGAACCGGAGATGTCATAAGATTTTACTTTTAGAAGTAGTTTGTCATGTACCACTGAATCAAAGGCTTTACAGAAGTCTATATAAATTGCATCTATTGCTGTGACTGTCACAGCAATAGCAAATGCCATGGATCAGCAAAGAGGTGGAAGACCTTAAGTAGGAGAGAATTTCTTTAATTGGACCAACCAGTGCCATCTCTGGTCATCTCCACCAATTCCATTCCCCAATCTCTCCAAAAATATTTGAAGTTACTCATGCAATTGCCTTCAGTCTTGCCAACCTCAGAAGATAGGGGTCACTCTGGACCAATCAATACTCTCTCTAGCTGCCCATTATGGTCTGTGTGTTTGTGTGTGCGTATGTGCGTGAAATTCTTTGCCTCCAAGGGCAGCAAAACTCCCCTCTTCTCCATTTCGTGCCAAAAACGAAACACCAAACAAAAGTCCTTCTCAAATCCCCCCCCCCTTTCCACTCTGATCGGAAATTCTGGGAAGGGGGAGGGAGAAACAAAACAAAGCTTTGAAAACATTCCTAACATTCTTTTGTTATGTTTAAAAGCTTCTAAAGGTGGAAAGGAGAACGGCCTATAGGGCTTTTGCAGCTGCATATTTTTCCAAGGCTTGTAACCATGGTTATACAATAGATGACTATGCTAGAAAAGAGGAGAAGAGAAATACAGTACTGGACATAACCAAGACTGTAGAAATGCAATTCTAAGCCCTGAAGTTAGGATGAAAACACAACCAACCAACACCATTCAGTCCACAGGTGGTTATTCAGCAGGTTCTGACCAGTTCTGGAGAACCGGTAGTGGAAATTGGTAAAGAGAACTGGTAAATACCACCTCTTGCTGGCCCCACCCCCATTTATTCTCTGCCTCCCGAGTCCCAGCTGATCTGGAGGGAATGGGGATTTTGCAGTAACCTTTCCCTGGAATGGGGAGGGAATGGAGATTTTACAGTATCCTTCCCCTGCCATGCCCACCAAGCCATGTGTACAGAACTGGTAGTAAAAAGTTTTGAATTCCACCCCTGATTCAGTCAGTGTCGCATGGGGGAAAAATCAATTTTCACTTAGCTTTCAGAACACCCCAGTCACCCCACTACCTGGCCAAAATGTTCAGTCAGCTCTCCAAATAAGCCAGCCACCAACAACCTGGAATCCAAAGCCAGGTGAAACAGGCTCAGAGTCATTGTATGGAGGTGTCCTCTGTGCACCATGAGGAGATCGGAGGCTAGATTGAGAACGATCATGGAAAGGTCCCATGTTTTCCTGGCATTATACTTTTTGCATGCTTAAAATAACACTTTGGCTTTAAAATAGCTTTTTCAATGGGCTTCTATAATGGATGAGACCACACTACACCCGAGACAAGGGAAATGACTGCAGTGCAAAACAAGACAAAAAACACCCCCCCAAACAAAACGAAAAAAAAACCTCCCCACAACGTTCTAACAAAGACAAGTGCTCCCTTCACACTCTGCCAAAATCTCTCAATTTAGCTATCATCAATCTGGGTGTATGCCTTCACTTTGTTGTCAATTTTCTGCTTTTCTAAAAGCAAAGCTACAGGCCTGTAACTGAAGAAATAGCTTCATTCCTGTTGTGTTTGGGGCAACAGTCTCTCTGGGTAGCTTCCTTGAATGGTAAGCTGGCACTCTGTGGGCACAGAGAAAGTTCTGTTTCATTTTCCTGAATGATCCTGTCCTGCCCTGCCATCAGTAGTGTTCTAGAACAGAGGTCACCAACCTTTTGGACCTGAGGGACCACTGAATTCATAATTTTAAATCCTGTGGACCACTAATATGATCTGCCTAATGACCAGCTGGATGGCCTGGCCAACTCACGTTGAGGGGCACATCGCCATCCTCTACTCGCCCCTCCCCTCCCAACCACTCCTCGCCTGTTTGCCCGGGCTCCTTAGGGCCCCAACAGGAAGCAGTTGTTGGAGCTAAGCAGCCACTATGAGAAAGAATTGGCAAAACAGCTCAGTTCAAATTGGATCTGACTGAGAAGGAGGCTCAGTAGAAGCATCTCACTGAGGGCTACGAGCTTAGGCTTAGCAAGCAGAGGGAAGACCTGCAGGAGTGCAAGGGCAGGTACCGGTGCCTGGAAGCTCAGCGGGCTGAAATGGTCAGCCAGTTCCAGGCCATGATGCAATCCCATTAGAACAAAGTCTTCCAGCTCTTTGCCACCAGCAGCACTTCTCTCTAGCCTTCGCCAAAGCCCGCACCAAGAGGCTGAAGCAGAGCCCAAGTTGGAATTTCGGTCCCCCTCCGAACCGCACAAAAAGACCCAGAAGGGGGAGACTCTGCAGCAACACAAGCATTAATTAGACAAATCCATCACAGGGGGCATAGTTTGAGGACCCCTGGTTTAGTGCAATATAAAAAATGCAAATAATTATTCTGTGGAGCACCAAATTTTTCTCGCGGACCACCAGTGGTCCACGGAGCACCAGACTGCTGATCTAGAATGCCTTCATTTTCTTACTTTGGGAGAGATAAGCATGTGAACTCTATTTGGGGGGTCCAAGAAAGTTATCACTGCCTAGTTCTATGATATTTAAAACCTGATTTACTTGTTTATGGGAACCAAAGGTGCTTTTTCAAGAGGCAGCTGGACATTCTTGTTTTTCTTTGAAGACGTTTTGCTTCTCATCCAAGAAGCTTTGTCTATAGGACAGAAAGGGATTGGGGAAAAAAATAACACTGATAATGGTTTCCCTTTAAAAGTAAGAGAAATAATCCATCTGTTTAAAAAGCACAGATTGAAGAACATTATCATGAATGAGAAATGTCTTAGATAAGCCCCCAATTTAAAAGGGCTTGTTTCTGAATAGAGCTGACTTGTTAGTCAAGTTATTTTTTTGTGAAGTTTGTGGTCAGTTGTCATGCTGAATGTTTGGCCGAGTGAGGCCTGGGTTAATAGCAGCTTGATTCTGATTCTCCTGCTGTTCAGCATGAAGATTAAATAGTTTGGGTGCTTGGAATCCCAATTATTTTGCAGGATGCAGTATTACGGTATGGTAACAGGTCAAAGGACATCAGTAAAATAGATCTCTGAATTAACTTTTACATTTGATTACATTGCATTAACTTTATTATCTTGAGATAGGTAATAAATAGGTAGATGTTAGCTAGCTAGAGCAATAGATTTTTTTTATTAAATCCTTTAAGCAAGAAGATAAAAGCTAATACAAATTAGTAGAAAGTAAGAAAAAAGAAAGAAAAAAAAGGGAGGGAGGAAAAAATTAAAGAAACAGAAAAGAAAGAAAACACAAAGAAGTGGCTTCTGATATTCTTCACAGCAGTTACAAGCACGAGTGTATTTTGACCTCTCTCTCTAAGGTTACATATCATTTTTTAATAACCCATCCTATCTAATCATCAAAACCATAGGTCACAAGTTTATTGTTTTCATTTTTACGCAAATCCGTAAGTCAGAAAGAGACTTCCAATCAGCAGTACATATAGATAATGTCTTCTCTCTAATCAAAGAAGTTAATTTATCCATTTCAGCAAAACCTTTAAACTTCACCAGCCATTCCTCTGTAGTGTAGGTGGTGTTGCATTTTTTTCACCTTTCTGCATACGGTAATCTCGCTGCTGTGACTTTGAAACCATGCTTCTAGCCCTTGTCAACCTCCCCAGACTCCTCCTGCCAGCTTTTTGTTGTTGTACCACACTAAGGATGCTTAGGAGGCTGCAGAGGAAGTAGGGTGGAGTGAGGGGGCCTTTTCCACTATCAATGGGACAGAGTGCTAAGCAAATCAGTGTTTCTCATAGATTGCCAATCTCTGCCTTTGTGCTTCGCGTGATATGGGAAAGCAGGAGATCAGTAAAGTGAAGGAGATCAGCAAAGGAGAGGGATTTTTGAACAGGGTTGAGCAGGCACCGCTAAAGGGAAGGATGTCTTTTGTTCACAGAGGCACTAATCTTTTGTTGGGACTGGTAGTGCTCAAAGCTGCAAGACTTAGCATTCCACTCCTTAGTCATTGATGCCTTTCAGAGGATTGTGTGATATGTGCTTGTGCCTTAGCAAATACAGGAACCCTCCTGTTTTGTATTGCAACCAGGAGCCAGAGCTAATAACAGCCTATTTTTTTTGAAAAAATAATTGTTGCAGATAGCAAATACAGATCTGATCATGAATTCTTGGGAAGGCTGCTTCTTTCTTAGCTTTAGACTGGGGGTGCAGGGAGAGGATAATGGTGATATTGCTTTTCCCCAGGGAATTCTCCAGTCTCATAAATCAGGCTCAGGATGATGAGTTAGAAGAACGGAAGATGGCTTTGAATTAAGTGCAATATTGTCTGTTGTTCAACTCAAGCTGTGCGTTGTCTGGGTCTGGTCAACAGATTTATTGCCCATAATAAAATAATAATAATAATCTAACAGAAGAAGTGCAGGTCTGAAAACATGCATTGGTCTATTTTGGAATTATGCATTGCAATGATTCTTTTTCCTGCAAGAAATGTGGCCTGAAACTTTGGACGCAGATTCCAGGGCCACTTTTTCACTCTCCCCACTTAACCGTCACTTCCTCAGTGCGGTCCTCCTTGCAAAGCCATGAAGCGCTGGTGTACTAAGAAATGCTCCCCTCCAGGCAGGAGTGAAATTCAGCAGGTTCTGGAGAACCGGTAGAGGAAATTTTGAGTAGTTCGGAGAACTGGCAAATGCCACCTCTGACTGGCCCCAGAGTGTGGAGGGAATGGAGACTTTCAATATCCTTACCATGCCACACCACCAAGCCACGCCCACCAAGCCATGCCCACAGAACCGGTAGTAAACATTTTTTGAATTTCACCACTGCCTCCAGGTAATTAACAAGGAAGTAAAGAAGTAGACATTCAGCTAGTTGTCACACTAGCTTCACGCTGCATGCATCCTTGTTCCATTAAAAAAAAGGATTTGCAAAACTTGAAGAAGATCTATTGGCAGTTACCAGTGGAAAAAAAGAAAACTGAACAAAAAAAGAAAAGAGTTTTCTAACCTCCACACTCCAGAAATATGTTACTGTTTATTTTCCATGCACCATTTCTATGCTAGAAATTAATTGGATGTCTAACGGCAACTATCCCAGTAATAGAGCAAAATCACAAATCCTTTGTGCAGAGAACACTTTAGAGTTTATTTAGCAGCCTGTTTTGTGGCCCCAATCATTCTGAACTCCCTAAACCAGGGGTGTCAAAATCGCCATGTTACGCGACGTTTCATGATGTTTTTCCCATTCACAGAGCTGGGATGGGCGTGGCCTGTGCATGACGCATCCAGCTCACAGGCGGCCAGTTTGACACCCCTAAACCAGCGATGGCGAACCTTTTTTGGCTCGCGTGCCACAAGTGGGGGAAGCGCAGGGGGGTCGTGTGCGGGCGTGCTGCACCCATGATGCAATGCGCCCCCCTGTGTGCATGCGTGCACAATGCGCCCCCATTTTTACATGCTTTTTTCACCCTCCCCAGGCTCCAGAGGCTTTATAGGAGCCTAGGGAGGGCGAAAAGAGCCTTCCCCCGCCCTCCCCAGAGGCCCTCCGGAGGGACCATCCGGAGGGTTCCCTGAAGCCTTCGGAGCGCTCAAAAGGATCCTCCGAGCAAACCAGAAGCGACTTCCGGGTTGCTCGGCGGGTCGTTTTAAGCGCTCCGAAGGCGTCAGGGAAGCCTCCGGATGGTCGCTGAAGCCTTCGGAACTCTTAAAACCATCCTCCGAGCAAACCGGAAGTGACTTTTAAGCGCTCCGAATGTTGCGCATGACAAATGGCTCCGCGTGCTACCTGTGGCACGTGTGCCATAGGTTCGCCATCACTGGCCTAAACATTATTTCTGACTTCCATCTTCCTGAGAGTTGACTTAAATATTCAAAGGGTGTGTGTGTGTGTGGTGGTGGTGGTGGTGTGATTAAGTTTTATTTTAGATTATCATGACCTCGGACACTTCTAATTTTTCCCCAACATGCAACCAATTCTGTACCTAGAGAAAACATACATTTCTTTTGCACATTCTTTTCTGTAAGAGCTACTATAGGAAAGAGAGAAGAGCGTGATTGGGAAGAGGGAATGTGGCACCCTTGTGCTTAGGTGTCTCCTGACTGTGTGAAGGGCTGACTTGATCTCTAGAGTGGACCGTCAAAGGAGTCAATCCTGGGGCCTTTTTGTCAGTAAGCAGGATGATTGAAGACAGATGAACGTGGCCTTGCTGGCCACGGAGCTACGGCAAAGTGTGAACTTAGAACGCCTGGCAAATGGCCCAATTCAAAGGAGAGAGGGAAGGAATTTCCTTACGTTGGTAATACTGTAGCACTGTTTCTTCGTAAAGACAAGATAAGGCAAAATCACCATTATTCTGCTTTTAAAAAATAGCTCATAGCAAGCAATACAAACAATGGAAATGAAAACAAAATCAAGGCAACTAAAAGCTATAAACAACAGGGGGAAATCAGTCAATTAAGGCTCAGGTCAAGTAACTTTGCTAATTATTTTTAGCATGAAAGATTCTTTACATACTATGTTGATAAGAATTTAATAAGTAAAATGGACTACTCTGAGTTGCAACCAAAGGCACCTTCATTGCTTTGATCTGACTTTGAACTGTGTTCCCTCACTTGTTGCTCTTCCAAAATGGTGGGACTCCAGTTCCTGGACTTGCTCAGCTAGTATGTCATGCTGACCCTCAACCTTTTCACTCTTTTGACCTTAGGTAGGTGTGTGTGTGTGTGTGTGTGTGTGTGTGTGTGCATGCACACTACACTACGCAGTGCAACACTGTACCATGCTACGCTTGTTCTTGACGTTAATTTTTGATCCTCCCATTTCTTTTGTTTCTCTACATAGGAGGAATACATGGCTTACTTCCTCAGAAGTGCCAGGTGATGGTCCTGCTGAACCCACGGAGCGGAGCAGGAGAGGCCCTGCATCTCTTCACCTCTCAAGTTCAGCCGATGTTGACAGAAGCCAGCATAGGATTCCATAAGTTTGTCACTGGTGAGTCTTGTGGCTGGCTCAGAGTAACTTAGGGAAACTGGTTTAGCACATGTAGTCCTTGACTTATAACAGTTCGTTTAGCAACAGCACTGACTTATGACCCTTCTTCATATTTACGACCCTTGCAGCATCCCCCGTGATGTTTGGCAACTGGTTCATATTTATGACGGTCGCAGTGTCCCGGCATCAAGTGATCACCTTTTGTGAACTTCTGACAAGCAAAGTCAATGAGGAAGTCAGATTCACCTAACAACCGTGGCAAGAAAAGTTGTAAAATGGGACAACATTCGCTTAACAAATATCTCACTTAACAACAGAAATTTTGGGCTCAATTGTAGTCCTAGGTCGAGGACTACCTGTAGATATGGCTTAGACTTCCATTTCCAGTTCTGTTCACTCATTTTGCCTTTGGCCAAGCCTGGGTAGAATGACATTGGCTATTCTATGTTGTAGAACTCTTTGCAGTTTCAATGTATGAGAGTGTGTAGTTAATTCAACCTGCTCCAGTTCTCCTTATGTGGAAGTTATAGTTGCAATGAATTGTGCAATTCATTTTATAAAAAAACATAATGTGTATGACTTAAAACTATCATCCCAGTTAAACTTATGGCAAATAAAGAGCACAATAATGGGAAGATGCTGGATTTGGAGAATAGGGCAAGTCTGAAAACTGCAATTGTATCAGCACAAAGTCACTAAGTTAGAAACTCCAATTATCTGACTGCCTCATGCATCAACTGTGTCAACCTCTCTGGCATCCAATCTGTTTCTGGGCTCACTTTAAAGCAGTGGCTTCATTAAAATAACTCTCAATAGCTTGGGACCGGGTTATCTGAGGGACTGCCGTCTTGTCATGTGGAATCCTCTCCAGAACTTTCCAGATTCCTTCAGCGGGTGTCACAAGACAGTTTGCCATATTCTGTCCTTGTAATCATGCTGGATTAGATTTGTTGATTTCTTTTTCTCTCTCTTTAACTGCCCAGTTCACTTTCGGTAAAATTTGCTTGAAAACAAATGGTTTTAGCAAACAAATAAACAAGGGATTTGATTAAATCAACTGACGCAACGGAAAGAGAGAGAGAGAGAGAGACAGACAGACAGAGACAGACACAGACAAAGAAGAGGGAGGGAGGGAGAGAGAGAGAGAGAGAGAGAGAGAGGATGTAAGAAGAAAGACGGTTGCATATTTGTGGACTAACTTAGAACCTATACTCCATCTGAATTAACATCATTTACAAGACATATAAGTTTTTTGTCTTTCTCCTCAGAGAAACATAATCACGCTTGGGATTTGGCAAGGGAGGAGGATATGTCCAAATGGGACGCTGTGGTCATTATGGCTGGAGACGGCTTGCTTCATGAGGTAAGGAACAGGGCAGATGGTTGTAGAGACTTGATGGTGTCATCGCTCCAGTACGTGTTCTCCTCATTTAAAAACAAACAAAACACCTTTTATTGGTGAAACAAAACAACAGAAGACATGACAAAATACAATCCTAAATATAACAGCACTAATAAAATCAGAAAGGAATACATAGAATATGATTAAATGAGAGACACTGAAAATGTGTCCATAAACTTTTAATAGAGATCTAGCTCAATCCTTTAAGATGTTATATCTAACTCTGTAGGCTATTTATTGCTCCATCTTCTCAGTTTTAGTGCAATATGTTATTTTGATACAATGATGTTTATGACATATACATAGATTCTTAATATTTTATTATTTAGTCCTTAGAGAAATTGCAATGCTTGATCAGCAGAAGCAACAACAGAATGGGGACACAGTGGGCTTTTTTTAAGCTAACCATTTTAAAATACTGCTCAACTACCCTTAGCTAGGTATTTTTTACATTTTATTTATTTATTTATTTATTATTCATATTTATAGACCGCCCCCTCTCCCGAAAGGGACTCGGGGCGGTGTACAGTCACTAAAATACGTTTATAAAATACATGCAAAACAGTTAAATAATTAAATAAGTAGGTAGGTGGAGGAGGTTGCAAGACTGTACATGGAATAATAAATATTAAATATAGTATATAGTATAATAAAAACTTTTAAAACCCCAAACCCAATTAAAATGAATAAATCCCCGGGAGGTAAAACTAAGAAAGTGCCAGGCCAGCTGATTGAAATAGGTGAGTCTTTAACTTTTGCCGGAAGGAACGGAGGTCGGTGGTAGTTCGAATGTCGGGGGGGGAGGTCATTCCAGAGGGTTGGGCCCATCACAGAGAAGGATCTACTCCTAGGTGTCGCCCGCTGGCATTGACCAGCAGACGGCACCAGGAGGAGCCCCTCTCTGTGTGAGCGGATAGGCCGCAGGGACGTGTGTGGTAGGATGCGATCCTGCAGGTAACTAGGCCCACTGCCATGGAGCGCTTTAAAGATGGTGATCAATACCTTGAAACGCACCCGAAAGGCCACAGGTAGCCAGTGCAGCTCGCGCAGGAGAGGTGTTACGTGGGAGTAACGTGTACTTCCCATAATAACCCGCGCGGCTGCGTTCTGAACTAGCTGCAGTCTCCGGATGCGTCCCAAGGGAAGCCCCATGTAGAGAGCATTGCAGTAGTCCAGGCGAGACGTCACCAGCGCATGAGTGACCGTGCGCAGGGCACTCCGGTCCAGTAGGGGGCGCAATTGGCGCACCAGGCGAACCTGGTGGAACGCCCCCCTCGCCACGGCTGCCACATGGTCCTCCATTGACAGCCGGGCATCAAGGAGGACGCCCAAATTGCGCGCCCGCTCCACAGGGGACAATTGTTCGCCCCCTATGGCCAGCGATGGAGTCAGCTGGCTGAACCGAGGCGCCGGTAACCACAGCCACTCGGTCTTGGAGGGGTTGAGTTTAAGTCTGTTGTCCCCCATCCAGACCCCGACGGCTTCCAAACACCGGGACATCACTTCGACAGCCTCGATGGGGTGGTTTGGGGTTGAAATATACAGCTGAGTATCATCAGCGTAAAGATGGTACTCAACCCCAAAACCACGGATGATCTCACCCAGCGGCTTCACATATGCGTTGAACAGGAGAGGCGAGAGGACCGACCCCTGTGGCACCCCACAAGTGAGTGGCCTCAGGGACGATCTCTGCCCCCCTGTCAACACACATTGCTTCCGGTCGGATGTTGACACCTCAAATGAATTGGTTAAATTTGAGGTGGAAATTTTATTTCTCTAGTATTTTACCACTGTGTTCATAGTTTTGAACTTAGACTTGATTTCCTAACTAATTGCACAAAACTTAAACAGGGAATGAGCTGTTTTTTTACTTTCACCTTTACAAGGATGAGCTTAACAAATTTGCAGAGATGCTTCAGAAAGCAGAATCAAGAAGCTGTCTGGGTGTCTCTCTTCATTTTTTTTTTTTTACAAGAAAAGAATTTTCTTCATCTTTACATTTGGGGAGAAATTCTTGATGCACTTCAAGAAGGAAGCCATGAGTCCAGATGCTCATAAACTTCCATGGTTTTGAAATAAATCCCCCTGAATTAAATTACATTGGCTCTGGAGGTGATAGGGTGAATTCCCTTTAAATGACTTCAGTGAGAGCCAGAGGGGTAGAAGAGAGGCTGGGTGGGGAATGGAGAAAAGTGGGGTGGGGGTGGGAGGGAGACATTCCTCTCCAGAACTTCAGGACAGATTTTTTGCCACACCTTAGTAGAACTCCTCTCAGTGTTTCTGCCTGTGCTGCTCTGATCCCTGATCAAGATTCTCCTCTTTTTTTTAGAAACAGAAGATAAAACAATTGTACAATTTCAACTAGCAATGCTGAATCCAAGAAGCAGAATATAGTGAATTTCAAGTTAAATCAAATTATTTGAATTGGCAGATTGTATAGCTTTGTCATAAGCAGTATTGATGAGAATGTGGGGATAGCGGGGAGAAGCTTGCCATTACTACATATTTATTTCAATCTGCCACGTGGGGGGTAAACTAAATCTTACAGCATTGAATGCTGCTTGCTGAAAACAAGGTCTTTCAAACTGCTTTTTGCAGAACCCCAGAATTTTGCAACAACAGAGGCTCTGTAAAGGCAAATAAAGAAAGAAATAAAAAGAAAAATTTGCTCAGATGCACTGCTTCTTGATCAGGGGTTCTGGGATTTTTTTTAAATTAATAGTTTAAATAAGACTAATTTCCAGCCTTGCAACTTGTGTGTAGTGCAAAGGCTGACCCAAATTTGAATCACACTCTTGAGTCTGAGTCACATAGATTCTTTGTCCCAATAAGTATGTTGAAAGTGACTGGCTGCTTCCGTAGTGATCATTCTTCAATGCAGCCGAAGTCCAGTTCAGATGCAAAACCAGACTTCTTTGGGCTTTTCCTCTGATTGACTGTCAACTGTGTCTTTCAGGTGATCAATGGCTTGATGGAGCGTCCCGACTGGAAGACCGCGATCCAGAAGCCTCTCTGCATTCTCCCAGGAGGCTCTGGGAACGCTTTAGCTGCTTCACTTAATCACTATGCCAGGTATGGCATCTGCTAAAGATTCCTTGCGCTGTTTGTACAATTACAAATGAGGCCACACTCTCTCAGGGCCATCCCTACGCTTAGCACAGACTAGTGAATAACTGGAAGAGAAATGGAAGGAGGGTCATTCTATCTGCCTGGCAATACAGTCTCTGTTCTGTAGGGAGAACGAGGCAGGCAGGAACTGAGGCAAGGCAGGTTGAAGCTAACACAGCCTTTATTAACGGTATAACACGGCAAAATGTAAGGCAAACAGCAACATTTGACAGCTGACAGCCCTTTTTATGTCAGACGCTGAACCAATAGAATGGCTGCATTCTCCCGCCAGCTGGCTGCTCAACCAATCAGGGACCGGCAATGATAGTCAGTGGCATCGTAGCCTCGAGGATTTAACAGTCTCCTTTGAATTGAACTTGGCTTCTGGTGATTCCCTGAACGCATCCCTGTAGTTTTTCTAGCAATGAAAGGCATTGCTGTTGCTTTCTTCTGAATGGTTTTAAGTTTCTCGTTTGACCTGTAACCTGGGTTTTCTCAATATTTTAAAATGTATTTTTCACATTTCTGAACTGTCCATCTCCCTCAGAGAGGGCGTATACAACAAGATATTAAAATATAAGAACAGTATATAAAAGTTAAAAAAGAGGCAAGGATGATAAAACATGGTTAAAAATAATTAAAAGGCAAAGGGAGGGGCACTAGCCAGTCCCGTGACTGCATGCTCCTCTGTGCTCCCCATATGAGGTGGAGAGCGGAGGCTTCCTGTCTCACCTCTGGGGGAAAGAATATCCCCTCAGAAGTGAGATTGGTGGGTGCAATGGCAGAGAAGGCTCTCTTCCTTGACCCTGCCAGGTGAAGGTGGTTCTTGTCGTTTTAATCAATTTTGTAGTATTGTAGTTTCCATCCATTTATTTCACCACAGAACTGAATCTAATTAGCTTCTTGAGATTAGCCAGCATTGCCTCCTGCTTTAGCTGCCTTTAAGTAGGAATATTCAGTGCCTTTAGGTTGCTGTTGTTAGACAGATTCTGCACCTCAAATTTTGTAGTGAGGACTCTGTGACTCGTATGCAACCTTTTACATTGCTCATCCCCAACCCAAGGCCTATGCTCTGGCCACTGCCAGATGGAAACCCTGCCTGGTCTTCCATTGGTGCCTGAGGGTCTGTGGGCCTTTCGGATTGGACCAAAAGTTGCTCCTCCTTTCTGCTTTGTGAGGCAGCCATTTTGTTGTTGTTAGTTGTGAAGTCGTGTCTGACCCATTGCGACCCCATGGACAACGTTCCTCCAGGCCTTCCTGCCCTCTACCATCCTCTGGAGTCTATTCAAGCTCACACTGACTGCTTCAGTGACTCCATCCAGCCACCTCATTCTCTGTCGTCCCCTTCTTCTTTTGCCCTCAGTCTTTCCCAGCATTAAGCTCTTCTCCAGTGAGTCCTTCCTTCTCATTAGGTGGCCAAAGTGTTTGAGTTTCATCTCAAATACTTCGAATAAAAGAGGCAGCCACAGTTTCACACCAGCCCTTCCCTGACTGACACGGTGGTTAATATTTCTTTAGGTTTGTATCATGTGTCATTTTAAAGAGAGGTGTGGGAGAGGTTCTTCTCTTGCAAAGCTTCCTTTATTACTAGTCTTTGGCTCAGCTTTCAATAATCTTCCAGAAGCTGCTACGGCTCCTCCCATCTCCCTCTGTGCTGGCCTCTGCCCTTTGCACAGCAGGCCTCCTATTCCATCTGCTCTGTGGCTAATCCCCGCACCCCTTCCCTTTGAGGAGGGAGGGTGAATGAGGTGTGTTGAGGAGAGTATTCTGGAGGGGCTATTTTCCTTTCTGTTACATTGGCTCAGCCACCTGGCATTCTCTAAGGTAAATGCTCTGGTATCATTATGGCGGAGAAACAAGGAACGGGGGAAACAAGTCTGGGTCCTGTCAAACAGCCTCAGCGGGAAAGTGAGTCACTCTGAAGCTTTAGATACATTTCAGCCCTACCTTCTTCAACATGGTACATTCAAATGCATTTGACTCAGCTAGGGAGAGCATCAGGCAGAGAAAGCTAATTATTCACTAGGAAAAGGGATGGATCGTTTCCCATTCCCTTTCCTCCTTTCTGTTCTTTGAGGGTTGTATTTCAGTCATTACCACCACCACCCTGCAACTGATGCTCTAGTGCAGGGGTCACCAACCTTTCGGACCTCAGGGACCACTAAATTCATAATTTTAAATCCTGTGGACCACTAACATGATCTGCCTAATGACCAGCTGGGTGAGTGTGGCAAGGTGGTCATGTGACTGGGTGGACATGGCCAATCCGATGTCCCTCACATCGAGGGGCACCTTGCCAGCCTCTACTCGCCACTCCTCGCCTGCCTGCCTGGACTCCTTAGGGCCCAACAGGAAGCAGTTGCTGGAGGTAAGCAGCCATCATGAGAAAGAGTTGGCAAAACAGCTGGCTCAGTTCAAATTGAATCTGACCGAGAAAGAGGCTCAGCAGAAGCACCTCACTGAGGAGTGTGAGCATAGACTTTCCAAGCAGAGGGAAGACCTGCAGGAGTGCAAGGCCAGGTGACAACGCCTGGAGGCTCAGCAGGCTGAGATGGTCAGCCAGTTCCAGGCCATGATGCAGTCCCGCTGTAACGAGGCCCTCTGGCTCTTTGCCACCAGTGGCACTTCCCTTCACCCAAAGCAGACCCCAAGTCGGAATTTCTGCCCCCCTCCGACCCACACAAAAAGACCCAGAAGGGGGAGACTCTCTGCAGTAACACAAATGTTCATTGCACCTATCTGGCCCAGGGGCCGTAGTTTGAGGACCCCTGGTTTAGTGCAATATAAAAAGTGCAAATAATTTTTCTGTGGACCACCAAGATTTTCTCACAGACCACCAGTGGTCCATGGACCACCAGTTGGTGACCGCTGCTCTGTTAGAGTTGTATCACTGACTCCTCCATGAAATCTCTTCAGGACATAGGCTGCTGGTGCTGTTCATGATGCTACTACTTGCTGAGGTTGATAAGGAGTTGAAATTTAGAAGGCACGTGGTTGCTTCCCCCCCCCCCCCGCCCTGACTGGTTCATTGAACTTCTGTAATTTGATAAATGAGCTAAGATATCTCAAAGGAATTCTCTAATCCCAGCCCGTGGTCTCCAAGAAAGGCTGACCAGACATTATAGAAAGTTAGTTAAAAGGGCAAAGTGTGAAATCCTAAGGTCTTTCTGTTACCACTGGAATCTAGAAATGCTCTGAGGTCAAAATGGGATCACCTTCAGAGGGAGGAAAATGGAGAGGCAAACTGAGACATCGAATACTTACCTTAATCATGCAGAAATTACTCGCAGAGTTACCATGCCGAGCGATAATTTTTCTTGAAGAAATCATTTGAATTGAAAACTGCTACAGAAATCATTTTAAGAGCAGTATGTATCTAAATGTAACGGTTATTTAATCACCTGATCTCCTTATGTCCCACTTGCCCCTTTATCCTTTGTGACTATCCTTGCTGTAAGCAAGTCCAGATACTTTTCTTTCATCTTCTTTTGATTACATTAAGAAGCACATGTTCAAATTGTACCTGTTGCAGCCACTCCATCCCTAAAGACATTCAATTGTTTGCAATCTTCTGTCTTTTCAGTCTTTTGAGCTCCCGTTACTTGTCCCAGCTTCTGCCAACCTAGCAGTTCAAAAGCATGTAAAAATGCAAGTAGAAAAATAGGAATCGCCTTTGGTGGGAAGGTAACAGTGTTCCGTGCGCCTTCGAACTTTAGTCATGCCGCACGGTCATGCGGTCTGTAGTCAGACCACAGAGACGTCTTCGGACAGCGCTGGCTCTTTGAAACGGAGATGAGCACCACCTCCTAGAGTCGGGAACGAAGGGAACCTTTACCTTTACTTCCATTATTTTAACTATCCACATACTTCCTAATTCATATCAATTCCTATTGAATTATTTTCCTCTTGAATCCCCTCAAACTCCTGCCTGTGAATCCTCTCATCATTGAAAACTCCTGTGATGGGTGTGTTGGGGGAGCTGCTCGTGTGTCAGAAACCCCTAGCAATCCTCCACATGCAGTGCCACCACTGTCAACCCACTGCCATTTTGACACATACAAGCACTTGTCGTCATTCCAGAATTATGTTTAAACTGAACAACCAGTCATGTTGAACGTCTACTTTAAGGCGTCACTTTTATTGGGCTTCCTGTATGCTTTCTTTGTGTTCGTGCATGCATGCTTTTGAGTCAATGTTGACTCCTGGTGACTACCTGGACAAATCCTTACCGTTTTCTTGGCAGGATTTTGGGGAAGTGGTTTGCCATGGCCTCCTTCCAGAGCTTAGCATGACTGAGCAAGTCACCCAGCTAGCTTCCTTTCAAGACAGTGTTAGAACTCAGGGTCTTCCAGGTTTTAGCCTAATGTTTTAACTGCTACACCAAACTGGCCCTTGCTGAATGCTTACAACAAAAGCCATTAGTAAGCCTAGGAAAGGTGCTGCCTTAACAATGGCTATAAGCCTAAGCAAGCAAGCAGGGGGCTGACTTTGCCTTTTAGAAGTTTTCGCCTTGACTTTCATCTTCACACACTGGAGCTTCCATCTCAAACCTATACAGAGTCAATGTAAAAATTCTAGAATGGCAGTGATAAAAGCCTCCCTCAAATCAAAGGCAACTACCAAGTCTCTTTGAACTCTGGTTATATTTATTAGAGGGAAGCAGGGGTGAGTTCCGGCAGCCGCTACTGCTGGTTCGCTGGTGGTCGCGCAGCGCGCACACACTTGATATGCGCTGCACGCGCATGCACAGTACTATAAAAATGCTTCTGTGTACATGCAGAAGCCAAAAACAAGATGGCAGCGCCTATGGCACCGCCGGGAGAACCGGTTTGGGGGCATGGCAGGCCTGGGTGGGGTGAGAATGGAGATTTTGCAGTGTCCTTCCGCTGCCACGTCCACCAAGCCACGCCCACAGAACCGATAGTAAAAAAAAAATTGAATTCCGCCACTGCCTCTTTTGGATTTTTGTTATGGTGCCATGGAAGGTTGTTGCTTTTGTGAAGATGATGTTCTCTGCATCTCTTCATTCTTCCTTTCTCTGCTGAAAATGTAGGTGCTTTTTTTCCTTTTAAGTGAAAAGGAGGGAAAAATTGGGAGACGTGTCAGCTCCTAGAAGTCGAACAGATCCCTTGCAGCATGATGCTGTGCGCATCCATCACTTAATATTCAAGGAGAAGGAGTGGTTGACAAGTTTCATCTCAAGCTTAAACTACCACTGCTGTGACAGTGGCATCTTAAATCTTATTTGGGTTGCTGGAAGAGGCTTAGCTAAAGGCATTGTAAGAGGTCATTTATCAAAAACCTCTGAAGTGTTGCAATTGTACTAGAATTTGTATTATCCCTACACTAGGTTTGCTACCCATTGCAATAATGACTCTCATTATATGCAAGTAGCATCACGTAAGTGGCATTGACATAGAGCAGAGGTGTCAAACTCATGTCCGGCATCGCCATGTGACATATGACCCCCCCCCCTTCCCTAACCCGGGTGTGGGCATGGCCGCCATGTGATGCATCTGGCCCTGGGACCGCGGGTTTTACAGCCCTGACAGAGTATCTTTGATACAGAAGATGTTACAGGTATGAGGTCAGCTGTTCCTCCAAGTTCAATATTCTTGCATGTTTCTGATGGGAGAAATCAAGCAAAGGAAAACAATTCTGGGGTAGCAGCTGCCTTCAGAAAGGTACTGTTCTTTCTTTCTGGCTTGTGAGAAGCACATCTACAAATCCACTGTGAAAATGATTACTCCATATGACTTTAGGTTTTCTCCTTTTATTACATTAAAACATTTTATCTTGGAGATGATATTTGGACGGATTTAGGATGCAGGTCGTGCATTAAGCAGCAGGGGAGGTCAGCTGGAGGCCTGTAATATATAGGAGAGGAGGCTGCTCCAATGGTAGGTCATGTTTTTTAGTATATGCTTATGCGTAGCCACTTAGAGGCGGCTGTAAAAATCACTGTGAAGTGGTATATAAGTCTTAAGTGCTAGTGCTATCTTTGCAAGTTATAGATTGGGGTTTATAGGTCAATGTTATGCCCAAAAGGTTTCTAGGGCATGTGGAGTGACTTGTTCAAGAAATCGTGGTTTAACCTAGGCTATCCTTCCCTCTCTTCTCCCATTACAGCAGAAGTTATGTGGCAAAGGAGGAACTGTTGATGAATTGCACTTACTTCTTATGCAAAGGCCTGCATGCTCCCATGGACCTCGTCTCCCTCCGCACAGCCTCAGGCAAGCGGCTCTTCTCCTTCCTTAGCTTTGGCTGGGGTTTTGTCTCTGACGTGGATATTACCAGCGAGAGGTACCGCAAATTGGGCAGTGCCCGTTTTACAGTGGGCACGTTCCAACTCCTCACTTCACTCCAGGTTTACAAGGGCCGCCTCTCCTACCTGCCAGCTGAAGTACAAAGCTCTGCCTCAAGTTCCTTGCCTCCTACAGGGATGAATGCCTGCCCCTCGCCTCAGCATCCACCTCAACAGGTCTCCACTGCGAACGGGAAATCTCCTGTCAACATCCTCCCTCAGCCTGCCTCTTCCCTCCCGAAGGAGGATTCTGTGCTGGAAGACTCCTTGTTGGTGCCCTTTGAACAGCCAGTTCCCAAGCACTGGACTGTTGTCCCCGAGGAGGAATTTGTTTCCATAGTTGGCATTCAGCAATCCCACCTGGGAACAGACTTTATTATAGCTCCCACAGCCAAGCTGTTTGATGATGCCATCCACCTCTTCTATGTAACTGCTGGCATTTCCCGGATGGGAATGCTCAAGTTATTCATGGCCGTGGAGAAAGGGAATCAGTTGGCTCTTAACAGCCCTCATGTCCACTACGTGTCCGTGAAAGCCTTTCGGCTGGAGCCCCTAGAGCCCAAGGGGTTTATGACCGTAGACGGCGAGGTGTTGACATGTGAGCCAGTGCAAGGACAAATACACAACCGGCTAGCCCGTATTATTAGTGGCTCCTGAATGAGCATCGGGAAGAAACAGTGGAAAGAGTTTTGTGACACCACTGTGACACAGTCTGGAAAATTGTGAAGAGATCTCCAAATGCTGCATCTACTGCATTCAAAACACCATCAACATTGTTGACAGGGATAATTCTCAGGGAGAGCTTGTCTTTTTCTGCAGCTTTTAATTGCGGTGTAAATAGTGGAGCAGCTTGTCTTGACCATGACTTCTCCCTAAACTGCTGTGCAGTGAAAGAGTTTAGAGTCTCCTTGCTCTCTGCGTTGCTGTAGCGGAATATGCCTTCAAATTAAACCAAAGCCACTTCCACACCCTTCTGTCTGGATAAAGGTGTCTTAATAATCCTTTGCCACTCAGAGGACCAATTTTATAATTTTTGTAAGGAGTATAAAACACATACACACATGCCTTGTGTGTAGTTGCTTATATTCCTATGGAGAAATGAAAGACCTAAGTTTTGAAACAAATAATGTCTGTCGTGCCTGCATTGATTTTGGATTGCTCTTTTCAAAAGGCAAAGCACTTAATGTAACATTTCACGATCTTTATCATTCAAATGCAGGTAGGTAACTGAAACACAGCCTTTCTCCAGGACACAACAGTTCTTCAATTAGATGCACATTCGATTAGCAACTTGCAGGTTATTTTCATAAAAGTCCAAAGTGGCACCTTTATGCATTCACCTTCCTTGCCTATATTTCTGGCTAACATTTGTAGTAACACAGTCCATCTGACAAACTACAGATTATTAGTAGATTAAAGGAAGCTGTCAAACAAAAATGGGATAGTGGCCATCTTTTTATTGTAGCCTGCTGTTTCTTTTTAAACTACTAATGCAGACAATTTATAGTTAAGGACAAGACAGTGTCACGGCTATCAATAGTTACAATTAGACCCCAAACTGCTATTATTAATCTAAAAATATGAAAAATTTACCTACATCCACTCCCAGAATCTCTGGATTGAGCAGTATAGAACTCATCATCATAGAGAATTTGGAGAATGAATGCTTTAACTATACAGTTGCTTTCAATTTACATTCAAAGCCTTTATGATTGGACCTATAACATAAGATGTGGGTTGAAAGTGCTTTTGAAGAACTGATAATTCCTACTCATCCACCCCAATGCAATTCTTTGAAGAATTATGTGTGTCCTCCCAAAAGTAGAGTCAGATCCTGGTGAACAGTTCAGAAGTTCCAGTCAGTCCCAGAGAAATTTATAGGTGTAGATTTGCTACAAATCCCACGACTCTGAAGCTTTTATAATCCAAACTCGTAACAAATGTGTAGTTTCCTGTCCTCACAAACTACTTTGAGGAAAAATAAATCCCTATATGTACTGTATGTGTGTATATATATATATCAGATAGCATTGATTGCTACCCTAGCAAAGCATCAGATCTGAAGTTATGTAATGTATCTTTAAATAGAATCAAACTGAAGTCCTGGTGACTTAAACATACCCATGTAGTGCTATTGGCAAAAATATAAAATTGCTTTGTCATGGCCTTCTTCTGGGGATGCTTATTCAACTCCCAAGTCAAGTGGAGATCACAGGTACTCCTCAACCCTGCTTAGCTTTTAAGATCAAGATTGGTCTTGTGCTGCCATCTGCTAAATAGGATTTTATTCTAGCACTAACTTTATAAGGGTAGAAGATATTACCTATATTACCCAAGATATCTATTACTAGATATTACTACTATTGGCCACATTTTGAATGGCTAACAATTAAGATTTGCACATACGTGAACAGATTTTTACCGAGTTTTGTTATGAATAGCATTCCCCCGAAATTGCTATGTAGATACATCTCTTCAAGAGGATTTACTAGTCTTGAAGTCTGCATAGCATCTATTTGGACTTCAACCGTTTAATATTAGGCTAACTTCTTACAGATTTTAAAAGCAATACAAAGCACATGCAAGTTGAATTGGCGTCCATCTTTGGCATGTATTACAGATAGTGGAGACTATACTTTAAGGTGAGGTATATGTATCTTATATTTGATAAAACACTGGCTTTGCTGAAACAGCTAGGTTACCAGGCTGGTTAACCAGAAATTTTCCAAAATCAAGACAGAGGCAGAATGTAAAAATATTTAAAGCACAAACTGGGATGTGGAGGCCAGATAAAAACATCAATACAAGCAATTGTTACTTAATCTGTCTGTTAGGGAGAAAAAGCAGAGATCACATATAATGGCCATTGGGATATACAGGCATAGATAAGAGAACACCAATTTCCAGTGCAACATCATGCTAAACATAAGGGGGTAGCAATGGGGGGAGTTCTACCCCCACCCCCGCCATTTTAAAACCGTGGAGTCAAATAGTTGCTGCTTGGATGACTTTGACAAAAGTGTCAGCCTCAGGGGGAACATTTGTGATTCAAAACAATGAACCATTATCCAGGGCAGACTAAAACAGTTCTATCAGCATGCTGAGCTCCAAGAGAAAAAGGGCAAAGCAGCCGACTTCTGTTTTCACAGACAAAATCTAGTTTTTCATATCATGCACCTGATGAGGCAAGCTTGTTCCTGGCCTCTATCACTACAAGGATCTTTAATCTTGTGTAATTAAAGGGGGGTGGGGGAAGAGAGGCTTGGAGCAGCTTTTGAAAGTGCTAGAGTGGATTGACTCTTTCCGGTCAGAGGCTTCAATTGCTTTACTTCCCAGGCCTTTCAGAGGACAGAAACTAGACAGCCCAATAATATGTGTGTGCATCCTCTTCAATATTTATTTTACGAGGCCATTGTTCTAGTTTGAGGATAGTGTACATCACTCCACTTTTTGTATCTTCCATAATAGTTTATGTTGTCTTCTAGAGCAGAGATGAAGATTGTGACAAATCAGTCATTAAGGGGTGCCTTTGCACCAAATGACGATATTCTAACATTCTCTTGATGCACCTTGCTAAAAAAAGAAAAAGGAATTGTATGCAAATTTAAAGAAGCGTGATTACTGTGTTGCATAAATTTACGTATGCTCTTAGAGACGTAAATGCGCCTCTCCTATCCAAAACTGGCCAAAGGAGAGAAAAAAAGAGCCTTCTGATTGCAAAATACACAAACGGGAATATGATGTAATAACGGAAACCAAGGGAAGTAAGATTGTTTAACGGATCCTGTGATAATCAGCCCAATTATTGTTAAAGCTTCCACTGTAGTAAAGGAAGCTGAAAGTGAAATTGAGGAGATGGTGAAATTTAGCACCTTGAAAATTTAAAGGCGAGAAGGAAGGGTTCCAGAGAAACCCTCCTAGTGAACGTATATTATAGCATTCACAAGCCCTACAAGGTAAATGGTGATCCTGGGAATGGCATGTCACTCAAACCCTTAATGTGCTGATATCCCTTTCAGAGTTCCAGGGATACATAAACTGACGCTTCAAGCTGAAACGACACACAGCATGAACAGCCAAATCTATGAACAGCGGCGAACATAACGGCAAGCCACTTTCTCTCCTTTATTACTGCATCTTAATTAGCCAAACAAAATTTGCCAGTAAAAAAAGATTCATCACACGGTACTTTATACATATATTGTAAGCAACCAAGCATTCACAGCTGCAAAAGTAACATACCCCTAAGCATTGCCCCGATATGACAGCTCCGTCGGTTTTAAATACTGTACAGAATCAAGTCTATAAAGTTTAGTAATATTTCTTTCCCCTTTCCCTCCCCAGCACTTAACAGATAATTTTAATTTATACATCACAATCATGTGGCCCATCTCAAGACTAACAATATGCCTCATGCTTTGGCTTCTTGGTGTGTATGTATAAGCACCTGTCACTTTGACAGTCTCTTCACTCTGGATTACAGACATACACCCAAAAAAGTTACACGGCTGCAATATGCCCAGTGGCAACTGCATAATCTAGAGCTTCACATTATTCAATAGCTAAAGGGGGGGAGGGGGGGATGTAAACTTCTGTGCATGCCACTGGTAAGGGCAAAGAACAGCAAGGATAAAAGGGACAGTGCTTGAGAATGTAAAAGATGTCAGCAGGTTCCGAGGAGGAAAGGATAGGTAAAATCTTCCACAGGGGCAGAATGCTAGCAATTCAGACAAGTCCTTCATTGTGTTTTGAGAAAAGGTAGCTCTCCTGTAAGCTTGCATAATTAAGGTTTTTCAT
This sequence comes from Natrix helvetica, assembly GCF_964273705.1. Lineage (NCBI taxonomy): Eukaryota > Metazoa > Chordata > Lepidosauria > Squamata > Natricidae > Natrix > Natrix helvetica. The sequence goes on from NC_138548.1 coordinate 249,010,509, forward strand.
GGCTCCTCTCACCTTATTAAAGCATGTCTCGGAACCAACTGGGCAGTTTATATGATTACGATGTGGAAAAAGGCAGGCTTTTGAAAAGGGTCATTAAGATAGGCAGCTGGTTAATTCTCTCTGGGGAACATGAGGTACCTTTATCTCATCTGCGTAAGTAATCTGACAATACCTCAGAACAGAATTGCCCTTCTACACAATTAATGCCGGGCCTGGTAGTGCAGGCAACAGGTAAAATCTATTCCTGACCTCATCTGACGACTATATCAACCTAAGTACTTATTAAGTTGGGCTCTCTTCTGAGTCATAATTGCCTGGGCTGCGATAGCTTGCCTGCTGCAAGCTGTTAAAAACAGAGAAATGCTATTTCTCAAATGTTACTCTGCAATACTAAAATAATTTATCTACTACATTCCAAGGCAACACAAGATTTGTGTCATCTCCCTCAATGTTCTCCAGGTGGATTATTCTCTTAGGGGTGTGTGTGTGTGACTTAACAGGGATATCTAGGTTGTTATCAGAGTAGGAATCATCAAGGTAAATAAATGTGAAGCCATGCAAAGATGGAGGAAACGCCTAATGAAAAATAGAATGCAACTCTGTTTTGAATGCAGGAATGTGGACAACTAACCAAGTGACATTTGTTGTGGAAGCATGCATTTTCAGTTCCCTGCAACCACTCCTTCGTCACAATACCATTCCTGCAAACAGCTAAAGCAAATGATACAGAATCTGGGAACCATGAATAATATTAATGAAAAGGATGTGATTTTATTTAAAGATGCTTGATTAGAGAGACCCACTGTCTACCAGAATGTAGACTTGGTTGTTGCAGAGTTGATATGAATCCATGGAGATATAGAGTCAGGCAGAATTGCCACTTTGCAAGCACATAGGTGAAAGCAGAAATTCAGAAATTATGGTTTGCACCATGCGATATTTAGAGAATTGTCCTGAGGTACCTTAATGTTCATAGTTAATTGTATAATGTTTGTGTATCCAAGAGAACAGTGAACTATGCTATATGCACTATTCCTCTTCAAGGCAAAGTGGAACAAGATATGCTATTGTACACTTAAGACAGACCAAAAATTCCAAGTGCTCATTTCAACAAGTACAGCTTGCCGTGTGCTTACTTGCTCCTCATGATTAAGCAATTAAGGAAAGCAAGCTGCTTACATTTATCATTTGGTGGCTTTAGTACAGCACGTCCCCTTAGTTCCAATAGATATAGTCAACAGTGAAAATAACTAAGAATGATGCAGAGCAGAAACGTGGGCTATTCGTTTCCTTCTAATCAACAGACTTTAATGAAGTTAGGTTAGGCAGTAGAAGAATACTACAGCATGACATTTTCCAACTAGATACTGAATAAGGATCTTTCAGGATTTAATCAAAGGCAGTCCCCATTTTCAGCAATATCCACAGCACCCAAGAACTCAAAACAAAGAAAGGGTCGTCACTTCATTGACTAGGAGCTGAAAGATCCAATCCCAACTTCACTTAAGTTCTGAAATGGAAAGAGCACAGCACCTCTCTTTACAGAATCAAGCCCCAAGGGGGAACGTCATTTGTGTGAGAAGGGAGGGGTGGTGGTGGAGGGAAGTGATTGTGTGTGTGCTCAATCACCCTGTGCATCTGGAATGTGATTTAAAAGACAGCCTGAAATGAGTTATGGAATTCTGCTTCTCTATAACAAACCAAGCCAAGGAGGAAGGGGTGCAGTGAGACAGTCTATTTATTGTTAACAACTTTTGCTAGGTTCTTCCTCCCTGTGTCGCCCTATCTTTCTGTGTGCCTGTCTGTCCCTAACTTGGATTTATTTTTTATTTATCTTCTGTCCACTCGGGGATACTAGCCTCTACTAAGGCAGCCCGGTACTGCTGCAAGACACCACGGATGCTTTTTATGAACCCTTTAGACAATGGAAAGAGGGGGAACCCAATATCAGGGTAGCCACTCCTCTCAGGGAGAAAGCTCCTGTAGCTCTTTCTCCTTTTCTTTGGTTTCACACTTGGCTGAGCGGCAGAGTCCTGAGAGGCTTTACCCTCATCTGATACGTCTCTGGCAAAATGTGCTTCTCTGGCCTGGCCCATGCTCTCAGAGTCTGAACACTGATGGGTGTCACTAGCAGCCACTGTTGACATTCCGCAACCGGAGTCTTCCAGCTCCTCCTTGCCATCAGAGAGTTGGCTAGCTGCTCCTGCAGCCCCTAACTCGTGCTCTCCCAATGGCCCCATGCTGTCTACAGGACTCTCAGCCAGAATGCCTCCTGCTGAGTGCGCAAAGGAAGACTCTGCCAGAGCGGCATGATCATGGCTCCTCTCCACCAGTTCATTGGTCTCCACCCAGGACTCAATACGGTGGATCAGGCGCCAACCGTTACAGCAGAAATGCTCATAGATCTCCTGCTCAAAGACTTCTACGGGCTTGCGCAGCAGTTGCATCATTGACTGCACCACACGGATCAAAGCCATTTCGTTGTAGCATCGGCTGTTTTCGTAGCCCTCTTGTAAGCCCCGGTCACTGTCAAAACCAGCCTCATTGTAATAAGGCTCATTGACTAGGATAAGCCCTAGGGATAAAAAAAAGTGGGAAGGGGAAAGGAAGGTAGAAAATAGTGGGAGAAATAAGATATTTAGTACATGTGTAATTTGGAAATGTACATGCATGGTGACGGAACATGCTTTACTTAAAAATATAACTGGAAAAGAAACGGGATATACAAATGCATCAGGACAATGAATAGAATTTAAGATAAAAGTAAGAAACAAATACTCTCTATTTTGGAAAACGTATTTTTAAGACTACTTAATTTTTTTATTCAGGGTTAGAGATCAAAATAATCTTTTAAAAGTGCAATTGTTCCAAATTTGAATTATTAATCCCAATTTACTGGGTTTTATTATTTTGTGAACTCCTCAACCATGGAAGCATTTGATGAAAAGCCATTACAATATAATCTCTCCAAGATTTTGGAAAATGACAAAAAACGGTTACCTTTTTGGACCTATTTGAGGAGAAAAAAATTCTATGCAGAAGGAATGCTATTTTAACATGAAGGGCATTAAGTTTTGGACTAATGCTTTCTTGCTTTTACTTTTTCAAAGTACTTCTAAGAAAAGGCCCGATTGCAGCTTTTTCTTATAGGTTCTCTATATATCAAGTCAGATGTTCACATTAATGCTTCCCATTACAAAAAAAAACTAGGTAATTTAGACATTATGTTAACTTGAGGAATTGCCTTATTTTTTAAAAAACAAACAAACTGCCCCAACTTGTTTGGAGATACTGTTACAATCTAACACAGAAGACGTACCATATACATGGGTAAACCACCATACAAATCTTCATGCGAAACACGCCTAATGAGAAACACGCCTATTGTATGTTTTTGAAACATACAATAATGTCTGAATTATTAATATCATTTTTTACTGCTAACCATTTTGTTATTAATATAGTTTATAGATGACAGGCTAACAATTTGCAAGTAAATTTACCGTATTTTTCAGAGTATAAGACACGCCTTTTTTCCTCTAAAGAGGCTGAAAATCTGGGTGCATCTTATACACCGAATACAGCATTTTTTGCCTCCTGAAGCCCCACCCACTTCACCAAAATGGCCGTGCCTAGCCTTATGGAGGCTTTCAGAGAGATCCTGGGGGCTTGGGAGGGCAGAAATGAGCAGAAAATGGGTCGTTTTTTGCCCCCACCAGCACTCTATAAGCCTCCATAAGGCTATGCATGCCTTTTTTTTTTTTGTGAAAAATGGGCCGTTATTTGCTCTTTTTTGCCCTCCCCATCCCCCAGGAGCACTCTATAAGTGACCCCCAAGGCTATTCATGCCTTTTATTTGAAAAACAACAACAGGCCCTTCTTCAAGAAAAACGGGCCATTTTGGGGAGGTTTAAAAGTGCAAAACCTTTTTTGCCCCTTTCGGAAAGCTGTTTAATTAGAGTGCTTGATGAGTTTTAGGTGCTACAGGTTGTCAGTGATTTCCTTGTCCAGCACATGGATAAATACACCTGGAAATATCTACCTACCTACTTTCTCTCTCTCTCTCTCTATCCCTTTATCTACCTACCTAATTACTCCCTACCTACCTACCTACCTTCTCTCTCTCTCTCGCACTATCTACTTATATATCTACTACCTACTCCCTCTCTTTCCCCCTACCTATCTACTGTATTTCGCTCTATTTTTTTCTCTCTATCCCTCTACCTACCAACCTACCTACTCTCTCTCCCCCCTACCTATCTACTGCATTTATCTCTATCTCTCTCCATTTCTCTCTCTCTAGCCCTTTATTTACCTACCTACCTAACTACTCTCTCTCTCTCCCCCTACGTACCGTATTTCTCTCTCTTTCTCTCCCTCTATCTACCTACCTACTTTTAAAAAATATTGCCTCTTCAAAACCTGGGTGCGTCTTATACTCCGAAAATGTCAGTTGGTCTTTCCTGAACTGCATGTCTCGAAGATGGCATGGGAGTAGTCACACATGGGTATTAACACAGCCCTTTTGTCCTGGAGGCTGAGGTAAATCTTGAGGCCACACCTCCGTACCTATTCTGACCTCCCAGATTAACCGATGGTCGTAGCAAAGAACCTGAAAGAGGAAGGGACAGATAGAACACACACACATCCTTCCTGCCTGGTCCCTGACTGGCCACTGAACTAATTCAGGCCCCTGGCGCGGGGCGCCCTAACGGGGGGGGGAAGTAACTACTCCCACACCATATTCGAGACATGCAGTTCAGGTAAGACCAACTGACAGTCTCCGAAGAGGGGCGTGGGAGGAGTCACACATGGGACATACCAAAGCTAGATGTCCTTGGGAGGTATCACTGGGCCTGAGCCCCACGAGAGTCTAAGACTCCCTGAAGAACCTTCCTCCCAAAGGCCGCCTCCGCGTAGGTGTAGGTGTCTAGCCGGTAATGCCTGATGAAAGGTGAGGGGGAAGACCAGGCGGCAGCCCTGCAGATCTCCTCGATAGGAGCCTGGGTGGCCCAGGCCGCTGAGGTGGCAGCACTTCTGGTGGAGTGCGCGGTGATGCCCTCAGGAACCTGGAGTCCTCGTGCCTTGTAGGCCTTGGAGATGGCCGATCTGATCCACCTGCTGATGGAGGCTGGGGAGACCTTGGCTCCCTGGGTGGATGTCTGAAAGGAGACAAAGAGGGCCTCAGAGCGCCTGAAGGGGGCCGTGCGCTTCAGGTAGATGCGCAAGGCTCTTCTGACATCCAGGCGATGCCAGGATCTCTCTCTATCCCTGGAAGGCTGCAGACAGAAGTCCGGCAGAACTATCTCTAGGCCTCTGTGGAAGGGAGAGTTGACTTTGGGCATGAATGCGGGGTCTAGTCTGAGGACGACCCTGTTGTCTAGGAATGAGCAGAGGTCCCTTCTGCTGGAGAGGGCGTTAAGCTCTGAAACCCTCCTGGCCGATGTGATGGCGACTAGGAAGACTACCTTGAGGGTCAGGAATTGGAGGGAGACCTCCCTCAAGGGCTCGAAGGGCGCCTCGGTCAGAGCCTGGAGGACCGTGGGAAGGTCCCAGGTCGGGAATCGATGGACCACAGGGGGCTTCAGATTCGCCACCCCCTTGAGGAAGCGCTTTAGGACAAGGTGTTGGGATAAAGGCGGGGCGTCCACACACACCCCAGGACCGTGGAAAGAGCAGAGACCTGCCTCCTCAGAGTGCTAGGGGCCAGACCTTTTTCCAGACCTTCCTGCAGAAAATCCAACACCTGGGGCACAGAAGCCGCGGCTGGGACGATGTCCCTCGCTTGGCACCAGTCCGCGAAGGCGACCTAGGAGGCATTGTAGATGCGAGTTGTAGACTGTCTCCTGGACGCCTCGATGGTCTTAATGACCTTCGCGGAAAATTGGGCCCCTCTTAATTGTTCCCGCTCAATCGCCAGACGGTCAGATGGAGCCACTCCGGGTCCGGATGCTCCAGAGACCCCTGGAGCAGGGTCACCTCCCCCTGCGGGATCCTCCAATGGGGGGCTGAAGACAGATCCACCAGGTCTGCTAGCTAGGGGCGGCGTGGCCAGAAGGGGGCCACTAGGACCATCTCTGCTTTCTCTGCCACTAACTTCCTCGGGACCCCGGGAATGAGGGGAAGGGGGGGAAAAGCGTAGAGGAGACCAGGCGGCCAAATGCAGCGCAGCGCATCCGTGTCCATGGCGCCTCTGGCTGGGAACCTCGATATGAAGTTTGGCAGCTGGGCGTTCGCTGGGATTGCGAAGAGGCCCACTGTTGGATGGCCGAACCTACTGCAGATCTGTTGGAAGACAGTGGGATGGAGTTGCCACTCTCCGTTGTCGACTGTCTCCCTGCTGAGCCAGTCCGCCTGTTGGTTCTCTATCCCGGAGATGTGCTCGGCTCTGATTGATAGGACGTTCTTTTCCGCCCAGTTCCCCAGCCGGAGGGCCTCGTTGCGTAGGGCCTTGGAATGGGTGCCTTCCTGTTTGTTCATGTGGGCCTTAGCTGCCACGTTGTCGGTCAAGACCAGGACGTGGTGATCGGTCACTGCAGTCTTGAAGTGGCGCAGAGCCAGGTGGATGGCTCTGAGTTCCAGCCAGTTGATGTTGTTGCGTAGGTCTGTTGGCGTCCAGCGGCCCTGGGCTATCTGGGATTCCAGGTGCGCTCCCCAGCCGAACAGGCTTGCGTCTGTCGTGAGGACCATCCTCGCTGGCACCCTGAATAGTGATCCCCTGTCCAGAGCTGGAGTCATCCACCAACGGAGAGAGAGGCGTACCTGGGGTGTCATGAGTACCTTGAAGGTGGTGTTGCTCATCTCGGCTCTCTGGTGTGGAAGCAGGAACCACTGGAGCTCTCTGGCGTGAAGGCGAGCCCAGGGTACGATCCCTATGCAAGAGATGAACTTTCCAAGAAGCCTGGAAAGAAGAACTACAGGAACAGAGTGTGATTTGCAGATCTCCTGCAACAGCTGAACATTGCTGTCCCTACGCTCCTGGGAGAGGGAGACATCTCCAGACACCGAATCTATGATGGCCCCTAGGTGTTGGAGCCTGGTAGATGGAGCTAGTTGGCTCTTCTCGAGATTGATTGAGAACCCCAGGGACCTTAAGGTGTCGATGGTGAGACCTAGGTCCTTCTCGGCACTGGCTGGGGACCTGGCTAAGACGAGGATATTGTCAAGGTAGCAATGAAGCCGGACCGGGAGGGAACGAAGGTGACCCGCAGCCGCGGCCAGTACCTTGGTAAAGGTCCTGGGGGCTGAGGCCAACCCAAAGGGAAGGGCCCTATACTGGAAGTGGTTGCTCTTGTGGGAAAATCTCAGGAACCTACGATGCTCAGGAGTGATTCTAATGTGTAGGTAGGCCTCCGTGAGGTCGATGGAGGCCAGGAAGTCCCCTTGTCGGATACTCTCTAGGATGGATTTAAGAGAAGCCATCTTAAACCTATGGAAGACCACACTGGAATTGAGCAGCTTGAGGTCCAAGATGGCTCTCCACCCCCCTGAACTCTTGGGAACCAGGAACAGGTTAGAATAAAAAAGCCCGAACCCTTCTCCCCCTCTGGGACCTCTCTATTGCCCTGATGTCCAGCGGATGCTTGATGGCCTTGCCCAGTAGGGCCTGTTTGGCCGGGTCTGAAAAGGAGGCGAAGGTTCGGAATCTATTCGGGGGCTGAGAGTGGAACTCCAGCTGGAGCCCGAGCCTAACGGTTTGGCAGACCCACTCGTCCGAGGTAACGTGATCCCAGGCATCCGCAAATAGGGAAAGGCAACCGCCGATGGGGTGATTCCGGGCCGGGTCACTTGAACCTGCGGAAAGGACGCCCCCCCCCCCTTCGAAAGGGCCGCTTGCCGTGCTGCTGGCCCCTGAATCTGTCTCTGGGGAACTGCCTATCCCCCTGTCTGGGAAACCTGGAAGCCATGTACCTCTGATTCTGGAAGTCCGAATCCGGTGGACGATAGGGTGCTCTCCTGGGATAGGGAGCCTGTCTATGCTCTGAACGCCTGGTCCTGGCTGGGAAGACCTTACGCTTATTCTTGTCTTCCACAAGAATGGGATCCAGCGAAGAGCTGAACAGCTTGCCCCTGGTGTAGTCAGCTCCTGCCATGTGCCACTTTGCGCAAGATTCTGCCTGCCAGTGGCGCAGCCACAGCAGGCGCCGGGATGCTACAGAGGATGATAAAGCTCTAGAGGCATACTTAACCACGTCCAAGGTGGCGTCTGCCGAAAACTGGGCGGCTGCCAACACCTTGGAGATGTCCTGCAACAGGCGCACTTCTGAGGCCGGAGTCCTGTCTCTTAGTTGCTCCAACCATAGGACTGTGGACCTGTTAAAAAAGGAAGCGGACGCAGCCGCCATAATATCCCAGGTTATCGTCTGAAACGACTTACACATAACCATTTCCGCTCTCTTGTCCTCTGCTTTGAGACAGTTAGAGATGTCTCCAGTCACTACTGCGGAAGACGAAGCCAAACTAGCGACCGGAGTGTCCACTGGCGGTACCTGCAGAGCTTGGGCAAAGGTAGCGTTGAGATTATAAAATTTACGTTCATTGCCCCCTGGGTTAGGGAAAGATACTGGCTTAACCCACTGGGATTTAAGCACCTCTAAAAACATGTCTGGAATAGGGATCTCTTCCTTTTCTGCCTGGGGCTTGTGGAAGGGTCCCTTTTTGTTTCCCCCGCCTGTGCCGGGGGTGGCAGCTGCTGGAGTGGGCTCTGTAGGAGAGTCCAGGTCTGCCGTGGCTCTGGCCTTACGCAGTAAGAACTAAACAAAGAGGGAGGGAACAGCTCGGTAATATTGGGCGCCTCAGGGGTCTGGGCATCCTCATCCTCCGAAAACCCCATCTCTTTCAACTCTCCCTCCTCCAGCTCCGAGGTCTTGCTGGCAGTGGAGGGGAAGGGAGACCTGGATTCCCTGGGGGCAGAAGACCTGGGGTGATCCTGATGACCTCTGGCAGGATGTCGGGAAGACTTTCTTCTGGAGCTCTGGGACTGGTGCTTCATCCCTGAGGCTATCCCCTGAGCTATAGCCCTGGGTAAAACCTCCTGGAAGCTTTCAGGAAGCTCTGGGAGGGCAGGGTGTAGATCTGGGGGTTGCAACCCCTCCCCTGGTACAGGGGATTGGGGGGGGCAGTCGGTTCCTAGTGGGGCTGGATGTCCTGCACCCAAAGGGGTCTCCCCGTGTCCCTGATGGGTGGGCAGGTGATGGGGGGGGCGATAGGGAGCTAGGCCCTCTGCCTGAGCCCCTAGGGGAGCCTGGGGATCCAGACCTGGCCTCTTCCAAAGCAGGGAATCTGCGAGGGGAGCGGGATCTGGAAGGAGAAGGGCTCATGGTGGCCCTGAAATTTCTCCTAGAGGCCCTGGTTACCCGTACCTCCTTAGAGGAGGTCTCCTTCCTGGCGGCTCTGGGGTGGCCTTGCCTAGCGGAGGACCTCCCTCTGGTGGCTGGGGGCCTCTTGGAGGTCCCCTCTCCCGGATCCGAGTCCCCTGGGGATCTAGGCCTGGCCCCCCTGCTCCTCGCCGCCTCTGCCATGGTACTCACAATTATGTTGTTCACCACCACCTCCTTCTGCCGGCCTCTGCTGCTGTGCGCGTACTTCTTCCAAGCTCTGCACTCTTCTTAGCAGTCCCTGCCGCCGATCCACGGCCCGATCGCCGGCTCCCCACCGCGTTTCGGCCCTCCCCGGATCACCGGCGGAGTTCAGGCCTTTGAAGCCTGTTCCGGCTTCGGTGGAGTCTTCTGAGCGCTCTCGGCGTCCGTAGGAGGATCGCCGGTCACGCGCTCTCCCACGCACTCTTTTCAAGATGGCGGGGATGCTAAGATGGTGGCCGCCGACCTGCAGCCTGATTCTCCGCTGCTTGGGAGTGTTGGGAGCCGATCCTTCGGTTCCTGGCTCCAACGATGTCCAGCGAAGGTCTCCTGGAAGGTGCGCAGCCGCCTCAGCAGTCCTCACGGCGCGGGGCTTCCTCCCCTCGCGCTAGCAAGCGGAGAGGCTTTGGAGCTAGCTGCGACGAGCATGGATGAGGAGGGATGAAGAAGCAATCCGAAGGTAAGCAACCTAAAACCTGTGGAAAAAACCTTGAAGTCTTCGAAGAGAGGGAGAGTCAGGAAAAACACTCCTTCTGGGCCGAAGGCTGAGGTTAATCTGGGAGGTCAGAGGAGGTACGGAGGTGTGGCCTCAAGATTTACCTCAGCCTCCAGGGCAAAAGGGCTGTGTTAATACCCATGTGTGACTCCTCCCACGCCCCTCTTCGGAGACATACGGTAGTAGTTTAACACTTTGAAAGTTTTTTGGCCTGTTTCGCAGGGGGTGGTAAACTAATATTGTTAGATTAATCAGAATTCAGCCAGAGAGAACGTAAGGTGCATACGCATTAGTTTTAGGTTTTTCAACTTTTTTTGTTAGTGTCTTTTTTGTTGATTTTTTTCTTTTGTTTTTTAAAAATATTTTGGCGTTTTGTATTTTAATCCTTTTTTGAATAAACTAAAAATGTTGAAAAAAAATATCTGAAGATTTATAGGCTATGCAAAAGGTGTTCCAATCTGCTCCTTGCAATGAACGTCTAGGGTTCTCAATTACATGTAAATGCTGCATTGTTTTTTACAGAAGTGAACTGAACAGCTGCCAAGAGAATGGCAGTGATGGAGCATCCATGAATAGCAAAAAACAAAAACAAAAAAAAAAACCTCTTGGCATTTCATTGATTTTAACCACAAGCTCAGGGAGTACCTGCTGCCAATTCTCCATATTGGCAGCTATCCCACTGGTGACTGAGGCTTTGCTTTGGGGGCATGAAATAAATAGCCGTGCACATCATTGTTCCTGGGCAAGGAAAACAACCCATAGCTTGGCCAGCCAGAAAACAACTTATTTTCTGTCTTGCAGTAGGTTTTGACCCAATCTTTTATACCATCTTACTGGAATTTACCTTGGATTGAGATGAGCACCTGGAGAAGGCTAGATTTACTGGTCCATCTCTCTGTGCCCTGGAATAATCAAATAAGAGTAAGCAGTGAATTCAATAGCAAGGACTACACAGCATTAAAATGCAGTCACAGCAACTTTTAAGAACAAGGCATTTGTAATGATCCACGCTCGGCTGACTTCCATTCCCACCACCACATTACTGTTCATATGAATGGTATCAGTGTTTGGAGATTCCGTGTAAAACAAACTTTTGGGGCGAGGATAGCATACATACTTTTCTTTACATCTCTAATCAAAAGATTAATGTACTGTAAGATAGAACTCTATAATATGCCCATTGAAAGACAAAAGAAGATTAGTCCAACTGGAAAACCAGTAATAAAAATGAAGGTACTATAAGGAACAGACATAGAATATATTTTAAAACAATTTTCTATTATGGGAACGGAGTTCAGTGGTAAGCATTCATACAATTTTTATAATGGAGTAGGTCAGGGGTGTCCAAACTTGGGAACTTTAAGACTTGTGGACTTCAACTCCCAGAATTCCCCAGCCAGCCATGCTGGCTGGGGAATTCTGGGAGTTGAAGTCCACAAGTCTTAAAGTTCCCAAGTTTGGACACCCCTGGAGTAGGTGGAGGGAAAAGCGTTGCCAAAGAAAAAAAAACTGAAACGAGTTGTGACGAAATCCTTTCTAATAACAGAGGTTAGTTTCATTTGCTACATTCAATTTATATTTTTGTCTGAACCAAAGTATTATGAGAACTAGATTCCAAATGAATGGGTTCTGCAGTAGGCTTTTTTTAAACAGCTGGCAGCTACAGGCAAACCCCATATAATTGGGCAATAGTGTGTATTAGAACAGTATCTTTGAACAGCAGATAGAGTAAGCCACCTTGCTGTTTGAGTTACACCATTAAAGAAAGTATTGCAATTGCATGCAGTTTATAATATAATGCTGAATAACCCAGATCAAGATGACTGTAGTAAAAGTCAGCAGCAATTGTTACCTTGCCTATCCAAGTGCCCAGAAGGCTTACGCAAACCTTTCCGTTGTCATACAAATTGGGATTCAGTCTGCCACTGCACTGGGAGAGGTAACGGAAGAGTGGGGGCACAGCTGGATAGATATTGGGGAGCTGGATGTCAAATAAAAATAGGCCATCCTCATACGGTGTGCGCGTAGGTCCTTTGACTAGTGCTGAGAAGAGATCCTGTGGAGAGGCTATGTATAAGTCCACGCAATAATCCATAAAGAGGAACCAGAAGAAACTAAAAATGTTGTATCCAAAGCAATTAAGAAATTCACATAAGCCTTTTTTTGGTTTCATATCAATATGCTTAGTATCAGTGACGTGCGGTGAGGTTTATGACTGGTGAGGCACTGACACAGTGCTGAGTTTCAAATATTTTTAGACTTGTGGACTTCAACTCCCAGAATTCCACAGCCAGGCATGCTCAGTTCCAATTTAAAGCGACAGCATTTGTTTTTCTCCTTTGCTCCTTCTTTCTTTTTCTTTTTCTTCTCTTTCCCCTCCTTCCTCCCTCTCTCCCTTCCTCCCCCTCTCTCAAACACACACACACACACACACACACACGTTGAATTGGACTATCTCTCCTACCCCTTCCCTCTCTCACTCACTCTCAAACAAACCCCCACACACACAAAAGTTGGATTGGATATCTTTTCCAGTGGCTTGAAAGCAGCTCCTCTGCCATCCCCCCCCCCCCATTCCCCTGCTGCCTTTCCCAAACACCTCCACCATTGCAAATGCAGCCTGCTGTCTGGGTGGGAAATGCCTGGAACACAATAAAGCCCACCCACTACCTCCTGCTGGCAGGCTGAGGTGAGAGGAGAGGCAGAGAAGCCGGAGGGGAGCCGAGCCGAGCCTTCCAAAAGAAAGAGGCTGGGGGGAAGTGTGTGTACTACAGCATGGCTCTTTGCCTGGCTTCCTGCCTCCTCCTGTGGTCTCCTCAGTGCTCGCTTGTGCTCTCCCTCCCCAAGTGTAGTTTGATTGCAGGTGGAGCCACGTTGCCTTTTCAAACTTGTAATCAGTGAAGCTGGGCTAGATTTTTATATAGTTTTATCCAGCTGTGTGTGTGAGAGAGAGAAATGAATGGGGGCCTGGGGAGGAAGTCACTACACTTGGGGAGGGAGAGCACCAGTGAGGTTAAGCAGAGTCATCCACGGTGAGGCAGCAACTAGCTCAGCTTTTTCCTTTTACTTTTTTTTTTCATGATGAGAGTGGTGAGGCTGTGCCTCACTTGCCTCACCTGACTGCACGTCACTGCTTAGTATACACCTCAATAATTCAGGCCAGACTGTACTTTAACTAAATGTTCAGAAAAAGTTATCACAGAAAATTTCTGTTCTATTTAGTCTCTTCCACATTTGCTGAGTAACACAGAAATATTAGCCTATACCAAATAAAAATACTGCTACTTTGCAAACTGAGATTATATGTTATCTTGCTGAGACTAAACAGATAAGAAACCTGCACAAAGTCTCTATGAGATAGAGATAACTTATATTTACACCTCCTTTATTTCCATAATAGAAGTAAGGATATAAATGCAACAAATTACACTGGACAAGTTGTTGGTACCTTCTCAGAAAAAATACCTTAGAACAGCCATATTAATTCATTCAACAAATGATAAAGTTCTGCTACATTTAATAGCTATCTACCAAGCAATAACATTATATTGGTAAAGTTATTGAATTAACTCCTCCTACTCATATATACACGGGTGTTTATTTATCTTGAGGAAAATACAGAACAAATCTAAGTTCTTAATTTTAAATATCTGCTAACAGATAAAACGAATTGGTTTTTTTTTCCTTGTTCGTGTAAAAACAACATTTTTTTCATTAAGAAATACCTTAGATGCAAAGTAACATCATTCTTTTTAGGAATAAAATTATAAACAATTTTTAGAAAATTGTACTTAAGAACAAGTTTAAAACACAAGGTATGGCTTTCTTTATGGACCGTGAAGTTCATATATAAAGGTTTACATAACTTACCATTCTGTCTTCAAATGTTTTGACCATGATACCATCTGGCAATGAAGTTGCTAACAAAGCCATTTCTTTCCTCACTGTGCTGAAAAACTTCTTGGCTTCTGGAGGCTGAAACTCCATTTTCTTAAAGGCATGGCTATCTAATGGGGCAATAAATGAATAAATAGATAAATAAATAAATATATTGGGGTAGAAGATTATGAAATTTTTCACATTCTCCTTTGCTCCTAACATTTGCTAGAAACTTATTTAAATAATAGGGTTAGTGAAATAACTCTGATATGCTGTCCTTGTAACTATAAAATAGCACTAAAATCATTAACAAATAAGGTAATTATTAACAAATATTGCCAGAATGGTCAAATGATGCTTGTATTAAAATACACTGTCTAACCTGAGCAGAGATCACTAATTTTATCAAAGATTGTTGAACCGAATGCAAGCCACTACTGTAAAGACTTCATACAAGACCAGATAAAGCTACAAAAAGAGAGTTGTAGAGAGAAAAAATTGAGAGAGGGGTCAGTCCAGATATAGACTTAACATTATATTTTACACCTGACTCATATGTTTAGAAAGAAAGGGGAACCACTGTAACTTACTTTCAAACACTGGTCCCAATAAAACAGAATTATGAATTCACGGTTTTTCAGAAATTGCTGGACTTCAATTTCCCTGACACAGGCTATGCTAAGCAGAGCTAATAGGTTGCAATATTATTAGAATGCCCTAAAGTCTATTCTTAGCCCCACTTTTAAAACTGACCTGGAGCACACTCTAACACCGAGAAGACTTCCCCCTTGGCACTGGTGAAGGTAACACCAGGTTTGCCTCCACTCTGCTGACAAAGCACTGGGGTTTCGCTGGGCCATTCTGGTGCCACTGGTGTCTGTGTCTGAACTTCTCTCTCTTCTTTCTTCTCTGCCTCTGCCATTGCCTCCATCTTTTCTTCTTCCACAATAGCTACGTTGTCCAGGGTTTTCTTCAGATTCTCCTGAAGCTTCTTTATATCATCTAGAAACTTCTTTTCCCGAGTAGGCTTTTCTGGTTCAACTGTGGGAGAGGTTGGATAGCCTGTCAGCAGTTGTTCAACTGTCATATTCTTCAAGCTTTCCAAGATCTTGATGGCCTCTTTCAACTCTCGGAAACTCTTTGGGGTTCCTTCCTTGCCTGATTTATCTGTTGTTAGATCAGCCACAGCCATTGCCACAGCACCTTGTACTTGTTCCTCTACCTTTTTCACCTCTTCCACAGGTAGTTCCTCAGGTTCAACTTCCTCAATTTTTGTGTGGTCATCTTCCATGAGACCATTATCTGTCTCCCAGCTATCACTCTCATCCTCCCATTCATCTGAAGAAGCACCACTAGTGCTGCCATCTATGGAATCAAGGTCTGTCTCTTCATCCATTTCAGATTCTATATTGTACAAGTGCTACAAGGCAGAATGAAAAAGAGGGAGAGTCTCAACACGTGGCAAAACACACAATCCATTTTATTTGATGATAATGTAGTCTGATTTTCCTATATTTAAAAGGGATCAACTATATATATATATATTTGTTTTCCTAGATTTTCACGGGTGTAGGTATGCTGGTTTTGTTCTCGCTGAGTGAGACTTCGCTGAAACGTTGCCAAGACAATCTCAATCTTACACGGGAAAAAATCCGAATACAACAAAACCAGCATCTATCTATCATCTATCTATCTATCATCTATCTATCTATCTATCTATCTATCTATCTATCTATCTATCTATCTATCTATCTATCTATCTATCATCTATCTATCATCTATCTATCTATCTATCTATCTATCTATCTATCTATCTATCTATCTATCATCTATCTATCTATCTATCTATCTATCTATCTATCATCTATCTATCATCTATCTATCTATCATCCATCATCTATCTATCTATCTATCTATCTATCTATCTATCTATCTATCTATCTATCTATCTATCATCTATCTATCTATCTATCTATCTATCATCTTTCTATCTACTGTATATATATATATATATAAATCTTTTAAATCAATCATTCTTTTAAACAAACGAACATTTCTCCACTTATGGAATACCTCAAGGGTTGAACTTTCACTAGGAAGTAGACCCTACACAATTCATAAATCTGGAATGCTGAACCAGCAATTATCTCTGGAATTAAGGGACCCTAAATTCATTGTAGCTATTTGAAAAAATGCTAACTGGTGCGGTGAGCTTGTAACAGATCAGAGAGCAATATGGATTATCTTTTTAGAGTGAAGTCGCCAAGATAGCTGTAATGTTAACTTGATTATCTTTATGCTATTTAACTTCACCTTTGCTATTTTTACTAAGCTGCATGTTTTATAAAACAATTAAGAGATGGAAATCCCTGAATGAATTCAAATTGCCCATTAACATTTCCTCAGACACTGCTCTGTTAGTAACAGTCAATCTGAATAATCTTCCGTTCTTTACCTCACCACTACAGAGCATAAGGAGTTAATGCCCTTGATTTTTTAAGGGATGATGATCTTTCTGGCATTTTTCTGCATTTTCTTTGAACTGTCCTTCAGGCTATCATACACCCACTCTCCCACTTTCAAGGCTCAACAGATTTTGATAAAAGGTAAGTCTATATGTTTTTATAAAATGTACATATATCCTTCAGCATATAGATTTATACAGGATTATGACATTTATTCTATAATACAAATAGAGTCATGGAAACAGGGGAAACATTTCTATTTAAAACAATACACTTTATAATGCAGAATTGCACAGACAGCTTGCCTTCATGGAAGGCCCCTCCATATGATATGATCATGTGTGACAAGAGCAGGATGGGATATACCAGAGGGCTTTGTATCATGCAGCCACAGTTCCGGCCCTGGTGGCTGTAATTAAAGGGGAACTGCTCTATTTAAGAAAAGGAAGCCTTGAATGTTAACTATTAATTTAATAGGTTTCTGAAGCAAGAGCAGGCCCTTTACTTGTGCTTTAGTAGCTTCTGTGCTATAATGAAACAAAAAGACAGAGGCAAACTACAATATTTTAAGTAAGTTAATGGTCACTAATTTTGTTTTTGAGACAAATGCAGGAGTTCTTTAAAAGAAATATTTATTAGAGGCCTTAAAAGACTGTATTAAACATCTTTCAAAATAACAGACCACATTTAGATTCCAAGAATAAAGCAACTATATAACAGCATAAGTTCCTCAGAAGGTAAGATTTGACTACTAAAATAAAAAATAAACAATCACAGCAGCAAATCAGAGCAAACTGTTTTTATTACACAGTGTTACTGAGATGCCAATAGAACTAATGTAATGAACTAACAGAGCAATTTCTGATATATTCTAGAAAACTCTAATATATAGAAGCCACTTAATAAAAACAAGATATCTAATATCATACATCAACCGGAAGCATCTTATTATTTACCTGTGGCAGAACAATTGTCCTGGAATTATCTGCCCATACAACTTCTACTTTACTGCTGAAATCCACTCGGGCCACCTGTCCCACAGAAGGCTAAAGAAACAAAAGCAACCGTTATTTATTTTATAATCTACACCCTACTTTTTAATAACCATCCAAGTAAGGTAAGCAAGATAGCTGAGCACACAATAATAATGTAATTTTTAAAGCTATGCCATTGAATTTAACAAAAGCACAAAAACTAATGCTAAAATAATCCTTAGATCAATTCAAATGCCCAGGTTAAAGAGGCCTATTTTAAGAGTAAGAAATATTTGCTAAATCAGGCCCAAAGCCTTTCCAACTCCAATGCTTTGTTTCCCCAGGGGCTGACATATCTTTACAGAAGTCTGCAAGAATCTGAACACAAGAGCACAACTATTGAAAAGCATATGGAGTTTCTAATTATCAAGACAAATTCTGACAGGCTGTTGCCTGTTACACTTCCCAGTTTTACCACAGGGTAAACTAGTAGACACAGCAAAAATAAAGAAACAAACTGGGTCAACAAAGTTAATGTGAAACACCCCCTACATGATGGATGCTTATTGTCATGTCCCAATCTGACATTTAGAACAATCTGGCATTAAGAACATAGGGTGTTTTGAGATAGAGATTTAGTTTACTTTATTGTCATTTCACATCGTACAACGAAATTAAATGCCATATTCAGTGTACATTATAACCATAAAAATAAAAACCCAACACACATCCTTTACATGCTATATAATTGAAATTAAATTTACCTTTGTAGTGAGATTACATTGCATCAAAAAAGTGACAGTTAACTTTCATTCTCTATAATTCTGCATTCTACAATACCCCATATATTCTTTCCCTCCGGTAGTTGCTTTCAAATGATTTCCAATTTTCATCATTCAATTTTAACTCTCCAATTAAAAATAGCAAGACAGTTATTGCCATGTTACAAAGCGTACCTCCGCTCTGTACATTTGTACATGACTGGGAGAGTGGGTGGGTGGGAGGGTAGGACAGTATAAAGCACTTCTGTCCAGGGTTGAAGTCTCCTAAAGAGATAGTCCCTTTTCTATAGCTCTACTATGCAGTGTACAAATGATTTTCCCCAGATGGGGAAAAACCTTTATTTTGAGACATTTAAGAAGAAAGTATTTCTGATAGGAAATTGAGAATCTGAGGAACACATCTACTCAAGAGGAAGATGGCCTCCTAAAAAGGAATCTAGACAGGCAGATAAAAACTCTGGTCAGGTAGGAACCTTGTCTCTAACTTCTGGAATAATAATTATTCAGGTAAATGATAAACAGGACCCAGAATATAGTACAACCAGAGGAATTAAGAGTGAAACAGCCACCATAACCCTTACTACTAGGAAGATTTCACATACAGCATGCTTTCTAAATTAATCTCAAAGGCAGTGGAGTGTACCTTTAAAAATACTTTCCACTGTCACAACTAACTATGTGGAAGAAATAACTAACTTTGGAAGAAAATAAATTTCAAATACTGTACAATATTTGCCATCTAGTGGTGGTTAAGAAATTGAGATTTGAGCCTTACAGTTCTTTTAACTTTCCAGCTTTCATAGAAAATGGACATAGAATTTTCCCAATTCACATTTGATTGAAAGACTGTAGGAATGTGAACAAAGGCTTCAAATGATCCATGCCAAGACCAAACATGTATTCTATCCAGAAGTATGTTGGAGGAGAAGGAGAGTATGAGAAAGTCAAGGACATCTGAGATGTGTAGGCTGGCTATCAAGGAAGCCTTTTAGTTCAAAGCAGAAGACTGTAAACAGATAGCTGACCCAACATCTCACTTTTTCCCAGATCATGGTTCTCAGGAATTGTACCAAGAACATACTTTACCACCACTCACCTCATTTTCACCAATCGAAGCACCATCCTCGGCATTGCCAATGCGGATGACAAAATCAGTTGTGCGGAAGCGGAAGTCTGGGTGGTCGGCAATGTCATACACACTAACATCCTCCTCTTCCCCAACCAGCTGGAAATGATCACACAAAGGTAAAGGCCGGTGTCAAAGTTCAAATTCTTGTGATTCAACCTTGTGTACCTTTCTTATGTCCTGCTATTATGTAGTGATCTTCATAATACTTAAGAGTCTTTTAAACAACAGGTAAACACTCCTAAATCCCCTCAGAATGTGAGTGGCATTGAAGAGAAGTCATTTGACAGTGCCAGTCCCCTCCTTTTTGGGTGGATACCTGTTGCTAAAAAGTATTCCCCACAAAAGAACATAAAGCTTATGTGTAGTTTATACTGAGCTATCAGAAAACAAGGAGGAAGCTTTTCATCTCAAAATACTCAGTAGCTGAACACAGACATACTGTATGTAACATATTTACCTAGCCTTGTGTGTAGCATGTTACACTGCTCAGCAATGATTCTGAAGATGTCTGACATGGATTTGTATTGTTTAAGAACCTATAGGTTATACGTATAACCTGTAAGTAGATGATAAGCATCATCTACATACATTAATTCAGAGCTGCATTCTCTTCCAGACCGAATTTAATGAACATTTGAAGGTTATCTAAATACAAAGCTTGATGATGATGATTATGCCTTTGAATCAGTTTTAACTCCTGATGAGAGCCCGGACTAGTCACTGCAATTTTCTTGGCCAAGTTTTTCAGAAGAGATTTGCCCTTCCCTCCTTCCTAGGGTTGATAAAGTGACTGGCTCAAGGTCGCCCAGCTGGCTTTGTATTGTTTCTAGCCTGGGCAAATTGAAAAGAAAACACTCCCCCCCGCCCCCCCGCAATGTTTTGACATTTGGAAAGTTTTTTGTTTAGCTTTTGTAGTTAAATCTTATCATAGTTTAATTTAACAGTGAAAAACCAAAGTCAGATCCTCTCAGGAAACAGACTGAATATCAACGGAGCCAGTAGAATTCTGAGCACATTTGTGTACACCGTCTATTTTTTCTCCAAAGCTCAGAATGAAATTTTCCTCAGGAAAATTTTTTTTACATCCATTTAGCAAAGCAAAGTTTTATTCCAAAGGCCAAGAGAAGAAAACAAAACAAAACAATTGCACAGCCTTTACTTCTTACCTCCACATCATCTCCACTAGGTCTCAGCTTGAACCATTTCACCACACAGGTACGACCAACATGGTCACCTGACTGCACTACTCCGTACATACCAGGATCCTGAGAACTCTGAGCTATTTAGGATTTAAGAAAGAAGGATATCTAGTAAGGGAAAACGATGCACTGTAATTCTGTTTCTCCATTATTCCGGGAAGTATCCGATACTTGTATTTTTTTTTTATTTACACTTTATTGCTTGTAATGAATTTAAAAAAATAGAAAAACCAAGCTTGGTTGGCTTTGACAGCTAATCAAACTTGTTCCTGTCATAATTGTGTCTGTCCCTGATGGCTCCATTATGCTGAACCTGAGAGAAAGTGCAACTGTGAAGGATGAGGCCCTGCCTGCCCCAGCTCTAGCTTAGAGAGGGATGGGTTCACATTCCCACTCCCAAGCAGCATGGGATTTCTCAGTTTTCCAAGTTCCTCCAAGGTACTGTTTGCAGCCGTCTGCTAACATGGCTTTTAAAATAAGGGAGGCACGAAGGAAAAAGCATGAAGATTCCCCTTATTTAAACCAATGTACTTGTTTTTAACATGCTTTGTAAATTTTGTAAATTGAAAATTTAAAAGGGAAATTGGTTCTGAAGGGGAGAATGCATATGCTTAATATAAAAAATTAGATAGTTTTATATATAGTTATATAGAGACAGTTATATATAGAGTTAGATAGACAAGCAGACAGACAGATAGATAAAATGCCAACATTAAATTATTCAGGAAATTATATAAAACAATTGTTCTCAGAATCTCCTAGACAGCATCTTGGGATGGCACCTTCCTTAGACCTTGAGTGGCGGAATTTAGAGTATTTTAAACATTAAAATAATATAGTCCTTAAACTATTTAAATCCAGTATTTTAGTATTTAATACTTTCGGAAGGGAGCAAATGAAACTTCTAACTTAAAATAACCTTTAAAAACTCTGTTAGAAATCACCGAAACCTTGCTAAAAATGAAAATACAAAAGAAGCATACTGTACATTTCTGTCATGTGGGAACATTACAATTTGTAGTATTATTTATAATACTCCACAATATTCAGATTGTGGAGTTTTTTGTTGACTTTCAATGTGGTAACTGGCAGTTTCACAAAATTTCTTTTGCTAAAAACTTGATCCACCAGTAAATCAGATAACTACTACAAGAGAAAATCTGGATTGAAAGCAAACAGCATATTCATTTTTTTTGTTCTTCTTCATGTATTTGAAGAAAAATTTTGAGAAGACAGAAAAGCAGTGCTCTACTTAATGACAGATCCTATTCCAATATTCCAATAATATAGAAAAGGGCTACATTCTGACATTAAAAAAAATCCTAAAGATTTCTATTCTGTAAACTATTGATTCAAGAAATCAGCGTTTTCCAAATTGTGATTATTTCTATAACTGTTGGGTCTGGTTGATTTAGGGTGCTGGTAGTAATAATATTTATATATACAGTATAAATATGTATAAAGAGCTGTGGTGGCGCAGTGGTTAGAATGCAGTACTGCAGACTACTTCTGCTGATCACCGGCTGCCAGCAGTTTGGCAGATCGAATCTCAGCAGGCTCAAGGTTGACTCAGCCTTCCATCCTTCTGAGGTGGGTAAAATAAGGACCCAGATTGTTGGGGGCAATATGCTGACTCTGTAAACCACTTAGAGAGGGCTGTAAAAGCACTATGAAGCGGTATATAAGTCTAAGTGCTATCGCTATAAGGAAAAAAGCTACATTATTTTAATTACGTAAGTAGTATGATGAAGAGTACAACTGCTGTTGTCATGCTACACAACACTCATAATCCCTAGGTCATTGTAAACTACAACTTCCAGAATTCCTAGTCAGCATTATCCAGACTGACTGATATTACAAAGCTGTAATGCAAACTCATCTAGGCTTCAGCAGGATAAGAAAAGATGCACGAGACACTACTAACAATTTGAAAATCCAGATTGAAAAATTCATGTATAAATTGCTACTAATAAACACATTATCCAGAGGGAATGCATTTCACCAATTACCTCTTTTATCTACTACAAAATCCCCAGGGCAAAACTCATTATTGTCCAAATGATGGACAGGAAAGAGCTCATTGGAACGAATATTTTTCTCCACTGTGCCATCCTGCCACATCACATCTGCTGATGTCATTGTGGTCACCACTTCTACAGCAACCCTGTTACCAACAAAGATAGAAAATTATTAAGGAAAAGTATCACAGCAAGTCAGGGTAAAAATGAAAAAGAACGGTGGCATTTTAAAACAGCATAAAGAATTTACTTTAAAGCTGGAACTAATACAAAGGCAGCTTTTGAGAGAAAAACCTTTTGGCTGCAAAAGCTGGTCTGTTGAACATAATGGTAGGGATTAAATAGGCTCTCAGAACACCATGATGGAGATTATACCACAATAGAGCAAAAGGCATAGTTTTCATTGGGGAAGGTTGTACTACAGAGCTGCCATTTTCCTGAAATTATGAACGAATAATTTCTATCTCATCCCAGACTGGATAGTGAACAGGAAATATAAAAAATTACAAAGCAACAGTATCCTTCCAAAACAGATATGTGATGTTTTAATAGCCTATGGTGGTGCTCACAATCAGCTCAAGCCAAGCTATAGAAAAATAAGTCAAACTTGCTCTCAAAATGCATTGAGGGTTGGGGTTCCATGTACTTTTGGGGACAGAGAATTCCACAAAATGGGGGTTATCAAAAACAATAGCTTTCTACACCACATATACCTCACAAGGGGTAGAGACTGTATCTCCAGATTTATAGAGTATAGAATGTTTAGTGTCTCCTGCTTAAGCGGGGGTGGGGGGGGTGGGGGTGGACTAGAAGACCAAGGTCCTTTCCAACTCTTGTTATTTTTAGTCTGGACAGGCAGATGCAAAGCTGATAAAGCATTACCTGATATACCTTTGTGCTTCAGTATCTAATGCTTTAAAAGAAATGAGCAATGCTTTGAATTGGGCCAGGTACCAAGAATTGTCTTGCCAGAAACTGTCTTGGCTTTCCAGAAAGGTTATTATTTTAATAATTATCATCAGTGGGGTAATGTAAATATATTGGGGTTTGATTAGTGCAAAAAGAACACGGAGTTAGCTGATTATTTTTGGTAAAAGCTCTTATGCTTTGCTTAACTCTTTTCTTTCCTAAGGAAGGTATACTATTTAATTGGATATCTATTAAGATATATCAAGCAATATCTTAAATAATGTAACTTGAAAATTGTATCTGTAGTTTGCAGGCAACACAAATCTTCCTACATTCTCAATAAGAGACATGTTTTCATTATTGATATGCTTTAAAGTTATGTACAGGATTTGACCAAGAAATCCGATCATGTTAATGTGACATGTACAGGTGGGATGATATGAGCTCTGGTCTTACCTGTCACCTGGTTTAAATTCCCGGGAAACCTTTGTTTTCTTTTTCTTATGTTTCCTCTTGAGGTTTTTAATAGAAAGCGGGATACTTTTTTTGCGTCCTGTACCACTGCCGCTCTGAGAAGAGGCTGTGGAACTGGCAGAAGATGTTACAGAACTGGTGTCATCTGTGTCATCGGCTGCTTCATCATCAGCATCCTGTTCTATAGACTGCAGATTGTAGTCTAAGGAGCCATCCTCCCGTTTCAGTACAAAGGCTGGTTGCAACTGCAGCCCAGCTGCTTCACAAGACAAGCTTTTCCTTGTTTCGTCAATGTGCTCTCTTTTTGCGTCCTGCAAGCCTATAACGTCACTGACAGAGTCCTCTGCTCCACATTTCAAGTTGGCTTTAAGATGTGCAGGCTGTTGGTCACCTGCTGCAGCAGATTCTCCTTCAGGGAGATCAAGGGTACTCTGACCATCTGGGGAACATGACATGATCTTCACTATTTGTTTCTTCAGTAGTCTCCTTACCTACAGAAGAATCAGCGCAGGTCAAGGAACACAAAAATTTCCCACCACTTAAAGAAATTGAGCCAATTTTTTTTTAAATGCTGCCTACGTGGGAGCTGAAAATTATTTGTTTACCTACAACTGCTATCTATCTTCTAAAGCAATACAATACAATACAATACAATAGTAGAGTTGGAAGGGACCTTGGAGGTCTTCTAGTCCAACCCCCTGCCTAGGCAGGAAACCCTATACCGTTCCAGACAGATGGCTATCCAACATCTTCTTAAAGACTTCCAGTGTTGGGGCATTCACTGATTAATTGTTCTAACTGTCAGGAAGTTTCTCCTCAGTTCTAAGTTGCTTCTCTCCTTGATTAGTTTCCACCCATTACTTCTTGTTCTACCCTCAGGTGCCTTGGAGAATAGTTTGACTCCCTCTTCTTTGTGGCAACCCCTGAGATATTGGAACACTGCTATCATGGCACTCTCTTAGTTTTGCCTCCCGGGGATATATTTTAACTGGGTTTGGGTATTTTAATTGGGGATGTTTTTTAGGGTTTCTATAGCATATTTATTTCTTGTACAGTCTCATCTCCTTCACCTAAATGTTTAGTATTCAATTGTTTTATATTATTTATATTGTTATTCATGTATTTTATCTGCATTTTATCTGACTGTACACCGCCCCGAGTCCCTTTTTGGGAGAGGGGGCGGTTTAGAAATCTAAAGAAATAATAATAATAAATAATAATGTCTCCCCTAGTCCTTCTTTCTCTTAAGCTAGACATACCTAGTTCCTGCAACCGTTCTTCATATGTTTTAGTCTCCAGAAGAGACTAAAGCACAAGATGTTTATTGTTTGGGGAATCTGTGCATACAGACTGAACAAGCGGTCTTCCAATACTCCTTCAGATGTTGCCCCAGATTGAAAATTTTGTAAGTGAATTTTGATATAAAGTCCGTATTATCTTTCTAGTGAAAATGAGATGACATGGAGCCCATCATGTGGTTATGAAAGGCTTTTAGATTTTTCAGCAATTCCTACTTATATCAATAAATATTGCAATAATAAGATATGGGGCAGTCTCATGATGACAGATTATTTGCAAGAACTGAAAATTATAGAGTGAATGGTGCCTGTGCAAACTGCCTTGACTTATATATCCTTCTCTTTGTTCTTAACTCATG
Organism: Natrix helvetica; assembly: GCF_964273705.1. NCBI lineage: Eukaryota > Metazoa > Chordata > Lepidosauria > Squamata > Natricidae > Natrix > Natrix helvetica. Next base: position 249,036,069 of record NC_138548.1, read on the forward strand.
GCTTAAACACATACACATATTCCTATACACATATAATATCATAACGGTCCTTACACTGCAAGAAAACAGCTAAGTATGCAGAAAATTATTAAAATGGTTATATTTCATAATCTGCTAGTCATTTTAAAAAGTTACACTGCTAAATTCTTTAGGAATACTGAAGATTCAAATAGAATGTCATGAATAAATTCCAAAATCTGTAACAGACTTTTATTTCAGAATATGGAGTTTAAAATATTAACTTTTTACAGGGAGAAAACATTACACTTCTGTGTAACTGGATTTTAGGAAGAAACCTATTGAACATTAAGGTGTTTTCAGACAGAGAACAAGTGTGTATATTACAGTACCTTTTCAGGCTTTACATTGGATACGAAACAAGGACAGGCCATCTGCAATATTAAACACCATCATTTTGGTATTACTATTGAATGCAAAGGATGGTTAACAGGGGCAAAATATATTTAGAAAATTATTTCAGTTTTGGAAACATTTCATTCACATTTTCATTTGTAACCCCTAAAATAAATTAAAGAAATAGATTTTACAGTTATGTTTTTCCTCAGAAGAAAATGCTAGTTTGAAAGAAAAAACAACAACTATTACTTGAAACCATTCAAGCAGAATGCTAACCCTTCAGGGAGAGGGGGCGGTCTAGAAATACTGAAATAAATAACTGTGTAATCCTTGCATAGATGGTTAGCCATGTTTTGAAACCTGACAGTCTTCCACATTTTAGATCTCTAAACATGCATGGGAAGGTTCAGCTTTAGCTAAGAAATGTAAAATATACTTTTACAAATTTAAATATTAAATATTATTTTCATCACTATATGTCTTTTTTCACTGTCATTTTACTCTGTTGGTGATGTGTTTTTGTATTTCACTATTTTAACATAAGAAAAAAAAAGCAAAGCTTAGTTTCGCCACCATATTTTGAAAATGCTATGTATTCTTTGGTGAATGAGATTTAACAGGTCCAGATTAAAGAATGTGCAACTGAAATCTGACTATATTTTTAGATTAGTCCCAAAACTGCCTAAAAATGGGTTCAGTGATTGAAAACCTTGGCTATGAAATATCAAGGCCATACATTTATCCAATGTTACTATGACAGCAAGATACTGTTTTACACTAAATATAGATTCTAATATTTTTTAAAAACCATGCAGAATAGATTGTTTGTTATTTATGAAATACCTAAACAGTGCTTTACAACATAAATTCTGAATGAATCTGCATTTCAAATTTGGATTTTAATCCAGATTTTATCTGAAAAAATACACAAAGGTTTTGAAATATATCAAAACTAGACCTGTGTTAACTACTGTATCTGTAAACAACAAGCATTTTTCATGTGAAAAATATGATACATATCAGTACTCAGGGTCTCAAGTATTTAAAAAGTTGCCATATGAAAACAAATTCCACCATTTATCAATTAATTCAAACAACAGAACACTATGCATTTTCTCTTGAATGATCAACTATCATATTAATTCCCTACAGGAATTCAGTTCACAATTCTGGAATTACTTAACATTCATTTTTTTCCATTTCCTTGCTGAAGAATAAATTGGAAATATAACAACATTAATAACTAAAGTTTATACTAACCATGTCTGCATAACCTAAAAGACTAAGTGATGTCTGAATATGATTGAGCAATCAATTAATATTATGCTTGTGTGTTTCTTAAAAGGTCATGTTCTGGGAGATAGAATTAAAAAAAGGAAAGCAATTCCCAAAGGTCATTCCATATTCTGAACTATAGAAGAAATTGGCAATAGTGGGGATATACAGAGCCAAACAAGAACAGTTAGAAGTAATTAGCAAAGCAGAAATCTCAAAAATAGTTCAATATTCTCAGCTACCTTTTATCAGGGCACATACCTTCTTAGAAGCTGAGCCTTCTCCTAGAACACAGTTTCTCTCTGGACATTCACACGTGATTTTTGCTGGCTCTACTTTCTCCGGAAATACATACAGACACCTTTCTCCAAGCTGGCGTTCAGCATGGTCAAAACAACCCAGACGTTTTACTCTATTAAAAGTGAAACAGAAGTAGTGTCATCCTACTGCTGGATGGTATCTTCTTCCTGATTCTTCAGCGTTGGCTGAAATGTCTAAAACTGTTTCAAGTATATGCACAGTGATACTGTCAGCATTCCAAATATCATGCAGAATTAAATCAGAGTCCAAGGCAGAGCTATCCTTAAAGTTCCAATTTAATAAGATAGACATGTTGGCAACTAACTGTGGAATCCCAAATCTAAAAGCTTCCTGGGATTCCACCCAGTTGAAAGTTCATGATCTTATCCCCACACCTATAAACCCATCACATGGTCCAATCTTCTTTGGCCACCCTGGCATCTCCAGCTGGTTCTGGTCAGGTGCAGAATTGCTGAGACAAAATATGACCTTGGGCTTCTAGAAAGGAATGACAACAACACATTCCACAATTCTACTCCTTTCCATTCCCCCTCCCAATTACTACACTAATGAAACAGCATAATGAAATAATAGAGTGTGGCAGGCCAAAAATCCTAAAAGGGATATAACTGCAGGCCTGACAGATACATTATTTGGGAAATCACTATTTGGGAAATCAAAGAGATAATTACTTCCTAATTTTACAAAAAAAAAAGTAAACTCTGTAATAAAAAGATTTACTAATGGAAAACATATTCTTATGGCATGTACAGAAACAGGACATGGGGTATATCAACTCAGGATGAGACAGGAAAACAGGAGGCTAGGTCTGAGATGAGGAGTCATATGTCATATGATGGCCATTCCTGATGTAAGCTTTGGTTGTAAGAAAGAGAATTAAGCAGTTTTCAAAATCGACATGCCCAGCAACTCACATTTATGCATGTCTTAATATCATTTTCAGATATATAATTCCATCAAATGACATATTTGCTTTGCTTTAGTTGATGTAAAACGTATCAAGAAAGAAATCATGATTCACAAAACTATAGTGGGTATCTCCCCTCTCCCCAAACTAAATCAACAGTATGTTTTTAGCATAAAGCAGAGGAAGGCTAAGCTTGGATTGCTTGTGTTTTCTTTTTAAAAAAATATTTTTATTCAAAGATTAAAAAAACAATAATAAAAAGCTAGTACAGAATAAATAATTATAATAAAATAAATAATAAATAATACAAAATAGAATTAAAGAAAGAGAAAAAGAAGAAAATATATAAAAAGAAAATAGAAGGAACAGAAAATTAAATTAAGGCAAAAGAGAAAAGGAAAAGAAGAAAAAGATATTTAAGGAAGCGATTTCTGATTTTGTTTATAGTGGATACTCGCAAACTTGATATTTTTCCTCTCCCTTTGAATTTTTTTTTAAAAAAACTAGGAGATCTGAAAATCTCTTAGCTCTAAAGTAATTGTAATTCAACTGTGCTTACAATAGTGAGGTTTTAGCAAACCCTTACAGAATACCCCTGTGGTTATGAGCTTGAGGTCAGCTCATAGTACTTTAGCTAATGAGTTGATTATAATCCTGGAGTCTTCTTGCAAGGAGGAGTACAGGTAGTCCTTCACTTACAACAGTTCATTTTTTTATTGTCCAAATTTTATTGATTTTAAAAGTTTTACAGGGAAAAAGGGGTTGAAAGGTTATAAAACATTTTGACAGCTACATTGTGCGGGGGGGGGGAGAAGCCCCCCCAGGTCTCGCAACTTTTACAAAAAAAGATAGAAAATTATCAACATTTACATAGATATTAGCAGTTTTAAGTTTAACACAAAATCATCAGTATGTTTCAATCATTTTGCTTTTTATCACTTCCATAAAGGTATATTGTAACAACATTTGCAATGATGTTTCAAATCACTTTTGTGATCTGAGTCTTCTAGTTGTCGCATCCTCCCCCCCCCCCCCCCGTCCACCGGCAGAGCCTCAGCCCCTCCCTCCTTTTTTCTTGTGTAACATCCCCCATGTCACCTAAGACAGCACTGTGTTTTTTAATGAAAGCCTCTGCTTCGGCAACTGTGTTAATTCTAATTCTACTGCCCTCCCAAAAAATCAACATGCCTTCTGGTAACAACCACCTAAACCAAATCCCATTATTGTATAATTTTTTTGCTAAGAAGGAATATTTCCTTCTCTTATCTCTTACTTTCTTTGGGATCTGCTTGAGAATGGTTATTTCTTTATCCAGTTCATTTAATGACCATTCAAAGTTACAATGGCACTGAAACAAGTGACTTATGACCATTTTTTCACGGTTATGAGCTCTGCAGCATCCCCATAATCATATGATCAAAATTCATATGCTTGGCAACTGGTTCATACTTATGACCGTTGTTATGTCCCAAGGTCATGTGATCTTGCAGAGTCAATGGCAAAGCCAGATTCACTTAACAACCAGGTTACTAACTTCACTTAACAACTGTGGTAAGAAAGGTCATAAAATTGGGCAAAGCTCATTTAACAAATGTCTCACTTAACAACAGAAACTTTGGGCTCCATTGTGGTCATATGTTGAGGATTACTTGTAGTAAGAGCAGTAAGACTCAAGAAGAGGAACTATAAAACAATGCATTTTATGAAAATAAGTGGTTATTCTATTTTTATTAATTCAAAGACGTGAAACAAGCAGGCCTTTTTGGAAGCTGGTATGAACTGTTTCTTACCTAGATAAATTCTCTTGGGTGATTAAAGATGGTGGTGGGCTTATACTATCTGTTCCCCCAGGACAGAAGCTCTTAGTGATCCAAGTTACTTTCAGTTCTACTACTTGTACCTAAAGAAGAAAAGGTTGGATTGTAAGAGAAATATTTCATTAAGATGTCCTTGTACTCTGTAACTGTTTACAAAATTAACATACAATTTCCCACTTTGTCTCAAATTTTGAATTTCCTTTTGATTTCCAGATTAATTGCATATTATATTTCTGCAATATAATCCCAAAAAATCATAATAATCCTAATCTAGATATAATCCTAATATTAATTATGCAATTTAAAGAGATGCACAACATATTAGACACATTTAAAAAAAAAATCTTCTAGCTCTTCAACATAGGCCAAAACAGAAAACAGAGAGCACAAAAGTTGCATTATAGGACCCTACTTTTCCCAGGGCTAAACTATTTCTTATGTTTTGCTTCTGTGTTCCTGCATATTTTCTTCAACGTTATCTCTACATTCCTTTGCAATCTAATATCCAAATGGACGTGATTTCTACAGTATAGACTTCTTCTATTAGGAATTTAAGTCTATGAACTGAGCAAGAAAAGAAAACACTGAAACGGAATTGTTTCTAAAACAGCAGGCTCTCTTAGTTTACATAGACATTTCAAGACTACGCATCAAGTTTTGTTTTGGAGAAAATCCAAACAATATTTCATAATAGGGTTATCTTGCTGAAACACACCTCTTCTACCACAACTCTGAATTTGCTCTTCGTACTGAGTACAGGTTTCACTCCTGAAAGCCACTGCACATTTGAGAAGACTTTTGAAGGACCAATGAGAACTTGCCCAGGATAAAAGCCGTATGACTCATCAAAAAACAGGCCCTGAAAAATGAAGCAAAACCAGAAGTAAAAATCAGATATGATTAAATCACAGATTTACCCTAGTTCAGGGGTGGGGAACTGTGGCTCTTTTGCGACTTGTGGACTTCAACTCCCAGAATTCCAGAACCAACATAGCTGCCTCAGGAATTCTGGGAGTTGAAGTCCACAAGTCGCAAAAGAGCCACAGTTCCCCACCCCTGCCCTAGTTGAACAAATTTTCCACATTTTATCTTAATTTTATCATTATGGAAATGCTTAAGAACTTGGGGCTCCTCTTCCTGCACTTAATGAATTCTTTTTTCTGCTATAGTTCTAAATACAGTAAGTACAAAAATCTCATAGATAATTATGATTTACTAAAGTACAAGGAATTCAGGGCTACAAAGAAACAAACAAGTCATTTCCATTCACCACAATAACAGTCTTCTATTAACCTGTACTGAGTAACTTCTTGAGCCTTTGGGGATAAATTGGATTCTCTAAAAAGTAAGCTTCCTTATTTATAAAGCTGGCAACAACTTTAGACATACATGATCAAACATTCAGGAAGACAAAGACAAGACTATTAGCCCATACAAACAAGACCTGAGAGCAATAGCTTATCTATTTCTACATACAATAATGTATGTTGAAAAGGGCCAGTTTTGCTGCATGAATTTTATTTATTCCTAGCAAAAATAATTGTCAACCATTTTCTTTTAGGGAAGAGAAAATATATTATATTATATGCTAAATTAAGAACACCTTAACAGAGTCAAAACGGGTAGTGGTTTTGAAATGCATGGACAATAGGATTGTATCCATCTGAATGATATTTGGCTTCAAATAACTGTATAACACTTTGGTCCTAAACTGTTATTCCCAGATGGAAAAATATACAACTATTTTATCACATTACATAATCACATAACTCTCCCCCCTTTCCCTTCCCAAATTTTTAACACTGAATAAACTTTCAACTTTAGGTAGTCTTCAACTTACAACAATTTGAAGTTACATAGACACTGAAAAAAGTAACTTATGACCATTTTTCACACTTCGTTGCAGTATCCCCACAGTCACATGAACAAAATTCAGGCAAATGGAAAGTATTTATGATAGTTGCACTGTCCTGGGGTCATGTGATCACCACCCAACCAGCTTCAAATAAGCAAAGTCAATGGGAAAATCAAGATTTGCTTAATGACCGAATGGTTCACCTAACAACTGGATTTTAGGATGTAAAATGGAGCAAAACTCACTTAACAAGTTCTGTGCTTAGCAATCAAAGTTTTGGGATCAATTGCGGTTGTAAGTCAAAGACTACCCATATGCTATGCTCTACCTATTTCTCAAGAATATGCTGAAATGCATCTCTACAAATTAAGTCTTATTAAAACGATTAAAAACATACTGAATCACTGACATGTGGGCAGACGTCATAGAGTTTTGTTGCATCTTCTGCGCTCATGGAACATCTAAAGAAATACATAACCATTGGGGAAAAGATTGCAAAAGAGTTAGCATAATTTACCTTAACAGCATATTTAAATTTACATGCTCTTATGCTGGAATTTGATGATGTTAATTAATGAATCAAAATATAAAGATAAAAGATTTCCCATATCCAGTGGTGTCCAACTCAAGGGGGTGATGCTCATCTCTGTTTCTTAGCCAAGGGAGTCAGCATTGTCTGAAGTTGCTTCCATGGTCATGTGGCTAGCATGGCTCTATGCCAAAGAGCACAGAACACTGTTACCTTCCCACCGCAGTGCTACCTATTTATCCACTTGCCTTTAAATACTGAATAAAATCATTGGTCCATTAAACTTGTATGTAAAAACTTTGACTGTTGAGACCTCCCCAGAGTTTTAGGCACAATCTTTCTTAATCAGTCCTATCTGGAGATGCCAGCAATTAAACCTGGACATTTCTGCATGCAAACCATTTTCTGGAGGAGGTGGGGGAAGGATTACTGACACCCCCCAGCTGATTTAAGTAAACTAATTTTTGTTATTAACTAGGTCATATACCTGTAGGAGAGAAAAACATGAATTTTACCAACCTGCATGTGTCTCGAACATGGCAGATGGGAGCAATGACCTTTAATGCTCACCAAGCTTTCTGCCCTATCTGATTTTATTTTTTTAACTTTATTATAATTAGCTAGCATGCACCAAACAAATCAATAACATCAAGCATATGTATATGGTCCCTTGGATACCGTGGAACACTCCTAGCAAATAGAGTCTGTCTGGCTGATGGCACCCTGAGGAGGCCAACTCTGTGTGATCATACTGGACGGTGGGAGGCTACTGGTGGCAGTAGGTGGTCTCGCAGGTACCCTGGGCCTAAGCCATGGAGCGCTTTAAAAGTCATAATTAATACCTTGAATCACACCCGGAAAACAACTGGCAACCAATGCAGGCCGCCTAAAAGGGGTGTAACATGGGAGTACCTAGGTACTCCCATGACAACCCGCGCGGCCGCATTCTGGACCAGCTGAAGTCTCCAGGTGCTCTTCAAGGGCAGACCCATGTAGAGAGCGTTGCAGTAGTCCAGGTGAGAAAGGACGAGGGCATGAGTGACTGTGAGCAGAGCATCCCGATCCAGGAAGGGGCGCAACTGACGTACCAGGCGAACCTGGTAAAAGGCCCCCATGGTCACGGCCGTCAGGTGTTCTTCTAAACTAAGCCGCGTATCCAGGAGGACTCCCAGATTGCGGGCCCTCTCTGAGGGGGCTAAAATTTCTCCCCCTATCATGAAAGATGGGACAAGATGCACAAATCGGGATGACGGAAACCACAGCCACTCAGTCTTGGAGGGATTGAGTTTGAGCCTGTTCCTCCCCATCCAGATCCGCATAGCCTCCAGGCATCGGGACATCACATCGAGGGCATCGTTTGGGTGGTTTGGGGTAGAGATGAAAAGTTGGGTATCATCAGCATATTGATGATTCCGTACTCCAAAACCACGGATGATCTCGCCCAGCGGTTTCATATATATGTTGAACAGGAGGGGTGAGAGAACCGACCCCTGGGGCACCCCACAAGTGATGCGCCTGGGGATCGATCCCTGCCCTCCAGTCAACACGAACTGCGACCGATCCGACAGGTAGGAGAACTACTGTAAAATGGTGCCCCCCACTCCCAATCCCCCGAGTTGTCGCAGTAGGATACCATGGTCGATGGTATCGAAAGCCGGTGAGAGGTCTAATAGGACCAGGACAGAGGAGCAGCCCCTGTCCCGGGCCCGCCAGAGATCATCAACCAACGCGACCAATGCCGTCTCTGTGCTGTACCCGGGCCTGAAACCCGACTGAAACGGATCCAGGTAGACAGCTTCATCCAGGTACTGGGGAAGCTGACGTGCTACCATACTCTCGACAACCTTTGCTACAAAGCGAAGGTTGGAGACCGGACGATAGTTGGCTAAAGAAGCTGGGTCCAGGGAAGGCTTCTTAAGGAGGGGCCTCACCACCGCCTCCTTCAAGGCGGTGGGAAAGAACCCCTCTCTCAATGAAACATTGGTAATCGCCTGGAGCCAGCCTCGTGTCACCTCCCGGGAAGCCGAAACTAACCAAGAGGGACACGGGTCCAGCACACAAGTGGCAGCACTGAGTCTCTCCATAATCCTGTCCATGCCCTTGGGGGTAACAGGGTCAAACTCATCCCAGATTGTCTCCACAAGATTCATCCCCGTCGGCTCCCCCGAATCTACTCAGTTAGAGTCCAAGCCTGTCCGGATCTGAGTGATTTTATCCTGCAGATACTGAACAAATTCTTCAGCCCTACCCTGCAAGGGGTCTTCCCCAGTTCCTTGGTTAAGTAAGGAGCGGGTCACCCTAAACAGGGCGGCTGGGCAGTTATCTGCGGACGCGATAAGAGCAGGAAAATGTTGCCGTTTTGCCACTTTTATCGCCACTAAGTAGGATTTAATATGAATTCTTACTAGTGTTCGATCAGATTCGGACCGGCTGGCACTCCAGCCACTCTCTAGGCATCTTTTCCGACGTTTCATCTCCCGGAGCTCCTTAGTAAACCAGGAAGCCACCCAAGATCGACATCGGGTCAGAGGCCGCAAAGGCACAACGCGATCCAAGGCCCCAGTGGCCGCCCTATCCCAGGCTTCCACTAGGGCTTCGGTCGAGTTGTGAGCAAGGGATTCAGGAAAAGTCCCAAGCTCCATCAGGAACCTTTCGGGGTCCATCAGGCGCCTGGGGCGGAACCATCTAGTCGGTTCCGCCTCCCTGCAGCGAGGGGTAGCAATATGGAAGTCAAGCCTGATGAGGAAATGATCAGACCATGACAAGGATTGAATAGAAATATCCCCTAAATCTAGATCATTCATCCACTGCCCAGAGATAAAAATCAGGTCAAGCGTGTGTCCCCCATTATGGGTGGGGTCTTGAATTAACTGAGTTAGGTCCATAGCCGTCATGGAAGCCATGAATTCCCGAGCTGACTCGGATGTCTCGCCAATGGAAGGCAGATTGAAATCCCCCAGGACCATAAGCCTGGGGAAATCAACCGCCAATCCAGCTAACACATCCAGCAGCTCTGGCAGGGCCAATGAAATGTAGCAGGGAGACAGGTACGTAACAAAAAGGCCCACCTGAGCTCCAAGGCTCCACTTCACAAAAAGGGACTCAACCCGCCTGTCTGAGGCACAGTGACCTCCTGAGGTCTGAGACTTTCCCTAATAACCAACCGCCACCCCCCCCCCACCCCGGGCTCTTGGCTGGTAAAACGCCCGGAAGCCTGGTGGGCATAGTTCGCTAAGGGGATAGTTATTACAAATTCTCAATTATATTTTAACAATTACAGTATTTCCAGAGTCAGTGTCCAATTCTGCAGCCTTCTTAAAAAGAATGTCTCCTAATGCTGGGGTTCCCAACCCCTGGGCTGTGACCCACTGCTGGGCCTTGAGCCATCTGGAACCGAGCCATGGAAGTGGCAGGTGAGCGTGTGCATCCATCACGGCTTGTATGAGCAGAGGGCAAGCATTTGTGTGCCACTTGCGCAAATGGAGCTGCATGCACACACTTGCCTGCTACTCGCAGGGAACTATTCCCCCCCCCCTTTGCAAAGCAACAAAGGTTCGGGAACTCTGCTCTAAGGAGTTTTGGCTACAACTTCCTCTGTATCTGATAAGTAGCCATGTATTAACTGGACTGCTGAGGGTTGTAGGAGAGCATGATTCAGTTAGGCAAATATCAAAAGTTTGTTTTTGAAATTTTAGCTTCCTACTTAACAAGTTGCTTCAACAGTTCTTATATGCTTATTGTACAACTCAGATCCCCCCCCCAGTTTCCCATTACAATATAAAAGCTTGCTAAAACTGACATTAGTTAGCCACATAAGCCAGCTAAGAAACCTTTTGTAGGTAAGAGAGATAGAAGAGTTAACATTAAAAATTGTAATGTTAGAAAAGCAAGAACCAAGCAATCACCCCAAATAATTGGCATCTGAGGAACAAGAGTACAACTCACAAATCAGTGTTATGAGACTAATTCAAAAACAGCTAATGACATGCTTCTTAGCAAAGCAACAGAAATACCTTGCGCCATTGGAGAGCTTCAGAATGATTTGGTTCTTTAAATCATACACCTTTCCTAGCCACCAGTCATAGGCTATGCAGTCACCATACATAAAGGGCTGGAGGGGAAGGAGAGAGTTAGAATGCCTGATTTCACAGTTTATCTTATCAGAGGTAGAAATTATATTGATTTAATTAAGTTCATATAATTGTAATAGGATATACTAAATCAAAGTAGGAACTACTTTGCAAGAGCAAATGACCATGATCAATTGAACATCTTCTAGATGATTAAAAGGATTTTCCCTCCTTTATAAAATCCAGATATACATAAATGTGTTAATGTTTGTATTTTATGACCAACACTATAGTGGAGCTGAACAAATAAACACAGAATAGAAATTATGATAGAAACAAATATAAAACAGAAACTTGAAATCAGGAGACTGTCACTTCTAGTCCTGTCTGTCTCAGGCACAAAAGCTGGTTGGGTGACCTTGAACCAGTCACTTTCTCAACCCAGCCCACCTCACAGGATTGTTGCTGTTGTTGTGGGGAATATAGGAGAAAGGAGTATTATGTACAGTGGGGCAAAAAAGTATTTAGTCAGCCACCAATTGTGCAAGTTCTTCCACTTAAAAAGATGACAGAGGCCTGTAATTGGCATCGTAGATAGACGTCAACTATGAGAGACAAAATGTAAAAAAAAACCCCAAACAATCACATTGGCTGATTTGGAAAGAATTTATTTGCAAATTATGGTGGAAAATAAGTATTTGGTCAATATCAAAAGTTCCTCTCAATACTGTGTTATATATCCTTTGTTGGCAATGACAGAGGTCAAACGTTTACTGTAAGTCTTCACAAGGTTGGCACACACTGTTGCTGGTATGTTGGCCCATTCCTCCATGCAGATCTCCTCTAGAGCAGTGATGTTTTGGGGCTGTCGCTGGGCAACACGGACTTTCAACTCCCTCCAAAGGTTTTCTACGGGGTTGAGATCTGGAGACTGGCTAGGCCACTCCAGGACCTTGAAATGCTTCTTACGAAGCCACTCCTTCGTTGCCCGGGCGGTATGTTTGGGATCATTGTCATGTTGAAAGACCCAGCCACGTTTCATCTTCAATGCCCTTGCTGATGGAAGGAGGTTTGCACTCAAAATCTCATGATACATGGCCCCATTCATTCTGTCCTGTACACGGATCAATCGTCCTGGTCCCTTTGCAGAGAAACAGCCCCAAAGCATGATGTTGCCACCCCCATGCTTCACAGTAGGTATGGTGTTCTTTGGATGCAACTCAGCATTCTCTCTCCTCCAAACATGACGAGTTGTGTTTCTACCAAACAGTTGTATTTTGGTTTCATCTGACCATATGACATTCTCCCAATCCTCTTCTGGATCATCCAAATGCTCTCTAGCAAACTTCAGACAGGCCCGGACATGTACTGGCTTAAGCAGGGGGACACGTCTGGCACTGCAGGATCTGAGTCTCTGGTGGCGTAGTGTGTTACTGATGGTAGCCTTTGTTACGTTGGTCCCAGCTTTTTGCAGGTCATTCACTAGGTCCCCCCGTGTGGTCCTTGGATTTTTGCTCACCGTTCTTGTGATCATTTTGACCCCACGGGGTGAGATCTTGCATGGAGCCCCAGATCGAGGGAGATTATCAGTCGTCTTGTATGTCTTCCATTTTCTAATTACTGCTCCCACAGTTGATTTGTTCACACCAAGCTGTTTGCCTATTGCAGATTCAGTCTTCCCAGCCTGGTGCAGGTCTACAATTTTGTTTCTGGTGTCCTTCGACAGCTCTTTGGTCTTCACCATAGTGGAGTTTGGAGTGTGACTGTTTGAGGTTGTGGACAGGTGTCTTTTATACTGATAACAAGTTCAAACAGGTGCCATTGATACAGGTAATGAGTGCAGGACAGAGGAGCCTCTTAAAGAAGAAGGTACAGGTCTGTGAGAGCCAGAAATCTTGCTTGTTTGTAGGTGACCAAATACTTATTTTCCACCATAATTTGCAAATAAATTCTTTCCAAATCAGCCAATGTGATTGGGATTTTTTTTTACATTTTGTCTCTCATAGTTGAGGTCTACCTATGATGCCAATTACAGGCCTCTCTCATCTTTTTAAGTGGGAGAACTTGCACAATTGGCGGCTGACTATACTTTTTTGCCCCACTGTATGTATGCTGTCTTGTGTTACTTATAAAGTAATAAAAGCAAGATTAAAAAATCTGAAAAAAGAAATAGCTGGAAACAGTCTGGAGAATTAAAGTGGTTCAAGAAAGGACATAATGTTTTGTATGACAATAAATTGAGAGGTAGCTTCCTCAGCCCTATAAGATCTGTGTGACACCCAGTGTGCTGTGGTGCTTATGACATCTTTTATAATACTGTATTTTAAATGATGCTTAACATGGCTAAGAAAAGCTTCAACAATTGTTAGTCAGTTTTTACTTCCCAAAATGATTTCTAAAACCTTCATATGGGAAGATTTTTTATATTAAAATATTTACAGTGTTAAGTCAATATAATTCCAGTACAGAGGAGACAAACTATTTGATATAACTCTCAGTGTACTAGACAAGAATGCATTTCTTGTTGTCTCTAAAGCTTCAAAGTACTCAGAACACAGGAAACATTTACAGAAATTATATCTCTACAGGGTGCTAAGTTTTACATGTAAGTTACTTTTCTTCCCCAAATAATCATTTTCTCTCAAAGTCCTAGAAAAGAAGGATTCTTTTTAATTTCTTCAACATTTTTAGAAATTGTTTGAATATGGTCATAAGTAACAAACCATCTATTCATAGGCCTTAGAAAACTACCTTAGAGGCAGATTCATGTGGAATCCCAAATCATGTAAGATGCATTACTCTCTCTAGATCAAATGTGAGCTGTAGTAATTGATATTGCTTATTTTTCTTGATTTAAGGTCATATTTGTTAAGTGAGAAGAGTTCTTGCTGTGTTAGGCTAAATAGTTTTAAAGCATTCTCACCCAGATATTCTGAAGATCTTTACTGTTAACAGGATACAGGATACAGTTGGTTCCAACCAGTTTAACTGCACACTCTATATTGACATCAACAACTGTCCCACACTGGCTGTCCTGGAAAGAAAAACAAGTATTTCTTTAAACTTCAACATGGTTTCAATATTTGCAGAACCCAAGAATCCTTGAAGTTTCACCCACTGCTTACCCAGAAAGAAAGTCAAGATCCATGAAATACAACCTAAGTCAAGATCCATGAAATACAACAAGATGAATATAGAGCTTTAATGTTTTCGCCCCACCCCTATTTATTGGGCAAACATACCCTACTGCATCAAGTCTTTTCTTGTTTCTATATGCATCACTGTTACCTGAAGTGTGGAACTCTTACATCAGATAAACTATTTCTCAGACTAGGTAGCATCTGCCTGCTATCCAAGATGTCAGAATAAGGAGGATAGCCTTTATATACAAGTCAATTCAGATTATTGTCAAAAGAATTCCACAGAAAACCAGTATTTCTTAAACACTGTTTTATGCATTCAAGTGTCAATGATTATAGAGCTTGCATTCTTTGAACATTTAGAAAAGTGCCAAAAATCTTTTCGTAGAACAAATATCAGTAAATAGTACTGTCATGTAGCCTAAATTGTGGGTGTCCTTTTTTCTCTCCTTCTAGTTATTCAGATTTAAGGCATTATTTAATTAGATATTCAATAACCAAGAGGATGAAATATTATTTTTGATACCCCTTGTGCCTATATATTACTTGTTCACCGAGAAAGTAGATACAAATCTAGACACATCATTATCTTTTTATAATCTGGCAATTGCTAGAATGATTTATTTATTAATGAGTGGCATCTACTTAAAAATGAAGCCAATAGCTGACTTGCAGAATTATTCCCAAACTTCAAAATTTATTAAAGGACACACTTATACTGAAGAGATCTGTCAATATGAAATAAGTGAATTACTTCAGGGAAGATAAGGCTGTTAATGGCTCTAGTCACGATGACCAAACATTGCCTAAAATATCAGCAGGATACCGCCTCTTAGTATCAGTTGCTAAGGAATACAAGATGATATTATACAGGCAATCCCCGGGTTACGAGCATTCCCTTATCAAGCGTTCAAAGTTACATGATAAGCACCCCCTAGCATTTATGAACAAGTCCCAAAACTACGAATCTTGCAGCACCACCGCAGTTGTTCACCCTTAAGATCAACCGCAGAGGCTCTGCAACATTTGTCCTGAACGTTGCTGGTCGAAATGGAGCTTCTGAGGGGAGGATCTGCCCCTCAGAAGCTCTATTTCGGCCTGCAATGTGCCGGGTGAGGCCTATGCAGGCCTAAATGGAACTGCAGAGGGGCGCGTGAGGCTGAGAATTGAGAGGAGACTGCTTGCTAGATCTTTGCATGGTAAGTGACCTGGCGTGGTAGGTTGGGGGGGGGAAGCAACTGTGTGGAGCATGAAATATTTCAGTGGGTCACGGAGGCCTTAGGTGGTCTTAGGCAGGTGGCCTGTTCCATCATTATGCCCCCCTGGCCTTTCCCACCCTGAAATACCTCGTGTGCACTTAACAAGCCTCACATTCGATTAGCCAATGTGTGACTGAAAGGAGGGAGGATTCAGTTCCAAGGTATGAGATTCACTCCCATGAATCCTCGGGTTACGAATGGAATGGGCAGGTTCCATTACATTCGTAACTCGAGGACTACTTGTATTACAGTTTGTTTTATCTGTGGGCTTCTCCTCTTTTGGATAATACCTGCATACGTTTCTCTTCCTAAAAAGAAACATTAATCCGAAAGGGATTTCCAAGCGGAGACAAAACCCTTTACCATCAAGTGTAACTTTTAAGATTCTGAACATGATATCCATGCACAGTAGTATGTCAAATAGAAATGCTAAGGGCTAAAGACTGCATACTGATTACAATTGTAATGTATAGTGTGAGGTTTCTCCTTACAATGCAGGTGTATAAGAATAGTGATTAAGGACTCAAGATTTCTTAAAATATATATTCCACTATATTCCTTTTCCAATTGTTCAATGAGAAAATTCTTCTTAATTCTCAAATCAAATGATCATTGAAAGCAGCTGATGATTTATACCAGTGGTCCCCAACCTTTTGGGTGCCAAGGACCTGTTCTGTGGAGGGCAATTTGTTTTGTGGATTGGGTATGTGTGTGCGATTTCGCATGATGTCTGGATTCCGTACATGGAGCTTTGCTCATTTGTGTGGCCTGGTTGCTGCCGGTGTGCGGCCCAGGCATTGATTTACATTTGCTTGACTGCTTGATTTCATGCTACTTTTTCACTAAGGAAAAATGTTTACTGATTCCTGAAAAATGGCTAATAATATACAATGGCTTTTTACTTGTACCTGAAATAATATTTATTCCAATCTGAATAACTGCAAACTGTTCCCTGCAGGAATCAGTATCCTAACCAGAGATTCATCTGTGAACAGTAATTTGCTTCAGTGCTGATATTACTGGTCTTATGCATCCTTTCTTCTATCCCATGCTATCATGCTTATCGTTGAGCACTATTTGCACATGAGTATTTAAAACACCATTACTTCTATGTAGATAAATGATCTGGGCCTTGTAAAATACATATATTGCAGTTAAATTTAATAGTAGCAACACATGAGATATTGCTTTGTCTCTTTGTCCTCTACATAGCAACACTTACACGTGAGCCCATATGCCTGACGACATCTCGAGGCACCACTGATCTGTCTTCGAGCTTCAACTAGGGTTGAGAAAAAGAGAAGATAGTATGAATTGTAAGCATATTTTACTACATGAACAGCCAGTACTGTATCAATTATAATTTGTATAATTTAATTACACACACACACTCACACCCCTTCAAAATTGTATCACTGTGTATAAGAGCAATCAATACATAATGAAATTTGTAATCATACAATACAATTTTTGCATCTCTCCTGTGGGTCATATACTTGGGAATCCCACAACAAAATACATTATTCTAGTTGATTTGTAATTTGTCATTCCTCAAAGCAACTCAGGCTTTCCCTGATAGATTCTTGGAATATCTTCCATTCCTATACTTAAGACAACCTAACCTGCTTATTATCAGAATCAGACTTACACAACACGTGCTGAAACTGTTCTTTCATCACTAGCCTGAATATCACCATTAATATTGCATTATAATACCATATAATCAAGATACTGGAAATGCCATCTATTCTGTACATATTCTGTGTTATTCTGATTAACGAAGGGATAGGCATTCCTACATCTGCAACAGCAATGCTGCATAAAAGAATGCAGTCACATACCAGCAATATTGGGCAGTGATAATGAAATAGGGACTTTTGCATATTAACATTTGTATAGTTCCTTGACAAGATACATCATAATGCCTCTTGTTTCTGGGTGGTTTCTGGAACAATGCTATCTCTCCATAAATATTAAAATATAAATGGCAAAACATTTCCAGAATGCAAAAAATGGTAAAGACAAGTACTTACATTATTAATAACTCATCGTACTAGAAAATAGCTATGAGGCATAGTTTACAAATGTCATCTATTTATACCCAGTAACTTCTACTGTATATGATTCCCAGTATTGTGTTTGTATAAAGATTCATCATCAAATAAAGCAACTGTAATTGCATTAAAACGCTTTTTAAACAGCTATCTTCCCCACAAATTTGCATTCTTTGAAAATCAGTGTTATGACACAATTTTAAATTCTGCTTTCACATACTCTAATAAATACATTCAGGGATGTGAATTGTTGATTTACCTTCCAAACTTGATCACTGCTGCACACAAGCAATTTTCCCCCACTATGCTAATTTCTGGTCTCTACTTTGGTCACTTTTGCTTCTCGTCTCATACTTTCACTTCACTAAAAATCTATATTTTACTCTCGCAGAACAATACTTATCTGCAACCACCAGTGCAAAGGTCAACAATTGTTTAGTGTGAGAGAAATAGAACTATTTTTATTACATTACACATGTGCTTCACAGTTTAACCGTCCCCAAATGGATTATTTGCAGGAAAACAGAGCTCTTTTTGTGAAGCTACTATGTATTAAAATTATCTTGCTTCTCTTTCCAAGTACAATCAAAATGCCTCATATAAAATAAATAATTCTGATGCAGTGTTTCCAAAGAATCTCCAAAATAATTCTGGTATAGCAAATTCTGTTAATAATCTGATGAAAGTGTGACAATAAAGTGGCCAAATATGGCTTTTTGGATAATTGTTACATTATGCTCAAGCTGCAACTGAAAATGCTCTGACAGGAAAAATGATTTTTAAACATGCTTGTAGAAGCAAACTACCTTTGAGGTGTACAATCATAAAACTCTAAAAACTTTAGCTGCATCCCTTAATTCCTTCCCAAAATTGATATCAAATTATTTTGGCTCATCCACTTCTTTCTCTCTGCACCACTTGTTGGAATGCTGTACACCTCTCTCCCTACTAAATTTTAAATTACAGGAAGACCTGAAGAACCTAGACAATATTTCATCACATTGCTATGTCATGAAGTCTTCTAACTTGGAACTTGAGGGGTCTGATCCAACAAATTGTCAGCTTCAGTAACCCACAATTAATCAACCACTTGAGGCTGACTCAACAGATAATCAGCAGGAGCAGGTGTGGAAGAAATCAAGGGACAATAGGCCAGGGCCTGATCAGACAACCAGCTGCAGAATATACCAGCACAGAGATGTCCAAACTTTTTGCAAGGAGGGCCAGGTTTGGTGAGGTGAAAATGTGTGGGGCCGACCATTCAGCCTGACATTCTTTGAACCATTAACATTAAAGGCAAACGAACTATTTTATTAAAGACTAAACAAATAACTCCGGTGGGGAGAAGAGGCTGCGGGCTGCTCGAAATTTGAAAACGGGCCGCAATTGGCCCCCTGGCCGGACTTTGGACATGCCTGTACTAGCAGATTTGGAGAACCAAATATAGAGAATCCACTTAACTCTTTAAGAAGAAAAGATGTCAGGGCATGCAATGGAGCCAAGTGATGCCCCTTCAGTTGGAAGCTACCATATTTTTTGGAGTATAAGACACACCAAGATTTTTGAAGTGTTAAATTAAAAAAAAAGGGTTTTGCACTCTGCAGACCTTGTGAAAAATGGGGCATACAGAGAGTTTGAGAGGCCTGCAAAGTGCTCCTGGGGGCTGGAATAAGCAAAAATGAGCAAAAAAATGACCCGTTTTTCATGAAAACAGGCCCGTTTTTGCCAAAAAAGGGGGCATACATAGCCTTTAGAAGGCTTGTAGTGCTCCTGGGGACTGCGGTGCCAAAAATGAGCAAAACATGGCCTGTTTTCCACTCATTTTTGCCCTCTTCAGCCCCCAGGAGCACTTTGTAGGCCTCGCAAACTCTCTGCAACTCAAATTTTGCAAAGAGGGTGGGGTTTTGGCAGGCCAAAAATGCTGTATTCAGTGTATAAGATGCACCCAGATTTTCACCCTCTTTTCTGAGGGAAAAAGGTGTGTCTTATACTCCGAAAAATATGGTACTCATCAAGCTCTGAGCTGCATTTCTGTATGGATTGCTTCCTGTTCTGCTCCTTGACCTGGCCTTTCAATTCAGGCTGGCTGACTAAGCTCCTTGTTGTTTGTTAGGCTCTCTGCTGCTTTTTCCTTTGAGCTTGTGCTTTGTTTGTTAACTATAGCTTCACTCTGGACTGAACTTCAAACTGCCAGTGTTGCGCCCAACAATCAGGCAAGGATGAGCAAATGGGTTTTATCAAAACCAGACACACATCAGATAATATTTCACTAGTAGATTTGATTGATTTGAATACAAATGAAGGGTAATTCAATTGCTAAATATAGAAAAAGTCTTTGATAAAAATTTACTGAAAAGACATGTATATTACCTTAGCAAAATATAGATTTCCTAGAGGATTTATAAATTGGGACTGGATTCTCTATGTAATCCCCATTTCCCAAGTGAAAGTTAATGGTGCTTTTTCATCTCACTTTATAAAGATACTAGACACGGATGTCCACTTCTCCCTTTAATCTTTGTTCATAACCTTGCACTATCATACAAGATCATAATATCCACAAATTTTAACTAATTTATTTTAATATATTAATAAAATAAATTAGTTAAAATTTGTGGATATTATGATCTTGTATGATAGTGCAAGGTTATGAACAAAGATTAAAGGGAGAAGTGGACATCCGTGTCATTATATGCTAATGATGTTCTATTTATCTCTGGACCTCATACTTTTAATTCTGGCTTTCATGCATCTGATTAACACCTTTGGACAAATTCCAGAGTGCCCCATTATAACTGGTTGCTTGGGATTGATGCCTATGGGTAAAGACTTGCTTATTTATACAGTATATTAAGTGTCTCCCTTTATTTATTTATCAGTACAAATATAACACAGTATATTAAGTGATATATACATTTTCATATATACATTCACTCTATGGATAGATAGATGACAGATATTTATTTCAGTCTGTAACCACCTCCATAAAGAGAAACTGAATGAGTCACAGAGTAGGCAGATCTAGTAAGTGATATACAAGGCTCCCTTTGCTAACAATGTGAGAAGACACAGCTTGGTCACCCTGTTTGACATTATTTTTTTAACTCATCTTCTGCCATTGTTTTAATAACATTTAACAATGTCAGATAATTTCAAGGTCAGTTTATCACTCACTGGATCATAAAAAAAATACGGAAGGCCGATGATTGTACTTAGTCAAACCTAGTTGATCCAGAAAGGCAAACAGGGGGTTAAATGGAACACCCAAAGCTTTAGGAGAAAATAGAAAATGAAAATAAATACTACCAAATTAGAATTAGGACTCTGTAAAAAGACTTCCATATTACAGATTTACTATATTGGCATATCAATACAGATACCAGGACTCAAAAGAGAGTTTTTACTTTATCGGTATGCCACTCCTCTAAGGGTGTACTGTACATACCATATTTTTCAGAGTAAAAGATGCTCCAAAGTATAAGACGCACCTAGCCTTTGGGGAGGAAAACAAGGGGGGGAAAATCTGCTAATGCCTCCCAGCAATTTGCCTCCTTGCAACAAACAGCAAACAGTAGAGACAATATACAGTTTGTAGTGTTGCATTTCAGACCATACTTGTACAGATGCTGTTAAAATTGATGTGCTTTCTGGAAGTATAGTTATTCTCTGCTATTTAAAAGAAGATACAATAGCACTGGGCCTTTGCAGATCAAGCATTTTTTTAAAAAAGCTTCTTCATTTTGTTAAGCTGTCTAGAACAATAATAAAGCAGTCTTTAAAAAATAAGTCTAATAATTTGAATATTCTATAGGCATTTATAGTTATTGACTTACCTTCTTGCAGCAAACAGCCTGATTAGTACAAGAAAAAAAAATCTGCTTCTGCCTCCCAGCAATTTGCCTCATGGAGCAAACAGCAAGTTTCGCCTCCCGATCATCAGCTGTTTCAGGCTGCAGGGATTGCTATAGCCTATTGCAGCCTCCACAAGCCCCATTTTCCTCATTTGCTGCAAGGAGGTAAATTGCTGGGAGGTGGGGGACAATGGGTGGTGGGGCTACATTCATTGTATAAAACACACCCAAAATTTCACCCTCTTTTAGGGGGGAAAAGGTGTGTCTTATACTCCGCAAAATACGTTAAGTGTTTTATATGAAGTAAAATAAGAAGCTATAAAAATTATACAACAAAGGCAAATAGCTGTCCTGAAGATTCTTTAATGCTTCATCTCTGCACACTGTTGATGTTGTTAAGTTATACCTCCTCCTACTTTCATTCCAGACCAGTTCTATTCTCAAATTCAGCTAGAAACTAGACTGAAACAGATTTAACAATGCATGTCATTTAAAAATAATTCAGCAGCTAAGACTACTTGAGCATTTCCTTATTTACAACATGAGTATAATTACACACCAAATAAAAGTATTTTTTAAGAGATAATGTCAGTGCTGCCTTCAGTACAGCAGGCACATTCCTCTGCATTAAAAAAATCATTCATAATCTCCTAGCTCCTTTAGGTTTCTCTTGGACAACGTCCGAGACAATAGTCTAAAACAAGATGGATAGGCTGCATCTCTCCAAGCAACTCTTCCATATTTTCAGGCTGTAACAACTGACAATGAATCTAAATGAAAAGGAAGCTGCTAGGATTCTTAGACAGAGGCAATATGTAGACTACATTCAATTCAGTGTCCAAGTCAGACTGGGAGTGAGTAATGGGCAATTGAGGGCTACAAAGAGCTCATTATTATTCATCTGGGACTCTGGTTTAATGAATCCCTCAACACTGAATGCTTCAGAGCAGGGGTAGATTCTGGCCAGCTTTACTGCTGGTTTGCTCGTGGGTGCACTGCGAGTGCATGCACATTTCAATTAAAATTGAATGCACAGAACTCAAAAACAAGATGGCGAGGATGACAACCATGGAACCAGTTCGGGGGCGTGGCAGGCCTGGGTTGCTGCTGGTTCCAGCACTATTGGTTCAGCCGAACCAGGCCGAACCGGTAGAAACCCACCACTGTTTCAGAGGCACATTGAGAATTTCTGTGTTGGATTTGTATGTATTTTTATTTGGAGATTTTTGGGGGGAGGGGGGATCCTTTGGCATTATTACAAAAACATATACCGCAGAAGCAAAATAAAGAGACAAGTACCATTTCTTATCCTGTAATGATGATATCATTTTACTATCATCCCACTATTTTCACTGCATGGAAATGATAAAGTAATTCAACTGTGGTCTGTTGGAAAATATGTCTATGACATCTAGTTATGTATAGTATTTCACAGATTAGCAT
The DNA here is from genome assembly GCF_964273705.1 of Natrix helvetica. Lineage (NCBI taxonomy): Eukaryota > Metazoa > Chordata > Lepidosauria > Squamata > Natricidae > Natrix > Natrix helvetica. The sequence goes on from NC_138548.1 coordinate 249,058,947, forward strand.
CAATGTATCTGTGACAAAATCTTATTTAAGAATACTGCTCATCAACATTCTAAGTTTTATAAATTATTATTCAGTAAGCAGCCTAAATGAGGTTGCATGTCAAGGTTGCCATGGAAACTATTTCCACAGTAAAAAATATCAGACAAGCAATGATCCATTGAACAAGAGTGTTCTTCCATAACAAGAACTAGTAGCTATATTACTAGCTCTCAAGATTGCTCTTCCAATATTTCATAACACTTTCTTACTGTTCCTCAGTTGAACACAAAAAAAACCATCTATTTAGTGTCTAATATTGTCAAATTATAGTTTAAAGTTAATTTACAGAAACACGGTCCTAAGTCAGTAAAAACCAGATGCTAACCTTTGAGAATCACTGGTATTGCAAACTAGCCCTAAAAAACAAACAATTACTATATGTTATGAAGCAAACCACTACATAATTCAAAAAAGTGACATCCTTTTATAGTACATAGATAAGAGGCAGTAGTGATTGCTATTTCAATTTGTTTGCCAAAAAACCTGATATAATTTCATATTTATTTGCAGAGTGGCTTTTCCATAAGGAGATAATTCAGTAATATATTGATCATGCTCACCACTAGAATAAAAGAGTATTTCTCATACCTATGGTTTTTAATTTTAAATAGCGCCAAGTTCTGCCAACTAAGAAAATGAATATAAAACAAAACAGGCTTTCTCCCTTCTGGGAAATTTAAACTACAAAAATAGCAACACTAGCACTAGATGGCACTGTTATCTATCAGGAAATTTTTCACAGGATTCTGCATCTGACTGACATTCCTGGAGCTGAGACAAATTGAAGTAACGACATGCTTTCATTAAATGTAACAGAGCAGTAAAAACTGAACAAGAATGTAGGGTGGATGGAAACATAGGAATGTGTTCTACCATCTTTTCCCTTGTAATAGGCTACCTTGTAAGGAAGGGTGGGGTGAGGAAAGTAATACACTATAGAGAGAGGTTCAGTACACAGGTGAAATGAACAGTATTTGCCATTGCAATCCTAATGAAGAAAGCTCACAGGGGTTATTGATCTTTCTATTCTGAGGTATTTTAAGACAGGAATGGTATAAAACTACACTGATTAACAGAAAATTTGACACTGAGAAACAGTAGATTTACTTAAGTTGTCCATAAATGTCTTGTAAGAGCCCTTGTGCAAGTATCCAATTCTAAGGAAATGTTAAACAAAGAACAGTTAGATTTCCAAAAGTCTTTGAAAACTTGGCTTTTATCCCAGTCTGGCTGCAGAGCCTCTGTTAATTTTTTTTTGGTATGGCTTGTTCGTTTCATTTAAATGTGTATGATTCTTTTTAAATTATTATATTGTCTTCACCATTTAAAGTGTAAGCTGCCCAGAGTAATTTGAAGTTGGGTTCCCTCTAAATTTAATACGCAAGTAAATGTCACAATAATTCATTTTTGGCAGCAAACAATGTGTACACACACACACACCGATTATCTAGACCCACGCCAGTCCGGCTTCCGACCCGGGCACAGCACAGAGACAGCCTTGGTCGCGTTGGTTGATGATCTCTGGAGGGCCAGAGATAGGGGTTGTTCCTCTATCCTGGTCCTATTAGACCTCTCGGCGGCTTTTGATACCATCGACCATGGTATCCTATTGCGCCGGTTGGAGGGGATGGGAGTCGGAGGCACCGTTTTGCGGTGGTTTGGCTCCTACCTCTCCGACCGGAAGCAATGTGTGTTGACAGGGGGGCAGAGGTCGACCCTGAGGCCACTCACTTGTGGGGTGCCACAGGGGTCGGTCCTCTCGCCTCTCCTGTTCAACGCATATGTGAAGCCGCTGGGTGAGATCATCCGTGGTTTTGGGGTTGAGTACCACCTGTACGCTGATGACACTCAGCTGTACATTTCAACCCCAAACCACCCCAACGAGGCTGTCGAAGTGATGTCCCGGTGTTTGGAAGCCGTCGGGGTCTGGATGGGGGACAACAGACTCAAACTCAACCCCTCCAAGACCGAGTGGCTGTGGCTACCGGCACCTCGGTTCAGCCAGCTGACACCATCGCTGGCCATAGGGGGTGAACAACTGTCCCCTGTGGAACGGGCGCGCAATTTGGGCATCCTCCTTGATGCCCGGCTGTCAATGGAGGACCATGTGGCAGCCGTGGCAAGGGGGGCGTTCCACCAGGTCCGCCTGGTGCGCCAATTGCGCCCCCTACTGGACCGGAGTGCCCTGCGCACGGTCACTCATGCGCTGGTGACGTCTCGCCTGGACTACTGCAATGCCCTCTACATGGGGCTTCCCTTGGGACGCATCCGGAGACTGCAGCTAGTTCAGAACGCAGCCGCGCGGGTCATCATGGGAAGTACACGATACTCCCACGTAACACCCCTCCTGCACTGGCTGCCTGTGGCCTTTCGGGTGCGTTTCAAGGTATTGATTACCATCTTTAAAGCGCTCCATGGCATAGGACCTAGTTATCTGCAGGATCGCATCCTACCACACACGTCCCTACGACCAATCCGCTCACACAGGGAGGGACTCCTCCTGGTGCCGTCCGCTAGGCAATGCCAGCGGGCGACACCGAGGAGTAGGTCCTTCTCTGTGATGGGCCCAACCCTCTGGAATGACCTCCCCCCCGACATCAGAACCACCACCGACATCAGAACCACTCCTTCCGTCAAAAGTTAAAGACTCACCTGTTTCAATCAGCTGGCCTGGCACTCTCTTAGTTTTGCCTCCCGGGGATATATTTTAATTGGGTTTGGGTATTTTAATTGGGGATGTTTTTTAGGGTTTCCATAGTATATTTATTTCTTGTACAGTCTTATCTCCTCCATCTAAATGCTTAGTATTTAATTGTTTTATATTATTGTATTTTATCTGCATTTTATCTGACTGTACACCGCCCCGAGTCCCTTTCTGGGAGAGGGGGCGGTTTAGAAATCCAAAGAAATAAATAAAATAAATAAATAAATAACACACACACACACGCCATTGGATTAAAGGTAGTCCTCATTTAGCAACCACAATTGGGACTGCTTCTAATAGTTTTCCTAAAAGCAAGGGAATTGGGTCTGAGAATGGAAATGCTTGCAGGTAGGTTTACGTAACCATCTCCTTAATTTTTATCAACTAACCAAAAAATGAGTGAGAAGAGAGACTAAGTATTCATTTAGTAAAATACCTGTTTTGAATATTTGTTTATGACAGAGAAAGGAGGAGCCAATACTGATGCGTTCCATGTTGGATTTAACTTTAAATATTCTTGTGGAATTAGATATTTCCCAGGAACGTTAACACTTTTTTGTAGAATTGACTTGATTCTCAGCATGTAAATCTAGAAGTGTGCTTGATATGAATTATTTGTGACAAATGACTGAGAGAATTAGTGAAGGATGCAAACAGTAATTAAACATTTTGAATTTGGGACATACCATTATTTGTTAATCTCAAGACTGGATGTTGGGAAGAATGAAAATAAAAGAAAATGAAGGTTATAAAAAGAACTAGAGCAGGTCTGCCAAACTCCCGGACCATGGGCTGGATGCATCAAGTGCTGGCCACGCCCAAGCCCAGTTTAGCGAAGGGAGAAAAAGTCTCCATACGTCATGTGATGCCAACATGACACCGTGAATTTGACCACCCCTGAACTAGAGTGACAACACAATAACTGAAAAAAGCGAACATACAATTCCTGTATTAACATGTATTAGGAAATAGATTAATTTGCCTCAGAATGAAATAAAAGTTAACATAAAAGGTAGAAAAGTATTTAAAAATGTGTGTAGTTATGCTATGAGAAAATGGAAATGGATGGTGGATGAAAGAGTGAGAGAAGCTATGGAAAAAATGAATGTAAGTGAATAAGTGGCAAAAAAATGAATGGGAGAGGGATACTATATAAGGTAGACATAGAGGAATATAATTACAAAAATGTAATCAAAGAGAACAAGTAATGGTTAGGATTAAAAGCCGCAGAAAAAATGCAGTGTTATTTTGACAGTATAATTTTGGAAATAGATTAAAAGGGGGTAAGTAAATACAGAATCTCCACCAAAGTGGGCAGAAGTTAAAAATAAAAGTGATGAAGTTATTTGGGGTGGAACTGAAATAAGGGAGGGCTAAAAGGAGTAATTTACAGATTTGTATGGAAAAGACAGTGATGACTCACTATATGTCAATGAGATTAATATTATAGATATCCAATTTAATGTCCAGCTCTGAAGAGGACATTTTCTCTGAAATCAAGCCAATGCCATGAATTCACTTTCCCTGATAAATAGCAGAGTCATTCCTATAGTTCAGACTGCAGAAGAGTATGAAAGTTACTGAACAATCTCAGCTTCATTTTTTGTTCCGTGAAAACATTTCAATTCCCTCCATCTTGCAGTGATGGTTGAACTATAGTTAAAATATGGTGGCAGATGTTTTATAAAGAAATAATGCATAACCAGAGGAAACTGTACAGCTACAAAAGTGTATGCAGTACATTGAGTGTATCAATTCAGCAGCCAAAATGCTTTATATTCTGAAGATGTATTTCACCAGCTGGAACTGGCGGAGGGTGGAGAATGACACTCAATATTACTCTGCTCATCTCTTTTACACAGCGCAGTTACTAGTATTCATATCAAAGAGCATCAAGTAAAAAATATATATGAAACATCAGAAAATAAAAGTAAATGCATATAGAGCTTTTAATGAAATCATATGAAAAACAAATCTATTTTCAAGAAAATGCCCACAATACCCAAATAAAATAATTGCTTGAGGCAGCAAAAATAGAATTTCACATCAGAGCTTTCCTTCCCTTTTAGTATTTCTACTTCAGCCTTTCCCAAACTATATATCATCCAAAACCCTGGATTTTAAATTTTATTTATTGCATTTGTATACTGCCAAGTCTGTCAGCAAAAATCCAGAAACAATCAAAATCTTGAGTACTGATCATCAACAATAAAATGTCTATGGTATTAAATTGTTATATTAAAGCATAATCATATAACATTGTCATCATCATCCTTACTAACTGAAAAACTGAATTATAATTCTGAATGTTGGTAGTAGCTAGGCATTTCCCAGAAATTCCCAGCCAGGCTGATCATTGCCAAAAATTCTAGATGTTGGAAGTCCAAATGTCTAGAAGGCATCAAATTATAAAATACTATTATATAGCACAAACAAAGGTATCATGTGGAAATAGCCTTTAAACTAATATGGTGGATAGAGTCACAGCCACAGTTTCACCAATACTGAACTGTATCCACTCGAAACATAGCAATTACTTCATCTATCTGAGATATTAGTACAGGTAATCCTTGAGTTACAACTATTCATTTAGTGACTCTTTAAAGTTACAACGTCAACTAAAAAGGTGATTTATGAGCAGTCCTTGCCCTTATAACTGTCACAGCATCCCCACAGTCACTTGATCAAAGTTTGGGTGTTTGACAACTGACATATATTTATGTTGGTTGCAGCATCCTAAGGTTATATGATCATTATTTGTGATGACTTTCCCAGATGGCTTCCAATAAACAAAGTCAATTGGGAAAACTGGATTCGCTTAACAACTGTATGAGTCACCTAACTGCAATGATTCATTTAACAATCATGGCAAAAAAGGTCATAAAATCAGATTCACTTAACAACCTCCTTGTTTAGTAATGGAAATTCTGATCTCAATTGTAGTCCTATGTTGAGGACTACCTGTACTTCTCTTTTCTATTTAGTCATTTATTCTAACTTGCTCTATATGCAGTATTTAATTTTTTTTACATACCATATTTTTGGAGTATAAGATGAACCTTTTTTCCTCAAAAAAGAAGCTGAAAATCTGGGTGTGTCTTATAGATCAAATACAGCATTTTTTGCCTCCCTAAACCCCGCCCCTTCACCAAAATGGCTGTGCATACCCTTATGGAGGCTTTCAGAGAGCTCCTGGGGGCTGGGGAGGGCAGAAATGAGCAAAAAACAAGCTGTTTTTTGCCCGCCCCCAGCCCCCAGGAGCACTCTATAAGCTTCCATAAGGCTATGCATGCAATTTGTTTTTGGGAAAAATGGGCCATTTTTTTGCTCATTTTTGTTCCCCCACCCCCCAGGAGCACTCTGCAAGCTCCCCCCCAGGCTATTCATGCCTTTTTTTTTAAAAAGGGGCCCGTTTTCGTGAAAAACAAGCCATTTTGGGGAGGTTTGCAGAGTGCAAATTTTTTTTCCCTTTTGGAAAGCTCTTTAGCTGATTGATGAGAATTACATTGATCAAGTGCTGTGCCAGTAGAAACAAAGTCTTAGGTGCTGCAGATTGTCAGCGATTTCCTTCTCCAGCACATGGATAAATACACCTGGAAACTCTCTCTCTCTCTCCCTTTATCTACCTACCTACCTAACTACTCACTCTCTCTCTCTCTCTCTCTCTCTCTCACTCTCTCTCTCTCTCTCCCTACCTATCTACTGTATTTCTCTCTCTTTCTCTCCCTCTATCTACCTACCTATTTTTTTAAAAAAATTGCCTCTTCAAAACCTTGGTGCGTCTTTTACTCCAGTGCGTCTTATACTCCGAAAAATATGGTATGTGCATAATGAACTTAAATTCCAAAGATTTCAATGCTGGGAGAATTTTTTTTTTACATTTTGGAAGTATTATAAGCCCAATATTATGTTTGACAAAACCACATGGCTGTAACAAGGGGGGCGGGGAGAAACCCTGGCAATGAAAGCAAATTCATACAGTAAAAGAAATCTATATAGGTTTAGGTTATATCTCTGCATAGCCACATGTTCAGTTTTACGTACTTTTAAGTATTATCCAAAAAACAGGCATCCTAGTATTAGGAAAAGAACAGCTTAGTTACAAACCACCCAGTTACTGAAGCCAACACTGTCACACATCTGAATATCATTTTCCTCCCCAAATTAATGAACACAGCTTGGAAAACAACCCAGACCCACTCTAGCAAATCTTCTGCTGTTTCTCCAAAGAGCTGATTACTTATTACATTAAATATACACATATTATACTTGATGTTTGACAATTGTCTCTCCATTAGGATATGGATGCTTGCTGTAAAATATTCTTGCTGTACAATATCAGATGTCAGTAATGGGCAACACCACTTTTCCAGACTGGATCAAGAATCTGTTGCACCTTAGAATCAATATTCCAGGCCAAATTGATTGATTAGGTCATTGAGCTGCCACAATGTTCTGAAACTTATACAAAATGGCCATGCATGATAAACAATATTCCAGAAACTGCTAGATTTGATCAAAGTTTAGACATTAAATAGATTTTAACTGCATCACTGCTTGTAAATTTAGCTATAAATATTCCTTTTCAATCACAGTTCTTTTCCACATTTGGCTATTAGGAATCTTGATCAAGAAAAATGTACTTAGATATGCAACTAAAAAACCCTGTTAAGATCGCCTAGTAATAGACCAACATTTCTTTAAGAAGGCTAAAATAAAAGAAATAAAATAAAATGCATAAAATAAAAAACCCCACCACAAAAAAGTAGACTTTCAGTAATTCTCTCAATTGGTATATTTAGATTTCAGCATAAGATCTGAAAAACAAAAGATTAAAATAGAAGTCATAGCATAAAAATGCATTTCTGTTTATGTCTAACTGATGATATTCAACGGTGTATCATTATTCCAGAGCTGTAATTTTGTGTAAGAGTTAAATGGTTGTCTGGAGGCTGTAAGGATATGTATGGAGTGAAACAAACTGAGATAGATCCCTAGCTAATCTGTTAATCCAGAAACACTGGTAGTGGTTGCAGAAGGGGGTCATACTCCTCCCAAAGAGCTCAATATGACATAGGACTCATAACTTCTTGAACGTAAGAGGGAGATCGGAGATAAGTAGCTTCAACTAATGTATCCCACTGGATACAATGCATGGCCCTATTTGGACAGAGAAATGTTGACAATAGTTATTCATATCTTCATTACAAGATGCTGTAATGGGACTGCCTTTGAAGGTAAAATGTGGTGGGCATCTTCATATTAAGGAAGCCAATTATAGTAGAGTGATACCTATCTTATGGCTCCTGCACTGGTTTGTTAATGTAATGTCATATTGATTGTAATTATCTCTTTACTTGCATACTGTTCCAAATAGGTATTGCAAATAAATAAAAGTAAGTCCCAATGGAATTTAATCAGGTTTACTCCCAAATAAATAGCTAACCATTATTTTCTGAGAAATGGCTGCAGCTGATCTGAGAGCAGAATTATTTTACCATAGCAATTTTTCCACGTACATATGTACATCTCCCCCCCCCCCCCTATTTTAAGATGGAAGTGTCTCTGTAAAATATCTCCAGAGGTCCACTGTTCTTAACAGGGATACATTATATTCCAAGAAGTTCCTAATGGAAGAGAATTTCTCATCCTTTATATATTACTGTAGATTAAATTTCAAAGCAGGGATGTAGTTAAAATCTACAAATTTTAACAGCATTAGCCAAGATGATTAATGCTAACGATGTTGAGATATATTTTTGGTGAGCTTTTTAAAGCTGTGTTTTCAGATGATAGTATGTTCCATCAGAACAGTGAATGTTAACTGCTTTTTTCAAAACTGTTTCATTTGAATCGTTTTAGATTCTGTCTCTTCCCAAACTCCAATAGCAATCTATCACAAATAGAAGTTATCCAATACTTCTGAGGTTGGAATTTAAAGAATTCCTAACCATCACAGGCAATAGATGAAGAAGACTCCCTAAAAAAGACAAACTTTTAGAAAAAATGGCAGTTGTTGGATGAAGTATGCATGGTATGAGAAGCCAGGAAACAGAATCCCCACCCCCCTTCCAGGAATTACGACATTGTCTACAAACAGCCTCTGAGGTTTCCCTATATTAACATATTGGAAATACAGGACAATAATTCCATGTTTATAGGTTGTGGCAGGATAGACATATGGATAATAAATAACTAAATTAAGTCATTAATTTTTTTTTTAAAAAAACTGAGTTGTATTGTTATATATGTATGTAGGTAGGTAGGTGTGATATAAACAAAAAAAACCTATTTCTTTTGTTTTCATAGAGTTATTTTTATTATGAAGTTATTTTTGCATTTTAGAGGAGTTTTTGTTTTTGTGGATGCCCATTCAATTTCTTCCCTTTTCTCATTTAATTGTATTAAAAAAAAATTTAAATCAAATTTTGGTCACGGAATTTTCTTTCTTGATGTTTTGAATCCTGCTTCTTAAGACAATAAACACAGCAGGGATAATCAATTTTGTTGCATACTAGGATGAAGACACTTAAATTCTTTTTGCACCCACTGCAGTTTAAATTTGGTATCTCTTTTTTCTGTGTTTCCACAGCTTAATTGACTACTTGTTTTCCATTTTACAAGCTTGGTGGTAGATAATTATTGATGCATTTCCAGCTTTGTAAAAAATAATAATAATTTCAGAATAATTCATATAGTGAAATGCTGCAGAGGTTATGTTTTTTTGAACAACAGCAAGCCACTTTCCTAGGCTGCATGGTGTGATCTGGAGTGGCTGTCATTTTTCAAACAATTCAATGTGGCCACTTGGAAAATGGCGGCCACTTGGAAAATGGCGGCCACTTCCAGATTGCACCATTCTGCTCAGGGACAAAGCAGTCTGCTGCTTTCCCAATGCAGTCTATACACCACTGCAGAAAACTGCAGCACTACAGAGACCACATTAGGGAAGCAGAGTGGAAAGATAAGTGCACGATGGGTGACCTGGAGTAGGGAAGACCCAAGGGACATGGGAGCCCAGGGACAAGAAGCAGAGCATGGGGTATCTCAGAGACTGAGTAAAGCCTGAGGCAGGAACGGCTGGGCTGGACTGCCCAGAGCCTTTCTCACTCTTGAGGCACTTTATGCTCTGTTTAATGACCACATCAGGGCAAACAGGGGATGAGGGTCATTAAATGAGGCTATCTTGCTTAATGGGTCACATGTGTCTGTAATGAGCAAGCTCCATTATGATCATATATGGAAGACTACCTGTAGTGCATTTTGCTTCACGTTGTTTAGTTGGTTATTATTCTATCAAGTTGGATACCCTCTCACTTTTCCCCAGACTCTTGGTCTTTTCTTCTTCCAGCTGGTGAGCTCACAACAGAAGTAGTTATTACTAATCCTGATCTATGTGACATTATACTCTGCATTCGATTTCCACTTCTTTACTCTGAGGTCATGCATTATTTGCTGATCTTTATCTGTATTGGCTATGCCTATTGATTGCAAGCCATCAGCAAAGTCTGGCAAACATTCATCATAACTCAAAGCCATTAAAAACAGTGAAAACGCATTTATATTAGACACCTGCAAGATTTTAAAAACTCATCTAGAACGGTACATTTTATCTACTTCAACACCTCGTGCATAGTTTCATAAGACTCATAAAAACAGCACCTTTTTGCTAGATTTTGAACAGTTTTATTTTTAAAAGCTGTATTTGAATGATGTATGTTATATATTTCCCTTTTTAGATATATTTAAGTTGCGTTTTTCTGACTATATTATTGATATACCTAAAATTGTTGATTGCTTTTAACTTAACAGTTTAAAAGCCTTTTTCACAAAGACCCAGGCAAGAATCCCTCTAGTTCCATTATTTGAATGAAGGAAATTGGAGGAAAACAAATAGCAAACTGGAAAATCTGTGGTTCAATTTTCTCCAATTTTTAAAGGTATGCAAAAAACAAAAAAACAAAAAAACACCTCCCTGTGTGGTATTCTCAATCTCTCCTACTTTGTGAGGGTGGGGTGTGAATGTATGTGTTTTTATGCTGGAGAAACATCAGTTTTGAAAATGGCAATTTAAATACTATGGAAATGGCACCCAGACAAATGATTATATAAATTTGAATAGGCTAAATTATTTTAAACAGTAGGCCTGCTGGACGGCCTGTCTACCTACTTATCTGCACTTCTTCGTTTTCTCCTTGACATTTAGTTTCTGTAGTCTTTTTTCAGCATTCAGAAACACATGGACACTGAATGTACAGTGGGACAAAAAAGTTTCCAGTTAATCTATCTTCCATTTTCTACCTAATATAGAGCAAAACAATGTGTAACAAGACATCATTCCTATTTTATCATGCTGAAGGGGAATAGTAATAAGGATATACCAGAATATAATATACAGGAATAAGTAGAAACTTATTAGTTTTAGTAGAAACATTTGTTTTCTGTAACACATATATTATGCCAATGTAAATATCGTATTTTTCGGAGTAAAAGACGCACCTTTTCCCTCAAAAAAAGAGGCTGAAAATCTATGGTTGTGGGCTGGCTGCCACAGGGCCCACATCCATAGAGCTCACTCATAGAGCGGCCGCTGCTGGAAGAATCGGAAGCCAAGTTCCAGAGTTTGGAAGCCGGAGAAGAAGTTATGCTTGAAGCGCGGTGGTGGCAGAGGCGGCGCCGCCCTGGCCCTGCAGGGAGAACTGGGCCAGGGCATGGTGAGGCTGAGAGGCATGCAAGCTGGGGGCGGAATAGGCGCTTGCACAACCACCCTCTCCAGATGGGCACAGCTCCATGCACTGACCTACGGAGTATCCCGAATGTGCCAAGCCACTGGAGCTGGGGGGTGGGCAGAGCACCACGTGGCTTGGTGCCTTAGGGATCTCCCTAGGTCAGTGAATGGTGCTCTGCCCGGCTGGAGAGGGGGTTTGCCGGGCGGCTGCTCGTGAGCGTGGTCACCTCATGGCTGCTTCACCCCTGAGGCTGTGCCCGGCTCTTCGGGAGTCCGCTTGCAAGGGAGCAGCTGCCCAGCAACCCCAAAACAATAAGCCCTCCCCTGATAATAAGGTCCAAGCCATATTTTGTGGGTCAAAAGAAAATAAGACGCTGTCTTATTTTTGGGGAAACACGGTAGAGGGAGGGGGAGAGAGAAAAATACAGTAGGGAGAGAGAGAGAGTAGGTAGGTACGTAGGTAGATAGAGGAGGGGAGAGAGAAATGCAGTAGATAGGTAGGGAGAGAGAGTAGGTAGGTAGGTAGGTAGGTAGGTAGGTAGGTAGGGAGGGAGAGAGAGAGAGAGAAAGAAAGAAAGAAATACAGTAGGTAGGTAGGGAGAGAGAGTAGGTAGGTAGGTAGGTGTTTCCAGGTGTATTTATCCATGTGCTGGCGAAGGAAATCGCTGACAATCTGCAGCATCTAAGACTTTGTTTCTGCTAGCACAGCACTTGATCAATGTAATTCTCATCAATCAGTTAAAGAGCTTTCCAAAAGGAAAAAAAGTTTTTGCACTCTGCAAACCTCCCCAAAACAGCCAGCTTTTCACAAAAACGGGCCTTTTTAAAAAAAAAGAAGGCATGAATAGCCTTGGGGGGGGGGTTCAGAGTGCTCGGGGGGGGGGGAACAAGCCAAAAATGGCCCATTGTTTTGTCATAAAAATTGCATGCATAGCCTTATGGAGGCTTATAGAATGCTGCTGGGGGGGGGGGGGGGAACGGCGCACCCAGATTTTCAGCTTCTTTTTTGAGGAAAAAAGGTATGTCTTATACTCCGAAAAATACGGTATCTAATATCAGCAATTGAGGTAGACCAAGGTAACAAACAGGATTTTTAAAATCCAAATGAATTCCTGGAATGCTACTTTATTTTTGTAGGGTACAGTATATCCTCAACGTATGATCATCATGGAGTCTGAAATTTCCATCATAAGTCATGATGGTCAAAACCTGAAGCACCCACATGCCTGGACCCAATGTTACAAGTTTCCTATGGTGATCATTAAATGAATAACAGCCATTAAGGAAATCCATGTATTCTAATCATACATGGGTGCTACCTGTAACAAAATCTTATAAGGCCTTCCTGTAAATCACATCCCTCAAACTAACAGTTATAATTGATTGGTTTTGAACAATAAATCTATTTAGGAAACAAATCAGGACGACATTAAGATGCTGAGTGACAATCAGTCACTTCAAAAATCCAACTACTAAATGTTATCACTTCACCTACCTCTATCCATTAATCTTAAAATATACAATTGACAATAAAAGATACTTCATGGTTGAAATGCTGTTTGATCAGATCGTCCAATAGCTTAAAACTGGTCCGTCTTGAATCATTTTGGTGGCTCATTATGAAACAACATGTATCTGAAAGTATTCTCAAAGTCGATTATTAAAGGAATGGCTACCTCCTTCCTTCTAGAATATCTTTGGTGGGATTTTGGTTATTGGTTGCTAGTGCATAAAATGCAGGATTCAATACAAATTAATTTTTAAAAAAAATGTAAACAGGAATCCTCTCACCACAGCTCTTTTACTGTAACGCAAGCACAATTACATACATTTGCTTTTTTAAGAAAAAAAATGCAGTATTTATGAATGAAAGAAATGTAACTAGTGAAGGTGGTCAGTTTCCAGTAAAATTAAATATCATTATTTTGCATTGTAGCCTGGAAATCAAAAGTGTGAATGCTGACAAATGACTCTGCTTAGCCAGATGGTTCCATAGATGTACAGGTAGTCATTGTCTAAATTCAAAAGATTCTATTATGACTAAATTCATTAAAATCCTCTCAAAGGTTTCTGTTCTAAATGTACCCATGTACTAGTACTAGAAAATTCAATAAGAAGGAACAGCACCATTACATTTAAGCTTACATTGGTAAGGCATATTTAATTAACACTCTACTTCTCCCATTTTTTTCTGGATGCAATTTTCACCAATATACTAGCCCTAAATCCAGAGTTTTATAAATTTTTATTTCCATTAGTTAAATCACTGTTTAATTGCTGTTTCATGCTTCTGTTGGCTCAAATGAATTGATAATTATTAGCCAAACACAGTCTTTATTTAATCTGTCTTAATTTTAATTGTTTAATATTATCTTTTTATCACTTTATAACTGCCCAGAGTTGCTACAAGATGGGTTCCATATAAATTTAATAAACAAACAAGTGAACAAATAAAAGAATTTGCATGTGAGTTCCAATGAAACATCTTTACATGATTATTACACTCTTTTGGTAATGCATCTTATACGGTAGCAAAAATAAAGTCTGCCTATAAAAACCTATCTGGCTCCTATTTGCTGCAGTGAGCCCAAGCTGTGAGGATGGTTTCTGAAATTCAGATCACAAGGAAGTCGGTATTGCAGGTCAAATCTTATAGGTTTTTTTTAACACTCTTTACCCCACTCTTTGGAATGCACTTTGGATGATTAACAAGGAAATTAATGTTTGTATCTATATTCCTTGGGGGGGGGGGGGAGATTACATATAAATAAAAAGGCACATTATAGAGGATGCAAACGGAAAGGAATGTGATACTGCCGGCTGTTTGCTTAGTGTGCTTGTGGATGGAAGTGACGAGCTTCTCAGAAGGCAAAAAGCATTAAACTAGTAATTTGTTAAAGTCTGATTAATTTCATGCACCAGGATAATTAACTGCAAGCCATCCTGATCCGGTGACTGCAAGAACATCTTAAGCTATATTACCCCCATCTCTATGCTTCAATGTCAGAATGAGATTCATATGGAATATTTTAATTTATCCAAAACATTCCACTTTCATCTGTCCAACTTTCCAATAGTTTGCTCGATTTGCTGGGTAATCTTTGACAAACTTGGGATCAGAATACATCTGCTGAGGAAAAATTTCCTCATGGTCTCTTCTCATACATATAGTATTACCCTTGTTCTGTGTTTCCCCTATGGTAAACAGATGAACACATGTCAATGAGGCAATGCAAGAATGACATGCAAATCCTTTGCCCTTATTCTGTTTTGGGGTGACTTCTCAAAGCATTGCCCGCCTTATTCTTGGGTGATTTTTGTAGGATGGTTACCCCTGAGAAGAATAATTAATGATTGTGTGCATTTTCCCCATTTGCAGACTATCTATCTGACTGTGTTTGATTAGTGGGCAAAACATTTAGCAATGATTTTGTAGACTTTACTAGCTTCATGAACTTCAACAACTCTTTCTATGAGGTCTGCGAAGACCTCTTCTGATTGGGGCATGATTCATGAAAATGCTCTGATGTAGAGCATATTCTGATGGTGGCAACAGCAATGGATCCAAGCTTAATACAGTTATTAAATAAATATGTGATATAGTTACATTTGTATTAATTTAGTATGTCTGTCAATTTTTGTTTTTGTTTACTTGTGGAATTATAATGCTAAAAACAATCAATGTGCTGACTATTACATTTTTTTTCATTTTTTATAATCTTCTCTGCATTTCTTTTAAAAACTTCAATAAAATGAACCCATACACAGATTGTTCTCATTTAGTGACTGCCTTGTTTAGTGAACTTTCGCAGTTTCAACAGTTATGAAAAAGTAACTTTACAATCAATCGTCACATTTATTGCCTGCCTTCAAAGGACTGCAAAGCGAAGGAAAGCTGAAATAAATCATAAGGACAGGAGCAAGTTAACATAATGCCCATTTTGTTTAAAGGCTGAGTTGTTGGTCCCAACTGTGGTTGTTAAACAAGGACTACTTGTATATACAAAGGTACAATAACAATGTAAAATATCAAAGTTTCTAGTACAGCACCCATCTTTTGTATAAGGTGAAGAAAGCATAAAACAATAAAGAATCCGGAGCTGAACTCCCCATACCAGTAATTTTCAAGGTAAATGATTTAAACGGAGAAAAAAGGTAAGGCTTAATTCTGATTATAATGCCTCCCCCACCCCCAGTACTTAAGTTGTTTGTATAGATTCACTTAATTCTTAGAACACCATAACTTGTGTTTTGAGGGACAAGACTGTTCCAACAAGAAAGGAGCAAGATGTCAGGCCTGCAGCTGATTCCTTTGGGGATCTTTGGCCTGCTACACTAATATTCTATTCTACTATGCTGTTTCATTAGTGGGGAATTGGGAGGAGGAATAGTAAGGAGTAGAATGTGATGCTGTCAAAATAAAACTCCTTTCTAGAATCCAAGGTCATCTTTTGTCTCTACACCTCTGCACCTGACTGAAACTGGGTATGTGGAACTGCCAGCATGGCAGTGGAAGATTGGAGCATGTGATGGACTTGTGGGTGTGGTGGTAGGATCTTGAACTTTCAAGTGGGTGGGGAAACCCGGGAAGCTTTCAGATTCAGGTTTTCCCAGATGTGCCAACATGACGCTCTTAATAAATTGGAACTTTGAGCAATACTTTGCCTTGGACTCTGATTTAATTTTGGATGTTATTTGGAACCCTGACACAAGACAGATTACAAGAGGGAGTTTTTGCCAACCTGGGTACTGTCCACCTTTGAAGCCATTCTATAGAGGAAACTTTAAAAAACAAAACCCTAGCATTCTCACTAGTGGGTATTCTCATTCTTTTTTAATGTGGTACAGAAAGAGGAGAGTAAAATACCAACGTAAAAATAAAATACTGTAATGATTATATTGCCAGCAAAGAATGAACATACATTGGTAGTATCTAAAATAAATTCAACCTAAATAGATAGATCCACTTAATGGCCCACCTATATCAATACAAAATTGATCCTTAAACTGATACATAAGGAAACAGTATGGCAGCATACAATAAGTCTTCAAGGAAAGATTAACTGGGTCCTAGCATACTAAAGAAATGTTGAGGATATAGTCTGTGGATAATTTTTGAAACGCAAGTAAAAGTAGAGGTAGATTAATTTTCTTCCCAAATCCCAAAATGGAGGAGGGGAATATTCAAGCAGGTATTAAAAGGGTAGAGGCTCCCTCGCACATATGTGCTAGTCGTTCCCGACTCTAGGGGGCGATGCTCATCTCCGTTTCAAAGCCGAAGAGCCAGCTCTCTCCGAAGACTTCTCTGTGGTCATTTGGCCAGCATGACTAAACACCGAAGGCGCATGGAACACTGTTACCTTCCCACCAAAGGTGGTTCCTATTTTTCTACTTGCATTTTTACGTGCTTTCAAATTGCTAGGTTGGCAGAAGCTGGGACAAGTAACGGGAGCTTACTCCGTTACACGGCGCTAGTGATTCGAACTGCTAAACTGCTGACCTTTCTGATCAACAAGCTCAGCATCTTAGCCACTGAGCCACCACGTCCCTCACGGTGCAGGTATCACATATCCAATTAATTTCATATGAACATTGATAAAGACTCTAGAATTTATCATTAAGCATTTATCTTCTGAAGCAGAGGGCAATACATTGTAACAGTATACTAGTAGTCCTCGATCTTTTAACAACAGTTCAAAGATGATGGTCTCAGAAAAAGCAACCTATGACCCGGGTCCTCAAAATTATAACTGTCATACCACACCTGTGGTCACATAATTACAATCCACTTGCAACTATGATGGTTGCAGTGTCTTGCCGGCACATCAGCATGATTTGTGACCTTTGCAACTTCTGACAAACAAAATCAATTGGGGAAGTTCCATTTAATGACTGTGTGATCCATTTAACCACGATCCACTTAAACCAAATTGCAATAAAATGATAATAAAATTGGGTTCGATCACATTTCAGCCTCGATTGTGATCGTAACTGGGGGACAGAACACAAATTCTAAATAATTATGCTCCTTTGGCCAGATCTGATAGGAATATATGTATAGTTCTAGACACTATGGTTTAACGCCTCAAAAGGACCTAAGTCAGTGATGGCGAACCTATGGCACGAGTGAGCTGAGTTCACCCTTTTTAAAAGTCATTTTTCACCCTCCCCAGGCTCCAGAGGCTTTATAGGAGCCTGGGGAGGGCGAAAAGAGCCCCCCTGCCCTCCGGAGGCCCTCCGGAGGCTTCATGAGCTTTCCTGAAGCCTCCGGAGGGCAAAAACCCTGGCCCTACGGGCAAACTGGAAGTTCGGGAATGGACTTCCAGTTTGCTCGGAGGGTCGTTTTGACTGCTTCGGAGGCTTCAGGGAAGCCTCCTGAAGGTCCCTGAAGCCTCCGGAGGGCTTCGGGGGGGGGGAGGCTGTTTTCACCCTCCCCATGTTCCTATAAAGCCTCTGGAGCCTGGGGAGGGCGAAAAAAGCAAGCAAAAAGGGGGAGGTCACGCTTGTAGTGCACGCATTGCATTATGGGTGCGGCACGCCTGCACACGACCCCCCTGCGCTCCCCCCACTTATGGCACGTGAGCCAAAAAAGGTTTGCCATAGCTGACCTAAGTGAATGAGAAATAGGCAATGGCCCACTGAATCTTATGAAAAGAAGAATGAAGGAATAAAACATGTTCTTGGTGCTCCTTTAACTTGGTTATTTTCTTACAGATGTTTCACTACCCAAGCTAGGCACCATTATCTATGCTAGCACTAGCACTGATGATATTGCCTAGTTTGGATAATGAAACATCTGCAAGAAAACAACCAAGCTCAGAGAGCACCAAGAACCCCTCCATTCAAACCTTGAGCTATAAATATTTTCCTTTATTGGTGAAACATGTTCAGCTGGATATGTAACTATTAAGAGATTGAAGCTGTTTTGCATCATTTAGAATACAAATAGTGGAGCAAATTTTGTTGTTCATGCTGGCCTTTTGTTACTGCCCTCATGATACTGTAGTGCTTGGGGTGTGGGTGAGTAGAGGAATAAGAGGATACCATTTCCTATACAATCCAGTAACACATAGTAGCCAATAGATCCAAAGTTGGGGAAAAAAGCAAGCCAAACAGAATGAGGCTTTTAAATGAACCTTAGGTTTAGTAGAATACCTGGCTTAAAGATTTAAATTAAGCTTTATGTTTTCTACTTCCTTTTTAAACTCTTATCTCAGAAAAGAACATTTCCAGTGAACAAATGAACACAAAGTTCATACCAACTTTGGCTCTGTTAAATGCAGAATACTAGTTGGTTAATTCTCATGCTACTTTAAAAAAACTCTTTTAGGAAGAGGAATGCCATTCAAGTTAACGTTTTCATTTTGTATAATAAATTACACACATTAATATTCTATTTAAAAAACAGCAGCAGAGTCACAACCCTGTATAAAATTAATCCATGATGTTTAATATGCAGGGAAATTGAAGTAAAGAATATATTACCTTGTTATGGATATGCAGGAGGACTGGTCAGGTTAAGAGTTCTACTGTATAAATCTTAGACTAATTGTGGGAAGCCCTTTGTTTTCATGATGTATCACTACTGTAAGTAGCAGATACCTCTCAGGTAATCTCCCAAGAGACTAGATAAAATGTGAGAAGCAAGAAGTCTTCTTATATTAGGATTTTTAGGTGGCTACTAGCCAATAGCTTAGATCCTTAAGGACCATCTATTGCATCAAAGCTTTCAATTCTTTATAATAAATGCAAGAAGATCTTGAATTCTTTGTTTTAGTCATCCACATAATGGGAATTCTCTCTCCCCACCATCACCCTTAAATATAAAAACAAAAATATATACCTGTTTTTTTGCTGCACCAATAGAGGATACTTTGGAACATTTCGACTTTCAGGCTGCAAAAAGCATGTAACTGTCTCAAAAAATAAAGCAATACTTTTAATTCTTAAGTTGCAGAAAGAAGTCGCTGTCTTGAAATGCTAATTATTAAATAAATTCCTTACAAACATATGATCTTTCAATATTGGGGAGAATGAGAAAAAAGTCCGTATTATGTGCATAGGGTATATGTGTGCCATACATTCCCCAAATAGTAGTATTTAGAATATTGGGCAATTTTAATTCATGGGCAAATTGATATGGAAATACATTTTGATTTAAGCATTTGAGACTAAAACCCTTTAGAACTTTAAAGGAAAGTATTAGCTCCTTGAATTAAGTTTGGAAGAGAGCTAACAATTTCCCCTTCCACAACTGAATGAAAAAAAGCCTAGAAATAATTCCATTGTGGAAGTAGATAATAGCAATAGACTCATAACAGTCTAAATGAAGGGGATCAATTCAAAAATGATGAAAAAGATTGGTTTTTCACATGCTTTCTATTAACCTCATTCATGGCTTACCATGTAGATTAATAAATCTAAGAGGGATATAGAATTCAGAAGAATGTGAATAGAATCCTAACAAAACCGGGCTTTCAGAAGATAGCTGAAAATGAACTCTTAGGCAATATGTAGAATTTTTGTATTGAGAAAGAATGTAAAAGTAATAACTGAAGAAATTTAATTTATTCCAGCTACTGCAGTATAGTGAAACCCTGATTAACCAGACCTTGTTGCAAGGAACTTTCTGCCCCAACATCATTACCATCAACATAATGGTATCTTTATGGAAATATTCCAAATTGCTAGAAAACAGTTCTCTTCAATTTAATGGACTTTCATAAATAACCTCTTCCCACAATACAATAAAGTTTCACTGTAACTGTCATCTTTCTTGTTTTCAGACTAAATTGCTAAAAGATTTCAAGTTTTGAACATGATTACTACCCTGCACAGAGCATTCTAAAGTTTACCTTTATTATTTATTTAGCACATTTAGGTACCACCCATCTCATTCTTAGAGTGACTCCGGGGAATGTAGAATATAAAATGCAATACGTTAGTAAAAGGAGCGAGGTAAAAACAAGATTTAAATATTAAAAGTTAAGAGACGAGGAGAGCATCTTAAGGTGCAAACTACCCTGAATTGCATTATACTCACAGAGACAGCAGAGCCATGTGTTCAAACCCCTTGGAAAGGCCAGGAGATAGGGGGCTCACCTCTATGATGGGAGGAGAATATTCCACAGGACAGGACAATAGCAGTGAACTCATTCTTGCTGGAGCCCATTGACCATCAAAATTGATTAACTGATGGAATCCATAACATATCTTCCCTGTCTGATTGGTTGGGGTAGGCTGATGTGATGGAAATAAAATGGTTCCTCAGGTAACCTGGTTGTACACCATGTAGGGCGGGGTGTCAAACTCGCATTGTCATGGCAGTGTCACATGACGTATTGTGACTTCCCCACAACCCTTGCTATACCGGGCGTGGGTGTGCCGTGAGTTTGACAGCCCTGATATAGGGCTTTAAAGGTCATAAGCAACACCTTGAATTGAACTCTGAAGCAAATGTACCCAATGCAGCTCACGCAGTAAAGGCAATACATGCACCATCCTTGAGTCACATAAGATTGTTTGTGGGGCTGCATTCTGCATTAGCTGAAGATTCTGGATACTTTTCAAGGGTAGCCCCATGTACTGTACTAGTCCATAGTCTGCACTGCAATAGTCCATAGGGAGATGACCAGGCCACGAACGGTCAAGAGGATGGCCTTCTGATCCAGGAAGGGGCGTAATTGGCACATAATTGGACAAAGGGTCCTCCTAGCCATGTCTGCCACCTGCTTCTTGAGGTGCCCTGGACCACCTCCAGATTATACACAGAATCTGTCTTTGGAGGTGCAACTCCATGCAAGATCAAAGCTGATAAACCCCTGGATACAGAGGATCTCCCTACCTACCAGCTACTCCATCTCACAAGGTTGTTCATCATCCAGGCCACCACAACCTTACAAGTACCGCAAAAAAATATCCACAGCATCACTTAATTCTCCCTAGACAGAGATATATAGTTGAGTAGTATCAGCATACTGATGATGTCTCATCCTATGGTGATGAATGTTCTCACCTAGTGCTTTTGTGAAGATTTTAGAAAGGACCAAGCTTGTGGCAGCCCACACAAAAAGAAGCCCTGAGCCCCAGCAATACCAATTGGAACTGACCTCAGAGGAAAGAGGTGAATCAGACAGAATTGTGCCTCCAACCTCCAACTTCCCATGTTGGCCTGAAAGTATCAAAAGCCACCAAGAGGCCAAGAAAAGCAAGGATGGATGCATTATCCCCATTCAGCTCCTGTCAGAGATCATCAAGAAGTGTGACTAGTGCTGTTTTTGTTCCTGACCAAAAAGGGTCCAAATAATTTTTTCATTCATTCTCCTCTGGAGTTGTAGTTTTACCACTGTCTCAACTGCCTTCCCTAAAAAGGGGAGGTAAAAAAACTGGATAAAAATTGTCTACAACGGCAATGGCTTCTTGAAAAGAGGGCACACCAATATCTCTTTAAAAAGAGCAGAAAAATATCTCCTCCATCAAGGTTGAATTCACCATTGCTTGGATCAATCCAGGTGAAACTTCCCTGGCAGCTTTGGTCAACCAGGGGGTACACGAATCTAACTCAGAGGTGTGTTTGCAGTCTGACGGACTCTGTCCTCTTCAGTCCAACAGGATCAAGCTGTTTCCAGATAATTAGGTAAGTTCTTCCCCAGGCATCTCCACAGGACTTTCCCATGCTTGGCATACAAGTGGGATCAGAACAGGATGATTTTATCTGCCAGGTGCACAGAAAAAATTCCTGTGAGGTTCTGAAGGTAGGCCTCCGTGGGGCCCTTGACCAACAGGAGCCAGGTGATCTTACACACACAGGGCCACTGGGCAATATTCTGCAGATGCAATAAGAGCAAAGAAGCATTGACACTTCGCTGCTCTTACCTCCGCGAGATAAGCCTTAATAGCAGCTGTAGCTCATGGTTGCTCAAATTTGTCTTCCTCTAGACTAGGAGCATTTAACCTGTGGCCTGCGGGCCACATGTGGCCTTGGACATCTAGTAATGGGATATAACTACCATATTTTTCAGAGTATAAGACGCACCAAGGTTTTGAAGAAGCAAATTAAAAAAAATGTTTTGCACTCTGCAGACCTCCTAAAAACAGTCCGTTTTTCATCAAAAAAGGGCCATGCATAGCCTTTAAGAAGCTTATGGAGTGCTCCTGGGGAGGGGGCAAAATTGAGCAAAAAGCGGCCTGTTTTTCACTCATTTCTGCCCTCCCCAGCCACCAGGAGCACTCTGCAAGGCTCCTAAAGGCTATGCATGGCCATTTTGGTGAAGGGGGTGGGGTTTCAGGAGGCAAAAAATGCTGCATTCAGTGTATAAAATGCACCAAGATTTTCAGTCTCTTTTTTGAGGGAAAAACGAGCGTCTTATACTCCAAAAAAATACGTTAAAAATATTAAAAGGAACTTTGTTATTTGTATAATGAATGATATTACAGATATTTAAATGTGGCCCAAAACAATTTCATTTCACTCAATGCGACCAGGCGTGCCAAAAGGCTGGACACACTTGATCTAGAGGTCTCTTGGTCCTTGGATCTTTGCTGCTGATAGGGCAGAATATACTTCAAAAAATGATTCAGAAGAAATGTTTTAGAACGTGTACCAGTATAGCAATAGATAAGCTACATTTTCCAGGCTTCAATACAAGAAAAAAAATGCTGCTTTAAGAAATCAAACCGTGTAATGTTTAAAGAAACAGTATCTTTTTTCAGGTTTACACAGAAGCCTAGGAGGAAAACCTCTGCCACTACCTAGGACTGAACTTTCAACCTTCCAAATGGGAGGCAGGAGTCTTCACTACAAGGCTACCATACTACTCGCAAAGAAAAAAAAATCTGCTGTGAACTCCGTGTGGCGTCAGGAAGGGTATCTGGCCATTAAACGCTCAGCTCCATCCAGTTCTCCCAACTCTACCCCAAATCAAGGGATTACAGGGTCATAAAAAGGGACAGTACCCAGAAGCCTAAAACGGTATGCCAATTTAATCAAAATGAGAGAAGTGCTGTTCTCACATGGAATCCAAATAATTCTTTTAAAGGTACAAAAACAAGAGCTACTTCTTCCTTCTTGTTAAGTACAACCACAGTTTTGTAGCTGCCTGCATCTTCCAATCAAACAGAATTGCAGGGGAAAAAATCTGATTAACTTTTTGTACTATTTGAAGTAGCAAGAGAGTATTTATCACGGATCAATCCAATTCCTCAGTATTCTCAACCAAGCGATGGCATGGAATAGCACCATAATTATTTCAGAAAATGTTTCCTTTTATGACACCACCTAATTTCCACACACACATACACTTACCATAGCAGGACAATAATTCCCAGAGGGAAAGGAAGAAGAGAATAAAATGCATTGGGTAATAACAATTTATAAAATTACCTTGCCTACACACAGTAGTACAAATCTAAAAACACTTCCTGAGATACAGGTTTGTTATGTTAAGGCAGTGCTTCTCAATTATTTTCTGTCATGCCCCCCCTAGGAAGAAGAAAACATTTCGCGCCCCCCGCGCGACTGTAAATAGTATCATTTGTCTATAAAATTGTTATAAGTACACCTCTGCATAACACTGTATCCTTATTAACGTATAAGAGAATAAAAAAAGAAAGAAATGTGGATCAATTTACAACAAAGAATAGCTTTATTAACTGTAGCAGAAAAGATTTAAAGGAACACAATATTAAAAAAAACTTTAACCTGCAAAACAAAAATATATAAAATAATTTGAGCTGAGCCCCCCTTTACAGAGCCTCGCGCCCCCCCAGGGGGGCCCGCCCCACTATTTGAGAAGCACTGTGTTAAGGAGAAGAAACCCAGGAAAATATGGGATGCTAACAGTACTCTGAAAGCTTGATTTCAACTTCCTTTTTTAGGAAAAATAAATGAATTCATAATCTGAATCTAAGGAAGAGAGTGCCAAATTTAAAGTTTTTCATTTAGGAAAAATAAAATATTTCTAATATAAGTCAGAATGTATTCCTTGGGATAAGAAAATATAATAAAGATTGATCACTTGAGAATGTTAAATATATCCCTTTGGCATGTACATTGCCCTAAAATGTGAATGATGCAGCTATCTATCCAACCTCCTACTCCAACTCTAAACATTACACTGTGCCTGCCTATTATATATGACAGGGGTGTCCAAACTTGGGAACTTTAAGACTTGTGGACTTCAACTCCCAGAATTGGCTGGCTGGGGAATTCTGGGAGTTGAAGTCCACAAGTCTTAAAGTTCCCAAGTTTGGACACCCCTGATATATGACATGTTCTATAAAGCAAAAATGATGGTAGGGATCTAACCTGGGCTAGCTTTTATAAACTCTGAATTGAATCCATCAGTTTTTGTCAAATCCAATGATTTTCAAGTTCATCTCCTAATAAATTTTAATCAGAACTTCACAGAACTCATTTCCTGTATTATTCCTACAAAGGATTAAAGGAAAGCCCCAAAAGTTTATATACAATTTATAAATTTATTGCGTATAAGTTTATATATTTCTGGGCCCAATAGCCATTCATATGTTGCATCCTTTGGGCACAAGCTTTGAAAGTTTTAGTTATGTCAGTGACACCATTTTTCTACTCTTCTTAGATTTAATGGATGCAACAACTGAAAAATATCAATAGCACTTACATATTCTATTTTAAAATAAATGCATCACTTTCTTTATAGGAATGCATGCATAAATTCCAGATCAAAAGATTATGCTTGCAACAATGTGTCTAGAACTTACCTCTAACAGCATATATTATGTGAAACATAATATCCGCTCACAAATTTTCAGATCCATTCATCTGTTTTCTTAGATTATTTTAGTGCCTATTCTTTCCCTCCTTTTTGTGAGACTCTTAGAACTTTGTATTCAAACTTTACACTCCTGAAGTCTTGATGTGAATTAGTTTACAAACTTTGATAACCAGAGGAAATTAAAAATAATTCATTTAGGACTACATCACATTGAGCCTTCTATTCTGTGTGTATATGTGTGTATGTATGTACACAAACACACACATACACTTACCATAGCAGGACAATAATTTTCTTTTCCCCCCAATGCATTGTGGATGATTGTGT
This sequence comes from Natrix helvetica, assembly GCF_964273705.1. Lineage (NCBI taxonomy): Eukaryota > Metazoa > Chordata > Lepidosauria > Squamata > Natricidae > Natrix > Natrix helvetica. Next base: position 249,084,499 of record NC_138548.1, read on the forward strand.
TCCAGTCAAGAGTTTTCAATATCTAATATTTTTCATTTCAAAGGTATATTGTTATAGTCATTTTCTGTATTCCAGAAATAATTTAGTAAGTGAAAAAATATTAATACAAAATGATTTCTTTAGACTCCACCACAATTTCAGACCGGATAATACAAACCACCCTTAATAAAATTTTAAGGCTAACTCACAAAAATGTGCCTGAATTCTAATTTATAATAACATTATACCTCCTAAAACTCCACTACTCTACATATTCAGAACCATATAGTCAGAAACAGAGGTTGGATGCAGTTCTGTGAACTAGAAGCAACCTAATAACACCAAAATATTACTGCAAGACAAGAAAAATACCTTAATTAAGCCAAGAATGATTATTTCTAATATACTAAGATCCCCTACACTACACAGAATTACAGGTGAGCCCAAACTATGATGGATGATGCTGAAAAGAATGTATTTCCTTACAAATGATTAAAAATGACTTTGGGAATGATGAGGTAAGGATGCAAGAATCAGGAGGCTGCCTAAAGCTACGGTGCTATTTCCCAAAAGGCACTATGCAGCTTTTCCCTTCAACTGATATTGTCTGTAAAGAAAAAAAAAAGAGAGCAATGGTGGCCAAAGATAGGAGGTGGTCAAATGGAAGCCAATGTCATCTTGACACATCATAAAATCCCATCTGCATGACCCAGAGCCATAAAAAAAAACCTCCACCAGCACCTGGAACTTTTATTTCAAACGTTGGTGCAGAAACTAGAAGTCCTCCGGCGCCTTAATGAGGTCTATTTTGCATAAAAAGACACTGCAGACCAGGCAACCCCAGTGGTGCAAGGGAGGCTTTCCACATTTTTGGCGGCCAGAGACCAGCATTTTTCAGGCCAACTTCTCGGACTCCCCCCCCCAAACGCTACCCCCTTTCCCCCTATGGGCTTCCCAATACCTGGCCATTCACTCCCACCTGTCAATCCCGGGAGACCCTCCCAAGCCTAATGCACCTCTCTCTCCCTTTCCCACCCTTTTCTCTGCCGCCGCCGCCTTCTCAGCCCCATTGCGGACACCCCACCCACTCAACCCGCCGCGTGTGCGGACGAAATGCAAAAGGAGCCCCGAGAGAGGCAGCGGCGCCGGAGCTGCGGTTACCTTGGTCTCTTTGACGTGTTGCTTGATGCCCTCCGGGTACCACTGGACTCGCACGTATCCGCGGCGGAGGGGGCTCCCGCGATTCTCCTCGCCCCCACCGGGGGCCCCGGACTCGGAACCGCCGGAGCTGCCGGCTCCTCCTCCTCTTTCTCCTCCGCCACCCCCGGGGCCGCCTCCCCCGGGGCCTCGTCCGCCGCCGTCCTCTTCCTCCGAGTCGGAATCCTCGCCATGCATGACACGGACTAGGCCGAAGCGCACCGAACCCCCATAGCGGCCGGACACCAGGTCGTGAGTGAAGAGCAGCCGCTGAAAGCCGCCGGCGGGGGTTGCAGCGGCCGCCGGCTGAGCTCCTGGCGAGGCGGGAGAAGCGGCCGGCTCCGCCATGGCGCGCGCCCCGGCGATGACTGCGGGAGGGAGGGAGGGAGGGAGAGGCGGCGGAGCAGGAGAATAGAGCGGCGGCGGCCGCCGGGCCCACACAACGCAGTCACCACCCGGCGAGAGGCGGAGCTAACACCTTTGGCCCCGCCTCCCTGAAATAGCGGGGCCCAGGCCGCTTCGCTGGGCGGGGCAAAGGTGGTGCGTGCTGCGGGGGCGGAGCTCCAGGTTAGGCTGAGTCGGCTGAAAGGCGAGCAAGGCGGCTAAGTAGGGCCTAGGGAGAGGGAAGACAAGCGGAGGGCGGGAAGAAATGAAGGCGGTGGGGGGGAGTTGTGTGAGGGAGGAAGAAAGCTCGAGGAGCAACCGCCAGGGAAGAAGTGGGGGCGGCCGGATCCCCCTCGAAGCAGCCTGTCTGCCTGCTCCCCAAAAGGAGACTGGCAGGTGGGACGGAAGGCGCCGAGAAGAAACCGTCCCCGGAGGGGAAAAAATGACGAAGAAAATGAGGGAGCAGGAGTTGTCTTGGGGGCGTTTTATTTATTTATATTTTATTTATCACATTTGTATGTCGTGTAAGTCGCTTGGGACGGTTTTAGATTCATTTACAGCCCTGCAGGATCGCAGATCTGGTCAGTCTTCACGCTCAGCTTCTTCTGCCCCTGGAGAAGTGGGGAATGAATGGTGGAAGAAGAAATGATGAGAACCGTAGTTTCTGTTGGTGGAAGGGAAAGGAGGAATGGAAGAGGAGACAAGAGAATGAAAGCAGAAAGAGAGAGAGAACTTGGAAGAAAGAAGCAAAAGGAGCACACTGGGAAAAACCTGGTTAAAGACTTGGAGGTATGTATTTATTTTCTTGGTACAACGCATTGCAGTATTCTGCATTAATGAAGAACTTGACATGTTAAATAAATGTAATATTCTCTCTTAACTTTTTAAGATTTGGATCACTGCCAATATAGGTCAGGGGAAGGATGCCTGGAGCCTCTGGATGTTTTGGCCTGCAGTTTCCATAAATCCTAACTAGAGTATTGAGTAATTTTGAAAATTGCTACCCAAAATATCTGGAGGGCATCATATTGTTACCCCAGTTTTAGATTTATACACCACAACAAGTCAAGGGAAATTGGCACAGGAGTAGCTTGGAAATGAAGGAGTTGAAAAGTCAATAAGATCATTGCAGAAAGCAATGGCTCTCGCCAAAATAAATAATAGTGGTAAGAGAATGAAGTCTGATTTTTACAGAATTAAGGTGCATCATGAATTAGTTGTGCTACTCCCAGAAAATAAAAAAGTAAAGAAAAAGAAGATAGTTAAGTGATATGTAACATTTGGTTCTTCATTTTTGTAAAAAGTAAATCATACTATGTGACTGTACCAGTACATTGTAATAACAGTTTACTTAAACATAATATGGGGTTAAATTCATAAGCCATGTGATGGCATTCACATGATTTGCATGTACAATATGTACAACCACATGCAAGCTGATTATACTTCTGTAGTCAGAGAACAGCCATGTTAATCTATAGACAAACATATAATAGTCAAAAACACTCTATTAAAAAGCATAAGCTTCCGTGAGCTTAGTGTGATGTGTGAAAATAATTGGTGTCCGTAGAGTTCTTAGTGAATAAGATGGTAAAAACTGTTTTTATAAATAATGATATGTACTTAAAATTGGCATCCAGTGTAATGATTATATGTTTTCGATAAATATAAATGAAACAAAAATACAGTACACATAAATTGAGGATAATTACCCTCAATTGAGGAATTGAGGGTAATTTTCAAGTAACTGAGATTCATATTTAGAAAATCTCATGTATTCTCTATTGTGATACCATCCACAAGTCTCTATACATTGTAGAAGAAATATAGGATTTCACATTGCTAGGCTACATGAAGTTCAGAAAATTATTTGGTTAATGATTTAACTTATATTCAATATTTATTGCAGTATGTTATAATAGTTGCCATCACAATATGGCTGCCATGAGGAGAACATATCACTGTATAATCTATATAGGTTTTCAATAGCTTGGCAGCAGATTTGGTCCTGTAATTTAGAACTGTTGCTTGCCATAATTTAGAATCGGAATGGGCAAATAATTTTCCCAAAGTGTCATGTGAGAAACTGGAATTGTTATGGAGGGTCGATGCTCCCTGTTCCCCTACTGCAGCTCCTGCCAGTGCTGCAAGCCAGACAGGGACAGTCAAAGGGCCAGATGTGGCCTACAGGCCATAAAATGCTTAGCTTTGGTTTAGAATATGGGCCTAGGGAACAACTGGTATAACTTAATATCAAGACTCAATATTTTTTTGTGACTGGGCTACAGATATGATTTTCTCTTTCATTTCCATCTGGCTTAGTTGTACATCTCATTATTAGAACTTGTTGCAAAATGAAAAATCCATTATTCAAATTATGAATAATTATTTAAAATTTTATCAACATTTTCTCCTCCTTTAAAACCCTATAACCAGCACAAGTACGGAAAGTGATAGGAGCAAAATACTTCCTCCTCACCCTCAAATTTGGAATTTTTGAAAAGATATTTTCCCACATAAAATTCACGCAATCCTTATTCTTAAAATTCTTCTCTTGGAAAACGTACTTGCTCCATCTTGTGGTCATTTGTTTTCTTACCAGAATCATTTCAAGGACTTCTGACTGAATGATTATTTCAAATTATGAGCTGAAATCATTCATGTTTACAGAATGGAAAAGAACACACCAAATAATCAGCTATATGGATGAGGAATACTTCTTATCCTTTAGAGGTAGGGAATACTTGCTGTACTAAAGGGATGTAATTGTTGTAATTGTTAATGGATGAACTTGCTGTCTCATTATTAAGTATTTTCAGAGTATAAAACACACTTTTTCTCTGCTAAAAGAGGGTGAAAATTTGGGTGCGTCTTATACACTGAATGCAGTCCTGCCCATTTCCTGGCCCCCACCCTTTGGCCTCTGCCTCCCAGCAATTTGCCTCCTTGCAGCAAACAGCCTGTTTCGGTTTCAGCTTCAGCACAACTTGATTAGCACAAGCAGCTGATTGTCGGTTGGATCGTCTTCCCAACCATCAGTTGTTTCAGGCTGCAGGGATGGCCATTGCCTATTGCTGCCCATCCGCGCCCGTTTTCGGCCCACTCCTATTTCCTCTGCCCAGAACAGGTGGAAAATTGGGCACGCAGAGGCTGAAAACACTGTGCGCGGAAGCGGCAATAGGCTATGACAATCCCTGCAGCCTGAAACAGCTGATGGACGGTAGCCCACTCCAACCGACAATCAGCTGCTTGTGCTAATCAGGCTAAACTGAAACTGAAACAGGCTGTTTGCTGCAAGGAGGCAAATTGCTAGGAAGCAGAGGCAGATTTTTTTTTCTTGTGCTAATCAGGCTAAACTTAAACTCAAACAGGCTGTTTGCTGTTTGCTGCAAGGAGGCAAGTTGCTGGGAGGCAGATTTTTTTTTCTTGTTTTCCTCCCCAAAAGCTAGGTGTGTCTTATATAGTACGTCAGAGTGTTTTATACTCCGAAAAATATGGTATTTTCCTTTATTGTTATGTATTTAAATTCTAGAGTTACCTCAAACAGTACTCCCAAAGTTTTTATAAAGATACACCTAACAAATATACTAATAATTAGTAAGGAAGTAGCAATGGGAGAGGTCAGAATTTTAAATTGTGTTTTGTGAAAATTAAGAAGAGTAAGGCAAGCCGTCTGGTGAGATTCTTGTAACTTAGGTGATAAACAATAAAGCTATAACCTGAGTTGGAGTTCAGTCTGGGTTATAGTATTGAGACGGCATTGGTTGCGCTTGTGGCTCAGGGTGAGGTGGTAAATCCATCCTTGATCTCATTGGTCTCTCAATGGCTTTTAATAGCATCAGTTATGGTGTGTTTCTGGACTTAGTTTAGGGATTAGAAGCAAATAATTATTTTGTGCTTGTTCTCTTTCTTCTAGTGCTGGTTCCATTTTGGACCAGGAGAGGGTCTAATCCTATGCTTGTTCTAGTTAGGTGCCTCAGGGCTTTGTTCTCTTTCCAGTCCTATTTAATATTTGTATGAAATTGCTGGGTGAGGTCATCCATTGGCACCATTGCGAGTGAGATATCAGTATGCCAATGATACTGTCAGTTGTAAACAATCAGCTCCATACACACACACAGGTCCAATTTACTGCTTTATTGCTTATTCACAGAAATCTTTTCAAACTAACAGTCTGCACCTGGGTAAAACTAGGTAAGGTTCAATGGCATTCAAGGGAGACTGGATTTTGTCCTCTTGTGACTATGTAGGGACTCTAATTTCCCACTTGATTTCTCTCCCTGTGTCCGCCAGTCTCTCTCCAACAGATACTGAATTATTGTCACTATCCTTGATTGGAGAAGTGAATGCTGTTGAGATGCTTGCCCAGTGGCTATATGAGTCTGGATGAGGAAAAACAGGCTGCCACTCATCAAGACCCAGTGGTTTGGGGCCTCCTGATTTTTCATCTTTTAATATTCAGGGAGATAGCAAGCCACTGAATCCCACACAATTTGGGATTCTTCCTAGACTTAGGCTTCCTGTTTGAATAGCTAGTGGCTATGGAGGGGAGGACAAATTCATTTTGTGTGCCAAATCTTCCCATTTCTGAACTGGGAGGCCCTGGTTATATTTGCTCATCCCTTAGTCACTTCCCAATTGAATCACTGTAATGTGCTCTACATGGGACTGTCCTTAAAAAAATACTTAGATGCTTCATCTGGCCTAGAACCCAGCGGCGTGTGTAATTTTGGGTGCACCAAAGTTTGCCTGGGTTACATTGTTGTTAAATGAGATGCTCTGGCTCCAATTACGCTTACAGTTACAACTCAACATACAGCTTAACATCTTTAAGCCTTGCATGGCACAGGGCCAAATAGCTTGCAGGACTGTCTATCTGTGAGATTTCTGCCTATCCGCCAGTTCCAACAGGGCAAGTACCTGTCTATGAAATAGTGTCATCTTGTGGGTCCAAGGAATCAAGCCTTCTCTGTCTCAGTGCCTGCCCCATGGAACAATCCCCGACCGGATCCAGAGGGCCTCTTCCAAAAGGCTGTGAAGAGCTTTCCCCCCAAGATACTGGGTCAGGATTTTAGATGAGTCCAGTGTAGGTGTAGTTTGTGTGGGTTTGTTTATAAAGCCTTTGTAATTGTGCTATGATTCTTTTAAATTCTGATTGGAGAAGAGAATATTAATTTATAGAAGTTATGTTTTTCTCATTGATTATTATTAGCCATCCAAAGTTCATATGTGAAAAGGGCATCCAGGTAAATTTTCTAAATAAAAAAAATGTCATAATCCATAACAGCATGGTATCCCTCAACTTTATACTATCAATAAATTGACACATTTATTCCTTGCTTGGAGGCTTTCAGATGAGAAAATTGGATCATTTTGAGATTGGGGCAATTTGAAAATTAGATTGGATCCATAGGAATATATTGCATTATGTATTCCTCTTTCGCTTGGCATGTCAGATTAATCAAAGGTCGTCATCTATTTTGCTACTGTAAGCAGGAAAATGGATGAGAAGGCAAGTGTTGAGAACCGGTGATGTGGTCTGTATGAAACGATGATGCAGAAGATACAGCAATGAAAGGTTAATAAACCAGGGAATGAAAAAAAAAACGGTTAGGGAGTGTCATGCTATTCCCAGAGTTTTTTTGCTCTCTCCCAGATGGAGTTTTCTTGGTTGCCATATTGGCATCCCCATCACGTCTTAATGTGTTGAAGCTAAATGCCAAATCAATAACTAAAAACGTCTTCCATCCATGGTTTGATTCCGGATGAAGTGGCAAGCACTTTTAAGGTGCAGAAAAGAATGTAAAACAGGTTTCTTTAATTTGACTGAAAAGTTTTGAACTATTTGTATCCTTGGCTTTGCATCTCCTGATATTCTATTAATATGTAAAGAGATTTAGGAAAAGTAAATACATAATATTTGAATATGTTAATAGCCTATAAAATACTATAGTAATTTAGTGGTATCCTTTGTTTTTTCACTGATCTGTTTTAGAAATTTGGAATGCTTTAAGAGAGTGGTCCTGCAGCGTTGCCAAGCATTATGCAGTTGTGTCATTTCTTACTTAAATTATATTTCTTGTAAGAAAAATTGGAATTAATGTTGGGAAGTAATATTGAAGTTGTAAATGTAACCTCCATACCCACATATTTTATCAATGATTAGGGTCTTCCTTTTCTGCCCCCGAAATACAGTGAATGAGGCAGCAATTGCAAAATAAAAGCCTCCTTAGACCCCACCTTCATTTCTTTCTCTTCAATTTGCTGTCCTTTGCCCAATAGATGGCGCTCTTAGATAATTTAATATAACACTAAATAAAATCTATGAGAATTATTTTCATTACTCAGTTCTCTTGCTTAAAAGGTAGAGAGGGTCATACACGACAGAGCAGAGGCAATACAGTAATATTAAACTAGATACAATTTAGTGAGAAAGAATTGAATCTTCTATTTGGGAGATGGTTCTTGGGTCTCTTCAAGGAATTTACTAATTCCTTTTCTGTAGTAACGTGAAACTAAAATTCAGTTTATCTTAGCCTCTTGTCCTATGGAGCCAGTTTAGAAGTCTTCATTATGGGCCACATTAAATTGTTACCTTCAGCATTGTTTCATTTGTATAGCTGTGGGTATGGATTGATTCTTGTTATTATTAATATTGTTCTTTAGGACTACAATCTACACTGTTCTGTAAATAAATATAGTTGCCTCCTTTTGGATTTTCTCTGTTTTCATTTTTGTTTGTTTGGTATATCTTTGTCCTTGAATGTTAGCAGAGCTTCGTGTAATCCTTTTGGGTATGTGGGTGTCCACATGCTTTCAAGTCAGTTTGGATTCCTGACAATTGCCTGGACAGGTTCGTGCAGTTTTCTGGACAAGATTGGAAATGGTTTGCCATAGCCCTCTGTCTAGGACTGAAAGAGTGCTTGGTCCAAGGTCATATAAAATTAGCTGAAATATAAATACAACATCATCTAGTACTTATTTCATTTCATGAGAAAACCATCCAATTTATGCTAGTTTAAAGAAGTTATCCACACACTCAAGTTTAATTAATTTAACCAAAGGCATAGTGAATTACATTAGTTATTAGTGCTTCATTAATGAGGACTGGTTTGGATCTGACATATATATCTCACAAACGTTTCTTTTTTAATATAGTGGAGTTTTAATAGCACATCATGCGTTGCTCAGAGAAATTTCTGAGAATCTCTGTTAAAAGCCATTAATTCTCATCAGTCTGGAAGAGATTAGAAAATCTTTTCAAAGTTCCACACGTAGAGTTAGTCTAAAACAGAAAATATTTTTGGCAGTATGAACCCTTTTAAACTTACTCCAAAGATGCAGCATAAGATACTTCATCACAAAGCATACATAGAGTGCAAGGCAGAAGACAGGAACTAAAAGCAATCTGGCAAAATTAGGAACTAAAAACAATTTGGAACTAGGAACTAAATATAATTCAGCAAAAGCAAATATTGCTACAAGATACTATGTTCAAGTTGAAATTTGAGCCGGGGGTAAACTTATTTTTAAAATTTACCCCCAAAAATGTGGTTGGTAATATTTTGAAACCCCAGAAGTGCTGTGATTCAGTATCATTTGTTTGTTTGCTCTGGGCCTTTTTTTTTTACTTCTCTGCAGTCTCATAAATATTTCTAAATATTATTAGAAAAAGTGTAAAATGTTTCTAGTATTCTATCTTTCAAAGAAAACTGATCATGGAAGGTTCTCTGGAACTTTCTATCATGAGAATAACTATATCTAAACCTAGAGGATCTTTTGTAATGAATTAATCTGATATTTTTCCAGATACTCTCCATTTATTGTTGCTATGAAAACAGTGAATCCGCCCCAAATTTAAGTGCTTACTTTATAAGACATGGGCATGCAAACTGAAATGCACTGTCAAGGGATTATGTAATGCTTAGTCTACAAATCTAAGTATGCCAACTCTGCTATGTTTTATTATTGCTACTTCATATAGAAATACAGACTACTGCATTTTAAAATGTTCCAGGTAACAGTATATACCACATATTTGTGTGTGCCATTTTGAGAGAGAGTTAACATACAGCAACAATTTGTGCACGCGTTGTATGCCTTTGTGTGCTCTAACTACACTCCTATGTGCCAGATTATTGCAAATTGTTCATTTCCCTTTTTAAAAGCCTGCTCCTGCCTATGTTAGTTAACTGTGATTAATACTTACCTTTTCAGACGCCACCCTCTGCTCACATACACACTTCCCTGTCCACGCTACACATCCCATGTATATTGGATGTTAGAATTATTGATTGAATTAAAGAATTAATTGTATCCCGCCTTTAATATTTGTACAAATAACTCAAGGCAGAGAACATATCTAACACGCCTTCTTCTATCTATTTTCCCCACAACAACAACCCTGTGAGGAGGGTTGTGCTGAGAAAGGGAAGGACTGGCCCAAAGTCACCAGTTTCATGGCTAAGGCAGGACTTGAACTAGTGGTCTCCTGCTTTCTAGCCTGGTGCCTTAACTTGTAGATCAGTGATGACTAACCTTTTTGTCATCGCATGCCGAAAGCATGTGTGCCCCTGCGACAACTTTAAGATTAAAATATTACAGAGGACTAGTATGATATTTCACAAATTTTACACACTGGGGTATTATTTTGAATCAGTGACAACATGTGGTTTGATAAGACAGTTATGGTTTTCTATGATTTTCTAGTATATCTTTGCCAAAGGATTATTAAAAATAATTGATGACATAATATGGAATATTTGATACAGCTTTCAATTATGAATTAATAGCTTTCTAAATGTTCTTAAATGCATATTTTGCACAAGGCAAACCTATGAGTATTAGAATTCAGGTTTGTTAAAATATCTCTAATTTTAATTCTGAAATGATAGATTTTGTGATCCCTATTGAATTCATGCAACTCAAATTTTAAGTTTTTTTTAAATAGGTAACATGGCTATTTTCCGGAGGAATTTTGCAGGATTAGCCAGGATTGGGTATTGTGATGTCCAATTGGCCTCGAGACAGAGTTAAAATTGAAGACACGCCTCTGTGCTCCTTGCTTCTGGTTCCCAGTTTCAACTCTGTCTGGCCGAAGAAAGACGAGTTGCTTTTGGTTCCTGATTCTTCCAAAAACAATCCAGTGCCATCCTGCAATCGGTCGCCAAGAGTAAAGATAAGCGCTGTCTCATGAGGTAGGCGATCCGACACCTCCTAGAGATTAGAGTGGTGGAACCGGTTCCAACGGACCAAGTGGGGTCAGGTTTCTATTCCAACCTTTTTGTCGTTCCGAAGAGTTCGGGGGGATGTAGGGCGATACTGGATCTTAAACTGCTAAATTTTCACTTAGTCTATAGGAGATTTAAGAAGGCATCCCTTAAATCTATCTTGGCAGGGGTCAGGCGCAATGACTTCATGGCCTCCATCGACCTGATGGAGGCTTACCTCCGTATCCTCATCTTCCCTGGCTATCCTAAGTATCTCAGGTTCTCCTATTTAGGTAGACACTATCAGTATAGGGCACTACCGTTTGGCTTGGCTTCGGCGCCTCGGACCTTCACTAACGTCATGGAGAGCTTCAGGAAACGCTCTTCGTTTCCTTTTATCCATCTTCCCTGGGGAAGAGGGTGTCCTCCTCGGCTATAGGGAGGTGAATCAAACTGGCCATCGCATTGGCCTATGAGGTTCAGCACCTTCTGGTGCCCCAGGGCATCACAGCACACTCCACCAGGAGTGCGGCTACCTCGGCGGCCTGGGCCACATGCGCCTATTGTGGAGATTTGCATGGCTCCTATGTGGGTGTTCCCATCTCCCTTTATCAGACACTACAGGTTAGACACGTTTGCATCGGCTGATGCAGTGTTTGGTCATAGGATGTTACAACAGGTGATAGCGCATGAGGAGCTCAGGACCAATAGTTCCCCCCCCCTCCGAGGGACGTTAACTTGGGATGTCCCAATCCTGGCTAATCCTGCAAAATTCCTCCAGAAAATGACGGTCTTACCTGAACTGTTGTTTTAGGAAGTTTTGCAGGATTAGCCAGGTTCCCGCCCTAGCGTTGGTCCAGGGGTTGGGGTAGTTCAGGGAGTAGGGTGTGTTCCCTTATGACTTGTTTTCAGGTGTTTTGCAGTGGGCTTGACTCGTTGAAACTGGGAATCAGAAGTGAGCACAGAGGCGTGTCTTCAATTTTAACTCTGTCTCGAGGCCAATTGGACATCACAATACCCAATTCTGGCTAATCCTGCAAAGCCTCCTAAAACAATAGTTCAGGTATGGCCAACTGTCATTTTGGGTGGAAAAAGCCTATTTAATGTAGAAAAATCTCACTGTCTTATGTGATGGTCCTCTGATCCCTGAAACATCATTCTAAGGACCATAGCATGTGTAGAGTTGCTCTAATGTAAGAGGAATATCACAGCTCCTACTCCTTTCTACCCAAGACTTCCTATTTTTGAAGTTGACAGTCTGTGATCATGGAAGCCATACTGTATGTGGATATAGCAGAGCAATGAAGGCTGAGGATTCTACCACAATGGAAACGATTGTTGTTGTTGTTGTACTAAAGGAAAAATGTCAGGAGAGGCAGAACGTAGCTCCTTCAGCCAGTAGGGCTTCTGGATAGACAGCTCTGGTGTTGATTCTGGGATCTGTTGGAGCCACTCTTGCAGCTTAGGAGTCACAGCCCCAAGTGCTTCTACCACTGAGACCACCTTGGCTTTTACTTCCCACATCCTCTCCAGTTTCTCCTTCAGCCCCTGGTACTTCTCCAGGTTCTCATAGCAATAAGCAGTTAGATTTATATACTGCCCATAGTGTTTTTCAGCACTCGCTGGGTGGTTCACAATGTCAGCATATTGTCCCCAACGATCTGGGTCCTTATTTTACCGAACTCAAAAGGATGGAAGGCTGGGTCAACCTTAAGCCCCCTCCGGATCAAACTCCAGGCTGTGGGCAGATTTTGCCTGCAATACTGCACCTAACCTCTTTTCCACCAAGGCTCGTACTCTTCCTTCCTGATATTGCTGTCACTTGTCACTGCTGTATCTATCACCACCATTCCTTGTCTACCACCACGATGTCTGGTTGATTGGCTATCACCTGCTTGTCTTGTCTGATCTGGAAGTTGCACAAGCTTTTAGCTTTCTTATTCTCCATGATCTTCTGTGAGATCTTACATCTGGACTTAAGAGGATCCAGCCCATATTCCATGCAGATATTCCTATATACAATGCCAGCTGGTTGCATTAGTTGTGCCATTCAGAAGATGCCAATAGAGCACTCACAAACCTGACTATCATGATACGCACACACCATGAATTACCGTATTTTTCGGAATATAAGACACCTTTTCCCCTCAAAAAAGAGGCTGAAAATCTGGGTGCGTCTTATACACTGAATACAGCATTTTTTTTGCCTCCCTTCACCAAAATGGCCGTGCATATCTTGTAGGAGGCTTTCAGAGAACTCCTGGGGGCTGGGGAGGGCAGAAATGAGCAAATACTGGGCCGTTTTTTGCTCAATTTTGCACCCCCAGCCCCCAGGAGCACTCTACAAGCCTCCCAAAGGCTATTTATGCCCTTTGGGGGGGGGGGGGAACGGGTCCGTTTTCGCGAAAAACAGGCCATTTTTGGGGAGGTTTGCAGAGTGCAAAAGCTTTTTTTTTAAAAAAAAAATTGCCTCTTAAAAACCTTGGTGCCTCTTATACTCCAGTGTGTCTTTAACTCCGAAAAATACAGTAGTTTCTTGTGGTCTCCATTCTCAGTCTAATCTCAGTGCTACTTTTTTGCTGCTAGTTTATATTATGTGTATGTATCACAGATAACTGAATATATTGAAGACATACCAGTACAATTTCATACTATTAGAAAAATATTTAGAAGAGATGTTATTAACCTATTTGTTAATGTGATAATAATGAGCAATTTCGTTGGTGCAATTAATGGATCAAAGGCAATTCCAGGAAGGCAATTATATTTACAGTAATATTGATTGAGTACATTCACTTTCAAGCAGGATGTCCTTTGAGAATGAATAGTTCCAGGAAGAGTGTATGCAATGTGCTTTTGTTCCACCAGTACTCTGCCCATGTGCCCTGCTTAGCTATTCCCCTATGGCTTGTAAGATGCCCTTTGTATTTAGTAATAAGCTAAAACACTTTATCCCTTAGGAGAAAATCATGCCAAGAAAGTAAAGCCTCCTACAGTCTTTTTGTTGACATGTCGCCTTAAAGCTCTTTTGCAATTCTGTGTGTCCTGAGGGTTTAAAGTGTTTTAAGAAAATCATCACGTGCTACTAAAAAAAACCAAATGTATAAGCTGGAGTTCCCTAAGTCTTTGGAAAATAAAAGCTGGTACCCCATTAACATTTACTGCAGTCTTCTTTGCCCTTCACTCTAGCAGCAATTCTGCCGAGTGTCATTCTGGAGAAGTTAATAGACTACTAAAAGAAAACTCAACACACAGGTAAGAAAGATACTGCAATTCAATTTAATTTAATGAAGTTGATTTCCAAGGTCAAGAAAAATTTCATTCAGGAGCTAAATTGAACTGTTTCTCCGATAACAAGATAATATCTGTTCATTACAGAAATTTAAATTGTAATGTGTTAAGTAATCAGATCATCTGAGCAGAAAAATATAATATGAAGGTAAGATTCATTTCTCATTGCCATCCCTTGCTTATATTACAAATCTTTTATAATATTACTTTGTATTTTTGTCCTGGTGTTTTGCATATTTTAATTGTAACATCAATCTCTTAAAAATTAAATATCATTCTTTTTACATAGGACTTGCATATAATTACACAATTCTTTTGTAGTTGGACATTCAGTTTACAATAAAATTCAAGTTATTGTGAGAGAAGCTTAATAGTTAACGGCAGGGAATTAAATATTAAAATCCTAAGAATCCAAGGATTTAGAATCATTTAGAATTTAGTTAATAGGTTCTGTTGAAAAAGGTACTTTTAAGAAAATGAATTCAGGATTGGAGTATGATTTAAATAATTTAAATTGATTATTTGTCAGGTTAACTTAGGTAAGTTAATATATATTACATAAGATCAAAGCAAAAAGTAGAAAAGAGTTTAAACAATAGTTTAGACCAGAAAAGTAATGCCACAGGCAAACTATTTTCTGGTACAAGATAATTTGTTTCCCACAATTGTGTAATTAACAAAAAGAATTTTCTGTACCAATTGGCATAGTTAAATTACATGTTTTTAAACAGTGATTAATACATATACTGAATAATTTTTAATGCTTTCTGCTTTGGAAAAATAAAATATGAACACTTTTCTGGAAACCAAATTGTGACCTACAGTCAGAAATATCCTTGCATTTCCCAATAAAACAAAATTACTAATTCCATGCAACTACAATTTACAGTTAAATTTTTCAGAGGTGGAATTTCATCTTAGAGTTTATCAATGTCAACAGATGCAAAAAAAAAAAATCTGGAAAATGATTATTAGTGAGAAAGACCCATTTATATGACATTGCACATGTTGAATTTAAAAATAATTATATAAAAATTAAGGCATAGCGTGATTAAATCTCTTATCTTTGGACAGAAAAAAATATGTAGGCCCATTGGTTAGGGGTTATGGTACTCTGTAATATGTAATGTTGCAGCAGTGCTTCTATTACTTTTTGTTTGTTTCTTAGGAGTGTTGCATAGGTAAAGAATATTGCACACAGTAGCATATTTTTACTTTGCTGGGGCAGGGCAGAGGGGTGGCATAGTAATTAATCTCCAGAGATATGCTGAATAGATCCTACTATAGATCAATAAGCTGGGTAAGAATTTCACTGACCTAGTTGTACAAACATTCAATATAGAAGACAATCCAGTCAGATTGCTTATAAATTATTGCTAAATTTAAATCCTTTATTGTTAGTTTTGGAAATTCTAAAAGCTCAGAAATACTGTTGTCAATAGTAAAATAAACAATCACTGAAGTGACTGAACCTTTGTGTTTGAAGTTTGAGAATAAAGCTTAAATCTGCTACCCAGATAGTGAAAAAATGTTTTGCGGAAGTTAAAAGGAATAGATACTATATAAATACAGTCTGCCCGTCTACTGTGTTCTGTTGCAGGCCACAAATATAGCAGCTTTGAGAAACATGGAGAAGCTGAATTTTACGTGTGCCATCCTCTATTTCAAATTATTTCACAGATCAGAAAGTAGACAGATCATGAAATGTACAATAAGCTGCATGTTTTGTAGGGGAAATCTTACTCAAAGCCAAATCAAGCAGGCTTAGATATTATTGTAGCAGGTTTGATGCCACCTGTATCTCTGCTGCTAGTTTCTCTTGAGCACCCTTGTAGATTCTATGCTAAAACACAGAGCCATGCACGTGAATAATAGAAATAAAATTGCAAGAGCCAAGAATTAGCTCCTAGACGTTTGGTTGGGATGAGGCCACTTAAGAAATCCACGTAATGATCCCTTTTCAGGTTTAATTGCTAGCTTTATAATAGATTTACTAGTTTCCCTCACCTGTTTTGTCCTTCAGTTCCTTTTCATACCAGAAACCACATTCAGAAACAGCATAGTTAGAAATGGTATTTAGAGCATACATGTGCATATTGCATGCACTGTTCTCACAGTGTTATATTGTAGTCATAAAGCCCCATCCAAATCAGTTTTAGATGGATGTTGACATGGATTAAATAGCACAAATCTTTGTAGTTAAAGTAATATGTAACTTTGGTAATCAAATGATACAGCCCACTTTTTCTGACAGGATATTGCATTTATGAGTATTTAGTTCAGTGTTTCTCAAACTTGGCGACTTTAAGTCCTGTGGACTTCAACTCCCAGAATTCCCCAGCCAGCTCTGCTGGCTGGGGGATTCTGGGAGTTGAAGTCCACAGGACTTAAAGTCGCCAAGTTTGAGAAACACTGATTTAGTTTGTTTTGTTCTTTGGTTCTGATGAACTAGAGCTAGCCTATACTTAGTGGACTATATATCAGCTAAACAAGCTTCAGTGATAGCATAAGTGCAAGGATTTTGGTTTTCCCTTTTTTCCTTTATCTCTGATTTTGCTTCTGATGGTTATTCACAAGATTTAGATTTTGCTATGCATATCCATATTTGTGCAAAATTCCATAAAGGAATTTGAACTGGGTGTGTATCACTTTAAAGCCGCAGCCCAAAATCTAATAGCTTTGGCCTAAAATAGACTCATTGTCTGGAATGATGACCTAAAATGGACAATATGAATAAATCAAAGTCTGGTTTGGCTATTGCATTTTTGTAGATTTAATAGTTCATCAGACATCTGTTCAAACTACACAGACCATTCGACATGGAAAATATAGATATATGTATGCAAATATATGCTAGTATATCTATGATTAGAAATTTAATTGTTCAGAAGATATTCAGAAATTATAAAAGAAAAAAAAAGCTGTCTAAAAAATAAGGCTAGTGATACATATTTTTAAAAGCTCTATTTAAGATTGTGTTTAGCAAAGAGGCAAAATTAACTTGTTCAGAGGTAAGCTAATAGTTTAGTCTTAAACCTCCTTTTCTGCAAGTACACCAGGAGGTAAAATATCAGCTTGGGGCAAGAACCTATAATTTACACAAACTCTATGCTTCGCTATGTAATTGAAGGCACATAGCATGCCTGATGATTCATCCTTCAATAACAAATATAGCAAATATAGAGAAAAATGGAGAAGCTGAACTTTACGTGTGCCATCCTCTACTTCAAGTTACCTATTTCGCAGATCAGAAAGTAGAAAGTAGACAGATCATGAAATGTACAATAGGCTGCATGTATTGTAAGGGAAATCTTACTTTTACTTATTCTTAATCTTACTTAGGAGTCTCATTAAAATAATTATGTTTCTCGGGGGGGGGGGGTGTCTGTGTGTGTGTGAAGTTGTGTCTTGCTTGTGGTTGAAGGAAGCTCAGCATATTAGTGCTTGAAAATATCTGATTTACAAATTACGAAGAGCCACAAAGGATGCCCAGTATCCCATACTGGTTCCCACCCCCATCTGCCTTAGGCTGTTCCTTAGCATTTGAATGTTTGATACATTCTGCTTTTGTGAGCTTTACAGGAATAAAAAATTTGATAGACATTCTGTTCCTCAGTGGTATGACAACAAGGATCAGAAGCTAGTGGTCATGCCAGTTTCCTAACAACAAAACATTGCAATCTTTGTAGGTCTTCTCATCTGTTGACTAATTGTTCTGGAGGCAGTTGAATTAAACCCAAAAGGAGGAGAGGAAACATTTACCGAAGAGGCAGAAATACATAGAAGATGTCTATGATCAGTTCTTTGCCATTTTTCAAATCCTCTTATCTCAGATCTTCACAAAACTCCCTTAGGAGCCAGCGTCGACACACTCTTCCTGCAAGCGAATTCCGGTGTCTCACACCTGAAGATGCCATTGGAGTGTTTGAAATTGAGAGAGAAGGTAAAATCCATTTCTTGTGTTTAATCTTATGAAAGTCATGTTCATGATATGGAAGAACTGTATTGTATTAATGGGCTTTGAATAAGATAATTACACACTGGTGTGTGAGTGAGTGTGTGATACAAAGAAAAGCAAGGAAGCAATAGTATGATATAGTACGTAAGCTGCAGCCAGTGCAATAAAGCAGAATTTCATCTTTCTTGCACTTTTTCTCCAAATACTTTTATCAAGCATGGCACACTATTGTTATCTTCCATGTTCCCAAATGCTGAGAAGTCAAAGCATACTAGCTTGTAGGAAGACAAAACAACACACAGTATCTCTAAATTCAAAAAGAGAACTGGTTTAGTGTATTGGTGAAAGGTGAGATGATGAGTTCTAATTCTACGTTAAACTAGCTGGGTGACTTTGTGCCAATCTGTCTCAGCTCTAGGAAGCTCTAGGAAGCAAGCAATGATAATCCACTTCTGAAAATGCTGCCAAAAAAATGGCAGGGAGTCATCCAGTCAATCACCAGGAGTTAACAGATATGAAAGCACCCCTCTCCCCAAAAAAACAAATAAAAGAAAATATTATAATAAATATGGAATTATTGGGGGGGAAATACCACTCTAAAGATTAATCTGAAGTATTAGAAAAGCCAAGGTTTGAAAAGACAGTGACAGTAAAATACTGTATATTCAGAATTTCATCAGAATTCCAGCCATAATATAATATAATATGTTATTGATAGTTAAATTAACAGGGCACCAATAAAAACTGCATCATGCCTTATGTATAAGTTTTGATACAGTTAGACACTATTGTATTCAAAAAGATAAAAATCAAACTCTTTATTTTCTAAGCAGTAAGCAGAAACTGAATAGAACAGCATCTCCCTCAACTAGAATAGAATAGAATTCTTTATTGGCCAAGTGTGATTGGAAACACAAGGAATTTGTCTTTGGTGCATATGTTTTCAGTATACATAAAAAGACAAGATACATTCGTCAAGAATCATAAGGTAGTCACAGGGTAGAAATAAGCAATCAGGAAACAATATCAATGTAAATCGTAAGGATACAAGCAACAAAGTTACAGTCCTGCAGTCATAAGTGGGAGGAGATGGGTGATAGGAACGATCAGAAGAGAAGATGCAATTGGATCATGCATAGAGGGGAAGAATTCTGCTGGCTCACTACAGAGAGAACATTTCTTTTCCCAGTTCTAAATTTTGCAGATGGCAGCAGTTCTATAATTAATCCATGTATGTTCCATATTTTACCAAACACCCCCCCCCCTTTTGTATTTCCTAGAGACAGACCGGTAGAGGCATATATGATGAAACTGATTTTTTTCATAGATAGTCTGGGATTTTCAGCTAAACCTGAACATTCGTGAACATAAATGTGGCATTTGAAATATAATAATTTCAGGAATAGTAATTAGGCTAAAGATTAATTCAGTTTCCAAAAATGTACGACTTTATGCATTTGAATGCTTATCTGCAAACTCTGCCTGTAATTGCCTGGCATAGTTAATAAAAGAAAGCCCATTGGGATGAAAGGCATGCTAAATCCCCTCATAGAAAACCTTGTAATAAGAAGAAACCAGATTGGATTAGTGAAATCTCAGTTTGCAAGACTCAGGAGTTTGTCAGATTCATCCTCTTACCTAGTTTCATTTTTTTTTCTTGGGCAGGGCCAATATTTTCCTAGTTTTTTGGAAATTTAATCTTACTGTAATCAGCAGGACAAAATTAAACATCTCCATTTCTTCTTCCCTCAAGCCTTTATTTCAGTGTCAGAAGATTGCCCCCTCCACCTGGATGAGATTCGACATTTTCTTAACCTATGTCCTGAGTTGTCACTTGGCTTGTTTGAGGAAGGCCAACTAGTTGCTTTCATTATTGGCTCCCTCTGGGACCAGGAAAGACTCAGCCAGGTAAGCCAAATATGTCTTTGTTATTTTATACAGTATTTGGGAAAGAATAAATGAGAACGGAATATGAACCCAATTTTTTAAAAGAAATAATTCAGCATCTCTTATTACTAACGAGGGAGGAATAGTAGGTATGTAGGTAGATAGATATAATTACAAATACATACGCAGCCATCTGTGCCCTAAACACTTAGAAAATATGCTCCTATTTATATACAATTGCATTTTTGTACACTTCCAGACACTATTTTGTTGTTAAATAAGCAGAAACCCTTCAGATAATCCGAAGAGCAGTATTTCACATTTTTGCACCTATGAGCAAACTGCTGAATGACTTGTTCCTTGCATGCCTCCCATTCCAAAATATATATTAATGCACATACAATGTGACGCTGAAAGATTGCTGCGTTTTCATAAACATGCAGCACAATAATCACATTGGATTAGACTACATTTAGTTAGAAATTAGTAGTCAAAAGAGCTTTACAGAATTTTGACATAATTTCAAATTATCCAAAATGAGCTATGGGAGAATAGGTTTGTTGTAATGCAGTAGGCTTTGTTTCATCAAGGCCAGCTTCCGGACAACTTTTTCTGGAACAAAAATGTGAGCAGGTTCAGACTTGGTTAGTACTTGGGTGGAATCAGGGACTCCCAGAGCTGTAGACAAAACTGAGAAGTTGAAGAAAACATTGGAAGTAGACAATGGCCAATTATGGTCCTATTGTTGTCAAGGAAATCACATGGATGTGTCCAAGACATCACAAGATGTTTAGCTCATCTATAGTGTAGCTTTGATTTATTCAATAAGTTTATGGAAACTGGGCAACATAGATTGAGAATGCAAACATCCTATTCTGAAATTACTGGATTTGTTGAAGTCATAGCTCACCTCTGCAAAGGTTTTTTTAAAAATACATTGTGTGAATAAATAAATGGTATGATTCTTACTGAGAGACCAATGATCCAATGATCTGGTAATACAAACATTTTGATAAGAATATCGTTGTCAACAGGAGGAAATTCAAAAGCTAATCACTAAAAAGCAGTTTCTTCTCTCTTCTCTCATGGCAGGGTGCACTGACACTACACAAGCCTGATGGTACCATAGTCCACATACATGTTCTGGCAGTACATTGCACTTTCCGCCAGCAAGGCAAAGGATCTATCTTGATGTGGCGCTACCTACAGTACCTATGCTCTTTGCCCTATGTGCGTCGAGCCACACTGATGTGTGAGGACTTTCTCATTCCCTTTTATACCAAGTGTGGTTTTAAAGTGCTAGGCCCCTGTGAGATCACTATTGGTTCATTAAATTTCATTGAGATGAACTGCGCTATTCGGGCTCATGCATTTATGCGCAGAAATAGTGGCTGCTGAGATATTTCCCCTTGTTAATTTCCAACTATCTGGTTAGAAAACAAAATAATATCTGCTGTGATTCTCACTCCTTCAGAGGGAGCTGAAGTCTAATGAATCCAGGAAGTGCTGAAAGGCAAGACCTTGGTTGTCCATGAGTATAAGAGCCTTCTGATTCAGCAGTATCCAGTGAGTTAACCTACTCAGTCTGAAAAGGAAGTACTGATAGATCCCACCCTTTGAAAGTTTTGCCATCGTTACTACATGATCAGTGGTGGGTTCCTGCTGGATCGCACCGGATCGCGCGCGCTCCCTTTCAGCGCTCCACCTGGCTTGCGCGCTCCCTTTCAGCGCTCCACCTGGCTTGCGCGCTCCCTTTCAGCGCTCCACCTGGCTCTCGCGCTCCCTTCCGGCGCTGAAACCGGAAGTACAGTCTTGCCCCGCCCCTGGCGAAGCAACGACGCCTGCCTGCGCTCCACCAGCTCGGCTGGGAACGGAGATGTTTCCTCAGCGGAGCGGAGCGCTGTTCAGGCGCTCTGCTCCGCTGAGGAAACATCTCCGTTCCCAGCCGAGCTGGTGGAGCGCAGACAGGCGTCGTTGCTTCGCCAGGGCCGGGCAAAACTGTACTTCCGGTTTCAGCGCCGGAAGGGAGCGCGAGAGCCAGGTGGAGCGCTGAAAGGGAGCGCGCAAGCCAGGTGGAGCGCTGAAAGGGAGCGCGCAAGCCAGGTGGAGCGCTGAAAGGGAGCGCGCAAGCCAGGTGGAGCGCTGAAAGGGAGCGCGCGCGATCCGGTGCGATCCGGGAGGAACCCACCACTGTACATGATGCTTAAAAGATCTACAAGTGATAATGCACTGTAAGCTGCTACAGTCATTCAATTGTAAGATAAGAAGAATGTAAAGATTATAAGCAAGGCTGCCTTTAAAAATTATAGCTAAGCCTCAGACATCTTTCTTGTGTCTTGCACTGGTCAAATTCTCACATGAGGGTAAAGCTGTAATTAACTTTAGCATGTTATTGTTTAGTTTGATGTGAGAACTAGACCATTTTGTATTGAGTAAACCATGTGGAAAAAAAGTTAGGTGAGCACTGTGTGAACATAATGACTGTAAAATAGAATGTCAAGGCAGCCTCCATCAGTAACCAAGAAAGAAACCACTCAACTCCATATTTCAGAATTAAGAGTATTTTTACTGGTTATAAGTAGATAGCAGCTAAGCAAAGCAAGATCTGAGGCAAAAGTGTGCGTAATCATAGATATCAATATGTGACCCAACTCCCTCCCCCTAGTAACCCCATCCCCCAGTCCAAGGTACAGGTGTCATGTGGGCTGCAGCTTCAAAACTCATCATCAGGTTGGTATGCCTTGTTGGGTTGGTACGCCAGTTGGCCTTGGCGGCAATTCCATTATCTACAGCATGCGCAGTAGATGGTGAGAAAACCACTCCCTTCTTCATTTACTCCTGTGCTTAAGCTTCCCCTCCCAAATACCATGTTATCTCCCCCTCTCCCCGTTTCAATGGCAGCCGAAAGCAAGCAGCAAAGCAGAGGCTGACATTGAATAAGGAATAATGCAATAATTAATTTTCTCAAATTAAAACCATGAAGGCAGCAAAACATGATAGCTGCTTGCAGTTCTAACTACTAAAATTTTGTAGTAAGTTACGAGTATTGCAGAAAGTCATTATATATTATGCATTTTGTCATTCATGTATCATTCAGTAATAACAACAGCTCTATTTACAAGAGGAGTTCAACTGTACTTTGAATTCATAAAATTGATTACTTTCAGTTTCATAGTCTTCAAGTAACTAAGTATATTTATATAAAACTTACTGTAAGTTATTCCTTTTTGTTCATTGGAGAGCAATTCTATACCTTGTTATAGTGGTTGGCTTTATGTAAAGGTATGAAACTTCATGTTTTATAAATATATGCTGCCTTAGCATTAAAGCCATGACAGACTTCCTTCCGAGCAGAATTCCTATAAATACTTCATCATTTAATTGTCCCTTAAAGCATATGATGTGCATTGAATTCTACCCGTGAAGATCCCCTTGACACAGTATGGAAAAGAAAATACAGTTGCAAGAAAAAGAATGTGAACCCCTTGGGATTACGTGGAGTTTTGCATGAATTGGTCATAAAATGTGCTCTGAACTTCATCTAAGTCACAACAATAGTAAAACACAGTCTGCTGAAAATAATACTACACAAACATTAGGTGTTGCCATGGTTTAATTGAACATAACATGTAAACATTCACAGTGCAAGGAGGAAAAAGTATGCGAGCCCCTAGCCTAATGACTCCTCCAAAAGCTAATTGGAGACAGGAGTGAGCCAACCTTGACTCCAATCAGTGTGATGATATTGGATGTGTTGCTGACAGCTGTCTTGCCCTTTAAAAACACACACCTGTTTTGGGTTTACTGGTTTCAAGAAGCACTTCTGATGTGAACCATGCCTCGCAGAAAAGAGCTCTCAGAAGACCTACGATCAAGAATTGTTGACTTGCATGAAGCTGGAAAGGGTTACAAAAGTATCTCCAAAAGCCTTGATGCTCATGTGTCCACGGTAAGACAGACTGTCTACAAATGGAGAAAGTTTAGCACTGTTGCTACTCTCCCTAGGCATGGTCGTCCTGTAAAAATGACTGCAAGAGCACAGCGCAGAATGCTTCATGAGGTAAAGAAGAATCCTAGTGTCAGCTAAAGACCTACAGAAATCTCTGGCACATGCTAACATTTTTGTTGACACATCTACAATAAGGAAAACATTAAACAAGAATGGAGTACATGGGAGGACACCACGGAGAAAGCCATTGGGAGAAAGCCATTGCTGTCCAAAAAAAATATTGCAGCACGTTTGAAGTTTGCAAAAGAGCACCTGGATGCTCCACAGCACTACTGGCAAAATATACTGTGGACAGATGAAACCAAAATTGAGTTGTTTGGGAAAAACACACAACACTATGTGTGGAGAAAAAAAAGCACAGCACATCAACATCAAAACGTCATCCCCACTGTAAAACATGGCAGAGGGAGCATCATGGTTTGGGGCTGCTTTGCTGCCTCAGGGCCTGGACGGATTGTTGTCATTGATGGGAAAATGAAGACATTTTGCAGGAAAACGTACGACCATCTGTCTGCCAACTGAAGCTCCGCAGAAGTTGGGTGATGCAACAGGACAATGACCCAAAGCATGCAAGTAATTCAGCAAAAAAAAAATGGCTTCAACAGCACAGAATACGCCTTCTGGAGTGGCCCAGTCAGAGTCCTGACCTCAACCCGATTGAAATGCTGTGGCATGACCTTAAGAGAGCGATTCACATTAGACATCCCAAGAATATTGCTACACTGAAACAGTTTTGTGAAGAGGAGTGGTCCAAAATTACTCCAGATCGTTGTGCAGGTCTGATCTGCAACTACAGGAAACGTTTGGTTGAGGTTATTGCTGCCAAAGGAGGGTCAGCCAGTTATTAAGTCCAACGGTTCACATACATTTTCCTCCCTGCACTGTGAATGTTTACATGTTATGTTCAATTAAACCATGGCAACATATAATGTTTGTGTAGTATTATTTTCAGCAGACTGTGTTTTACTATTGTTGTGATTTAGATGACGTTCAGAGCACATTTTATGACCAATTCATGCAAAACTCCACGTAATCCCAAGGGGTTCACATACTTTTTCTTGCAACTGTAGATGTACAATTGCTTTTATTTGTTTAAGTATATATGTATGGCATTGTTCAGTCCATCTGTTGTGAGTAAAGGGGCATCTTTGTGTGTATACATTTTTCAATTAAAGCCAGATCATTATCTATTTGCCTGCCATCCTGTTGATTTTAGAAAACCAGTTTCAACTTTTTATCTGTAAAAATGAGATTGATAAGCCTGAACGCTAGAGATTAGGCAATGGAATAAAGCAAGGGTCATTCTGTTAAACCATCTATTCAGCAGGAATGCTACTGATTTGTATGATATAGGTAGTCCTCCACTTCAGGCTGTTCATATAACAATGGTTCAAAGTTACGGTGGCCTTGGAAAAAGTGACTTACAACCTTTACTTGTACTTAACCGCAGTAACACTAACTTGGTGATTCCTTTAACCACCACTGTAAAAATTGTCTGATTCTGACTCAATTTATGATGAAAATTCCAATCCCAATTGTGCTCGTAAGTTGAGGCCTACCTGTATAAGTCATAGTACATGATTGCCACTACAGTGATAGAAAGATATTATTTTCCAATGTAGCACAAGCCACAAATCAGAGGTTTGCAAAACATTTTGAGTTCCAAGGGGGGAGGGGAGATATTCCACAGTTGAAATGGCCATAATTTTAATATAGGTCAGAATACTTTCTACCATTGTTTGCATTTAAATTTTTTAACTATAATCAGATATATGCATGGGCATTTTCTGGTCTACTTACCACAATTGCAGTAGAAATAAAAGCTGAGCAAAGGAGGAAGTTAGGCATTCTGCCTTCCTTATGAACAGAGCAGATGTTTGTTTGTTTGTTTTTATTAGTGTGGGACTGGGAAAAGGCTCCTTTACTAATGCAGTGTAAGCCTATCTACTCAAAGTAAGCATTGCTAAATTCAATGACATTAGCTACACTGTTTAGAGCTACAAATTTATAGCCCATTGTGTATAATCAATGACTAATTATAAGGAAGTAGTTGCACATTTGAATTCATTACTTGGTCAGCCTTGTGCATAAGAAAATGTTAAAGTTCTTGCCACTGAATAAGGAAGCATTCTCCAAATGTTATTGCGTGTGCCATTCACCACTTGTCAGATCAGCAATAAATGTCTTTTTTTCCTGGTCTTGGTCTTTTTCCCTCTTCCTATACAATGATGTAATCAATCAGACTATGACACTTACTGAGAAGTTATTTTATACAATACAACCAGGTTGAGATTGTGATTGGAGGTGATGGCAAAAGATGAATTAACTTCCATTACTCGGGTCACTCCACAGGTACACAATACAGATAATGAACAAGATTCCAAGAGTAAGAACACTTCAAAAAATTACTAATCAAGACAGTACATCCTGAAAGGCAGCCACAAGGCTTTGCGAGACATATTGTATTGTCATGGCACTTTTGTGCAGATACGTGTCAATCCAAGATTTGCAAGGAACAGAAGTGCAGTGCTAGAGGAATGGCAAGCTTTAACCAATTTTGGGAGCAAGTGGGATACAGGGGTTAAGCATTAAAATTAATATACTTTGGATGCAAAGAAATAATTACCAAAACTACCTTTAATGAAAAGTAGATAAACAGTGTCAACTGGGACACATTGTTCAGTTTCATCAGAGGAACAGTCTAATATTTACACATTAGCAACAATAATTATAGAAAAATATTCTCAATCAAAGGCTCTAATAAATTACTACTTAGAGCATGGCAAGATTTTGGAATGCTTTGTTGCTCAGGGCAAAACAATGAGTCAGAATTCTAAATTAACTGTGCTATGTAGCTACAGCATGTTCTCTGGGAAGAAGAACCTCCAGCTTCAATACTTCTAATTGAGGGTTAGAAATACATACGCACAAAAACATATATATATATACTCCATAGAATTTAAACTCATTTATTTTTACCAAAAATATTTTTTTACACTTTCTCATTTTGTCACTAGAGAATCTGATTACCTTCCTTTCCCTTTTAGAAAGAGGTTATACTTCAAGTGTTCTTTAAAAGAAATTCCAGGTTGCTGCGTTATCAACCCAATGTAAATATTGGAATAACTACCCGCATTTCTTACTGAGGACAAGGTGCCTTTAAAAGCAATGTTCTTGGTCAAAATGTGTTTGACCCTAGTGACATACAGAGATTGTGAACGTAAAACAAGAATCTGCATATAAAAATGCCCCTTGTACAAAAAGATGGGGTTTATTTTCACAGTACAATTCCTAGTACCATAAAAAGGCACTAAGGCAGGGAGGACTGCCACAAGGTCCAAGCACCATATTGCGCCAAAAGGCACTAGGAAAGGAACCCCAAACCAGGATTTGCATAAAAAGGAGTGATTTCAAGTAGGAAAACATAGAAACTGGCAGATAGTCAATGGAAGCAATTCAACAGGATGTCCATAGCTAATAATCTTTGAAAGTCATTGTCTGGCTGAAAGTCATTGTCCATCTCACAGCCCAATCAGCCCCACAGATGAAGGACGTCTTTGGATTCTTTGCCAGTTCCTCAAAAGAAACTTGACCTCGAAGACTGAGCTCATGTCTGGGAGGGATCTCGGGAACAAAGCTTTACAGACTGCCTTCTGATGCAAGGCACACAAGTGGGAAATGTTCTGATAACAGCCCCTGATTTATACTCGTAACCCTCCTGGTAATGGTTAATTGATGTTTAGGATTGCCATAGAGTTTCACCTAGTTATATTTTACCTCACAAAAGATGGCAGGGACTACCCACTTGCTCAGCTTCAGCTCTTGGTGCAGGCTGTTTCATGAATGATACTTAAAAATTCCAAATAGGAAACTGGAAATGAAGATGTTCTGCTTTATACAGGCATAGCTGCCTCTGTCCTTGTTCCTCAAAATCCTTTCCACTAAATCCACTTAATGCTTCATTGGTGCAAGGTCCGGTCCAAGTCATACTTCTCACAAAACTTGGTTGTGAAAGGCAAGCAGGTTAGATACTCAGTCCAGTGCCAATTAATGGGATACACATACAGCCAGATCACAAGAGAGGCAAACAAACCAACGAAGATCAGTAGGGAGACAATGATAATCACCCGTTTGCGATATTTGTCTGCAGTACCAAAAGTGATATAGGGCAGGAAGGCAAAAGAAAGTAATAGGCCACTGAGGAAACCAAATATATGTGCAATATTGTCGATCCATGGCAGAAGGCCACAGGCAAAGAGAAAAAGGACAATCCCAGAAAGATTTAAAAAAGCCTTCCAGGGATTCTCTAGGACCTGCCAGCTTTGGAACAGCTCCACAAAAAGGCAGGCTAATAAGCCAAACTGGGATCCTGCTGGGCCCACCTAGGATAGAAGGAAAAAAATAAATTAATTATAGCAGGATACCTTGATGAACAAAGAGACATTCCTCCCCACACACCACATTCACAAAAGCTAGCAGGTATTATAGCGCCAAAGTTTTGACAATTAGGATAGTTTCGAGTATTTTTCAGAAAATTGCCAAAAATTCTTATCCTACTATTGCTTCTGTCAGAACCATAACATAGTATGTTAATTAAGGGGCTTGAGCACACTTCAGAACTTGAACAACCAATCTTTTCCTGAAATAATTCTCTGATCTAGAAGAAGTCATCAAGCCAAGCAGTTTTTAACAACAATATTCCTCTGAAATGGTAGTTCAAATCTATCCACAATGTGAGAGCCAGAGATGATAGAGTTCAGTCTTTGGCAAGTAGGAGTTGATATAACATACATTCTCCATTGACTTTGTCAGAAATTCCCAAACGGTGATCCCATGACTTTTTGGTGCCACTGTTACTTTGAATGGTCACTAAATACACTATTGTAAGTCAAGGACTATTTGTATATAAACATGCCCAGTTTCTACATTTGCAAAAGAAAACTCAAATGCCAGAATATAGGAGAAAAGGACTATGCAACAGAACACTATAAATCATAGTTATCTTCTAGAGCCTAGACCAGTGATAGTGAACCTATGGCACGCGTGCTATGTAGCTACAGCATGTTCTCTGGGAAGAAGAACCTCCAGCTTCAATACTTCTAATTGAGGGTTAGAAATACATACGCACAAAAACATATATATATACTCCATAGAATTTAAACTCATTTATTTTTACCAAAAATATTTTTTTACACTTTCTCATTTTGTCACTAGAGAATCTGATTACCTTCCTTTCCCTTTTAGAAAGAGGTTATACTTCAAGTGTTCTTTAAAAGAAATTCCAGGTTGCTGCGTTATCAACCCAATGTAAATATTGGATAGTGAACCTATGGCACGCGTGCCATAGGTGGCATACAGACCCCTCTCTGCAATCATGCCAGCTGTCGCCCCAGCCCAGGTCCACTGTGCATGTGCCGGCCAGCTGGTCTTCGGGTCTCCGCTGGGCATGTGTGTGGGGGCGTGGTATATACAGGGGACACACGTGCGCATGTGGGGCATTTGCACTGGATTTTCGGGGTTCACACAAGTGCACATGCCCCCATGTCCTGTTTTGGGCCTGGAAGGCCTCCTGCACCAACCTGAAAGCCAAAATGGGGCATGGGGGTGCCACGTGAGACCTCCTGTGCTCTATTTTGGGCCTGGAAAGCCCCCTGCCTTAACCTGGAAGCCAAAAATGGGCAAGTGGGATGGGGTGCATGCACAAGGCAGAAGGGAGCATGCGCGGGGTGCACAGTGCATTGCATTTTGGGGGTTCATGTGTGCCATTCACGTGCGTACGCGCTTTGGGCACTTGGCACTAAAAAAGTTAGCCATCACTGGTCTAGACCATAAACTGAACCAAAGCCAATATGTGATGCAACTTCCAAAAAGAAAAAAAAACTGACAAACCCGTATCAATAGAAGTAAACTACAGAGTTCAAGGTAAGTAACTGTTCATCTCTAGTCTGCACTAGTCAGATTATACCTAGTTTACTTAGTCCAGCTCCGAGCAGCGGAGTTTAGAAAGGACATTGACAAACTAGAACAGGGCTTCCCAAAGGTTTTCCTTCATTACCCAAAGCCACTTACTTGATTTTTATCCAAGTTAAAAACAGTTTAAATCAATTTAAATGTCCCTGTTATGATTGGGGACTGGGTTTTTGTGCCATTACCCAAATAAAAATTACTTTTACCCAATTTGAAATAATTTACCCTGGTTTGAGATGCATTAATCTATAGCATGTCCAAAATAGTGTGACCAAGGGCCTTGAAAGAAAAAAAACAAGGAGCAGTTAGATATGTTGGATGTGTTTCACATGTTCTTTGCTACTTGTTTAAGCAGAGTCCATCTATCACCAATGCTGCTGTGGTAGATTTCTGAGATGGGTAGGGAGTTGAGCTCCAAGGCGCCTCCCAACCCTTATATTTAATTATTCATTCAGTATTCTAGGATGCAATACATGGGAGAAGTATTTATAATACAGTAGAAGGAGGCAGGAGTATTGGGTATATTTGCTGCGTTAAGTTATATATAAAGTAATAAACACATCAGACATGAAACTGTTGTGCAAAATCATGCGTCACCATGGATGAGGTATCACTGGTGGGCTGATGATAGCCAGTTATATATCTCCATCCTAGATGAAGTAAGTGATGCTGTGGGTGTTCTTTTGTGGTGCCTGAAGGGTGCGGGGGCCTGAATGGGGAACAACAGACTTCAGCTGAACCTTGGTAAGATCGAGTGGCTGCTGATGGGCTCCTCTGTGTGCAGGAGTTTATCATCTCCTGGACACACGGCTCCTGGTAAAGGAACCTGGTGGCAACCATGGTTACGAAGGCACAATTTTGTGTTGTGCACCAGTTACACCTTTTCCTGAATAGGGAAGTTCTCCAGTCAGTCACTCATGCCTTAGTCATCTCCTATTTGGATTTTTACAACATGGTCTACATGGGGGCTACCCCTGGAAAGTGTCCAGAAGCTTCACCTGGTATTGAATGTGGCCATGCAAATAGTTTTAGGTGCCCAAAGCAGGGCTGCATGTAACACCTTTGCTGTGTCAACTGCATTGGATGCTAGTTTGGTTCTGTCACTGCGTTAATTGGTTTGTTAGCTGTGCTGAGATTTATTGCGCAGGTCACAGTTCTTATCTGACAAATGATTTAGTGCGCATGCCTTCACATTCCTTCCTTAACTTTCTCTTCTGATCTTCCGTTCGCCTGCCAAGAAGGTGGGCAATATAGCTCTTGCCAAAATGTAATTAATTCAGTTAGCAACTTTTGTATTTTTATTTTCTTTTATATTAAAATGTTTTTATTAGATCTTGCTTCGGGTTTATTTTTGCTTGTCTTCAGAAGTATACTTCAGGAGAAAGCCACGATCCACACTTCATTAATTCAGGGTGGAACCTCCCCACTAACAGGTTCAAGGTGTTGGTTGTGACCAATAAAGCTCTACAGAACTATCTTCATCGCATTACATTGGCTCTTCCCACCTGGTCAGGCAGGGAAGATATGTTGCAAACTCAGTTAAAGAGAACTCCCCAGCTGGGGGAGTTCTCTAGAAAGAGAGCCTTCTCTGCCATTGCCCCTGCCCTGTGGAATATTCTCTCTCTCACACACACACACACACACAAACACACACCAGAGGTGAGGCAGGCCCCCCACTCTCCTAGACTTCTGAAACCAATAATTTCTGTGGCTTCCTCTGAGGTGCCCAGAGGAACATGTAGCTGTAGGCTGGCTAGTTCTCAAAAGCCCTCCCTTCACCTTTTAACTAATTTCAACAATGTTTAATCATCCTGGCCTCCTTTTAAATTTCTAAATTTTAAATTCTTATGTACTGTTTTTATATTTTAAGACAATTTTCTATTTTACTATGCACTGCCCAGAGTTCCTTTCTGATGGAGATGGGCAGTTCAAAAATGTGAAAAACAATGAATAAAATCAATAAAATTCGGATTAAAATCTAATAAAAATAAATTGACATGCCCCAACGAATTAGAACGCTAAAAGCCATACGCTCATGCCTAAGAGACAGAATGTCTGCTGAAGGACTTCTACCTTAAATTATGCCAGTTTTCAAATAAATTAAGGTGAGACATCATCATAATTTATCAGTTTAAAAGATGGGGACATTGTCATGATGCTGCAGTATCACTGCAGGAGGGATACACAGGGGTTATCCACGAGTTGGCACTTTGCTGCCTCATGTTCCCAACAAAGCAGCACCTGAGAAGCGGCTGATGCTGTTGAAGGGATTAGAGAAATGATCTCCTTTACAGCCTGTTAGAACTTCAGATTAGCCAACAATCTCTTACATCAGTCAAAAGGCATGGGTGAGAACAAAAACAGACCTGACACGTGCTGACCCGGCACATGGAGATAGAAAACTACTTTTAGGAGAACTTTTATCTTGTCTCAATTCTGCCTCACATAGAGAATAAGGCAGATCACCCATCTCCCTAGATCAATAAAATGAAACCTACCTATCTGTGCAAAATATTTGCTATCATCTTCTCACTGAAACAACTGCACCTTTTCCAGGATCAGAAAACAAAAGTAGCTACTTTAGTGAGTTGCCATGATCCTAAAAACAAAGATGGCTTCTTCAATGAGTTGTCAACAGGTGCTGCCTTTGTACTGTAAGACACCTTTTCAAAGTCAAATCTGAAGCACTTGCACAGCCCCAGGATTTTTATTTATTTAATAGAAAACATCATCAGATTAATCTCTTATACTTCAGTTTCAAGCCTTTAGATTAGGGGTGTCAAACTTGCATCATCAAATGACATATCGCGATTTTCCCCCCCCTTGCTTACCCGGGGGTGGGGGTGGCCAGTGCGTGACGCATCTGACCCGTGGCCATGAGTTTGACACCCCTGCCTTAGACTCTTCACAGTTATGAACAGGGACTACAATTTATTATGTGAGCCATCTCCTTAATACAAATCTTCTTCTAAAGATTCTGATTAGAGTTTGGCAAATATTCTTCACTGCAAAGCAAATTTTCATTTTTAAATAAAGAATACATGAAATGGAGGTGTCACGGGTACTATTCTACCATACTTTATACTAGCACTATGCAGTCTCTCATCTTTTGTTTCCAAACAACCAAATCATTTAGCACTTTATTTACGCTGTTTTGTTTCCTGAATTACACCCCACCCTTTCTTATGCTAGAGTTTTCATTTTAAACACATTCTGACAATTTTGCTTGAAAAATGAGCTGATGCGAAGTATAACTTCTAAAGTACTTCCCAACGTTTTGCAAACAACGAGCAATTGAGGCTTCTGTTTTTGCTCTGCCCTCAGATTACCTCTGTGTGCGTACCTGTGTGCGCATGCACATGAGAGGGCATCATCAGAGCAGGCGCATCTCTGTGCGTTTGCCCAGGTCAACAATCAACATTGCAGTGGATTGGAAAGGCTGCTGAGGCTCCCTCATTTCTGTGCTGGCTGTGGTTGAAGTGCATACAGACCAAAGGCTCTCAGTTGCAGGCTTGCAATTAGTATGTAAGAGTAGGCGTCCACTGGTCCAGAAAGCTATGCATCACATCTTGTATACTGTTTGGTTGCTTAGGGTACTAGGAAGGGAGGTGGAAAACCCAAGGGAAGGATTGTTTCCATCTGCTGGTGCAGCCTTTCAGTAAACCTTCTAGTCTTCTCCACTCCCTTTCAAATCAGCAGTCAAAGAAGCTGAATCAGCACTTCTTTTTGTTGCTGTATGTCAGCAGTGACATCATCCAATGCCCTCCGGCTTCCCACTCTGCTGCTGGGCCAGAAATCAGATGGCAGCTGGCCAGGCCAGCTGACTCATCAGCCACGTGCCAAGGAGGAAGTGGGGTGGGGATGAGACAAAGGGAAGACAGCTCCTGTGGTCAAAAGAATTTGGCAGAGGTGGGCCAAAAGCTGCTTAGTGCTCCTTCTGAAAACTTCCCCTAATGAATTTATTTCTCAGTAACAATTTCAAAGAGGTCTGGGGGTTTTTCAGACTAGAAAAGCAAAGGAACTCCAATTGACAGAATAAAATAAAAATGTAAATAGGGCACTTTCCCAGAACTGGAGGTCACATCTGAATGATCGCCAAGTTTTAAGTGCAAACAGATTCCTGACCACCCAAAACTAACAGATTACACTGTTCTTCCCTCATATGTTAGTTTTCTATATGCAGATTTGCATCAAAGGGGTATTTAAACGTTTGGTCCTTTTTAAAGACTGAAACCATATTATCTTAGACCTCATCGGTGATATTAATTTACTGAACCTATTAGAACTTGCTATGTTTGTGATTCACAGGTAGCTTTCCTATTTGTGTGATTTCTGTCTGCCAGAGGAGCTGTTGCCCTAGATTTTTTTTTCTTGCTAGTGCTAAAAAGCAACATGTTTGGCATTGAAGTCACTGAATCTTATGTTAAATAATGACCGAAGGCAAGCTTACATGAAAGCTAAAGGAAAGGAATGGGAGAATAGGAATGGGATAATACAACCTCAGCTGCAAGATCAAATGAAGAAGGGCACAACTAGTTTTACAAATAAACTTGTCATATTAAGAAAAATATTTTTAAAAAGATTTTAGAACAATCTATCTTTAGCAAGCTAACTAGGGTTACTTCTCTGATTAACACAAACCCGTATGGTATACGTGTCCTCTCATTTCCCTCCCACCAATGTTATTAAATTTAAAAGATTAAATGCAAGGTAATAAAAAGAAAGAAAACATTGAAAAATGAGGGAGGAGCTGAAAAGGGGAAAAAGTTAAAAAGGGATAAAAAAGGAAAACAGATACAAAAAGAATACATTCTCACTTTCTCCAGTATTTTATCCTTTTATATTTGTATCATCATAATAAATCTAATCATCAAATCAAAACTTTATTTACAACTTATTACAATCCTGACGTCATGACAACCTGAAGGCTGGAAACCGAAAAAAATTCCCCACTCAATAACACAATTCTTCCAGCAATATCACATGCTTTACAATTTATTTATTAATCACATTTCTATCCTGCCACAGCCACAGGGTTCTTAGTGGCTCACTAAGTCAGAAAATAGAATAAAATATTGAAACACAGGGTTAAGAGAAACAAAGCCCAAACATAGTGTATGGCATTAGCCCTTAAAGGTTCTCTGGATAAGCTCTGATTTATTTTTTATTTTTTGGAAGGGTTTGGAAGTGGCAGAGAAATATGCAATAGGACAGTGATGGCGAACCTATGGGACGCGTGCCACAAGTGGCACGCAGAGCCATTTGTCAGGGCACGCAAGGCGCTGCCCTGTCAGCAGGCCAGCGCACATGCATGCACTGGCCAGCTGAGTTCACCTTTTTGAAAGCCATTTTTAGCCCTCCCCAGGCTCCAGAGGCTTTATAGGAGCCTGGGGAGGGCGAAAGGAGCCTCCCCTGCCCCCCCCCCCCGAGGACCTCCGGAGGCTTCAGGGACCGTCCGGAGGCTTCCCTGATGCCTTCGGATCGCTTAAAACCACCCTCCGAGCAAACCGGAAGTGATTTCCGGGTTGCTCGGAGGGTCGTTTTAAGCGTTCCGAAGGCTTCAGGGACCATCCGGAGGCTTCCTTGATGCCTTCGGAGCGCTTAAAACCACCCTCCGAGCAAACCGGAAGTGACTTCCGGTTTGCTCGGAGGATCCTTTTGAGCGCTCCGAAGGCTTCAGAGACCGTCCGGACGGTCCCTGAAGCCTTCAGAACTCTTAAAACGACCCTCCGAGCAACCTGGAAATCACTGGAGGTCCTCCGGGGGGGCGGGGGAGGCTCCTTTCGCCCTCCCCAGGCTCCTATAAAGCCTCTGGAGCCTGGGGAGGGCGAAAAAAGCATGTAAAAATGGGGGTGGTCACGTGTTGTGCGCACATGCGCACTGGGGGGCCACAACCGGGTTGCATTATGGGTGCGGCACGCCCGCACACGACCCCCCTGCACTCCCCCCACTTGTGGCACGCGAGCCAAAAAAGGTTCGCCATCGCTGCAATAGGAGATGCTTTCAGAAGGTTGGCCCCATCACTGAAAGACAAACACCTTTACACTTCCTGACCTCATGAATATGAGATACAACCAACCACAAGGTTCTCAAGAAACTGATTCCAGTAGATAATAATCTACAGTTCCCTTGGCACTGTTTACTCTATGGTGCAAATAGCTGAGGACCTGAGTGACTAATGGAACCTCAATCCGTTGTGCACAGGTCTCAAACCTTAACATTGTCTTCATACTGAATTTGTCAGTTGGAAAGCTGACAGTCCAGGTTCAAGATCCATGTGTGATAGGGTGAGGTTCCATTAGTCACCCCAGGTCCTGCCAATCTTGTCAGAATATTCATGAACTGGAATAGGACATAACAACAGGTCAGCCATTGGGGACTGACTGGAAGAGACATGGTAACAAGGTCAGCCATTGAGTCTTATTTGGAAACAGAAAGGTAAGTAAGAAATCTAGGTGTGGCTTAGCTGTATTAAGCTCTGAGCTCTGAAACGAAACTAGCTTGGACTTGTCTGTTGATCTGAACTGAACTGAAACTGTTCTCTGCTGTTGGTATTCTATGTATGTATGTATGCATGTATGTATACATATGTGTATGCTTGCATATGTTTATGTATGTATGTATGTATATATATACATACATACATACATATCCCATCACCACCCTGCACAGATCAACTCTGTAGCCAAGACCCTCATCTACAGAACCAAATGCCTAGCCGACAAAGACCACCTGAAAACTGAATTACACACTCTCACAAATGTATTAATCTCCAACGGATTCCAAAGAAAAACAATTACCAACCTAATCCAAAGGGAGACACCCCCCAAGAATCGAGACACAGCACAGGACAACGGCATCACCCTCCTCCCTTACATCAAAGGCACCACAGATAAAATCAGCAAAATTCTCCACAAGCACAATATCAAGACAGCCTTCAGCACTGACCAAAATATAGCCAACATCTTAAGAAACCCCAAAGATAAGATCCAGCTAGAAAACCAAGGAGTCATCGACTTCCGGTTGTTCCTGGCGCCGACGGCAGGCTTTCTTTGAGCTTGTCAGATCAAGAGACAGTTAGAGGTGTTTTTTTAACGATCTTTAACACCTTGGACACTCTTAAATTCTTGGAATTTATGAGGGAGAGATTCAGCTGTCGGGTTGAGCCCCTCGTGTAGCCTCCAGGAGGATTTATAGCCTCTGGAGTGCGATGAGGTTTGCCCCCCTTCGCAGTTGTTGTATTCTCCTGTCTTTTTGATAACCTCTGCTAATTAGCAGAGCCAGTCACCGGGAACAGCCTCAACATCTCAACATCTCAAGAAGGAAGGAAGACTTTTGCAAGTATTTTAAGTCTTAATTGGGGGAAAAAAATCTTTTTAAAAAGAACGCTACTGCTGAGTTCGAGAGGCGTGGGCTTAGAACAAAGGATTCAAAATGGAGTTGATTTATAGCTGAAAACCTACAGAAAACGAAAGCTAATTACTTGCTGATAGCCGGGGCAGTAAAGGCGGAACGGCTGAAACAACCCTAACTATTAACAATCTTTAAGCCAGTTTACATAACCTGAACTACTTAAATGTCAACGTTTTAACTTCGAGCAACTTAGAAAGAAACATTTGCAAGTATTAATTTACAGCTGAATACCTAAGGAAAACGAAAGTTAATTGAATGGTGACAGCTAGAGGCGTCTGAAAGAATTATTAACAACTTTAAAGTTAGTTTACACAATTTGACCTATTGGGAGGAGTATTTTGTGTGAAAGTGGTGTTTTTTGTTTTTTTTTTTCTTTCTTTTTTTGTTGTTGTTAAATATGGCAACGGAACAAAAGGCTTCCCCAGGTGCTACAATAAATTATCAGGATTTCAAGGACTTTATAAGGGAAGAAAATGCTTTTTTACGCAAAGAAATTAAGGAGGTTAAAGAAATGGTTCAGGATACCATTAAAAAACATGATCAGCTTGATAAAAAACTACACACTATAGCCACAGGTCTGTCAGAAGTTGTTCTTAAGGTGGACAGTAATGTTGAACATCTGGCTTTGGATTTGGAAACTAAAACGAAGGAAACAGATCTGAAATTTGTTGAAATGGAGGGGAATATGCAGAGGATGGATAAGGAGATTATTATGATGCAATTCAGATCTATGGAGTATGCTGTTAGACTGAGGGGTATCAGAGAAAACCCTAGAGAGGATTTAAGAAAAGTTTGTGCTGATGCTTTGGCCACGTTATTGAAGA